>NC_140627.1:9220636-9921886 GCF_057382275.1 Copadichromis virginalis
ACTAACCAATACTGCATACATGTAATATGAAAGGGGGGACGGGGGTGAGGAGGCTGTCATCTCGCCTTTAAATAAGAACCGGACGAGTGAAACACTCAAATGAAACAGTCAGACAAAGATGCAGAAAAGAGCAGGGTGTGAAAGTGAGTGGGGCTCGTCTTGTGTCTGAGAGAGGTCTCCGGCCTGTGATCCCTACCGGATAGCCTTCTGTTTTCTTCTGGCACCACTTCAGTAGAGCATTTCTCTTAGATCCTCCGTACTCCCGCGCCAGTGCAGCCAAGGGGTCCTTTCTTTCCACACTGTCACAAGGGAAACACGAACCACAATCACATAGAGAGATTTTTTGGGTGGAAGGGGGGAGCAAGTTTGCAGTAAGTCATCGAGGGGATAAGTAACCATGCAAACTTGAGTGCATATGATGATCACAGCAAAAGGCTTTGTTCAATTATTTAAGTCCCCGCAAAATTTCTATATAAAAGGTAATTCAAGTGGTCCTGATCTAATAACACACAACTTATTTCTGATTTCTCACATGCATGCTTTTGGAAGCTAAAAACTTCCATTCCTCTTTTTCTTCTTCTTTAGACTTTGGTGTTTTAGTTCAGGAAGGTTACAAAGGTTGGCCATCTTTAAATAACATAATGGGCTCATAAATATTAACTTTAGAGCTAAAAATGAGCCTGCCTCCATGATCACAGTGTACAATGACCTGCACAACATACCATTATTGAAAAACTAGATCCATTTCAGTCCTGAAAAATTTGAATAAACCCTTTTTAAAAAAACAAAAACAAACTCTTAATGCTCTCTTTAAAAATAAAATTCCTACATAGCTTTTCCAAATGTTCCCTGTTTGAAAACTCCCTTCTGAATTCCAGGGCTTCGAATTATCATTACAAGACTGAAGCTTCTTTGGTTTGCTTGTGCATTTGTGTTGGAGTTAAGAGTTGGCTCAAGATTACTTTGGCGTGAATCCAGCACCCACTCTGACTTTAAGTGTTGGGATGTAAACCTTTAGCAAAGTTTTTTTTAGTGGCATCTGTTTTACTTTTCATCCATCAAATATTGGCAAACAGTACACTCAATGCATTTCTCTAAAATCCCCCAAAATTGTCCAACAGATTGGATAAATGCCTATCTGCAGTATTATTCAAAGGGGCTTCTCCCAAGGGTTTGTGCTGGAGCTGAGGCCATGGGAAGACCATGAGACATGGTCATTGCTGTGAGCATAGTAAATATTTCACACGTCATCGCTGCTCTGCTGCTGAATTCATTATTTCTCCGTTTGAGGCACCATAATGCCAGAAGGAGCAAGATGCTATCCAAACATATATTGCAGTGCGGAGAGTATCTGCATTTATCATCAGTGATACAGCAGCTTTATCATGAGCCTTTAAAATACCAAATATGGAAGGAGACAGCCCCCTAATCTCCTCTTCCAGAAAGTCTACAACTCCTTCACACACATTTACATTAATAATGTCAAGAGTGAATAGATGGTAAGAAAAGATAGACTGCACTAGGGAAAAGGAAGGCCAATTATCTGTGTGGAAAATTTATTCTTGGTAGCACAAACAATACTGTAAAAATACAGCTGTGTGCAAAGTGCAGAGAGCTGAACAGTCATGACAGCAGACAAGGATGTGGAGAGGCTGGACTGACAGGTTTCTGAGTTTCAACATAAACAATGAGTGCTGTTTATTAATGTCAACTGTATGTTGACTGAAGCTAAGGGTGTTGTCCAGTGTGCTGGCCAAGTATTTCGCCTCTGTCAGTGCGCCCCAGGGCGGCTGTGGCTACAATGTAGCTTGCCATCACCAGTGTGTGAATATGTGTGTGAATGGCTGGATAACTGGTTGTGTAAAGCACTTTGGGGTCCTTAGGGACTAGTAAAAGTGCTAAACAAATACAGGCCATTTACCATTTATTTCATTGCTTTAACTAACTTTGCTGTTTCGAAGTTGCCACCATTTACATCAGATGCAATCACGAGTGTACACAGACATGAGCTGTCCGTGCATGAAAACGATCACTAGCAAGAAGAGTATAAAAACATGTTTGTTCACCATTTGCCTCTCTTCCCATTCTGATAAGCCAACACTCCATCTACTGTGTGCAGGCCATCTGTGTCCAAACAGGAATGCTGGACATATAATTTGGGAAACTAACAGAGAAAGCTTTAACTAGTGATATCAAGAGGGAGTATGCAAGTTTAAAAAGCAGAAATACAACAGCACCCATTATATCTGTAACCACCACCAGTTTTAGAGTCATGCAGCCTATTTTAAAGCTACATTTAAAAATAAATAAACTTTGTTTTGTTAACTGCTTGTGAAGATTTGCCATCACAGCAATGGCCTTCTTTAAAAACAAAATCAGCTTTAAAGCTTCAGTGAGAGATCAACTTATTCACATTTTTGCTTTGTCACAGTATTGGGAAGCATAAACCCAGAACAAATCCAGACATGTAGTTTTCATGTGGTGAAATCATAGTCAAATATGTTAGCTCCTCCTAAGCTTAAAAAAAAAAGAAAAAAAAAAGAAGAATTTTTTCAGGTATGATTAAATTACCAGCTCCAGTTCAAAGTAGCAGGTTTGTCTCAGAGTGAAGTGCTATTTAAAAATAAATAAACAAACTCACCTGAGCTTGCTGCTTCCTCGGTTGTAGCTGAAGGATGGCGTGCGGCTGCTGAGGGAGGCAGAGGTTTTGATTACAGACTCCAGTGACGGGCTTTTCCTCATAAGGCTGTTAGGTTTCAGGTCTTCCCTGCAGCTCGCCAATTTGTCTGTGGGAATTAAAACAACACACAGGAGAATGAAAAGAAAGTTAGAAATGGAGGGATCAAAATATAAAGTACATTTGACAAATCACATGTGCAGTTGCAGGGCATGAAAGGCAATGGGACAAATAGAAATTAATTGTATTCTGCTTTAAGACTTCTAGCGTTCTGCAGTTATGGAAAGTCACATTATCCTCCAAGGTGTCTATGTTGCTAAACTACTGATGTACCCACTGTGTACAAAATAATACTTGAATTCTAATGAGCAGTAAAATCTAAATAATCTGGATTTACTGCAATAAAACATTTTTTTTTTTAAAATCCCTTATCCAATTAAAGTAATCCTGTGATTCTAAAGTCACTGTGTTTTTCAAATGACTCCTCAGAAATGGAGCAAGAAGACCTACTGAATGTAGATGCTGACATTTTAAGAGCCATGCACAAAATTTACAGCATTTGGTTGCCAAGGAGAAAAATCATAAAATTTTCCACCAAACTGGCAGCAGTCGGATGTTTGCATGTCTTTAATACCATTCATTTAGTGCTCATTGAACACTCATAGTGGACTTTGGCTGTCAGTCTGTTGACCTAAAAGCCACCATTTGTTCCTGTGTGACAGTTAAAGGAAGTATGGATATTTGATAGCAAATTTATACCATTACAACATGCCCAAATCCCTTCTGTGTTACATACCATGAGGATGGGAGAATTCTCCGTGATTAATTCTTTTTTCCAGTGTCTTTGATAGTGGCTTTATGTGCGAGTGTCTCTAAAAAGAGAATGAAACAGTCATCTGAAACAGTTCCACTCACAGGAAGTCTGTATTTAAAGGGAATTTTAAAGGGAAACAGGGTGTATACCTGGATGGGGGATACAGCAGCAGCAGGTGCAGTGCGCACAGGGATCCCACTCAGTGGGCTTCTTGAGGAGGAATGCATTTGAACCGTGTGACCTGGCCCATCTGAAACACCAAGTCATGTAACCATTGAGTTCAAAAGTGCTCTGTAAAGCCTGCATTTATAGAAGCAAAGAATAACCTTTTTCAAAGATTAAACAAATGTCACAGCCCACTGTCCGCTTTTTTTTTTTTTTTAAACAGTTTTAAACAGTTGGACTCCTAGTCCTCTTTTCATTTTTGATATTTGAGAAATTAATAGTATATTTTACTCAGTTTTGGTACATTTCCCCCAACAATTTATTTTGAAGTTTAGCTTGTTTCATAAAAAAAAAGAAAAAGGAAAAAAAGAATAGCCTTGGTTGAAAGATTAAATAAAACCAGTAAAACTGTCCTAATGTATGCAGCTCTACATAATGTTCATGTCAAGCTGCTTAATAAATGAAACAAGAGGCACCATCTCCATAATGCATGACTAAAGTTTCTAAATGAAAATGCCTCCTATCAGTAAGATATATCCAGCATGTCATTTTTGATTTTACTGAGACACACAAGGAAACCCTCAGACCTGTCTGAGGCCAGCTTAGCCAGGACCGTCCAGCCCAATCGCACAAGTTGCAGAGAAAAGCCACATATTCATAGACCTCTCAGCAGCTGTTCTGCTCTACAGTTACACCGCGTAATGGGATGCCCTGAAAGTGTGTGTCTGTGTGCTGGGGTGCTCGTGCTCACTTTGTCCAACAGTATCAAAGGACTTAATGAGGGATTTGACAGTAGCTCCAGGCTCTGTGTTGGAATCTCCGCTGGCGTCGGCGGGCGTGGCTGGGATCATGGAGATGCCGCACCAGTGACGGCCGTTATCCGAGTCAGACACTCTCGCCTCTTCACCTTGGGACCTGGCAGACACAATGAACAGGATTGCTGTGTGGACACACAGGTAGCACAAACACTAGAGGGAGGAGAAACGGCAAATTGTGACCTGGTGAATTTCAAAACCCTGAATTTAGAACTTATCTTATGAGATAACCCATTGACCAGTGAGAAAGGGAGACTGCACGTTTTAAAAAAATAGGGTGTTTGCTCAGTGTATCAACAAGATCATGTGATCAGCTTGAACCGAAGAACTGTCAATAACTGATGACTAGCTGGAGACAAAAAGAGTTTGGAAAACCTTAATGTGAGCAGTAGAGACGCTTTCTGCCGTTGTACCTGGTGAACATTGGACCAAAGGCTACAGCGTGAGGGTCTGCAGCCTCTTTACAGACAAGAGGAGACAGAAATGACAAACAAGTTCTTAACTCACTTTCAAAAAAAAAAAAAGTAGACTGACAGAGAAAGACGACTGCAGTTATACTTGTGTCATTTAATTTATTCATTTGCCTGATGAACAGCAGTCAGACATAATAATACACGTCTAAGTTCACAAGCATAAAACCAGTCACGAGTCTTTCTAGGCAGAATAAATTAACAGGACATTCATAAATTGTTCATCGAAAGAAAATGATCCATCACATTGTTAGTAGCTCATCTTTCTTTAGAAGGTCGGGTTCCTTGAGTGAATCCAAATGCTTACATTTTGAGCACCAGTACCTTTACCTTGGGATTAAAATATGGCTTTTAAAAATTGTAACCTGAGATCCTGCAACCGTATGACCGTATACTACCACAGTATGCAATATTCTATTGAAGTTTTTGTTGAACAATGAAATAAACCTTTCAAAATTATATCACAGTACTTGAGTGACACATTAAGAAGGATGTTAAAGAAATCTCAGTCCCATTATAACATTTTTTTTTTTTTTTTTTAGAGTAACCTCAGAGGCTCAGATAAAAAGTGTGTGTTTAATTCTACATCATCTTATGCAGCTAAAAAGTTGAATTAAAGAAAATGAGTTCAGCTCATAATTTAAAAGTGGTTTCTTGTGTGAAATAAAACAATCATTTTAGGAACATGTAACACAGTCTTCTTGGTCTAAGGGTTAAAATGGCATGTTTCAGTAGAGCAAAAAGTGGCTTGGAGGAACAGCTGTTTGCGTTTGTGGCAGTTCCAATGTTGGCAGTATAATATTAAGAAGACATTTAGAAGAAATATCGCTATCATTAAAAACAGGCAAATAGAAACAGTGCAGAGGATACCTGTGTGCTGAGATGACAGAGATTTAAAGTTATTATGTGTTCTACAGTGCCATCAAATGGCTAAATAGGAAACTGCATTTTAGACCAATCAGAGGAATCAAGAGTCAAGTAAACAAGTGACAACAATCTGACTAATATAGAGCTAGTAAGCAGAATAATATTAGGTCCAGAACTATATACTGTATGAATATCACTGGACTTTTGTTCTGTTTTGTTGCTTTGGCCTTGCGATGTGTATTTTCTGATGTTATGAGTTTGTCTTTGTTCTGGCAGTGTTTGGGAAACGCAAGTCTCTGAGCTTTGCTACTCTCTGAACATTTACCCATATTTTCATACCGCTACCAGTTTTTTCAGTGTTCTTTCTGTAACACTTCATCTGTTCAACTTTCTGAAAGGCACAAAGCAGCTTCACACATTATTATAAACAAACAAACAAAAAATATAAGTCTCTCACTCCTGGAATCTCAAACACAAGAGAATCACAAAAATAAAGGGTACATTTTATTGAGAAACAAAAATACAGTATTTTTAAAAGGTCATGAAGACATGAAGAGAGATAGAAGCCGTTCTGTGTCACAAGAATTCGTCTGTGGTTACAGAGGTCACAGTGGCTTACAATTAAACTATTTTACCACATTACATGTTTAATGTCATATTAAGTGCAACAATAACACTGTCTTCACGTGGTGCTGAGGTGAGAGACGCTTCTTTAGTGCCCTTCTACTGCCGTCTTGGTCTCAAAAGTGGCCCCGGAACTTATTCTGGAGAGAAAAGAAGAAAGGACATGAACTGCAGTGTAACAGCTAATGTTTACACAATGACCTTGTTTTCTTCTCAGCATTATTATTTTCAAAGCCAGACCTGTGGGTGCTTGCAGACTTCTAAAATCTCTGCTCCATGCATACCTCAAAGGATTAATACAGTCACTCAGAATCAAATTTCAATAAAATCACCCTGTGATGAAATGTATCTGCAGCAGATGATGCATTGCATGAGTTTAATCCAGTCATGCCGTGCAGACCATCCTGCTATACAACCAAAAAACAATTAAGAGTGTTATTCATTTAAAGGACAGCAGGTGGCACCAGATACATCTACTCGAACCAAAGGTTGAAAAAAAGAAAAAAGAAATCAGGCAAAGCAAACCAAAAAGGGCATGATACCCCTGAGGGTGCAGTCAGCCAGCACACAGAAAGACAGACAGAGTCAGACAGGCTGAAGCGGCAACACGAAGCCAAACATAGATAGGAAGGTCAGTGAGCATCAGCAGCACACAGGGCAGGGAGAGGCAGGCTGGCTGAGAGAGCACTGCAGGGCAGGAAACTCACCTGGGCTTTACACAGGGAGGCTTGTCAGAGGGACTTCTTTGATAGAGTCATCACAGGGAACTGCTGGAGGTGGGGAGCGGACGCAGCGTAACAGCTAATCTCGGGGAGAGTTTGCTGATTTAGCCGTGGTCTAAAGCCACTACTATATTCTGAAGTACTGCATGAAATCTGAAGAAAAGACATATCTGGTTTTTAAACCAAATATTACGGTTTCTTAAGTGGTAAAACTACTGGTGAGCAGTTTAATAATTAATAGTAATAAAATAGTTTTTTTAAAATATAAATTAATTAAATTAATAAAAATTTGTTTCGCTACCTGAAAGGATTATACCATGGCCAGCCACAAATATAAAGAGAGCGCTGTACAGTCACAAATCTAAGCAGACTTTGCCACAGAAGTATTTGACCTGGCTTGATAATGAAAGAAGACAAGACTGTCAAAAACACTATGGTATATGCACACTAAAACACACTTGTATAACAACACACGATCCAACGCAATGCTCATCAACAACAATGCTGCACTGACATATTCCGATCGCACTATGTGAAGTCTTGAATAGTGTGACAGATTGGTGTGGGACATTTGCTGTAAAAAACTAATCACAGATTCTGCTCTGACCATGAAGCAGATCTGCCACCATTTATTAAAAAAAATAAAATTTTATATTATTCATATTGTCCTATCAATACTGCTGAAGTTTGCTGCATTTTGAGCGTCAGGAATAAACGTTACCAGAGGGTAAGTGTGGAAGAGGGAGACGGAGAGGGCAGCAGCTTAAAAGGAATAGAATACACAGAGGGAAATACCACAGGAGACGGCTCATTTACCAACAGAGTCTGCCAAATCCCGGGAACCTAGACTCAAAAGCATCAAGGTTTGGATCTTGTGAAACATCATAAACTAAATTGTATCTATACTAAATGTAGATATGTCTAAATAGATTATTGGGTGGTATTCTTATTCATTAAGCATGTATAAAACACAGGTAATAAGAGATATGGCAGGACTCTGGCAGGTATATCATAACTACATTTGTACAGGGAGAAAAGAACTGCAGCCCAATGCTAAAAAAGGGGAAACTGGTGGAGGGAGAGGAACTGAAAAATATGGGGAAGATAGTACCTGACTCCCTGCAGGGCCTCAAGGTCTGCAGAAAGCTTTGCATTACGATCCTGCTCCTCCTGCAGCTCCCTCCTGAGTGTGCGCAGCTCCTGTTGAGCTTCCACCTTGATATCATTCGCTACGACCACAGCCGTCTGGAGGTCTGCCTGAAAACGACGCCACTCCTCCTTTTCATCCTGAAGGCACAAACATGCAGAATCATATACATGTTATTCATTCTGACAGAAAATGACTCAAAGACATTTGAATTTAGTTGAAATGGAAGAATGACTGGTCCGTATATGAAAGGAAACGAGATATTACATGCATTTTTTATATTCTTGTGAATATTCAATCCACCAATTACTGGAAAAACTAACAACGCATCAGTGAAATTTTGCTTAGTTATTTCAAACTAGAATTGAGTATGAAAATTCACTTCAAGACATAAAAAAAAGGAAAAAAAAAATCTGATCTCTGATCTCAACATCAAAAATCAAAAGGTAGACACAACAACTTTTTGGCTTCCTCCCGGGAACAAACACTGGGGAAAAAATAAAAAATAAAATAGGACTTCCCTTACCACTGAGGTAGAAATCAAAAACATCTAAGCACCCAGTTAATGACACCCAGTTATAACTCTCCTGCAGGCCTGATTCCTCCTTCCCACCTTCTTCTCTTACAGAATGCTCATCAGAGTTAAAATCCTGGCTCCACTCTAATTTTCTTGAGCTCAATGAGGATAAAACTGAAATCCTTATCGGCACTAAATCCAACCCTACTAAAGGCAAATCATTTCACTCTCACCATTGATAACTCCACAGATTTCCCTTCACTTCAGGTTAAGAGCCTTGGTGTCATCTTAGACAGCTCACTATCCACTAAATCTCACATCAATGATCTCACCCGTTCTGCCCATTTCCGTCTACGCAACATTAACCGGTTACGTCCTTCTCTTTCCACCCAGTCTGCGTCCATAGTCTGTCTTGTCCACAATCTCGTTACCTCTGGCATTGACTATTGTAATTCTCTCTTGGATGGTCTCCCCCAAAAATCCCTCCATAAGCTTCAACTGGTTCAAAACTCCGGACCAGAACACAGAACCCCCCTCCGACCAGCACACAAACCCTAACCTTCAGGAACTTCACTGGCTCCCTATGAAATTCCGAATAGTATACAATCTTCTTCTGCTTACCTTCAAGGCCCTTCCATAACCTTGATCCTCCCAACCTTTCTGACCTGTTAAGCACTACCTCTTCTGCCTGCTCACTTCGATCTTCTTCTATCCAGCTTGCTGTGCCTTCTTTCTGCCTCTGCACCATGGGAAGCAGAGCTTTCAGTTGCTCTGCTCCCAGGCTGTGGAACTCTCTACCCCCAGATATAAGAAACACTGGTTCTCTCCCCCAGTTTAAATCCCAACTCAAAACCTATCTTTTCAAATCTGCATATTCACTGTGAACTTACTGTTTATTTTATCATGTGTTTTTTTTTTATTTTTTAAATTGTTCTTCATTTTGTCATTGTTCTATTATGCGTTTTATTCTATTGTTAAGTGTCCATGGGTGTCTTGAAAGGCGCTTTTATAGAAAAATGTATTGTTATTGTTATTATTTCTTATCATTATCATTATCATCATCACCATTATTATCATTGTTATTATTATTATCATCATTATCATCATCAATATCAATCAAATTTGTACTTTATAGATTTTGGGTTTTTTTGTTTATGTAGTCTCTGCATTACACCAAATTTTGTTTTCTACTAGAACACCGACTTTCCTCAGGATTTGATAAAAATTTCAACAGTTTTAGTATTTTGTAAGACCACCAACAATCAGCAGCCACACAGCACAAGCTGAAGATTACGATAATGATTATCACCATTAGATCCACCAAGTCTTGATCTGCCACACTTGATGTCTTTTTTAAATCTATAAATGTCCATTTTAAAGCGTTGGTGGCTGTAGCTCAGGAGACAGTACAGGTCTGCTAATTGGAAGTTTTCATGAATTTGTGTGAAAGCATGTGAATGAGACATGTTGTAGAAAGTGCACTGAGTGCTCAACTACAGTAGAAATGCTGTACTATACAAGAACCAGTTCATTAAAACTAAACTGATGGAAGAAGCTGCCTGTGTCAGGACCCCATCTGCATATTCTAAAATGATACTGGAACAATGTTTAGTGGAAAGAAGACTTATTGGTCTCTTTGGCAAAAAACAAAAAAAAAAAAAAAAACACAAGGAAAAACTGAAAACATCACCATGAACTTAATGTGTCACTCCACCAAAAATTTCTTCCTTGTAGGAATTCAAGGACAACTGTAAAAGAATGGCTACGGTTATGTGAACTAAGCTGTAAGTGCATAACTCTGTGACAATTATCACAATAATATGGATGCTTGCATGGCTTAAAAATGAAAGAGAAACAACATACTGTAAACGAAAGATGTCATATGGTATACACTAAACAAAAGGGCTGTCCTCTGAGCGTGTCACATTACATGCCACATAATTAGAGAGCTACCAAGATGTGAACTTTTAAAACTCAGTACATCAGGTCTGCACACTTCTTACCTTCATTTGTCTACTCATAACTTTCAGTTGCCGCTCTGCTTCAGCCTTCTGCTCCTCCAGCTTTTTGACCAGATCTGCAATGGTAAATTCAAGGTCTTTGAGAACTTCTGCCTAAACACTACCATCGCTGAGGTCTAGCTTACCGTAGGTTTAATAAATAAGCATTCACTATGAGCAGCACAGTTTTCAGTATTGTGGAGCGCAACCAACTTACAGCTTAACATCTATTGTATAAGTAGTGGTGTCTAGCAATAGCAATATCAGACTAAATCCAGAATTTGTAGAAGTCTGTCAAAACACAGTGTGTCCAGCTATATGGAATGAGCCAGCTGCAGTAATGCAAAGTCAATGACAGATGAGTTACAGCATGAACTCACATTGCATGGCGCTTTTATACACTCTCAGTTGCTAGTTTATGAGCTTTCATTAATGCAGTCTATTCCAGCGCTCATTCAATAAATCTTACCTTTATGAATCTAAAGCTCAGTGTTTGTTAAAACTGTTTAAAGATGTGATGTTTCACCACTGTGGACACGTTTCTAATATTTTATGAGCATTTATGAGGACTTCAAGTTATGACTCCACAAAACATTAGAGAATAGCAGGGACCTGAACCCCTATTTATATTAACTTACTTTCCATGTCCAGGACAGCCTGGTTGGTGTGACAGTTAACAGCCCTCTGCTGCTCCACCTGGTCCTCCAGCTCAAATATGGTCTCCTTCATCTCCTTCACCTGGTTCTCACCCTGGATTCCCGCTTCCTCCAGGGAAGCCACTTGGTTACATAGCTCCAGTTCTCTCTTTTCAGCCCGCTCCTGAAGCTGCTGACATTTTGCCTCCACCTGTGTACATGTAAACATACAAGAGCTTACAGTGACTTTAAGACATCATTGTGCAAAACAGACATGTGGTTAAGTTGCCTTTGGTTAAAGAAAGAATAATAATGGATTTCACTGTATATATCTCAGGATATTAAATAAAAGGTACTTGCTTCATTTTTTTTTACCACAACTCCTCAATCGTTGTGATTAATAAAACAAACAATAAAGTTGTGTCTGACATCAATAATTTGGCATTCAGCGAAATGAGTGACATGAAAGATGGCACCAACTCTGACTAGTTCTGACTACATCATGGTGTTTTTTGCTCCACTGAAAGCTTTAGTCAAAGTTCTACTATGATTGCTGCTTTGAGAAATGACTTTGTAAAGTCAGTCTTTGACAGAACAAGATACTAAAACGAGACAGTGATGTAGTCACGCAGGACACCCTCCAACTGACACCACGTGGCTCTAATAGATCAAGATGTTTGTAAGTGAACTTATGGAGTGGTCACACCCTGACACCCACGTGCCTGAGGAGAGTTATGTGACTCTGAGGGTCCACCCTACTGTTGGCACCACAGTCACAGCCCAGTAATGACAACATCACTAAGCTGATGGTGACACATTTCGCTTTGGAACAACAACCGCCAACATGACCCCTAACTCATACTGCCTCAGCAGTTCTCGGATGTGTGGTGTTGTAGGGGAAAACCAAAATGAATACTGAGGAAACATGAAAATCATTTAAGTGGCATTGAGTTCATGCATTGCAGTGGTGAGGTACTCAGTACCAATTTAACGGTCATGTTCACACCAGTGTGAGAGAAGTTTGTCCTCAGTCACACTCAAGAGAAAAATCACATGGCTTTTCCTTTCAGTCAAATTTTTAATCATTAAGATTCAAGACTCTTAATTATGAAAGCAAAACAAATTTATAGCAATAAGAAGTTCTGTACTTCTCAAGTACAATATATGCACAAGATTATAAGATATTACGGACAACTATGGCTGCTGTGTTTTGCAATTCTATACACAACTTACAGTAAGAGCGGATGAACAAATTGCTGTTTTGGTCACAGCAAGTCATAATTTACATCACAGGACCACTTTAAAAACAGTCCACAGGATCCATACTAAAACTGTACGGTGGTTGAAATGATCAGCGTTGAATTTTAATACGTTTATTAAGGAGAACTTGTTATACAACTGCAATTCTTCGGCTTAATAAATCAAACATAATTAAAAGCACTTGGTTGATTACTTGTATTTTTTTTAAAACATCTGTAACATGTTATATAAAGTGAAATTAAATTTGTGAACTGGATCATAGACTGTGCCCAAATTCAGGGGCTACATCCTTCGAAGGACCTGGCCTTCCCGGTCTATGTAGGCCGCGTAGGTTGGAAGGGCAAGGCTGTTAAATTGGACGGTCTAGCCTACGACGTGTGGTTTCTGTTACCTAGCAACCACGACATAAGCAGCTACACCTGTGGTGGATGGCATGTTCGACAGTATACGTGGTTTGTCATATTTTATTTACATTATTACATCTATGTAAGCAGTTTCCCCAGTCTAAAAACATGTATGTATGCATCAGATCAGAGTATTCATTCATTCACACACACAGAGTCTTCCAATTTGTTTTTATACACTATTATTTTTGTTTTAGGAATTAGCATACACCTATTTCTCAGTCAAATTTGTTCATAAGGAAACATCATAAATGAAGTTCTTACTGCTCACATGCCACTCGGTTGCTTCCACTGAGTGTACTAACTACAGAGAGCCAAGATATGAATATGAATAGTTTCCAAAATGTCAAGCATATTTTCTTTATAGTGCATTTATGTGTTTAATCAACTGACCTGGTGAAGGTGCAATAAATATATTATGAATGCCAAGACGGAAAATATGTTATCAATTTTGCCCGTCTCTTACCTTAGACACGGAGGCTTGCACATGCTCAGTCTCAGCCTGCGCCTGAAGCAGCTCCTGTCTTAGTTCTGTCAGCTCCACTCCCAGCTTGTCTCTCTCAGTGTGGGCTGTCTTCAGCAGAGTCTGCAGCTCAGTGTTGTCACTGGCACTTTGCATAGCCTTCAACTCAGTCACTTTTTGCCTCTCAATGTCCACCTGTGCCTTCAACCTGTTGTTTTCCAGTCTCAGACCCTCAGCTGTTGCCCTCTGGTCTTCTGCAGCTTGAGCTGCCTGACCTCCGGCTTCCAGCTCTCTGTCCAACTGGGCTTGCAACCTGTCTAACTCCTCTCTGAGGCAGCGCACCTGGCTCTGGGCCTCCTGGTGCTCCTCCTCCAGGGCCCGCAAGCTGCCCGTTAGTTGCTGCTGGATGTCTACTAGCTTCTCCCGTTCAAAGCGTGAACTCTCTACCAGCTCAGCATACCTCTGCTCCAGTTCGACCAGTCTAGGCCTCTGGCTACCCAGCTCCTCCTCCCTCTGGGCCTGAGCCTGAGCCTGCTCCTGAAGCCGGACAGAGAGCGTTTCATTCTTTTGGGCCAATACCTCCAGACGCTCTCTCTGCTGTTGAAGTGAGGTCTGCAGGAGTCGTTTCTCCTCAACCAGACGCTCGTTCTCAGCTGTCAGCTCCTGCACCACTTGCTGCTGGTCAGCCAGCTCCTGTATTGTTGCCTGCAGTTCCTCCGATGTGCTGTGGTGGCTCTCCTCCATCTTGTGAATCTGTTCGGTTAGGCTCTGCAAGGAGATGTCCTGACCTCTGGCACTGTTAACTGCGCCTGCTTGATCAGTGCTCCCACTGACACCACTGCTTGCTGATTCTGAGCGTGATGGGATCTTCTCAAACTCTGAGGAGTCAGGTGACGGTGACCCCTTGGTGATGTCAGAACTGGAAGATCCAGAGGTTTTGAGTGGGCTGGCAGTAGAGGGGAGACTATGCTGTTGCGGAGCTGAAGAGTCTGAGGACAGGCCATTCACCAGAGGCTTGGAGGAAGTGCTTGTGTTTGTACTACAGATAGAAGATGCCTCCAAGCTAAGCAGCTTCTCCTTCAGTGCCTGATTCTCCTCTCTGAGGGCTGCCAGCTCCCTCTGAAACTTCCCATTCTTCTCCCTCAGCTCTCCAACCAGCACAAGGGCCTCCCCCACCTGTCCTTGCTCGCGATCGGCTGCAGGTTCTTGAGGTGAAACAGAATTGGATGAGGGTGAGGAGGAAGCAGAAGAGGCTTTACCCTTACAGCGTTGCAACTCCATCCTGAGATTGCTGATCTCTAGGTCTTTAGCCTTTGCCTCAGCAAGAAGCTCCTTCACCTGGCTTTCCAGAATACTCTTTTCTTGGCCCTCTGCATCTGCACGAGATTTGGCTGAATTACGGGTCTGTCTTGTCATGGTCGAGAGGCTGGAAGTGCTGGCACTGGAAACCAGTCTCTTTGTGGAATTGCTCTTCAGCTGGTCCCTTAGAGAGCTGCGGTCTCTTGTTATGGCAGAGGGCATTTCTCTAGGAGCAGGGATTCCAGACTTCTTGACAGTTTGTGCACCTGAAAAACACACAAAGAAGTATATAATGAAACGGTGTTTAATTATCCAGTGGCAAAACTGATTTATAAGTGTAAACAATTTTTTCCCTTCGCTTTGTCAGCTAAAAGGCCACTTTAACAGACTGTGTTGGGGACCAATTGTTATAAAGACTTAAATGCCAAAACAAATCTAAGCCTCTACATCTGATAGCTGCTAAAATCATAACTATAACCTTCAAACAAAACTGAGTGGCTACATAAGTAGAACCACTGAAAATTTCATAAAACCAATACAAACAATATTATTTACAAGGATCAAACTTGTTAATTGTGTTTAATAGCTAAAGTGGATCAAATACTCATTTAATTTGAAACTGAAAAATACAAAGAAACAAAAGAGTCCACTTGGACTACAAATGTAAATCCTGTGATGATACAGAGTCCAGATTCATAATTTGTGATTCATGCATCAATAAACTTGTTCTTTGTAGTATTATCATGTAGCAGGCTTCACACTGACAAGTGGAGGTTAACAGAATCAACATACCCCCATGCTAGAACCAGGAATTTGTTAACATCATGTGATGACACTAACTGAACAGACAGTGCATCGCATTCATACTTGTATTATTCAGCACATGGTCACTATACCCTATTCACATATTGTTCTCTGTTTGGACAACAGTACATTTGCCTGACACTGTCTGTTGCTCGCTGTAACCATTCATGACTGCAGCAGAGCCTAACTGCATCAATGTGGGCTGCAGCCACGAGGCCTTTCTAGACCCCTCTCAAATATGAAGAGTATTTACTGATGCCTCGCATGAGTTGTGTGCCGCCTGAAAACGCTGTATTGTTTGTTTTCAGATCATCAGCAAACAGCAAAACGGACACAAGGGGCCTGCTTGTTTCAAAGGATGACAAAGGTCCCTGTGCACGTGGAGCAATCAGGCACAGAACAGTTTAAGCAGAGCACAGACAGAGACAGCACTGTCTCTCTCTCTCTCATACATGCAGCTTCATCATCAAGCCCCCAAAGCAAAGGCTAGACAGGCATCCTGTGAGAGGAGACGGATCATCACCCAGAGCAACATGCGCACACACTTCAAGCAAAGACGCATACAAAATGGAAAAAACAAATGGACTCGTTTTGAATGGAAATCCTATACCTCCGTGGTTTTTTTTTTAATACTGTGCCATTGATAGGCTCTGTACACAGACTACCCCCTCATTCAATTAGGTAGGTAGGCAGAAGCTGCCAACACTGGCACAATTTCTGGGGTACAAAGCTGTTTAAGATTCCTGCAGTGAGAAGCCTTGCTTCGAAAGCAGAGTGGTAAAATCATATCAACTGTGTCAAAGTTTTCAGTGAAAATCCTTAAACAATCAGATTTGAAAGACAACTGTAGACTATGCAAATGAAGAATAGTAGCATGGGCTCTGGACACTGTGTGTTGTCACTCCTTAAAAGATCTGCCACGTGCCTCAAATGAAGGGATGCTACGGTTTTCTTTCCAAGCTCCTTAGATGCTACAGTTTATAAATGCAGAACTTCTTATCCTGTCAGGTGAACTGAGACCCAGATCTTCACAAAGAGCCAAAGAACTGCATCAACATTCACAGTTACATGTCTGCATTTCACAGATGATGAACCCATGACTGACAGAATGAGGACAGAAAGCACTCCTAAAGTCCCATGAAAGATGTTAACATAAAATAAACCCTGAATGTTTACTACATTTTACTATGCACTTCTCGAAGCACCATCCACACGTGGGAGGCAAAGAAACACCTACCAACTCATATTCTAATGATGGGTGCTAATAAAGAGAGGCTAAATAGGTCTATGTGAGAGAGAGTCTGGAGTGATTAAGATCAGGCTATTTCCTTGAGAATGACTGATGCCAAGAATGGGACTGTGGGCCAGCCTTCCATTTGCTGTCCCTTTATCTTCTGTTTTCTTCTTGCTCTTAGTGAATAAAACCCAGATGGAGCACATGAACTCACTCATCTTTAGATCACCCACCTCTTTAACCATGACATCACCACAGCTGCTTCATGTGCACAGAGAAATGACACCAGTCTCAATGCCAGCAGTTAGCACATGCAAAAAGAGACACTAAATAGCCACTAGTATACAGAGTCCGGTAGTTACAGAACCAAGCCTTCGATGCAAGGCTCCATATCAGAGGTGCTTTGCACTCCAATGTATCCAAATTCTACCAATTACCATTAATTAAAACCACTTATAGTATGTTTCAGTTAGAAACATTACAGTCAACAAAAGACTGATATTTACATCTGCAATAATTTATATGTGGTGATGGTTTTGTTCCACAAGCTATCTATTCTGCTATGTGGATAAATGGAAATTCAGAGGCAGGGAGAGCAGAAGCAGGACCTCCCCAGGATCCAGGACCTCAGGAAAGTAAGAGCTGGGGTGAAAGTGGTTACAAAGTGGCTTGGAAATACATGCTGATAGAGTTTTAATAGCATGCTCTATATGAGATTTGGTAATTGGATGAGTAGCAGACTACTGATTGGCATTGAGATCAGCTTATTGTCTGGGATTTATGGCAGGTACAGAACAGGTTGAACTTCCTTAAGGTTACTGAGCATTTGGTATTACTGCTGACAGGTGACAGTATTTTTTTTTTTTTTAAAGATATAAAATATGATAGCTGAAGAGTTTTTACTGAGACAATATAGTTGACATGGACATGAAAAGGCACTTATAATATTATTTCCTTATAAATAACAGGGGTTTCACAAATGTTGAAGAACCAAGAAAGTAAACAAAAGAACTATTAAAAAAAATTAACCATCACGTTTTCTGAGAGTAAAACATACCACTTAGTTTACAGACTAATGAAAGAAAGAAAGTAGGTGTGTTAACATCACTAATTAGGTGTCCCTCCCATCACTAAATTCACACACCACATTACAGCAATTTGACTGTTCAGTCAAAGCAGTAATATTAACTGAGGGCATGAACTGCAGAGAAAGCACAGCACAGACTTTATAGTTTTCAGGGCACATTAAAAACTTGTACTTCTAATTACTCTATTAATGTGCAAGAACTACATTTACTTTAGGGTCTTCAAAGAATAACATTTCCACTGTGGGTGTGCAAGTGCAAACCTTTCACAAATCAAAGTTAAAGCAGAGATAGTTAGCGGTTATCTTCCCCTTAATTTATTACAGTCTTTGATGTAGGTTGGCTCAGATCCAGAATCTTTTATAGCTACATCTGAGAAGAACTACTAAATTGATGAAAAGGAGTGGAATGGGCAGGTAAATGACATACTGACTGTACCTCTTCTAGAAAGGAATAAATCTGCATGCAGCCAATGAGACCAACTCTTATTAATAGGGAGATAAAACTACTGGGAAAAGCCAGCTTTGAACAAAAAGGAGGGAATCTTTCCCAGAGCACTTTCACTGTTATATTCAGTGTATCGGGAACTGTTTTAGCCCTCTTGTCACAAATATTAACGTGTTGATTATAGCTGCCCTGGAATTTTCATATACAAGCTATACCACCACTGTTTATACAGCAACTACAAAAACAGCATGCATGTTATTGTGGAGACTGCCCACATGAAATAAATGTGTTGTTTACATTAACTAATTATCTAACTGACTCAAACAGAATGACTTCCAGTAGCGCAAACTTTTAAAAAAAAGTCATCACATTAATGCAGAGTGCAGGCTTTTTTTTTTGCTAATGAAGATAAGCTTTCAAATCACAGTAGGAGCCGTGTGGATGGACACAGTCCAGCACTGACCAGTCAACTGCAGCTCGCCTGACAGCCAGCCAGCTAAGAGGTGACAGAGTGCACAGTGAGCAGAATGCACAAAGCCTTCAATTTACAGAGCAGCAGGATCATGGGTGAAGAGTCATGGTGAAATAATGACTGCAGGTGGTCAAGTGTCAGACAGTTGGCACCTGAAATGACGCATTGGCACCGTCACCATAATAAACAAGCTTTGGAAGAGAATCTCTTACTGCCACCCAGCAGTCTTCTCCTCTGGCTTTGAGGAAATGTGATGTGCAGTTTTCCAGTCAGGTGGAAGAAGAAAGGAGAGACGGAAACACAGTCTGTGTGTTTGGACTTCCTGTTGTCCCACTGACAGGACATGAAATAGGTCAACAGGCGCCCTTCAGTCAGATACCAGGACTCAGGCATTCCTTTCTTCTTACCAAAGAGGAAGATAGACAAAACTGAGGCTCCATGACTGCCACACTGACTGAGCAGAGATTAGTGTGGATGCTGAACTGTGTTACAACAGCCAGTCAACCACTAAAAACTATTAAAATTCTTTTTTTTAAAACATAAACATGCTTTGGAATATAGCACAAACATGTGTTTCACAACAATTCCTTAAAATTCCTCTTTTTTAAACTTGCTCTCATTCAAGGAGCATATTTAATGCAATAAGACAATTGATAATATCCAAATAATTGAAGCTCCTTCAAGCAAGTCTCACTACAGTCTAACACCTGTCTTAAAAAGCATTCAAGTACAAAGACAATTTGAATTGTTATCTGCATTTGGGATACCCCCCCAGAAAACAAAACACAACACCTTGTTCATGTTACTTTTACTGTTACTTTGAACACCAATAAATATTTAAAATTATTACTTTGTAACACCAGATTTTAAGAGGTTTTTGTTTTTTTAAACCAATATCAGAAAATGCTTCTAAGTGGTTGGCGAGCTGCTCTGCCATCAGGTTTATGGCAGTGCAATTGTAAAAAGTAGACTCCATTCAAACTTTTATTACTAGGCTGAAATTAAGGCAATGAACTGCTCATTTACTCATAGACACAGAGCCTCCTGGAAAGCATCAAGCCTCCCTAGTCTCCTCTGTAAGCAGAAGTGCAGAAAAATACCCCATTAATCTAACGCCCTTGGTGTAACCTGCCAGCAGGTGACATGTTAATCAACTCTGCCAGCAACTGACCGGGCAAACCTTCCACCCAGTCTTTGAAGAAGACATAATGTGTGCCAGACTGAGCTGAGATACTCGTTTCTGCCCAAAAAGTGTACAGCTCTGTGCTTCCTCTGCAACTCAGCAGGGAGGTGCACCGTGAGAGCTGGCAAGCCAAAGAGGGACACTTGGCCTGAGTTCTTTGGCTCCTTTAATCATCTTGATTGAATCGTTGCAACTGGCCTGCATGTGAAGACTTTTAACACAGCGCCCTTATGCTGATCCACTCAGCTTCACATTACTTATAGAGCCAATACCCTACAAAGAAATCCAATAGCACAAGCCATGAGCAGGCCAAGTGAGAGGGAGGATTTCTCTATGCATGGAAAATAGTTTAACACTGGACTCATAGAAGGATCATATGGCATTTTACACGCTAATGAGTTTAAGGGATCAGCCGGTGTGATGGGTAATAGGTTGTCATGAGTATTACTTGATTTAAGCTTCTGATGATTTCCATCTGAGCGTTAGTCCTTTAGAATGACTACTACTGACTTGGGCTGAATTAATCATCTGTGATTTGCTCTCCTGGAGTAATCACAACAAGGCAATAAAGCAACATATCCTGGAATTATTAAGGAAAAAAAATAGAAACTGAATTAGCAACTTTACAACTTCTAATCTTAAATTACACAGAGGAACTTTGGCAGTTTCGGCTGGCCAGAATTAAATGGATAATCAAAAGAAAGGAAACTAATTTTATATAATAATGCAATACATCTATGCACAGTTCAGCTTTAATGAACTACTAATCTGATCACCACCTGCACTCATGTATATATCTTTCTACGTAGCACTCTTAATTCTTATTCTCATGTATATATCTCATGTATATCTCATGCACATATCTTTTCTTTCTACATAGCACTTTAATTCTTATTGTTTGCACTGAAGCACCGCAGCAAATTCCTAATGTTGTAAACCTCAACATCTGGCAATAAACCCATTCTGATTCTGATTCTGATTCTAATGCAAATTCAAAATATGAGCTACCTCTAACCAAGTCTGCTGATTTTCCAGGGGACTGAAAGGACAACAATATTAGCCATGGCTCACAACGCACAATCACTCACAAACTCACCATGTTCTCAGCACCACTGAGGGTACCGAGTGAGTGATCCTTGTTGTTCCATTTTCTAGTATGACCGGACACTAGGGTAGAGATTATTAACAAGATGACACCCAGTACAAAGTGACAGTTGTGTGAGCTTTCTTTGGCCTGTTGTTCTCAAGACAAAAACTGGGCTAACATTGACAGAAAGGCCAGGATTATCATTCCCAGACTGAGGATGAACCACAGCCAGCTGCTGACAGATATACAAACCACATCAAGTCAAGTTTGATTTGGTATGCATTGAACACACAATCACAGGCTTAGTGGCTTGCATGTCAGATCCAGCATTCTTGTAATGGTGTCCGTGTCATATATGTATTGTTAGTTGCTCTATCATAAATTTCGGAGTTTTATAAGCTCAGGGATGAAGGCAAAAAGAACAACAACAAAAAAGTATCAACTTTGATGTCCAGGCTACAGCCTCTGTTACACAAACAGGACATTTAGACAGCACACACGTCCCGTTGCAAACACAAAGTACTACAGCATGGATGGTGTATTTACTGTACCAATTGCCAGCTGCCACGGAAAATGTGACTGGTGTAACTTCCTCACAGTGTAACTTCCTCACGGTGTCCTGACTATCAGAAGTTGGACAAATGTGCTTCCTCATCGTAAATCCCTGCTCTGCGTCAATTTACTCTGATATGCCATTCACATGGCACGTTATTCCGTGCCCTTCCACATTCTTTGACTTGGAGCGAAAGTCTGAAATGAAACCGAGTAAAGCTGTGTGAATCCTAAAAACTTGAGTCCATGGAGCGTTCTTCTACTTAAATATACGAAAATACATCTTCTGTGTCAGTTCACAAAGACTCACACACAAACATACAAAAAAAATGTGTGAAAACAAGAAAAGAAATTTTCAATACTGAAACAAGTCTATTTATCCACACATACACTGTAGACAGCTAAAGGTAACGGCATTTCGATTGGTGTTTTAAGTCATTCCAAATTAAACATAAGAGCCCTGATGTTGCTGTACCACTAATACACTGAGTGTGGACAGAAAGAACAGTGTTATTGTAATGACAACATGCCAAAATGCCACATAAATATTAGGCTCCTCTACATTTTTGGCCATGTCCTCACACATTACAGCTACCTCCAAGCATTCCAATCAAAATTCTGCAGAGACCACAAATGTGTGAAATTCCCATTTTTGACCATATGAAAATCACAACAATCTATTTGACCTCATTACACAAACATGTTTTAACCTTTTTTTAAACAATTCCTGAGCCCCAAACATGTATAATTTATTGAGTTGTAGGCCCGAAAATAGACCCACTGTTATTGGACCATATTTCACAGATGATTCATCAACAGCCGACAGCTCGCTGACCACAGGTTTGGCTGCTCTCCTGGTCAGGAGAGAGGAAGCCTTGTTGCAGTAGTAGCCATCAGTGTGGTTTGCTCGTGATAACGACCCGCTTATCACTGCAGCAGACAGCTCACTCCTTAGACTTCCACTTGAGAGATAACACCATCAATCAAATCAGAACAAGTTCCTCCTGTTCCCACATTTCTTTCCATTCTTCAGGCACCAGAGCGGTTATTCGCTTTTTAAAATCCCAGTCTGACAAACCTCATCTGGCCTAACTGTCAGGGTGTATCAGAAAGCTAATGGAGGAATTACAAACTTCACTGTTTTTGTCCATCAACATATTGTTGTTTAGCAGATGGTGACTGGTGACTTTATTAAGGCCTAAGTATCTTTTTTTTCTGTGCATCATTTGCCTTATAGCTTTTGGCATATCTTGATGTCAAGAAAAGGCATAATAAAAATATTTCAATATTTCATTTGTGATAATAGCTCAGTGTGGGTAGTTAATAAAAATAGGCCCTTCAATAGCTAATATAGCTGAAGGAATGTTTAATTTCATAATGTAGGTTCATGTGGGACGCTGGACCAATCATCATCGAGTACATACTGCATTTAGTAACTGCATCGTTTAAGCACTTCTCTTAACTAAAAGAGATAATTGATTATTACTCCATATTACCAGTTCACTCTAATTCATTTCCACCACGCATACTTCTACACTACCTGTAAAACTGTACTTTGCACCCACATGTTGCTTAGTAAACAGGTAACATTTTGTGAGATCAAAGGTAACATTAATTTCTTAGTTCTGCTTTTAAATTCAGTATCAGCAATCTTTTGTGTATAATGCATTAACTGTGTGCTCCATGCGGTATGTACACTGGAAAGACCTAATCTTGTCAAGCAAGCTGCAGCCTGCAACCACTGCCTTCCAATCTGAGCCTTCTGTGCTTTATCATCCAACAACACATGCCACTGCTATGAAATGATGCAGCTTACGCCCACGACTGATAAAATACTGTATGTGTGTGTGTGTGTGAGAGAGTGCGTGTCAATGACTTGGGTCTCTGCAGAGCCATGTCTAAACTTGCAAATATAATCACATAAGCGAATAAAGATGTGATTAATGTCTTTGTTTAATATTTTATATTAAGAGGCTCTGCACATAAGATGCTATGCTAATTTTGTTACAGAAATGTTGAAAGCTTAAGATGTGAAATGTCCTGGTTGTCTGAAGATCAGCACAAAGTGCTGCTGAGAGCAGTTCAGAGGGACTGAAATAGGAATCTTACAGTGGCACAATGAACTCGGGGATGTGAGCGTAATGATCTCCTCTGGCAGGTTCCCTCATGCTTACTGACAGGCAAACCTAACTCGGTACTTGCCCTTCGCATATATACAAACACAGATCTGTGCTGTCTGACTAAATGCAGAAACACACCAGATCCAAAACCACACAGACATAACGTAGAAGAAGAAAGCAGCAACAAACTTGTAACACGCTTAAACAGCTTCTGTAGCTCCAGGCCACATTCAGCCAGCGCTACAGTCAGCACTCATTAATCAGGACTTGTCTGTTAAATGTACTTACATATTGCAAATAGTATTTAGAAATAGTCCATCTTTCTTGGTTTGTTTGTTTTTTTAACTGAGAAGACAAACGAAACACAAAGATGTGATGCTGAGGTAAACCACGATACAAGAAGCAGACCTGACTCCGTTTCCTCCTGCCTCCCTGCTTGGTTCCCCATGTTGGTCCGCTCCGCCGCTCCCACACTCCACACCAGGGCAGACTAATCCAAGAGTCCGTGGCTGCGGGGGTAGAGGTGTGTGCGCGCGCACGAGTGGTGGGCTTGTTTCTTCTGTTCAGCACCCAAAATCAGCACCACATAGAGAGGACGCAATAAGAGATGTGAAATCCTTCTTATTCTTCCTTCTTTTCTCCTCTCTTTGCCAGGACTATACGAGTCTGTGTGTCTGCATGAGCATGTGTGAGGAGACGGGCTGCTGTCCCATCAATGAGTGAGTGTACGTGAAAGCGTGCGAGTTTGTCCTCCAGGATGGTGACAGTTTGTCACACTGGCAGGCGGGCAGGCAGGGAGCGTCGTGTGCACCTCATTATAGTACTGATGACTGGAATCAGCTCAGAGGAGGCGTGGCTTCCTCAGCCAGACACAAACCCCCCCCGCAGAAACACACACTTTAACACACCTCCTCTCTCTGCTGCCAGTCAGTTTACTCTCACTAGTACCAGCTGAACAATGGAGAGATGATCTGTCCCTCAGTGGAACAAAAAAGGACAAGTATGAGCCAAAGAAGAGGGTGGAGGGAAGTAGGAAGGAAAGAGAAGCAGGAGCAAAGGAAAGGCAACATTTGTAATTTTTGGCAGATGGTGGCAGCTTGTCTTTTCTTTTCAAACTTTCTTCCATGCCTGCTCCCACATACAGATTTATAAAAATATAAAGAAGAGAAAAGTCTTCAAAAATGGGAAAAGGAGATGCGGGTGTGAGGAGTGTGTGTCAGGGGCCACCACAAGCTTTCACTAGCATTTTCCCTACAGTGCACCCAGCAGGGAACAATAGCATGTGCATGTATGTGGGTTCACCTACATGTAAAAAGCTGGGAGGGGGTGATGGTCTAGCTTTGGTGTTTGTTCTGTCTTCTCTCATTCACAATATAAGTACAAAACTGTAAAGGAGAATAAAGTATGATCAACTATAGTAGCCTCTTCTTTAGGCTCCTAAATGTTGAATAGATTAGAATATACCTGTGTGTCAAAATAGCCTGTACTCTAATATGTAAGATCTGACTCTGAGACCCCAAAACATCAAATGCACATGGATGTATTTCTTCAAAATTAACATTCATTTTTGCTGCACTATATTTTTTTTTTAAGCTACACGTGACACAGATAAGCACTGATATTTTTAGGAGTATGAGAGTCTCTGTTGCATAAGCTGAGAGCTGCTGGATTATTTTCTTTCTGCTCAAAAGAACTGTAGAAATGTACTGATAAGCAGAATAATAATGCAAAGGTCATTTATAGTTGTGCATTTTTAGTTGAATATAGTTTTGAATTAGAAAATATTATTAACAGAGAAGCCATTTAAAAATTCTCTAGTAGCTGCAAGGAAGATCTAGTTTGCTACACGATTCTGCCCACGTCAGCCTGAATATTCAGCCCTTTGATACAACACTGTACGGGTCTTTTCATATCATATGATTGTTGCATAAACTGCTTATACAGCTTCCTCTTCCTTTCCTAATATTTTCTTCTCTCCTCTTGGAGCAGCACATCCACCTTGGTAAACAAACATGCCTCTAATCCAACTAAGAATGTTCTCCTCACTGCAGGATGTTCATCTCTGCGGGTCCAAGAGACCCCTTTCAAAATTTGGCAAGACCACTGCTCTTTGTCTAGTGTCTTTCGGTGACTCGCTGGGGTCACGGGCTTCTACACAGAGGAATTTCAAACTTTGAGCCAAAACTCTGGCCAGCAAACCTAAAAAGCGCAAAATGCATTTAGCCTGAGTTGATCCCAGATACAAGAGCAAAGCTATAACTGCTTAACGTAAGCTTCTTTTCCACTGTATGCAAAATAAATAGAGAACACAATCATACCGTTTTATGATCATTATGGGAGACAAAAGGAAGAGATAAACAGTAATGCTACTTTTTTTAATACTCTCTGTAGATACGGTAAGCATATACAGTCCTGTGAAAAAGTATCAGCCTCATGTCTTATGTTTTATGCATATTTCTCACACAGATCATCATCAGATCATGTTCAGATATTAGACAAGGTTAACCTGTGTAAATACCAAATTTGATTTTTGGATAATAATTTCATTTATTAGGGGACAAAAACTATTCAAAGCTACCCAGTCCTGTGTGAAAAAAGTATTTACTGCATTTCTTAAATCACAAATTAATTATAAATAAACACACTTTTATTTATAAAAGTTAAATTCACACCTGATTACTGAAAACTAGTTTAATCAAAGAATCCCCTAAATAGAACCTGTCTGACAAAGTGAAGCAGGGCAAAAGATCTCAAAAAGCAACACATCTTGCTACAAACGAAAGAAAAGGAAACAAAGTCACTGACATGTATCAATATGGAAATGAAGTGAACCACAGTGAGATCCATCTACATCCATCCACAAATGGAGAAACTGTGGAACAGTGATGAACTTTCCTTGGAGTGACTGCACTACCAAAATTACATCAAGGGCACATGTCATACATATTGCCTTGAAAAAACAGCAATTCATGTAAAACTAACACTAAATATTATAAAAAGAACATCATACCAACAGTCAAACATGGTGGTGGTAGTGTGATGGTCTGGGGATGCCTCACTGCTTCAGGACATGGATGACTTGTTATAATAGATGGAATCTATAATTCTGTATATAATTATAATTGCAGGGTTATAATTCTCTCTATAACCCTGATGGAGAGTGTCCAGTCATCAGTTTGTGCCCTGAAGCTTGGGTTATGTGGCAGGACAATCTGAAACACATCAGCACGTCCACCTCTGCATGGCTAACCCCCCCCCGGAAAATTACGATTTTTGGGACGACTTGGTCAAATGTTGCTTCTGCATGAGTTTGCACAGGGCATTCATGTTTAAAAAAACAAAAACAAACAAAAACAAACAAACAAAAAAAAAAAAAAACGCTGCACAACAAGAAGGGTGGAACAAAATTCCTCCACATTGACATGAATGACTCACTGGAAGTTATCACAAATACTTGATTTGCAGGTCTTGCTGATAAGAGTAGCACAACCAGTTTTTAGGTATAGGAGCCAATTACTTTTTCACATAGGGGCAGGCAGATTTAGATAGCTTTTTTCTTTATTGAATGAAATCATCATAGGAGATTTCTTATATAAATAAATTGATTTGAGCCATGTAAACACTGAATTATATTGTAAAGGTGCAAAACTGTGTCATCATATCATATTATTGCCATATTCATATCATATCTTGCCTTTTGTATTTCAGGTTATCTTTGTGTATTATTAATTACGGCTTGATGATCCGAAACATGTAAGTGTGACAAATATAAAAATAAAAAACCCACTAAGGAATCAGGAAGAGTGCAAATACTTTTTCACTGCACTGTATGTCTCACGGCTTTTCATTGTGTGTCTGTTTGCTATGGCTGACTGCTTATGCTGAATGAGGTGCCTCAGTGGACTGTAACACGTTTGATTAATTTATCTGACATGTACTGTATGAGGAGTTCTAGGACCATACCAGTTTTCCTCCTGCCTGACGCAAGCAGACAGGGCCCTGCTGGGACCATGTGCTATGGCTGAGTGTGGTGTCTGGGTTGTGCATAGTAAAATTTACAGACAGTATGGGGTCCATAGTACCTGAAGCACACCTCTGTCTCCTGGCTCTGCAGATCATTGACCCTTAACCATTATCTGACATCTTCTTTTTCTTCAGACAGTGAATTCAGGCACTATTAGAAAACTGACACAAGCTATAAACTCATTAATAGAAAACAAAGTCAAACTCTATCAGGTTTAGCCAGCCAACCTCAACTCCATCACTGTATGACAGGCAAGTTCACAAAGAAGACACTGGATGTTAATGAATAACTATAGTATTCACACTAATAATGAAAACTTGTCTCTTGTAAATCATCTGCCTCCACCCAAAGAGTATTCCTCGAGTAGTGCTGATCATCACACCAATAACCTTTGCATAGCCCACCTATAAAAATACCCTCCCTCTATGAGAAAGCTTGTCAGTATAGTCTCCTGAGTTACACTGGGAAAGCACTGCACTGACATGTCATTAGGAGAATTGCAGAAGAAACACAAAACACATTAAGGTGTCTGTACTTAAAAATGTCCCGCTCTCAAAAACTCCTCATGTTGGTTGGAGTCGTCAACCTTGATGTAAAAAGCGACACAGCCTACAAAATCTACACAAAGGGAGTAAGAATGAGATACGATCCGATATGAGATCAAATACGGCAATAATATGACATGATGACAAAGTCTTGCACTTTTACAATACAATTCAGCTCAAATCAATTTATATAAGAAATCTCCTATGATATTGGCTGGCACATTATCGCAGGTATAACACATGATGACAATTAGATATATTAGATAAAAATGTATAAGAAAGCATCATATATGCATGTACAATGACTACAGCTACAGTACATCTCAAACCTATTTATACAACAAACCTACATTACATTATTATATTAATAAGAGATAACATCTTATGACAGTCATTGCTACTTATAAAGTCAGTGTTGCTCAATCTCTCTCACTGGTATAACCACTAAACATCACGTGACATGAAAACATGTGATCAATAAAGGATAAATTAAGGTGGATAAATCCAGGAGTAAAGCAATGTGAATTTTGTCTAATAATAACATTAATATTACAAAATATCATAATAAATATTAGATTACGATAATCGGATATTTAAAAAAACAAAACAAAACAAACAAAAAAAAAAAAAACACAACAACAACAACAACAACCCCTAACTAAACAAGAACTCTGATCACATCAGTGACCAGAGTGAACACATTGGCTGCACAGATGTGAAAGAAAGCTGTGATCCTTAGATGCTCCCATTTATAAAGTTATGCATTTTCAGTCCCGAACATGCTTTTTATTTATAGAGCAGGGCAGCTTCATCTCCCCTGTTCTTGCTCACTCCACAGGGACCCCTCTGAGTGAAAGCTTTACTGAATTATTGATTAGGAGTTTTAAATAAGTCATCAGGATGAGGCTGGGTTTTAACCCGTTGTCTAACAGCATGGCACAGTTGGTAAAGTGCCAGAGGGGATAAGGGGATAGACTCCATTAGCAAAAATAACAGTTTTGATTCATTACTATGACATGCTGTGAGGGTGGGCCACAGCTTGCATGGGACAGACAAAGGTGGGTTAAGACTGGCAGTCAGAGGAGCTTTTTTTAAGAGACTGCTGTGAGTGTGCCTCTGCCCCATGACTCCATATTTTTCCCCATTACATCTTCCCTACTCAGTATGACTCCATTCTCTCTAATCTTATGAAGTAATGCAGTGTTTCAAGCAGCTCCAGAGTGATGCATAATTTGCAATACAAACCCAATAACTAAGCAGATAATAACTACACAGAGATGATATTTTTTTTCAAAGATTATAATAAAACAGTTTAAATCTATTCAGTTCTATGGAAAGAAATATCACAGATCAGTTTCTAAAAAAAGACTGTAGACTGTTGCATGAAGGTGAATTTGCTCCCTAATTAGCGCAAGAATTATGTTGTTTATCTTCCAAAAGTGTGCACGATATCACATCTGACCCACTTCTCATGAATCTCCAAAAATAATAAATTATGCATTAGTTCTTATTCAACAATAATATTCTTTACTGACTTTTGCAAAAAAAAAAAATGAGGTTACCATATGGGACAAACGACTGTGCACTGCTTAATCGTTTCCAAAATCCACGTGTGTGTGTTTTCCTTTTTTTTTTTTTTTTTCCCTTTTCTTCTATTTTTTTTTTTTTTTTTTTTTTAAAGGAAACTGAAACCTGCCTGAAACCACGGGCCCAAAATATAGGTGAGAAAAGACTCAATTTACTGTTTGACGCATGTGATGACAGTTCTGCTGCAATGTGCCTTAGAGCCCAGTAAGCCTTGATAGCTTGATGGCTTCATGTCAGTACGTAATGTCACTTATTCGCTAGGGAGCAGCTCATGTGCTTATAACCCACATGAAAGCTGACGGTATCACTAAGGCAAGCCTGATGACACATTACAGCATCAAAGTCAACATTTTTATCCCAAAATGTCACAATGCAAATGTTGAATATTTCACTTCTCTGCACACTCAAAAAGTAAATCTTCTTCAAGCAGATATTTACTCTCCTTCCACATCAATAAATGCAAACATCCAAGACATTTCTGAGCATTACATCACAAACGGTTTGAAAGGCCACAAAGCATCACCCCAATCTATATTCAAAGCCTGTCATTCCCCGCTGTGAGACTATTTTGGAATTCTGATTTAGTATTGGAAGCAGCAAGCTAAATGATAATTGCCGAAAGCTGTATTCAGGGCTGACCATCGCTGCTATTTCATGTGTCACATTTCATTCTCAGCATGCTCAATGGCTTTGCTTTTTTGACACGTTTGACACATCCACTTGTGTATCTTCTTATGTCTTGACGTGCTCCGCCTCACTGCAGGTGCAGAACAACACAGATGGCCTGAAGGGAATCATACAGCAAAAACATCCACTCTTGTCACGTTTGTCCTACAACTACACACAAGGTCAGAATATGCCTGTTAGCCTGGGGTTCTTTTAAGAAGTTAATCTCAACTCAGTGAAAGCAGAGTTCATATTTTGATGAAATCTATTTGAAGAGACGAACATATTTGGGGATTTGGGCACATAAAAAAATGAAGATGATAAAATCTTTCAGATGTTTTCATTTCTGCACATGAACTAGACGCCAGTTAAGATCAGCAACTTGGCTGAAAAACAATCTAAGTGATCTTTGTGTTACACAAAAAGATTATATTTTCGCTGATATAAAACACAGTCTTACCCTCCTGACAACCAGCCTATTCATTTATGTCCTTTGTAACGGACACTTGTTTTTGCTCTTATTTTTGACTTATTCGAACTACCCTACCAAGTCCTGGTTTACTAAATAGAGGACATCCTGGGCTTTCCACTGATATCTTATCTGTTTTTTGGGTGGCCTCCTTTAGCTCCAAAGAGGCAGGAAATCACAAAAAAGTTCAATGGGAACATTCTTTTTTTCCTTGGTTCTCATTTGAATATGACAGCATCACAACCATATTTTAAAGAGGTTTTCCTCTACGGTATATCTCTGTATTCAAATGGAATTGGATACTAGAAATTTCCAAGCAAAACTAGGTCAAAGCAAGTTTGTAATGAATTTATCATGAATAGCATAAATTGGGCATCTGTTCTTGTCCTTGGGTGTGAAAATGCTTTGAAAAAGCAAACTTTGGTTAATTAGAGCTCAATCCGGTGAAAGCTGATCATGGTCTAATTGTGTATGAAAGAACTGAGAGCCTCACTTGGCTGTGGTTTCTGAGCTCCTCGGGAGTCTTTTGTCAAATAGAATTCAATTATCTGCGCTTCTGCACAAGAGCCCTTTGAAGAAGAAATTCACCAGAGCACAGCATCCACACACTGTTTGGATGGGCTGCCATAAACAAACACAGCTTTCTCCCACACTAAGGGTATGCACAACATTAATTACTGCAAACAAATCCCTGTCATTATCACCCATCATATTTGTTCTACATGTAATATGCATTTTGCCATCATGTAGCTGTTCTGTTTAATAGCCAATGCAAAGTTTAATATCACCACACAAGGTCATGGATAACAAGATACTTGCATTTGAATTTACTAAAAGGTAAAAAGTACTACACTGAGCCACCATATGCTCCCCAATTAGCATTGATCATTTAGTCAACACCATCTTAGCGCTAAAACTAAACCTAACATTCAACCTAGACATCTTTCAGTCTGGGCAGAATGTCCTATTTCAAACATTCAAATGTTCATTATATAGCTACTGCTGACCCTGTGCATTCTGTTATTGAATAGCCAAAATTTTAATCACAAATTTACAAATTTTTAATTTTTCCTCTCTATTTCATCCAAATACTTATCAATAAAATCTAAATTTTATGTAGTGAAATGTCTCACGAACCCCTAATACTTCTCAGCAGCTCTTACAATTATGCTCTTGTTTACACACCATATTTATTAAAAGCAGTGTTGTTGTACAAACCGGATTGCATAAAAGTTGGGACACTAAACAAATTGTGAATAAAAACTGAATGCAATGATGTGGCGATAGCAAATGTCAATATTTTATTCAGAATAGAACGTAGATGACAGATCAAAAGTTTAATCTGAGAAAATGTATAATTTCAAAGGAAAAATATGTTGATTCAAAATTACACGTTGTCAACAAATCCCAAAAAAGTTGGGACAAGCAGCAATAAGAGGCTGGAAAAAGTAAATTTGAGCATAACGAAGAGCTGGAAGACCAATTAACACTAATTAGGTTAATTGGCAACATGATTGGGTATAAAAAGAGCTTCTAAGAGTGGCAGTGTCTCTCAGAAGCCAAGATGGGTAAAGGATCACCAATTCCCACAATGTTGCGCAGAAAGATAGTGAAGCAATATCAGAAAGGTGTTACCCAGCGAAAAATTGCAAAGACTTTGCAGTTATCATCATCAACTGTACATAACATCATCCAAAGATTCAGAGAATCTGGAACAATCTCTGTGCGTAAGGGTCAAGGGCTACTGTGATACTGGATGCCCGTGATCTTCGGGCCCTTAAACGACACTGCACCACAAACAGGAATGCTACTGTAAAGGAAATCACAGAATGGGCTCAGGAATACTTCCAGAAACTATTGTCAGTGAACACAATCCACTGTGCCATCCGCCATTGCCAGCTGAAACTCTACAGTGCAAAGAAGAAGCCATTTCTAAGCAAGATCCACAAGCTCAGGCGTTTTCACTGGGCCAGGGATGATTTAAAATGGAGTGTGGCAAAATGGAAGACTGCTCTGTGGTCAGACGAGTCACGATTCGAAGTTCTTTTTGGAAATGTGGGACGCCATGTCATCCGGACCAAAGAAGACAAGGACAACCCAAGTTGTTATCAACGCTCAGTTCAGAAGCCTGCATCTCTGATGGTATGGGGTTGCATGAGTGTGTGTGGCATGGGCAGCTTGCATGTCTGGAAAGGCCCCATCAATGCAGAAAAATATATTCAGGTTCTGGAACAACATATGCTCCCATCCAGACGTCATCTCTTTCAGGGAAAACCCTGCATTTTTCAACAAGATAATGAGAGGCCACATTCTGCATCAATCACAACATCATTGCTGCGTAGGAGAAGGATCCGGGTACTGAAATGGCCAGTCTGCAGTCCAGATCTTTCACCTATTGAGAACATTTGGCGCATCATAAAGAGGAAGGTGCGACAAAGAAGGCCCAAGACGATTGAACAGTTAGAGGCCAGTATTAGACAAGAATGGGAGAGCATTCCTATTTCTAAACTTGAGAAACTGGTCTCCTCGGTCCCCAGACGTCTGTTGAGTGTTGTAAGAAGAAGGGGAGATGCCACACAGTGGTGAAAATGGCCTTGTCCCAACTTTTTTGGGATTTGTTGACACCATGATATTTTGAATCACCATATTTTCCCCTTAAAATGATAAATTTTCTCAGTTTCAACTTTTGTTCCATGATTTATGTTCTATTCTGAATAAAATATTGACATTTGCCATCTCCACACCGTTGCATTCAGTTTTTATTCACAATTTGTTTAGTGTCCCAACTTTTTTGGAATCCGGTTTGTAGCTGGAAAAATAAGACATCCTAAAATAGTACATCCTAGCAACATGTCTGACTGAGTATTTGTCTCAAACAGACTTATTATAGTTTTGTATTTTCTAATTAGTTTGTATTTTTATTTCATTTTGACTTTTCCTTTTTCAGTTCAGTTAGTTTACAGAGTGGATTTTCTTGTTTCAGTTTAGTTTTTATCATTTGAAAATGTTTAATTTTATTTTAGCTTTTATTAGTTCCAGTGTCAGTTTTAGTCTTTTTAATTATTGTATGCAGTAACCCACAGTTTTGTAGACATCCAAAATCTTAAGAAGCATATCCACCAATGTCTCATCAGGCAAGATGTAATAAATTTTGTTTTTACCAGACTAACAAAAACTTAAACTAAGGATATATTTTCTCTACCGAGGGCCAGTGCACAAAATGTGCAAAGGCCCAATTGGAATTGCTCTGTTTATTCTTTTTTATAATGCAAGTTTGTTTTCAAATTTCACAAATTGTTTCAGTTAGTTTAAATTTTTCTCAAACATCTATTTTTTTACTAAAATGTTTTTCATATCACAGTTTACAGTCTTAGTTTTGAGTTTCATTTTGTTAACTATAATAGCCTTTGTCCAAGTGCGTCTAAACATGTGATAGCCGTAGACAGAAAACTAAATGGCACTTGATGTAATCTAACATAATTTTGCCAACTGTAGAAATGTTTTCTTTGATTCATAAAAAAATTTGGATACTTATTAATTAAAAACAGATAAATAAATGAAATTTTGTGAACAATAAAGAGATCTTAATCCTCACTCTAACTGTGTAAAATGAAGACATTTCATAGGAAATGTCATGCATTCATTATGGTAATTGCTTCTTGGATTTACAGTTTCTGTCAATCTGCTGGTTGTATCAGCTCTCCTCTGACTCTGGTCTTCAGATTTGGGGAAATGAGGTCTGCCACAAGAACAGTGGATATTAGCTCAAGGAACTTAAGTCATCTTTTGCTAATGAAAATGCAAACAAACAGAAAAACAAACAAACACAAAACTCTACAACTAACAAACACCATGTTGAAGTTAATGTTAATTACACTTTTGCATTTTTAAAGTTGAAGTTTCACTATTTTTTATCATTTGCCCAAAGAGATTAAAAATAAATACAAGGACATTAACATATAAACAGCTAAATATACTGTTTATTCCAGTCCCACTTCAGATTTGGTATTATCAATCCACATAGTTATATTAGTATCCCCCCATCACTCAACCTTGACCTCTCCTCAAACCCAATTTCATCCAAAACATATCCTGCTGTTCAATTTGCTGAGCAGATGTGAGAAGAGACAGGTCATGAATCTGTCCAGTATCTAATGTTTGGACCAAAAGCTTGAGAGTCTCAGTACTTGGCCACCTGCACCTCACTAGTACCAACAAATTGTGAAAAAGAATATAGATACAAAAAATAAATGAATAAAAAGGGTAAGAAATAAAAAGAAGCATTTGTGAAGCTGCCAGTTCCCACCAGTAACTGGGAACCCATAACAGACAACTTTAGTAATGAAATGTGGCCCTCTAGTGGCTGCAAATAGTTAGCTCTTCAACTCTGACACAAAATATGCACTCTATGAATAAGAGTGCATATTTAATTAATATGTACTCTTAATTATAATAATTTATGAAGACATGCATCCTTTTCCTTTCATATTTTATACTGGGTCTTTTTTTCTCCTAAGGAAAGTTTCTAAAACTAGTTGTTGAAAGTGTCCCACCTGACAAGCTGCGAGGGCGGGCCTCAGCGAGATCAGAAATGGCTCCTGTAGTCACAGTCTTCTTCATCCGGGAACCGGAGGCAGTAGCTCCTGGTGGAGGCTTTGTCAAGGCATCATCACTGCTGGCTCTTTTCAGCTAAAAACACATCTGCGCTTAGTAAAAGTCATGCAAGTCTAATAAAGTTCTTCTTAATGTTTTGACATGCTTTTATTTAAACCAACATTAGCAGGGTTAATCTGTGTATCACTGCACCTGTGACTTACCTTGCTAAGGCGCTGATCTGAGGCCAACGTGTTGGAGGATCTGGAGGTCTTCATGGCTGAGGAGGTGGTGGAGGCAGAGGACGTTGAGGGGGCCTGCCTTACTCGTTCCTGGAGTCCAGGCTTGGGCAGCCCCACTTTGGTGGCGCCCGCTTTCATCATGGCTAGGTGTCAGCGGACTACACCTGAAAAAAAGTCCAGACAAAAGCGGAAGTTATTCAATATGGTAAAACGATAATGAATAATAGATAATAGCATTAGTCTAAGTATGTAGGATCTGCAGTAGGTGGGCAGATTTTCCCAACAGATGGTCAGGACAGACTTGGTCAAGGCTGCTTTGTTTTAACCGCTGAGCTCTACTCCATCTCCCAGAGGCAGCAGTGAAATATGAACACGACTTGCCCTTTAATAGAAAAAGCAACTGAACAACAAACACAACTCTGAGAGCATGATATGACACCGCCTGAAGCCGCTTAGGCTTTTAGAAATCTTTACAGTCATTGTTATTGTGATTATTATTTTTATTTATATAGTTTATATATTTTTGTTATCATCATACTGTGTTCATCTTTATTTTTCATGTTCATGTTTCCATCTTTCCTCCATTTGTTTCTTTATTATGCTTTATTTAACTGATCTTAATTTACAATTATGTTTATCAAACACTAAACTTTAAAAGAATATTCGTAGAGTTCTGCTAAATACGCTAACACATACTCATTGGCTTTACTGTATGTGGATAGATCATGCCTACTGATGAGCCAGGAAAGACCCTGGATAATGTTTCCCTCCAGTACATATAAAAGGAAACCCTGAAAAATAGGCAGCACATTTTCCTCAGGTTATAAGATGACTATAATGGATTAGCACTGACATGTGATATTTATTACTGTTCCAAAAAATACTAGCCAGGAGGTGCCTCTGCAGCGAGCTTAAGTTATTTTAGCAGAAACACTATTGAGCCACTTCCTGTAGGAGGGAGGAGAAAGAACACAGTCTCTTATCTGATTTGTTCATACCAGCAGCACTGACCAAGACTCCACTTCATCTCCACACCAGTAGAAGTTACATATGCAGTGTGAAAATGGCAGAAGTGGCTGTATAAGAAATATGGTAAAAATAGGCCTTTTGCAATTTTTCTTATTTTCTGTCATATACAGGATATACTGAGATACGGTGTACTGATTTTGGATGTTCATGATAAACATGGCCAGTGTTTGAAGTAATGAAACACACGAAATACCTGTGAGCCAACAAACAAACAAACAAACTACAGGCATCAGACGTCTCTAAGCATCATGTCTAAGACACTTTTTGTTTTCCACTCTTGGATCATTACATTATCAAAAAGAGGGAATAACTCTTATACAATCTCAGAAGACACATAGCTACTCAAAACCATGAAATGATCAACTGCACCAAGGCTCGGTACAAGTTAATAAACTCATGCAAAGCTACTTGAGTAAAGTCCTGGGATAAAAATATGAAGCTGGAAAAGACACACACAACAGGCTCCCTTTAAAAGCAGCACAATAATATAATATGATGTGGTCAGGGTGACTGTTAAAGGTTTGCATTTGATGTGGGTAATGCGCTCATCTGAGCAGCTGAAGGAAATGGAGGTCAGAGTGCAAAGACAGAGCATACTGGTAAAAAGGTTCGGTAGCTCGCAAAGGGTTGGCTGACTTATTGATCGTGGTTGTGTGGTAACTTGATTATCTAAGAAGCAGAGGACTCTTGATGAGAATAGTACTCTCTAGTCACTTAAGCCTGTACAACCATGACTTCCCAACAGGAAGGCCACCTTTTTTCCCCCCTCCAGTCTCAACTATTTATACATTTTGTACTGCAGTGACTGAACTGCTGCATGTGTGTAGCAATTTAGAGCAGGACAAACGATGCTGCAGTAACGAGTAGTTGGCACATACTTAAGATAATTTCACACTGTAAGTACACTTTTAGGTGCTTAGGTACTGGTTAACAGCACAATATATTCAGTTGCTTTATTGACTGTATCAGAGCATGTGTTTTCCTGCTGGCCCATCATATGATACTTCGGGCCTCTCTAGGCAATATCCCATGACTAGCTCCTGCCTAGCCTAGCAGTCTAACACTTCAGCCGTGCTGTCTCACCTCCCCTCAGACACAGATTACATAGCTATGGCACCATTCTCTACAGAGCACAAGCTGTGCCTGTTTCTCAACCTGCCCTGAACACTTTGTAGGCTAAATGAGGAAGTGAGATACATTTGAGGATGTTTCAATCCAGGATGTATAATCGTGTTGCTGTTTTGTTTTTTGTATTTTTTTTTTTTTTTTTGGGGGGGGGGGGGGGGGGGGGGGCGGCTGTTACTATAAGGGAAGTAAAAGCTCTAGGCAAGCATTTTGAAAAGATAATAAATATGAAAGGATAAGTGTCTAAACTTTAACACTGATACATTTTGTTTCCACTTTCCTCGACCACTGCAGAAGTCTGCATATACAGTATGACCTTTCCATATTTCCTCTGCAGAGACAGGATTCTCAGGGGCCAGAGCCCTGTCCCACTTATCTTACAACGACCCAGTTGTGAAAACTAAAAGTCTTTGAGAGACAGCCAGAAGTAACTTTAAACTTGAACTAAAAACTAAGACAGTGAGAATCTCCCTGTAAACAGCACATTAGCCAAGAAAGATGACAGTCATTTAGTGGTTTTATTACACTGCATCTTGCTGAGTCTAATGAGACACATATGCTGGATGATGACATTATGACTTCTTCATGATTGGTAAAAAACTAAATATGGAATCTGCTCTAAAAAACAGCCATTTTTGAAAGGCAAATATAATTTGCAGTCACCACAGCAGTAAGTAATGGGTTGTCATCTGCCTTAATTATATTGCTTCCAAACTTGGCAAGATGATATAAAGGCTGAATATGAAACGGAGAGGAGGAGGAGTTTCTCCAAATTTCTGACAGTTGCTTCTAGACTGTGCTGCTAGAAGGAGATAAGAGGAAAGCAACTGACAGCAGTCATCAGTCTGGGCCTGGATAAAACAATCACATACACATCATGTGATCTGATAGAACTTCAGGAAAGAGGACAATGTGCTACCATTACAAAACCAAGAGAAGCACTGAAATCAGACCAAGATGAATTATATGAAAAGTCAACAAATTCAACCACACATCTTAATTTGAGGTTTGACAACTAACTTCCTGCATGCTTCCATTTCACTTAATCTCATAATTTAATCTTAATCTACTGCATACAAAATTCAATAATCTATTTTACTTTTGTTAGCTACATTATTAAATACAATCCCAAATGAAAGGAATTCATTTTACAAATATGTAACTTTGCCTGCTCAGCTTGCCATGACTACAAATAGTCTCCAATCATAGAGAAAAATCCACGCTAATGGATCTTTGCTCATTCTCTGCCCCTAAATACAGACTCTGAAAAAGTACAGGACAAGCAAACTGCTCTCCACTTCAAATATTTAGTGCATGTAGAATATAAATGAACTACTGCATCAATAACTCGCAGTGCATAAGAATGAAGATCCTGTCTATTCATTTTAAGCAAACCTTAATGAAAAAATGAAAACATAGGTTGAAACTGCAGGTCCTACAAAGGAGTGGCTGCAAAACTTGTTGCCTTCTTGTGATAAGACTCTGTTGCACAGAGTAAAGTCTGGTGTGACTGGATGCCACTGATACAAAGTTCCTTTTGCAGAGTTAAGCTAACGTATGTCTTTACCTCCAGACCATGGGCACTGACAAGACTGCTTCACTGACCAGCAGAAGCAGCAGCATGAATGATTCAAGAAATGATCAAATATAATGCTTCAAACCGCAATGGACACATAAGAAACAGAAAATAAGTTACTAGGTTAAATGTCACTCTGAATCATCACATCCTCTTGACTTCTTTCCTGTCTGGCTCTGTGGTTAGCAAAAAGGCTTGAGCTAAATAATATACAATAAGGATAACATATGGCATCCTCTGTTAGCCACTGTTTTTAAAACTTCCCTTCCAACAGATCATGGTGGTGAATTTACTAGGTTTAAACTATTCTATAGTCACCAATCTTATATTAAATTCAAAGTAAAATCATAGGAAGCTCTAAAAGAAGCGAGTAATGAAACAGTAATGGCAGATTGTTGACAAAACAAAAGACACAGCAGTTCACTTACGTTTTTGGTGCTGGGCGCTGTCCTATAGTCTACCTTGTGCCTGAGTTCCTTGCAGCAAAAATGAACAAAATATTTCTCTGTTGTTATGCTCTAAAGAGGCTGCGGGGGGAAATGCAGGGCCAGGAGCAATGGCTTTCACCTCCATACAGCAGTCAGGATGAGGAAGTACTGCAAGTTGCCAACTGCTGTGCTATGTGTGCTGTTGCCGCTTTCACTCTCTCATACAAAAGCAAATAAAGGAACTGTCTCAGCCATGGGCAAGTTGTTCTCCTCTCAGTTTTTCCAGACAGCATGAAAGGGGGGGGGGGGGGAGAAAAAAAAAAAAAAAAAAAAAAAAATCTGGGATAGGCTGGAAAATGTACAACATTCAGATTTATTTAACCTGAAACTGTATGTTGTGAAAGAGAGCATCAGTAGTTTTTTTTTTTTTTTTTTTTTTTAAAAACATGCTACTGGAAATAGATTCTGGAAACAGATTTATGATACTGTTGTGCACAGTTTATTTCTAAGTTATCTGTAGGCTTTATACACATAAATAATGGCCACTGACACTGACAAAGCCAATCTTTGTCTCAGAAACACACCAAAATATGAGGGCGGCTGATTTGTGGAGGGGTCAGCATTTTATGCTCTCCCATACTGATGTAATTTGGATCCCACAATGTACAGCATGCCAAGGCCGTGGAGCATGTGGGCAGAGTGTACGGCACTCTGGGCTGGGCTGGAACAGGCTCCAGTTTGTGGCAAGTGGCAAACTGAGGAACTTGGTCTGACCACACCCTTATGCCACCACAAAACCTGCCTTTTAAAAAGGGGGATTCAGAGAGTGTAGTAACAGTTGAGTTAGATGCTCAACATTTTTTTTTTTTTTTTTTTTAAAAAGGCACGCAGTTTCACACTCAGATTCCAAGTGTGATTGATATACATCTGACAAAAACATGCTTTCGACGACATGGATTCTGATACTACCATTGTCACTCCCTACATCATAAATTACAGCCTTCTAGTGTCACAACGCCACTTTATTCCCATGATTATTCACCATGGGTGGTGACCTGTGTCATTATTGGACCTAACTACCTAACCATGACCATACGACTGTCTTTTTAAATCCTATATTTTGATGCTGCAAACAGAGTTAACTTCTTTTCTTCAATATTCATCAGATGACTGTAAAGGTTCTAATTAGCAATGGTAACCATGTTTTCTATCAACATCTATTCTTAATGGATTGTTGTAACACTGAGCATTGCAATACACTAAGTCATGAATCAATCTCTCTTTATTCCAAATTACACAGGAATGCAGAATACTTTATAATAAAATGAACCAAAGGACAGACGTAATTAGGCAACCCAATGTATTCCAAATCCAGCAAGTCGTAGACAAGTTTAATTTAGTTGCTAAGAGCGATTGCTTTTACTTTAAAGGCAAATGTTCTCCATTTCCAGTTTGCATTGCCTTACTTAAGTTTCCATACAGCTCAGAGAGTAGATAGCAAATGTTCGTAGACAACTTTGTGCGTTTCATGCAAACTACAAGAAACTTTTCTAGTGTCTCAAGCAATGACAAGGATCTGGCCCCTCCACTAAATTTCCTGGACTTTTGAAAGCCCTAGCCTCCAAGCAGGGACTTTTTAGAAGTAGAAAAATACCCAGGACTTAATTTAAACATTAGTTTCCACAGTGGAAACAAAGCTTTCATGCTCCCAGGGGAAAGTTCCTGCAGTGGTAAAGTGGGAAGATTGTTTACTGTCTTTTTCTTCTTCCCATACATACCTTGTCATCAGCTTCTCCTTTTTATCTACAACTGAGAATATTTTCCAAGACGGTGCTGCTTACTTGGAGTAAACAAGAAAATAAACTGTGAAGGTGAAAATAAGGAGGCCTATGACTAATTATGATGACTATTTTTTTCAGCCATACAACAGTTGCCTTGCACATCAGGACGTTCCTATGAATTTCTGACCAAAATAAGCTTCCTTGCCATCTGCATAAAATTAAAACCAAACATGCAAATGTTAAATATGCAAGCAGGAAGTTGCAGACCCCTGGAGTATGAACCATGTCAAACATTAATAAATAATGATGGTACATAAAACCATGTGGCTGGTTGCTCAGTGGGTGACACGTCTGTCAGGGGAATTCCTGTCATCATATAATACAAGAGGCCAGGCAGACAGACTTCTGAATACCACAGTTCTCTCATAAAACTAAATGCAGGCACACAATACAGTAAACACCAAATGCTTGTCCTCCTCTTCCTTTTCCACCTTCTGTGTAGAGGAAAAAGCACTGAGTCAGAATCTCCACGAAGACACAACACTGTCACATGGGATGTAAAAATAAATACAAGATGTTCAATGATTCAGTCGAGCATGTCTAAAAATACAGCATTTTCCATCATCACTTGGCATTTGAAAATTGAAACTGCTCACAAAATTAGCCTAAGGCAAATAGTCGGAGAATTACAGGATTACACAATCAACATAAAATTAACTTAGACTAACATGAAAAAGGAATATTAGTAACAGTCCAAACAAACTTGACTATGGCTAGATCCCAGTTTCAAGATGTGGAAGCTAGCTTAGAAAATAACAAAGTAGCTTAACACAATGAAAAAGTTACAAATGTCAGTGTTGTCAAATCTCTGAAATAGACATTTCTAAGAAGAATGAGGTGTGATTTCATTATGTATATAATACTATACTGTTGAGGGGCAGGCAGTCTGGTTTTTCATTTTATTGGGGGAAATAACATTAGACTGTTTTTGATAAAGCCTTTATGTTTAACCTTCTTGGTAATACTGTATCTGAGAATCTGATCCAAACCACACCAGCGCCAAGATTCATGGATTATATTAGCAGTTGCTAGTCACTACTGATGTAGCAACTGGTGAAACCTAATATAGCAATGATGACGTCTATCATTGGAAGCTACTTGGATGCTAATCATAGTAGCGAAAGAGCACTGTAACTAAGCTTCTTACAAATGAAAGCAGAGATTATCTGTGTGTCACTGCTGCTGCTGATATTAGTGATATCTCATTACCATAACAGCAGCTGAACAAATTTCCATCTGCATTACAGCTAATAAACAGATAGCTTTTTTTTTTTTTTTTAAAGCATACAACACTCCCAAATTAAAAGCTATTTTACTTTAAGATAGAGAAAGTAATACAAAGTTGCTAGTGGAGTTGACAATACACATCCAGGAAATTTTCACCTCCCACCCATGCAAAAATTGATTCATTTTGTCTGACCACCCTAGCATATCCAAAGCATCTGTGTGGCACCTGGATGTTGCAAAGCGACGTGTGCAAAGTCATTATATGGGCTAAAGTGAAACAGGAAGTGAGTGGGATTAGCTCGTATCCCACGCTGTGAGATAGTCTTTGTTCTCCCCCTGTGTTCCCCCTTTAGAGGAAAGAGATGTGAAACTAGGATGCAAAAAGCTGTATTAGAGGGTTTCCGGCAAAGTTTTACACAACATACTAGAGTAAATGTGACATTTTTGTACTGTGAGCGACTTGTAAGAACTGAATGTAGCAAAATCATGATGTAAAAAAAAACAAAAAAAACACTAAAATTAGCACAGCTGTACAAATATAAACAGAGTAAAAGCTAAAACCATACTGGAGTGAATGTAGGAGACTTAACCTACAGCTTGAAATAGTTTCATATACAACAAGAAACTCCACTACCCTTACAGTATTATACCGCACCGATGCTCAACTAAAACCCAGAAAAACTACTTCTCACCATCTGGATATTAAATAGACTAAAGATTATAGCTGATGTTGAATCATCACTTTTTTAGTTCAGTACAAGATGGGAAGAAAGTAGAGCTATTCAGCAAAGTGCTGTGTCGACAATTTCCTTTGATCTGGACCCAGATCAATATAACGCTTGCCTGGTCTGTTTACAACATGGCCTCCCAAACGAATCACTTTTTGAATATATGCTCATATTGAGAAGCCCAGTTCCCAGTGTTTATGTCTGATACAGTATTCACACACTGAAAATATCCTAATTTAAATACAGTGGCATAAGCTCCAATATTTGGTCTTCACTTGTGTACTTACTAACTTTTCAAGTACATGTTGTTTATTGTCATCTCTCTCATAATCAGAGTCCACAGTAAAATGACATGACTTTAAATGTATATGATACTACATGAAACAGTAAACATGCAGAGCGGAAAAAAAAAAAAAAGACTAAAAATAAAGCTTGTTCCCATTTCATAAATAAATAAATACAACTACATAATAGTTATGGTATCAGAACAACTAATTAGAAAATTACAACAGTCATCAAAGCAATCATCAGAAAACTTGACTTTCCAAATCTGTTCAGCTCAGCTATCTGAACCATGGTTTGGTACATACCATGTTATTTTAAGGGGTGGAGGGGGGGGGGAGAAGTAAACTCCATTAATCTGATGGATTTCCATTTAACTCTCTTCATAGCGCCACCGAACCTTTTAGCATAAACACCAAGCACATGGTTGGTGTTTATGCTAAACACCAAGCACATGCTTAATTAACTTATCATCCCAGCAAACATACAGTCATTATCTCCTCAGTGAAAACTGGTCATGATAACGGTAAAAACTGTGTTACTGATGGATAAATGTTTATTTCAACATCCAACACTGGTCCAGTGAGACCATCTTTTACAAAGCAACAAACAACAGTGATATTAATGCATGAAGAAATTAAATGTACATATTCTTGTTTTTCTTAACCCAAGCACATTTGCTTGACAGCTAATTCTATCAATAAACACTTGTAAGAAGGCAGCACACAAGATTTTTTGTACATAAGCACGCTAGTATTACAGAGCCTGCTTTTTTTTTTTTCAATACAAACACTTTTACCTAGATATATATTCTGTCTTATTTGTTCTACAATTATCTTAAGATGTCTGGTATGGTTTTTAGGGCAAGAGCTCAGGAGCGCAGTTGAGGCACAACATGCTGAGGGAAATCAACAAAAACTTCTGCCATAATTCTGGATAAATTTTTGACCAACGATATCTAGGTAATGTAGAAGTAATACATCCAGAAGACCTTAAGGTTGCGTCTCTGATGTTGGCACAACTTTAATTTTGCAACAACTTTTCAATACTGTGTCACTAAAGTGTCACTAAAAATTGTTAGCCGACAGTTTTTAAACATGGAAATGTTTGCTCAGATTACGTATGCTGCACAAGAATTTCCTAATCATAGATTCTCAACCTAGAAACACACTTAAACAATATTTCATTACATACCATAGTTTTAAAAAAGTACAATTAATATCCTATAAATTAGCTCCAGATGTTAGGCAAGCACTCTGTTGGTAACACAGCACTATTAGTAAGAGCTCAAGAGTACGCTTTGAAATGAAGAGATGCTGTATTGCAAAGCAAGAACTCAGTCTCAGTTTTAGGATGTCAAACTTCCATATTACGGTTGTCAACAATCAGGGTAAATCCCCTTAATGCTGCAACTTAAGTTAGCCACCCTCTGAACATACATGTTCATAAATTAATTATATTCTTAATGTTTCCTCTAAGGAAATATAGGTTTATAAAGTTAACCCTTCAAAAACTAGTGTATCAATATCAGAACAATCACTATACACAGTGAATAACTGAGGTATTCACTGTGCCACATCACAGCAGTTACAGTCATCCATTATTTCCCAAAAACCTGCTCTGTCCTCGATTCGTCGGTGATACAGGAGCATGAGCTGAGCTAGATACAGTCTTCATGCATATTTCATCTGGTCCATCCTCCGTTTCATCTTTCTCAGAGCAAGGCTCCCTCGAGGGGCTAACTTCCTGCTCTGATGGTGTCAAAGTTCTTTTCTAATATACAGCCAGTCAAAGCCACGTTGCAAAAAACTTCAGCTACTTTTCAGTCTGTCCTGGCTGGCTACATGTACAATGAGTGGGCGGATTCCATAGAAACACTAGCATAGCATCCAAGATGACTGTGAGAGAATAAAAAAAACAGACCTCAGTAGCTTTCCACAATGGAACACCGTAGTATTAGTACCACTGACTAGAAATTCTGTCCAACCCAAGAGGAGGCTTCCTCTCTGCGCCTTTTGATTTTGCAACAGTACACAGACTTGTTGCATCAGAGCTATTTAATGTGAACAGTGGGTGTGACCATTTTAATTTGTATGGAGACTGAAAGCTATTACAATGGTTCAGACATCTTTCAAATACCAAGCAAACATCATAATGACACTCCCCGTGTATGCATAAACATCACACATGTGAACTGGCCTGTCCTGTCCTCTCCTCAAAATAGCTCAGTAGCTTATTTTATTTGTCCATTCTAGAGCTGGATATTACACTTTTGAAAAGCACAGCTGTTGTTGTCAGGAGGGAGGGCAGGCAAAAAAGCCTGATATTTGTGTAAAGACCATATCTGCGCTTCACCTCAGATCTGGTCCAAATGACCCATTTATAAAAACAGAAGCATTCCTTTGAGGCACTCAGTTAGACTGCGATGCTTGTCAAGAATGCAATCAGTTTCCTGGACAGTAATCAACTAAAAACAGCCAAAAAGAAAAGTATTCTTAGAGTTACCTTCTTAATTGAATGCTCTCAGACAAACGTAGTGCAATGGCTTTTAGTCACTAGCGTTTTGATAGATTGAGCATTAGCTTAAGGAGGAAAAAAAAAAAAAAGCAAAGAGAAAGTTGCTCCTGGGAATAATGTGAAGGCTGGAATCCAACTGTGCCTCTACAAAGGAAAAGTTAAAATATCCCAGAATATAACAAGTTTCTCAGAAGGCACGTGGACTACCAGAAACAAAGGTTTCTGTTTATTCAACTGATTGAATCCCACTGCAGTACTCATTTCTGCTCCAATCATCCAATCTCTTCCCTATCTCCTCAATTAAATTCTCCTCTATTGCAGTAAAGGACATGCCACTCCAACTGTACATACAGGCCAGACCTTGCCTCTTGAGGACGAATAAGAACCATTTTGTTCTCAGATGAGTGTGTGCAAGTGTGTCAGGGATAGAAAAGAGCTGACTGACCACACCAGGCTTAGAACTGGCTTTCCATTTTATATTAGCATTGGCACCATATTAGAGTTTTAGAGCTATTCTTGACATAGACAAGAGGGTCAAAACGCATAGCAATAAATTTTAAATGAATGGTTACAAAGAGAGAGCGCTCTGGGAAATAGACCTTAAAAGCACAAACAGTTATTCAAGCTATACTTTAGCTGTATGACAACACAACACCCTGCAGTTCTGACTCAAACTGGAACTGTGAACTATACTCAGACAGATCTGCTCTTATTTAACACTTAATTTGAACTGATACAGACCCTGAGCTTCATTTTCATTTGAATCTTTAAACCTTTCTTAATATAATCAATTTAATTTAAAGCCACATAACACATTGATTTGTTTATTCCCAGTGACGTTACACAAAAATGTATGCAAAGGAAAGTGTTGCCAAGGTGATCGCTTTATGAACAAGCCCACAGTCTAAACATTGACATGCACAGGCTTTAAAAACAACACATACTTTCTATTTTACATGGACATAGACTCTCTCTTCCTCAAGCTACAATGTGTCCACAGAGTTATAGATGAGGCAGATATTCACATATTTTGAAAAGCTTCCTAACTGGTTCCATCTTTTACAGAATTGTCCCTCCTCACTATTGAATTGACAATATGGTTTAAACTACACCAAGGACCTGCAATACTCACCAATGACCCACACTTGACTTCTGAAACAATGCCAGATGGCTATTCAGTTATTCCCCTTAACCTCTACCCAACATTGCTTTTCTAAATATGCTGCAACTCAACAGCAGAAGGAAAGGGTACAAAATGAATTTGGAAAGCTTCTATCAGTGGTCCTTGAAATGTTTCAACTTTTTTGCAGTCCATCTGATAATCTAAAAATTAGTAGAATTTTTTATGACTCTGAAACAGAACAAAATATGGAAAACTAAATCTTGACTTTAATGTTTTTCACAGCATTGCAATATATTTAGAAATTAAAATTATAGTATCTATTGACAGCCACCAAGCTACCTTTTAGGGGAGCTGGAGGTTTGGACAGTGTACATATGAATTAAGATGTTACTGATGTCTTAAGGTTTACACCGAGTCAGCAGTTCTTAATTATCGTGGTACGTCATTCCCAATGAAGTAACCTGGCAAAATATCTGTGATGAGGGCTTACCTGATTAAGCATAGCGGACTAAGATCACTGTAATTACTGCCTTTCACTGTTTTTAATCATCAGAACCAGAAAACCCTAGGGATTAATAAAGTATTATGCTTCTGATTACTAAATCAGGAAAAGGTTACTCCAGTGCAGACTCATTTCACACAGCATGTTCATCTGGACGTAGCGTTTTCAGTGGGAGAAACGTTTCGTCACTCATCCAAGTGACTTCTTCAGTCTCAGCTGACTGCAGGTTTCCCCAAATCTTATAAAAAGTACATTTCGATCGTGGCTCAAGAGTTGGGAGTTCGCCTTGTAATCGGAAGGTTGCCGGTTCGAGCCCCGGCTTGGACAGTCTCGGTCGTTGTGTCCTTGGGCAAAACACTTACCTACTGGTGGTGGTCAGAGGACCCGGTGGCGCCAGTGTCCGGCAGCCTCGCCCCTGTCTGTGCGCCCCAGGGTGGCTGTGGCTACAATGTAGCTTGCCATCACCAGTGTGTGGATGATTGGATGTGTAAAGCGCATTGGGGTCCTTGAGGACTAGTAAAGCGCTATACAAATACAGGCCATTTACCATTTGCATAATGACTGAAACCAGCAGTCACAGTGGGCTGGGAGGTCAGTTGCGTCATCGTAATTATGCAAATTCCCATGACCATTGATCAACAACCACTGATCAATGGAGAGAATGACCATGAGTACCATTCAAAGAGAGTTGGGGAATGGCTGCAATCACAGCATTGTAAGGGTGAGGGAAGTTTAAAAAAAAATAAAAAAAATCAACTGACAAAGAATCACCACTGGAGGCTCTAAAAGGGTTCCAAGTACCTCTACGGCAAAGATGGCAATCCTATTAGTTCTGTCTTTTTTCTGGCTTGCACTGATCAGACAACATTAAAACCCCCAGCCCTAATATGCGCCCTCATTGTGAGAGCACACAAGCTCTGACCCATTACAATATGCACATGACCTCTGTGGTGTTTGGCACTGGGATGTTGGCAGCAAATCCTCTGTGTCCTATGAGTTGCTGGGTGGCACTTCTGTGGACTGGACGACTTCTAGCACATCCCACAGATGATCAATGGGATTGCACAGTGTGGATAGTGGAGACAGGGTCACTGCTTCAGACTCCTTGTTATGGCCCTCATGCCTAATTCCTGACCAAGTTTTTGACTGTTACAGGGAATGTTAACCACGAGGAGGGTGTGTGCTTGATCTGTTATCATGTTGAAGTGGGTGTATGAGTGAACATAATATCCAGGTGAATCCCAGGACCAGAGTTTACCCAGGGATGGATTACACCCACTTCACCTGCAGTTTTAATGCTGTGGCTAATCTGTGTGAATCGCAGATTGAGAAAAGGCAGGAACCAATTTCATCAGTTAATGTTGAGAAATTAACAACCTGATGTATCCACTTTAGAATGAGCTACTGTCTGACTGCCCATCGTGCTGCTGACAAATGATCGATATCCAATAGAGTTTGTGTCCAGACCAATGAAGTATTTCCCCTTCTTAAATGGTTAACCATGAGAAGCAAAGCCTTATATTGCCTAAAAACAAACCTCATCAGAGCTGGTGCAGTGCTTATGTTTGAACTGGCTTTTCTGTTTGCATACTCAAAAGAGAAAACCGTCATTTGTTCACTTGTCACAGGACTTCAAAGTGAGCCGTGTAATTAAAATATGTATTTGGCTTCTTAATTTTTCCTCTCTTTTCATTACTGAAATGTTCTCTTTTGCTGAAGTTTATCATTCAGGCATGATTATGTTAGATACTCGGCTGGTTTTCTGGAACCCATCTTTTAAGTCTACATTTAAAGGTTACCTGGCGAGAGAAAAATTACACACAGAAGCTTAGTCAGGATAATTTGTCATAATGAAACATTTAAGGATCTACTAAAGTCAAAACCAACAAACGTTTTACAAGTACCTGCAAGAAAACACAAAGACATGTTTGACAGCTTCACACAGAACTAATTGGGAACAACTGGCTGGCTGATGACGTAAAATGGCCTGCATTTGTATAGCGCTTTTCTAGTCCCTAAGGACCCCAAAGCGCTTCACACTACATTCAGTCATTCACACACACATTCACACACTGGCGATGGCAAGCTACATTGTAGCCACAGCTGCCCTGGGGCGCACTGACAGAGGCGAGGCTGCCGGACACTGGCGCCACCGGGCCCTCTGACCACCACCAGTAGGCAAACACGGGGTTAGTATCTTGCCCAAGGATATTTGGCATGCAGGCAGGAGGAAGCCTGGGATCAAACCACCGACCTTCTGATTAGTGGCTGACCTGCTCTGCCACCTGAGCTACAGCCACCCCGGACGTGTAGAAAAACAGCTTGCAGCACACAGAGGCAGTTTTGAAGGTAATTTGCCATTAGCATCAAAATTTACTTAAAGCCTGAGCAACATTAGTAACTTTATCTCTGCATTTTTTATGTTTCTGTCAGGGAGAAGTGTTAGACAAACACTAAAAACCAAAACTAAAATCTAACAGGAAACCAGGACCTGACTGACCTCTCTTTGCAGAGGTTTTAAGACCAACCCGGGGTTACTTTCCACTTTACAAGAGGATAAGCTTATTCCAGTACTAGATATTTAGATATTTATATCAGACACATTGTACACCAACAAAATTAATCAGATCAAAGAAAAGATTTTAAGCGTAATATTCAGACCAGTTTAAAGAAGTTGACCCGTTCTTCCTTAAGGAGGAAACTTACAAAGTGTTACATTACCAGGCATCAACACTATCACCGCGTTAATACCTTTTATTTTAATGTTTATAAAGAAGGCATAAATACTGCTCAAGCAGAATCCTGTTGGACTCGCGATGGTGCAACCTTAGCCAGTAAACTGAAAAATTCAGGATGGACATTTGCAGCTACGGAAAATGGGACATGAAATGCAGCGTTAGTACTGTTAGTCCACTTACTGTTGGCCATCACTGCAGTCATACAGTGCCACGCTCAATTAGCGTGAAAACAACACGTCCTTGGCTCGAGCTATAATTTTATGACAGCCGTTATTATCGTTTGAGGAAAAACGCGTCTGCTCTCACAATGACTAGTCGTTACGTTAAAGGAGCATAGACGTGTACAGTGACTATGCTGGCAATGAGCATGTCACCGTCAGCCACTTCTACGTTGGTGTAACTCGGCGAAACCCGAGCGACTCTCTGTAGCCCATTCTTTAATTTAGACACCGAGAAACAGTAGAGCCTTTACAGTGAAGTTTACAAATTTCACCCCAAACAACGGACGAAAAAAGCAGAAAGGCCACATGCTATGAGAAATAAACAAGTGTTAATTAATCTCACCTGTTCCGTACTGCGGTGGAGCTGCTGTGTTGACAGGATGCTGCCACTGCCGCCTCGCGCACGGTCTAACCACCAGCGGTCTGAGCTCGAGCCGATAGGTGGAGCGCGTGAAGCGAGTTTGGCGAATATGCTTTGGCGCAGTGTTTAAGGGGTTTCTGGGAAATGTGGTCTTTTTTTTAACAGGCCAGAAAAATGATAAGACAGCATGTAAGGAACAGCGTTTTCGCCTCAGGTGTAAACTTATTTAGTCAATTTAATTTGTACTGTACCTTTGTTTGAAGTTTAGTGTGCTTCAAAGTGGTTCACAGATGAGTGACAGGCGAGACAGATAAACTGTAATAAATAAAAAACAATACAATAAAGACAGGAGTATTGAATAAAGAAAATAGACGTCAATAATGAAAAATATATTAATGATAAAATAAACACAAAAATAAAAGTAATTTAGAAGACATTAATATAATAAAACAGAATTAAATGTAAAGTAATCAATAAGATCTAGTATAGTCTTGCGAAATTCTGTTACGTTATTTAATTATTATTTGATACAATAATCCAGTGGAAAGAGTGTAGGTAGACGTACGGTGTTACGTAAAAGCATAAACTCCTCAACCACACTTTAAATACAGGTTGACTTTGTGTCGAATGTGCTAAAATTAACCAAAGTAATCTTTTAGTGAGAAAATAAAATCATTTTAATAAAAAAAAAATGAGAATACACACATTATTTAATCTATCGTGGTTTATTCGTGTTTTTGTGAAGCTAAACACTTTAATTACCGTTATTTCTATCAGCAGACAAATGGGACGAATATGCGCGCGCTCGTCTTTCGACAACATTTACTTGAAGCTCTGTCATTGAGAAACATGGCGGCCTCCACAAGAGCTGCAAACGCTGCTGCTTCCAACCCACAAGGCCCAGCTTCGGTCGGCCCGAGCGTGGACAGCCCGACTCTTCAGTACAGTATGATTCTGGAGCATCTTATCGGTGACAAGAGGCCCGTGAAGGGCCTGAACCCCGCCGTGATGGGGGGGCTGCCCGTGCCTCCGAAAAGCGACGAGCAGAAGATGATCGAGAGGGGAATGGAGAGCTGCGCCTTCAAGTCTTTGCTGGCCTGTGTGGGAGGTAAACGGAGACATTGAGAGTGTAACAAACATCACAAGGGTTTGGTGTTTTTGTGCGTGTTTGGCTGCTCGTGCAGAATATTTCGTGTGCTAAGTCACCTCAGATATACGAGGCTATGGGAGCTGTAATGCTGTTATACCAACAAACAGCAAATTAATCAGTCATCTGATCAAACCAATCGGTCACCGATATTGTCTTGTTTTAAAATTATGTATTTGTGTTCAGACATAAGAAACGTAAAAGCAACATTTTAGAGCGTTTTGAATAAACAGGTATCAAATAATCAGTTTATAATACAGCCACGATGTTGCCCAAATGTAGCCATTCAGCTCAATAGCAGAAAAGATCTGTATATATTACAATTTTAAGAGTCTGATGATGTTTTTGCTCACCACAGGGTTCGTCCTTGGAGGAGCATTCGGCGTTTTCACAGCTGGAATTGATACTAATGTTGGCATCGACCCCAAAGACCCTTTGAGAACTCCAACAGCACGAGAGGTTCTAAAAGACATGGGCCAGAGGGGGATGTCCTATGCCAAGAACTTTGCCATTGTGGGCGCCATGTTCTCCTGTACAGAGTGCATCATAGAATCAGTAGGTCACAGCTTCTTACATCCTCATGTGGGTTCTGACAGACTCATAGTGGACATATAACCTCAGACTGGAGTTCAGAACAAAAGGCAAAAATGAGCAAAGGCGATTCATTTTCAATGTATCCATCAGTCTCTTTAGAATAATAAGGAATGAATGAAATAATGATAACAGTTTGTCAACAAGGGTTTGAGATGTGATGTGAATCCATAACATGGCTTCAAAGAGGAAAAATGCTCAATATGTGGTCAGATTACTAGAGCACCATCAGAATCACTGAAGACATATTATATATGTGGACAGCAAAACATTTTCAGCAAAGTAGTTGCAACTTAAGCTAAGTTTGTAAATGTGCAAATAGTACAGCAAAGGTGGATGCCAGCTATCTCTTATTAGTCACTCCTCTCTCTAAAATGTAGATGCCAGTATTATATTTGCTTTGCATTTCTTGCTTTTATTCTAACCCTGCAGTACACTGTGGTAATAAGTGTCTTTTTTGTACCTGTTTTTCATTTACAGCACAGAGGCAAATCTGACTGGAAGAATGCTGTGTACAGTGGTTGTGTGACTGGAGGAGCTATTGGCTTTCGCGGTATGTAACTTACTTTATTAACTAATAGTTTGCATTATAGCAAATGTATTCATTTTGTCCACGTGTTTATTTTTCTGTTTTGCAGCTGGTCTGAAGGCTGGTGTTCTGGGATGTGGAGGCTTTGCTGCATTCTCTGCTGCAATTGAATATTACTTGAGGTGAAGCTCTATGGAGTGGCTCGATGGACAAAAACATAAATATTACACATGTGGACCAGAGAAAGAAGAATCTCGCTGTGAGCTTGCTAACCGTGATGTTTCCCTGCACATCAAGGATTTCTGTTAAAGCAGAATTGAAGTGTACTGTTCAAACACAGGGATTTTAAGTGGCACCACAGTAGGCTAAAGAAAACAAACAAACAAACAAAAAGACTTGTCTGTTTTTCCTGTGACTTTCATATTGTGGACAGTTGGAGCAAGGAATGCCAATTTCTCATGGTGAATCTTCAAAGACAGAGCAGAGTGGGTCTGCTTCAGTGGCGTACTGATCAGGTGATGAAAGCTGAACTTGTGTGAACTTCACTCTGGGTCTGTAAAAACTCAGATGAGCAATGCTCTGCCTGTAAAACATTTCTTTGATGTGTAAGTAACTAATCCACACAGGATTATTTATAATAAAAGCATTTTTTAAAATTGTGGATGTACTACTTTTCCTTGATTATTAAAGGACTACAACCCCCAAACTAGTCATTACCTTTGCTTTAATTTTTTCTTTTTTTTTATTATAGCGAAAGTAATCTTCAGGAAAGGTTCTCCAGGCTTCTTGAAGGACATTCAATTCAATTTTATTTATATCGCGCCAAATCGCAACAACAGTCGCCTCACGGTGCTTTATATTGTACAGTAGATCGTACAATAATGGATCCAGAGGAAAACCCAACAATTATATGACCTGCTATGAGCAAGCACTTTGGCGACAGTGGGAAGGAAAAACTCCAAAAAAAAAAAAAAACAGAAAAACTTTTCTATCTGAAGATGGTGGTGTTGTAATTTTTTTTACTTTATTTTTTAATTACGTTAGCACAGTAGTGATAGGAAGGCCCCAACCTTGCCTTCCTAATGTGGGAGCCAACCAATAGGACCACTCCCTCCATGTCTGCGACTAGTGAGCCCACAATCATCACCATCTAACAAGGTACTAGGATATTACTTTCCACTTGTATGCACAATCATACTGGGTCACAGGTTGAACAGATATCCACAGGTGGTATAGGGGAAGTCCGGTAAACAGGTCACTGGTGGCAGGAAACTAAGTCAGTGGGTCAGAAGGGGCCAGCTGACATTCAGTCTCTGAGCATGTTACATGTAGTACACTGGGGTGGGGTGTAACGCTGATTGTCCGTCAGCAAAATTCCCTGTTTGAATTGTTTTCTGTCGTTCCCATCTTGTTCTTCATGTTCCTTTCATTTTTGCTTCCAGTGTCCAGCTGATGCTGATGTAGATGGTGCTGACACACGGTCATCTGGATCTTCATCATTGTCTGAGATGATGTCTGACAATTTGCTGCATGACCTGACTCGTTTGCTGCCTATCTGGTCATCAGTTTCTTCTTTCATCTTTTATTTTTCTGTCATGGTCCTGTGTCATTTGACCCAACTTTTTGTGTTTATTATTATTATTATTATTATTATTGTTATGATCTTGTGTTCTAGTTAATTCTGATTATGTGTTCGGGTTTAAACTTTTTAGTTTTAAGGGTTTTGGTTCTGTTTAGTTTCTGCTAGTGATGGCCCGCTTGAAGCTGACGCTCCGGAGCGTGTGTCGAAAAAAACAACACACTGGTTCAGAAGCACTGTGTCGAGGCTTGCTTCGTTTGGCAAAAGTCACGTGACCAGTGACGTCCGAAGCTTCATTACGCACGTAACTGCTTCGGTACCTGATTCAAACGGATATAAGGAAGTGAATCATCCACGGGATTCGTGGAGTGTGTTGATGGTGACAGAGAGCGAAGAGGTGATCATTCCACTGACAGATATGGAGCCAGCGAGGAAGAGAGGACGTTCTGGCGTGTGGGAATATTTTGAGTTGATTTTGCTCAATTCATTTTATCTGCCGAAGTGAAAAACTTGAAATGTCCAAAATCATGTTTTCATAATGTAAATATCATTACAGCATATGACTTCAGGAACACTTCCATGTGAATTAAAGCTAATGAAGACTACAAAAATGTATTTGACACTATACGTACATTACATTGCTACACAGTTTAGAAAATCATTTTGTTTATTGTTTTTAGGTGATAGTCTGCAGGACCCAGGAATACCTGCATATCTACCAGCTTGCAGTGTAGTTCCTGCACTCCACAGCCTCTTCTGTTCCATGCAAGTGGATTTTCTCCAGGGCAGGAGAAACTATTTCTAAGAAAAGAAACAGACTCAGCCAGCGCACAGTAACACTAATCCTCTTTTTAAATGTAAATAACAAAAGGGCATGTTTTTACTTTGCAAGTTCTTGATTAGGGGTGGGTTTTGATTATCGCCTTTCTGATTACAATCCATGCTAAATTGAATAAAGTGATATTGATTCATTAAAATCCCGTGTCGATTTGTAAATTAACGTTATTATGCCTGAAACGCCAGCATCTCAGGTTAAACCTCACAACATGTCGTCAAACACCATACAGCTAAAACAGTAACTGGGAGCAGGTTTACGGATTCTGCATACAAACGTGAACGCAGAGCGCGGACCCGACGCGTCAGTCAGATTTTGGTGCGTCGTCGGGTCGCGCTGTGTTTGCCTCTTTTTTTTCCCGCTGGCTTCTGCAGCTGCAGGTTTCATAACTCTCTGTTTACATCTCTAATTAAGTCTCACATGTGTCAGCTTTCTTTTAATAGATACGAAATTATGGATATATACTGTTAAATGATCAGAATTGTAATATTTCTGACTGAGGCAAAACTTTCCAGATTCCAGTCAAATTGAATCGGATCCTGTATCGAATCAAAAATGATTCTACAAATCAGTGACGATGCAGCCCTACTCAGCTCCCTAAGCATTTTCCCTTTCCAGTTCACAATCAATCCCACCCCTAGGTCAAAAATATGTATAGGACAATTGGCCTCATCTAATATTTTGTATGAACCTGTCCAGCTGTCCAGTGATTAAACGACAAGTAGATGGAGGCAGGACTTCACAGCAGGGGCATACTCCATAATGTGCTGTGCATTCTCATATGTATATTATATATATTGCTCACTTATTGTATTTACCAACATCAAGGAGTTATGAGCAAAGAAAGGCCACCATAGTGCATGTTTAAATAGGGAAAGTTTATTGATCAAAATGTATTACGCAAATACGCATTACATTTTTTTCAGCCCCCCAATCGAGAAAACAAAACCAATTACATGTTCAAAGCAACGGAACGGTGGCCCAATATCAGAGAGAACTCCACTCTTGAGTGAGCAGCGATGATTGAGCAGTCCGTTTTATTTTGCAGATTCAAGCTGCTCTTCAAAATTTTCACCACCAGATGTCACCGGAGAGGACTGTGTTGAAAAGCTTCGAGTAATGAACCGTTTTTCAATACAAGCTTCAGTGCTTCGGAAAGCTTCATTTGGCCATCACTAGTTTCTGCCCATGTGTTCCTTCTGTTCTCTGTCTGTTACTGTGTCTCTGAGTCCAGTCTGTGCGTTACCTGTTTTATTTTGGTCTGTGTCTTATGTCCGTGTGTTCAGTTTTGTGCTCTCCCTGTCTCGTCTGTGTAATCAGTGTCAGCCGTGTCTCACAGCTGTTTCCTCTCAGTCCTGTTCACCTCTTGTATTTAGTGTCTGTGTCTTCCCCTGCTCGTCGTTGCATCATCCCTCTTTCTACTCTGTTTGCCTGTTTTCCTGCCTGTTGCTTTCCAAGTTTAGTTAGTTTTCTGTTCAATCTGCAAACTCCCAATAAAGCCAGTTGTTTGACTTCACATTTGTCTCTGTGAATCCTGCTCCTGGATTCCTGCCTGCCTTCACACAGCCATGACATTTTCTTTTTTTTCTTTCTGTTATTTATCTTCCTTTCTTTAAGTCTCTGTTTTCTGCTTTGCAGTTTTTCACTTTTTTCTTCTTATTTGTTTCCTGGGTTTGTTCCTGCTGCTTTTATTGGATGCAAGCTCCTCAGTAGAAAGAAACACAATGTAGGACACTCGTAGCTTTGGAAGATGGGTGCAGCACTGACTGTCCAGCCTAGCTCAAAATTCAGTGTTTAAACATTTTTTTAGCTCTCCTACACCAGCCCTACACCAACATCATTTTGTGCAACACCATCACGGTTTTGTGAGTGGTCTCCTCTATCCATTTTTTGAAAACAGTCTGCTACAATAGACTGGAGGAAACTGGTCGGTACAGCTGTCAAACTTTAGGTGATTGGTTTAAAACTTTTAAAATGTCCTTGAAAATGATTTTAACCGGTGACTTTGAAACTTTTACAGGTGAAGCATTTTCCACAAAGCCTTGAATGAATTATAGTGACAGAAAGAGACCACAAGATGGCGCCATTTTTCACGTAGTAGATACCGCCTGTTGGCTGTTTGTTTACGTTCACACTACTCCATGAATATTGTGCATAAAGTTTAAAGTATTCCTCAGGCTTGGTTTGGTCTTGGAATACGTAGTCTATCATAGATATCAATGACATGCTGTTGGTGAAACACTCTGTACCTGCAGTTTGTTTTTTCCAAAAATGTAACAAACAAAACAAGGACACACATATTGATGGCTGATATCAACTCCACTCAACACAGTGACCAACGCAAACTCGGTCACACACTGGCTGAGTTGCACTGACTGACCAAGCTGGTGACCAGCATGAGGAGGAGTACCCAGGCTGTTGTGGCTGTGTAAGGTTCTTCTACATGTTCCACAAAAATTAATAAATAAATTAGGCGAGGGAAAAGATCTACTTACTTTTTCTGTTCTCCAGCCTCAGTAACTTTCACACAGTAAAAACCGCTGTAATATTTACACCTCTGATGAAATGTCATAAGTGTTAGCTTTATTTTGATACCATGATTGTTTACACAGAGTTTGTAATTGCAGAAAAATACTCCAATAAGTTAATGGAAGAACAATGAAAGCTTAGTCTACTGTTAGCATATTTATTAGGGCATGCCCAGAGGTTCTATCTATGGATAGGAACACAGCTGGAATTTAACATAGTACAATGTACTACTCAAGTACAGATTTACTATATTCATTTGTTTTTACGTTATGCTACTTTCTGCTTCTACTTCAGTGTTGTATGCATATACTTTGGCTCCATCCTATTTATGTTAAAACGTGAGTTACTTGTTGTTTTTCACGTATTAAAAAAAGTTACCAATAACTGTTGCATATGATGCTTTTTCACTGCATATAAAGCTACTCTGCAGCATATAATTCAAATCACAGACAATCCTGCAACATTAAAGTGAAATAACAAATTAAAGGGAAACAGTACACTTTAATAAATCAAATTGTAATTACATAATATAATCGTGAGTCTGAGTGGAAGCATTCTGCATAATGATAGCACTTTAAGGTTTTAATTTAGGTACTTTAAGTATATTTGTTGCTAAAAACCTTTGCCTAAATAATTGGCACAAATTAGGATTATGACTTTCTTAAGGAAAAGAGTCTACATAGTGTTTCATTAAATGGTAAAACTGTTATTCAATACAAAATGATGTTTAAACTCCTATGTGGTAGAGTGCAGTTTTTTGTACAACAGTTTTAGATTTTGTATTTATTTTGATCAGATATTCTGACTTCCTGTTGATCCCACCCCCATGCCACCTTTTATCTTTTTACACTGCAAATCTCTTTTAATCAGTGTTATGACTCATACTGTTTTATGAGAAAGTGGAGGGAATGCGTTAGCATTTCATTAATGAAATATTTGTAATTTGATTGACATTTTTCTCTTTAAAATTTTACATTTGGAAGAATGGGGAGAATGCAGTAGATGTATAGTGCCAACACCTTACAGGGTTTACAGGGTATACTTGTTTTACTATATTTAATATCCAGTTTGTGAGGCAAAAAATAAAAAAGATCAGCAAAGACGTTGTAGATGTCTGGAAACTTTTACAACACAGTTCTGTAGTATATTTGCGCTGTTGCAGTATCACCCGCCTACAGCCCCTCATTCTCCTCAGAAACTACAATCCCACAATGCCTTGCACTTTTGGCAGCATTTCTTGTCGACGTGGGAAGGGAGGGATTCGGACGCAAACAAATGTCCATGGGTTTGCTGTCGGGGTACGTTAGAGATAACCGTGAAATGTCAGGTCGGTTTGACAGATAACTTGGCGACATTAGAACCATGTGGCTCAAACCCGAAGAGATTCTGCTGAAAAATGCTTTTAAATTGTGGGTCACCGAGAAGGATAACGAGTATTTCGTGCTGCAGAGGAGACGAGGGTACGGAGAAGGTGGTGGCGGTTTGACAGGTAATGTTCGCGGTTTTGTTGTCATATCGTATTTTCGGGACAGCTGCTGCGGCTTCACAAACCACAAGGAAACACGCAAGTTAATAGCTGGCTAACTCGCGGAGAATTTCCCTAGCTAACTAGATGTCTGCCACTGTTAGGGCGGGTGCTGTTACACAGCCTACTCCTCAACCGAGAGGGGGGGGGAAAGCGTCTTTGCAACAGGTTTGAGCTATGGGTCCAAATTACGTGAGTCAGTTTAGGTACTGAACAGCTGGTTTACGTAGTACGTGTCAGTTCATTGGCCCGTTTGGTTTGTTTCATGTTTCTTATAGCTGAGTGGACGAGGGGGTCTGTACACTACACCGCTGATTTCATTTCCTTGGGGCCTGTATTACAGGCTGTATTCACTTTTTTAAGGGATTGTTGTGTCACCCAACAATTTAGCAACTCATAAAAGCAGAAGTATTCTGCTTGTTGATTTTCCTGGTTTAAAAAGGGCATTTCCACTCTGCTGGTGAGCTGGGTCAGTTTGTGAACAAGTGCACCTGTTTCTCACACAGGCTAGAAATTAAACCTGGGCAATTGTAATGTCACTGCTGTGTCAGCTCCCCAGATAGTAAATGCATCAGCCACTTTGTGGAGAGACCCTGATGCTCACTCGAGTAGTCACAATGTAGCGTTATATATACACAGTGTGTATAAATAATTTCTTTTTCCTGCAAACTATACAACATCAAGTTTATCAAGTCCTTAAATTCCTCCCAAGTAAGTTTCCAGTTTAACCCACAAGACCTTCTTTACTAACTTGGAACTCAGAGGAATACTTCTAATACATCCAGCTTTTGTAGATTATCTATTACCATCTACTAGATTGTTAATAATGTTGTCAGTGGCTAGAAATGTACTGATGTCCTAACTGTCAGGGTTAATGATAATAGAGGTTAAATAGTATGGTCCCCCCCCTTCTCCAAAGCAAACGGCACTTTACACCTGAAGTATCACCATGCTCTGCGCTGCAAAGTGTGTTTGTTTGATCTGCTGAATGCTTTACTACTTGGCAGCTCATCGTTAGAGCATATTTGGGGGTGTTCAGCAGGGTGGCCTGTCTAATGCTGACGCGATGCATAGGATAGTGGTTTCACTTCGACCTTGTCAATTATTCATGGAGGGCAGGTCAGAAAGAAGTTGTAGAGGTAACAGATTTAGCTAATTTTAGGCCTGACGAGGACCTGGGGGATCATGCATTTCCGCTGTCAGTATGCGTTCAACACAGTCTGAGATGTAGCTATGAACAATGACTGGATAGTCCTGCACAGACTAACTAAAGGCAAATGATTCAGCACACAGTTCTGTTTATGTCATTTTTGAAGGGCAAGAAATTATTGAAGGCTTCTATAAGGATTCATGTGTAAATCTGATATTTATCTTTTTTTTTTATACATCATTGTACTTTATGCTACAGGCCTCCTTGTAGGAACCCTGGATACTGTGTTGGACTCCACTTCCAAAGTGGCCCCTTATCGCATTCTGCACCACACGCCAGACTCACAAGTGTACTGGTCAATAGCATGCGGTACGCCCCTCTGCATTTTCATGTCAATATTGCTGTCTGTTCTCTAGTTGTTGCAACATTTCTTCGATTAAGCTGACCTTAGTATTATGTTTTTTCCTCTTAACATTTGGTCAGGTGTCACCAAAGAGGAGATTATTCAGCACTGGGATTGGCTGCAGCAGAACATTATGAGGACGCTCTCTGTTTTTGACTCCAGCGAAGACGTCACCAGCTTTGTACAGGGCAAGATTAGAGTGAGACTTTAGGAAGACCTATTTTTTTTTTTAATCCCCAGAAATGTTGATTACTTGCTTTATTATTATATCCATAATATATATAAACAGTCTGCAGTAACCCTGTGTACGTCACATTTTAGGGTCTTATTGCAGAAGAGGGGAAGACATGCTTAGTGCAGGAGGATGATCCCGAGAAGTTTCGAGAAGCCCACTTGAGGTTTGAGAAGTGGTTTGAGCTGCCACCAGAGGAAAAGCTGGTCACATATTACTCATGCAGCTACTGGAAAGGAAAAGTACCCTGCCAGGGCTGGCTCTACCTCAGCACAAACTTCCTGTGCTTCTATTCATACCTTCTGGGAGCTGAGGGTAAGCAATTTCTCTGCCATTCATAGCACGTGCTGCTGCCTGTCTTTAGAAAGTTGATTGGTGGTAATAAAGGGTGTGACAGCTGCTAATTGCTGTCATAGTGGGTTTTTATGGCCTCAGAATCTTTTAGTAGTTCTTTTGTTCCAGGTAATGACAGCTTTTTAGGTTTTAAGAATAATTGTATTTATTTTTTTCTTTGTTTCCAGCAATTAATTTAACTACTTCATATTTTTTTAATGCTGTGCAGTTAAACTAGTCATCTCCTGGGATGAGCTTTGGAGGCTGGAGAAAACCTCTAATGTCATTCTGACTGAGAGCATCCATGTTTTGGCTCATGGAGAGGATCACTACTTCTCCATGCTGCTGCACCTGAACGAAACGTTCGTTATCATGGAACAGTTGGCTGACTACTCCATCAAGCGTCTTTTTGATAAAGAGTCCTTCCAGAGAGAGCCAGCGCTGTCTGACCCGCTGCAGATTACAAAGAGGTAATATTTTGTACGCTGTGCAGTGCAGCTTCACACGATCCTGTTAGTGCCAGATGCAAAGTTAAAGAACCCGAGAAAACAAAGTATGACTTGAGTCAGATAGGGTTTATGTTTGGTGTGACCTGCCAGGATTGCCAACCAAGTCACGCCTGAGCTTGCCAGTGCCAGTTCTTTAAAGACAGTTCCAATGTTTGTTTACTTTTCCCATTGTTTTCATTTGATCCCAGTCGACAAGGGAGTCACGTCCTGTTATTTTATAATAATGTTTAAGCAGTGTGGATCATTTTGAAATACATGTAAATGGATGACTGATGTGAATGGAGGCTGGAGGCTGATGTTTGTGCTCTTCTGTTTCCACAGAGGGCTAGAAGCTAATGCAAAGAGTGAGCAATTCAGGACATTTTTCAGGCTTCCCAAAGAGGAAAACCTGTTAGAGGTGCACGAGAGCTTCTTGTGGGTTCCCTTCAGCCATTTTAACACGCTTGGCAAGATTTGTCTGTCGGAGAACTACCTGTGTTTTGCCAGTCAGGATGGAAGTCAATGCCATGTCATTATTCCAATGCGAGAGGTAAAGTCAAACAAAAAGTGTTTTGTCTTTAAAAAAACAAAAAAAACAACAACCTGATGAACAACAGAAAACCTCATATGTGACCGTCTGTCTCCTTATTTCTGTCTTCTAGGTTGTTAACGTTGAGAAACCAGACTCCAGCAGCAGAGCTTTAACGGTGTGCGTGCGCGGCAAGAGGGCGCTGCGTTTCTCTGAGGTGCGGGACTATCAGCGGCTTGCCAATACAATCCGTAGTAGGTGTGGGATTAGTGCTAGCCCACAGCACTCTGCTTCATCAGAGGTAATGTGCTGTGATTGTTTCATTTGTGCCATTTTGCTTCTCTTTAAACGTCATCCTGTAGTATGCAGAGCTGTCTGACATTGAAAATGATTAACGTCTTTGTCATGAAGGCCATACGGGGAGAATGTCAGTCTCTCATAAACCACTTTGAGGACAATCCAGAGGACGTAACTTTAATGGTGGGGCAGAAAGACAGCAGCAAGGCCGTGAGCACCGAGGCTCTCATGACTGTTTTCCACCCCCAGGATGTTGAAAACCTTGATCCCAAAATGGTAAACAACAGAGTTCATCTGCTCAAATGAAAATTGATTTGTTTTTACTGGCCTTTTGCGTAAAATCACCAGATCACATGCATATATCTGCATGTTCTAGTGTGCAGCAGACATCTTCATATGTGCTTGGATTTGTGCCCATACCCAAAAAAGTAAAAAGCTGTTCTACCCAGAACTAAACAGGATGCACTTATTATTGGTGGGGTGGCTGTAGCTCAGGTGGCAGAGCAGGCAGCCACGAATCAGAAGGTCGGTGGTTCGATCCCAGGCTGCCTCCTGGCAGTTGGGGTTAGTATCTTGGGCAAGGTACCCCATGTTTGCCTACTGGTGGTGGTCAGAGGGCCTGGTGGCGCCAGTGTCCGGCAGCCTCGCCTCTGTCAGTGCGCCCCAGGGCAGCTATGGCTACAACGTAGCTTGCCATTGCCTGTGTGTGAATGGGTGAATGACTGAATGTAGTGTAAAGCGCTTTGGGGTCCTTAGGGACTGAGTAAAGCGCTATACAAATGCAGGCCATTTACCATTTATTGGAAATCTATAACCAAGACTCCATCAGTGTCCAATTTGCACATGTTATTAACAAGCTCAATTAATCTACAAAGTCAAAATGAAACTGTAACGTTCATAGGCATCTAACCTGTGACTCCTGTAATCTATCCTCTTAGCTGAAGTATGTGGTAAAATACATACAGACTTTATGTTATTTATGTCTTCCTGATTGACACAGCATGGTTAATCCCCTGATGAGGAAATGAGTTTAGCAATCTTTGGATTATTGAATACAACTTCTGCTCTTTGTCCTTTTAAAGTATAATAATGACTACTGGTTTGCTGCTTTATTTACAGTGTAAACACAGCACATCTGTTATGTACAGTTTGATCAGGGTCAAGTCTGCTCAGGTATTACAAATAATGTCAGACAGATCTGGAACTTTATGTAGATCCAGATGGGTTTCTGTGGTTCAGATGGGCTCATGAAACTGTCTGCTGTGAGTGTGGATGACTGGTTAGTTCTTGGGTGTTGTTATAAAATCAGATGAAGAATACATGAATTTAAAAAAAATACACGTTTTGTTAGTAGCACTGTTGTGTGTGCTGCCTTTTAGAAGCACAGCCTTTCCCTCAGTAGCCATCTTGTAATGCCTCCAGATGCTTATTTTGAAAGAATGTAAGAAAACAACTGGTCAGTGGTACATAGAAAGTGCATGTATACAATCATGTCTCAAACTGAAAAACTTTCTTCTGATACTTCTGGGTTAACAGCTTAAGGAGAAGATGAAGGAGCAGTCTTGGAACATCCATTTCTCTGAGTATGGACGTGGTACGAGTATGTTCTTTACCAGGAAGACGCGAGACTTGATTGTGCGCGGCGTTCCTGAGGCCTTGAGGGGAGAGCTGTGGATGCTTTTCTCAGGTTGTACATCAAAGTTGCCGTGTCCCGTATAGTGACAAGCAGCATCAGTCAGTGGTTAATGAAGCCTTGTGTGATCAAAGTTTCATCTACTGAAGTGCTTTTTTTACTTTAAACCGAGTGGGGGCTTTTTTTTTTGTACACTCTGTAGGGGCTGTAAACGACATGGCCACTCACCCTGGCTATTACACTGAGCTGGTTGAACAGTCTCTGGGCACAAGCACTCTGGCTACAGATGAGATTGAAAGAGACCTGCACCGCTCTCTCCCCGAGCACCCGGCCTTTCAGAGCGACACAGGAATCTCAGCTCTTCGCAGAGTCCTTACTGCCTATGCCTACAGGAACCCTAAAATTGGATACTGCCAGGTACTTAAAATAACTTTTGAAATATGTCCTTCCCTTGCCTCTTGTGATGATATATTATACCATTGTGTACTTAGGAGGAGGGAGAAGCCTATTAAACCATACTGTTTATTTCTCTCCTGTTCAGGCTATGAACATTCTCACCTCGGTTCTCCTGCTGTATGCAAAAGAAGAGGAGGCTTTCTGGCTGCTGGTAGCCGTCTGTGAGAGGATGCTGCCAGATTACTTCAACCGCCGAATTATTGGTAAGAGTGGAAAGATTGGCTTCTGCTGGATACCTGGCAGCGTGGCATTTTATTTATGCCAGGAGCAAAGTCTCACTATGAAAATATTTTGTCAGGTGCTTTGGTTGACCAGGCTGTGTTCGAAGATCTGATTAGAGAAAACCTCCCCCAGCTGGTGGAACACATGACAGACCTGAGCTTCTTCTCCTCCGTGTCTCTGTCCTGGTTTCTCACGCTTTTCATCAGTGTGCTGCCCATAGAGAGCGCCGTGAACGTGGTGGATTGTTTTTTTTATGATGGAATCAAAGCCATCCTGCAGCTTGGCCTGGCCGTGCTGGACTACAACATGGAGGCTCTGATCAGCTGCCACGATGATGCAGAAGCTGTCACCATCCTCAACAAGTCTGTGAATGCAAAAATTATGCATGTCCGAGACTTTTAAATATTATTACACTGTAAATAATACTCTCCCTCTTTGTCTGTTGGTGTTGTTCCAGGTTTTTTGACAGTGTGACAAACAAAGACAGCCCATTGCCCCCGACAGTGCAGCAAGCTTCAGTAGGCAATAATGATAAAGCATCTCACATCAGCGTAGATATCAGTGAGCTGATCCGAGAGGCCTATGAGGTATAACTTTGCTCTTTCAGTCTGTGACCGATTAGAGACAACCTCCCCACCGTTTTTTTTTTTTTTTCTCTCAATAAAACTAAGTTGTGACGGTCTTTGCAGAAATATGGAAATATTCGTTCAGAGGAAGTTGAGAGTTCACGGAAAAGAAACAAACTATATGTGATTCAAACACTGGAGGACACAACCAAGCAAAACGTGGTAAGTAAGCTTAGAGTAACTAGTACAGGGGCCTGTTCGGACACAGTATTACACAAGTTATATATTTTATATCTATTCAGGTTTTTGTGGCAGTTTTAGATGAGTGAAAACTTATTGGCTGCCTTGCATTTTATTTCCCCCTCACCCCTTCAGAGTCCTGTTTGCAGGACCTGGATTAGGGTGCCTAGTTGTGACAAGTAAAAATAGGGATGGGAGGCTTGAGAATGCATTGATATCAGTTTTGTTCTTACAACAAAATCCAAACAAACATGGCCATCAATGTTTGCCCAGCATACAGAATGGAGCAGGCAGTGGTCATTTTAGGGGAAACAGATAACTTATAAAAGGTCTTTAGAGCAAAATATGAGAATTGCTCTTACAAATGATGTCAGACCTGCCTATGCATTTACTCTGGTCACCAGGAACACATCTGCCGAGTTAGAACAGGCTTCTCAATATGTGTGAAAAATATGAGTGAAAGTAATTTATAGATTGAATTGTAATATTACTGTGGCCTTAATAACGAGGTCAAATGTGTTTTCAGATCCGTGTGGTGTCCCAAGATGTCAGATTCAGTGCCTCACAACTGGACGAGCTTTATAATTTATTCAAAGTGAGTCATGAACTTCAATGTTGTATCTTTATTGTCACCATGCTTAACTGTTTGTTAGAATAAGAAAGATGGACAGGTCATGCTTCCTTCTCTGTTTATCTACTTTCAGAGGCAGCATTTCCTCAGCTGCTACTGGACAATGAACAGCCCAGCTCTGCTCCATCATGACCCCAGTCTGGCCTATCTGGAGCAGTACCAGCTGGGTTTCCAACAGTTCAGCATGCTCTTCTCCCTGCTGGAGCCCTGGGCTTTCTGCAGCATCAAGAGCACCCTCTCCCTCTGGGTTTTCCGCCTGATAGATGAGAACCAGGATGGTCTCATTAACTTTAAAGAATTCTGCTGTGCCCTTGGTACATTTGTTGGTTCTCTGCTCTGTTCTAGTAAAACTTTTAACCTCAGTGTCCCCACTGCTGAAACTATAACTTTTGCGTCTCCCATAGATAATTTATACACCGGATCTTTCACAAATAAGTTGAAATTTCTCTTCAAGCTCCACCTGCCACCAGGTAAGTAATGAACAACTAATAAAACCAATCTCAGTTTAAGACTAGATCGTTAACTTCTCTCTCATGGCCCTGTGCCCTTTATTTTGCTATCTGATTTTCATCTGCCTCTCATAAACTACACAACACTGTCTTTAACCTCTGACCTCTTTCTTTCACACAGTGTCTATGGTGATGACAAACTGCTTTAGGTTCAAATGCAGCAAATGTTTTCAGACTGGAATCTATATAGTTGATGCACGCTGCAGCAGCAGACTGACAGAAGCAGCCCAAAGTGAAATAAAAGGTCACATAGTTACGTCAGTCTGAGGTCTGCAGGGCTGAAATGCACACGGGTTGTCATTTCAATAATTCAGCCCATAACCCAGCATTTGATGAGTGAGCACATTGCCTCGGGGAAGAAAGTGTCCTTGAATGTGTGACTCTTATGTGCGTGATGCTTGTTGAAGGCAGGGGTAAGAATAGCGTATGCTGGGTGAAAGAGTTTGTCATGGCAACAACAGGTCTAAGGAGCTGTGAGGGCATTTAGCAGTGGGCTAGTTTCTTCAGAAAGAGAGACTGTGCTGCTCAAATTACAACTGACAGCTTAGCAGCAGATGAGCACTGAGTCACCGCTTGTGATGTGCCAGGCCTGTGAACATCAAGCAGCAAAGCTTATTTTGTGTCTCATGGAAAGTGGACATTGCTTCAGCACCAAGGACAGGTCACATCCTGGTGCCACAGTCTAAACAAGATGGTGGAGACGCACTTCAAATTTGCCACCTGTGCACTGATCGCTGTTTTGTTTGCTTCCTCTGTATGAATAAGAGGGACTGGAACTGGGCCAAACTCTACATTGAAATGATTGGAGCCATATCCTCTTCAGAGCTGAGACGCTGCAGGTTTTTCAGTCCAGAAGAGCTGTGGAGCAGCTTTAGTCATTTATCAGTTTCAGGCGGAAAGCAGTGACCACTCGGTTACGTTAGCTCTGTTGTGATTGGCTGTAGTGACCGCAGCATGTCTTGTTGTACCTTTTTAACTTAGAGCCCTGTGGAGGTCTGCATTGTTCTTTATGCTCTGTAGCATTTTATACTTCAGGACACTTTCATTGTTGGAAATTCGGTGGAAATGTTTTCTCCACTTATTCTTAATTAGTTTGCATTCAGAGGTTGGTATTGGTCTTTTTGCTGAGAGGAGTGCAATGTGTAACTTATGTGGCAATATTTAGGCTTATGCACCACAAAGCTATCAGGAAAATAATATTACATTTCTGGCTTGTGATGGGAGTTGTTTAATCTACGCATTTAAACCAACATGCACACATGCACACACATGTAGACGTGGCTCAGGTTGGAGCAAAAAAAGGAAAAATTCGAGTGTTTCTTTTTTTTGATGCATGGAATAATACTGTAGCATGTTTAATATTAACAATTCTATACACAGCTATTTTTAAATCTAAAAATCGGATACCTCTGTGTGGATTTAACATCTGCGTTCTTTATTTATTGGCCAGATTTACTAACAATGTAGAAGGAAATCATACAAAGGATAAAATGTATTCATCACTGAAAAAAGCATGTTTAGATCTATATTTCTGGACCTCAGCTCTACTGTTTTGCTATAACGGAGCAGAGCTTAAAGTGGCAATTAATAAATTGCTCCAGTCTCATATGGCATACAAAAATAGTGCTCAAAACCTCAGAGAAATTTGTGTCTTTATGGAGGTGGCATAATAACTTTAACACATGGCTCATCCAGAATCTGAATGTAAATGCTTTGTTTGTTTACAGCCTTAGGTCAGCTGTTGTACACAAATTTCAACTTAATGTGGTTATAAACCTGAGCTGACAAAAAGAATGCTGTTTCGACCTTCATGATCACTCAATGGTCTCCATCAGTTTGTACCAGAGTTCACCCTTAAATCAGATTCTCATTGATTCTCCCTCAGCTGTCTTCCATAGATCTGAATTGCTTCTCTTTCTCTCATAAGAGACAACCATATGCATTAAAAACTGCTTTTAGACCATTATTTTGATTGGTAGTAGATCCTCATCAGATCTGCATGCGTTGTTGACTCCTTTGTGCTGCTCTTGGTAATTAATGTTTTCATTGAAACAAACTGGCTTAGTAAATCTAGCCCTAAACTCTGCTTTGCTCTTGTGAATTCTTTCTCCTTTGTCTTTTCTTTCCTTTCAGTGCACTTACAGACAATATCTTTTAGCCTTCACAGGTAGTCCTTTACACTTAAAGGAACAAAGAATCCAGCACTTTATTCCAGTGACTGAAGATTCTTCTCACTTGAGTAGACTCACTGGTTAGCTACCTCTTGTCCTTCCTCAAAACTCCAATTTAATTTCCTCTTTTCTAACTAAATATCGCAATAATTCTGTCTTAACACTTGCGTGGAAGCATTTTTCTCTACAGTTTGTTTATATGCTGCTTCCCTGTTTCAGCCTTTGATCTTCCAGAAGATGGTGTGATAAGGAAAAGCCCTGAAAGAGGTAATATTACACCCAAATTTATAACAAATGATTAATGGCTCCAACAAGGATTTGTGCAAGGATTATAATTTCTTGTAACACAGTTAAGTTTGTCAATTAAACTGACAGGAAGAGGGAAGGTTGACCTGCAGGCCTATCTGAAACAATGGCAGAATGAAATATTAAAGAAAGAGGAAACCATCAAAGACCTGCCCAGAATTAATCAGGTAATTCAAACCATGCTTTGTTGTGTCCGTGTGACTTCATCTTTTTCACAATAAATTGACTCATTTAACTTTTTTTTCCCCCCACATTTCCATCGCAGACTCAGTTCATCCAGTTCTCCAAGACCCTGTACAACATTTTTCATGGTGATCCCGAGGAGGAGTCACTGTACCGAGCCGTGGCTCATGTGACCAGCCTCCTCCTGAGGATGGAAGAGGTGGGGCGGAGGCTGCAGGAGCCGAGCAGCCCACCCGAGTCCAAAAAGCCTGCCAATACCACTGCTGGCGAGGAGTCTTCAACTGAAGAGTCCTCCACAACCCCAGAGAGCTCTGACACTTCCAGCTCCCACAACAGTCAAGACCTCTCAGAGACCGAGTGGTCGTTTTCCTTCGAGCAGGTCCTAGCATCTCTGCTCAATGAACCGGCCATAGTCAGCTTCTTTGAGAGGCCTGTTGATATTCAGATGAAGCTGGGACAAGCTAAGGTCGCCCAGCTGAAGTCAAAGACCAATAAGTGAACTAACACTTTGCTTGTGATTCAAACCTACAAGTTTCCATGAATTTCCTTTCTCCACTTGAACAGGGTGGTGGATTTAGTGGGACACAGAGTTAAATTACTATCTACTGATACTATCTACCGATCACACATGAGGAGGAATCATCAGAGACCTGTTTGTCACGCAGATGATGAAGAACATCAGAGACTGATAAAACACGTGCAAACACTATTCTGTAATAGGTCATTAATGTGCAGTATATTTTAATGTTCAAATGCACTCTCTCACTCGGCCACAGTTTCTTCAGATTTTCTGTTAAGAAAAAAACAAAATAGTTTAGTGATGTGCTTTATAAGATGCTAATTTCCACTAACACGAGAGAAAGGATTGTCCCTCTCCTTCTCTCTCCAGTCCACGTACATAATAAATGACGTAAACCGCATGATGGAGTCTGCAAGAGGATTCTCTGGTTGGAGATCTCCATGTATGTTCTCTTTCAAATTAGCTATCACTGCTGTAAAGTGAAATTTACTGTAAATGGTAGTGTGTCCTCTGACGTCAGTGTCTCATAGTGTGCGTTTTGCTCTAAACATAAATTATGAGAGTGCAGCTTTTTAGTTAACGCAGGCATGAAGCAAACAGTAATATGGCTGTTTGAAGACGAGTTGCAGTGTTGTCGTTGGTAGCCAGGAAATGAACTCGCTCGTTATCGGAGTGAAGACGTCACAACATGAAAAGTTACACTGCAGTTGTAGGTGCATTTGCAATAATGTACAAAGGAGGATGCTGTACTGCCACATCTGTCTCTCCTCCAAAAACGGCACGCAAAAATGGTAAACATGTCAGGATTAGGGGGATTTCATGTGGGTCATACTTGAAAACATGTAAAGGGAAAAAAATGTCCACCTTGCAGCTGCAGGTGAGTAATCTGCCTCCTCTAAAACTGTGTCTGATATTCACAGCGTGATTGGTTAATGTGTCGTTTGCTTACGTCCGTAAATGTAGGATTTTACGCTCCTGTTAGTGCGGCATTGTACACATAAAGGTCAGTTCAGTAGTTGTTTGATTATTATGTATATATAAGGTTTGAATGAGAATCTAATATATAGAAGCTGGGAGGGTGTTGCAGACACCTTAAACCGTTTGAAGGACATTTTGTGTTATCAACTCTCAGGGTGACATTTGTGTAAAATGAACGGGAGGAAAGGGATATTTTTTCAATCTGGGACATTACAAAATATATGTGATACACAGATTGCATCTTCTCTGTAACACTAAAACATAAAGCATGTGTAGCATAGTTACTGGAGTTGCCACATTATGCCAGCCTTTGACAAACAGTCATTACTGCTTGCTACAGAGAGACAGCATAATCACTATAATTTTCAATTTTCTGCTGCTTCTTCTTATACTTTCAGCCTGTGAATAATTTGCACTTGTTTGAGATGTACAAGCTTTAGAAATGGCTGTGTTTTGGCCAGGTTTGCAAAGCGTGAGTTCAGAGAGGTTGTAACTGCTTCAGCTACAGCTTGTCATCTCCAGGGGCCAAATTCATACACTTTTAGCTTTTTTTCTGCCTGTGTTTTTAAAAACAGTGCTTTAGATGCTTCTTAAGTGCAGCTGCAGTCCTCTGTTTCCTATATCCTATATTTTAGTCTTTGTCATATGATGGGAAAGATTTATTTTCCTGTTTAAGTGCTTTTTTTTTTTTTTTTTTTTTAAACTTAGGACTTAGGGACCAATCATAAGTGCTTTTTGTGTAATAACTGCATTATTTAGACATGCTTTATATTCATAGCATAAGTTGTTCTAACTGATAATAAGCGTTTCTAATTGGAGTTGATCTTAAAATGATTTACATGATCAGTGCAATGAAGCTATCATAATACGCTACATTGATCTTAAATCCAAAGCTTGATGAGTGACCTCGGCGCTCACCAGAGAGTTGAAACAGTACTGACAGTCTCAGCAAGAGAAATCAATAACTGATCATAGTGCAATGTTTCAAATCAGCCACTCAGTTCATTATTTATAGCGGTCACATCACCTCTGACCTGGCGTGACGCTTCAATCTGACTGTTTGCCTGCAATTTAATGTAAAAGGATTTACATGGATTATGAGTTATTGCATGCTTTGCCAATTTTTGATTACTTGATGGGTTGTTAAAGATAAGTGAAGAGAAAAAGTATGCTTTCAAGGATTGATTTATCGTTCTTTTTGCTAGACCAGTGATTAAGAGAAACTTTTTGATGTGCACTGTTTCCTAACCATAATTATTCAGGTGTCACTTCTGAAAAATGATGGTGGCAGTAATACTTTTTCATGGGAAAATAATAGAAAGTACACGAATTGGGAGGAAGGAAGAATTCAGAGGGTTGGAAGTCTTTCTCTGGCATGCTGGCAGTTCTCCCATTAAGCATGAGAGTGTATACAGTTGGCATGGATAATACTCCAGCTGCTACTGCTGAATAAGTATGGTTAACCATATCCTCATCGTCTACAGCTTTTGTTGTTTATGGCTTTTGACTGAATGTTTGATTTGCACAATATCTGATGCTGAGATATTTCTGTTTACTTGCTTGATTATATTTTTTATTCTCATACAGATGAACTAGAATAAAGAGTAAAGATTCTATGAATGATCATCAGTGACCACAGTTAATTCTTGCTCACAATGTGACACGCACACACACACACACACACAGTCACACGTGACTTACACTCATTTAATTCATATTCATGACACTTGAGCTTCAGCTTGTGCGGGTTATTTTAGTCCGTGTGATACCATATGGGGATAGTTCTGTTTATTTTTGCAAAAGGGCATAGAAGACAGTCTTTTATCATAACTGATTAAGAATCTCCATAAGCAAAAAGGGTCAGCATTTTTATAAGCTACAAAACACAACATGGTTTTGACAATCATCAGTCACTGCTGCTGATGTCAATGCACCAGTGATTTCAGTTAAGAGTTGGAGGAGGGACAGATAAACAACACTGTAAATGTCACAGAAAATAAATAAACATCTTGAATAAATACTTTATTTGAATATTTAAGAAATATATTTGTTAAAATTAAAAAATTATTAAAAAAGTAATCTTCATTTTTTTAAATTTTTTTTAAAAGAAATTAGTGACATTTTAATTTCCATATTCCATAAAAATTAAAATATTCCATATTTTAATATAACCAGTGAGTCCATTCAAGTTAATTAATTTTTATTGTATTTGGTACATCTAGCATTAAAAAAATTACTTGCAAAATTAATTGTGCATTTATTTATTTATATTTTTGGGGAGGGGGGGTGATGACGACAGAAGTCTAAAAAAAAAAAGCCCTGCATGTATCAAATATCGTACGCTAGACAATAGGGGGTTAAAGATTTCCATACAATAACACTTCGCGGAGATGTGTTGATGTAATTGTGAATAAAACACTTCCTGGCAAGATTTTCTCCTGAGGTCTGTAGATGTAGATGGAACTTTCGCATTACGCAAATAAAAAACAGCTGAAACCATCACAGCATGCGCAAAAATATTTACATATGTCCAATTATTGCCCAGCAATATTCTAGTTAGTTAGTATTCTTCCTCAACACCAACAAACAACATAAATAAACTATTTTACAAGAATATAATACTATAATGCACACGGTTTCTTGAACAGTAAATGAGTGCTTTAAAAGCGTTGGTGTGTGGTGGGAATACAATGCTGTTAGACAGTAGAGCATGCTCAAAACAGTTGCCTACTTTCTGGCCTCCTACATGATATGTACAGTATGTTGGGGTGTTGAAGGTCACCTTTTAGTGACTTTCAGAAAAAGAAGCATGATATGAGTCTTTTGCATTAGTGTAAAAGCCTGGTCTGTAACACAGCATGAATTCATAAAAACATAGGGTCATATGACAAGGCCCACAATAAGTCATCAGTTTTGCAGTAAAAGGTCCCATCCTTGACTTGTCCAAGAGCGTGAACTGTCAGCCTGATTTATGAGGAACAGTGGCACTCTATAATGAATGGTCTCTGCATACTATTCTGGCTCAGAGATTTGGTTGCATATGGTTGTTAGCCCAAAGTTCATAACCTAATGACCCCTGTCACCTGTTCAGTTTCCCGTTGGGTCTGTCAAGGAAGATTTTCCTGCTTTGGAAATCTGAGAGATTTTATTTTGGTTTATAACATTTGCCTTAGCCTTAGATCATGCCCTTGTCATGGCTAAACCAGCATGATGCTGCTGATGTTTAAAATATGATCATTCTCAGTATGACTTGTGATCATAAAATACATATGATAAAAAGTTAAAATCAAATAAACTACAAAACTTTTTCATTTACAGCTACTGAATATTTACAGTTCTTAACAAATACATGCATGAATGAATGAATGAATGAATGAACAGACTGCCCTTGAAGTCCAATCAGTGTTTGGCTAAATGAATCATGATTTACCAAGCATACGTGCAGCTTCATAATTTGATGAACTGTCTATTCTGTATTTATTTTAGTTTGCAACAGACTGCTATTTTGGTTCCCTACTCACAGTTTCACCCACAATCCTCCCCCAAGTGTGCAAGTGAGTTATTTTGGGCTTGGAGACAGGAAGCCTTTGAAGCATAGCTCTCACCAGTATGATGGCATGTGTTTTGGAAATGGGTCCATCCACACTGTCCTCAATCTGTATGTCTTGGTGCAGCTGGTGGAAACCGAGCAGCTAATGTGACAGCCTCTTGTAAAAGAAAATAGCAGGGCTGCACTGATATACTGCAGATTGAGTTAACATTGCAACACAGCTCTTGGACAGAAAACCCCCCAGTTCCCATCAGTATTCAAATGTTGAAATGTTGCATCATAGGCTAACTTCGAACACTCAGAGCAGCATAGTATTCAGCGATTAAACTAAGTAAGACTTTAAGTACACCAGCAAACTGCCCCACTGACCATATCCTGTAAGGATTTGCCTTGGATGTATGCAAACCATTTCTCAGGCTTCATCCACTGAAAGACTAAAACCTTCACAATGCCATGACTATCCAAACCAAACTTTGCCGATCACACTTTCCAGATACTTGAAATCTAAACATAATGCACATATTAATTACAAATTAAGTGAATGAACGGTTTCATAATCCCTGTAGTATTACTCATTTCATATGAGGCCTGCATGAATGTCAAGTTGCTGTTGTTTGGCTCTGGAACTGTGACATTTGCTGTGCTGTGAGATTATTAATACATTTTGTATGGCTAAAACTTTAATTTGCATCACACAATCATTGACTGCATTCTATAAAAGCTGCAAAAGTGTGTATGTGACATCAATATAGGTTTTTGTTTTTATATACTTATTTTTTCAAATTACGAAAAGGCTTGATGTCTTGCTAAACAAATTGAAATATATTTTGATTTATGCTCAATCATCCAGGTAAGTAAATCCCAAAAGGTTGATTCTGTTCATCTGGACGTAACGTTTTCAGTGGGAGAAATATTTGTCACTTCAATTCTGAGAATGAAGAAGTCATTTGGATGAGTGATGAAACATTTTTCCCACTATCTTGTGAAAATTCACAAAGAGCAGTGAGTATCGTATTACCTGATCACAAACTGTACAAAGAAGAAAGAAAAATTTAATTCAGTTTTAAAATTCTGCAACCTGTCAAATCAAATAATCAATCAATCAATACTTTATTTGTATAGCACATTTAAAGACCAGAGGTACACCAAAGTGCTTCTCAATAGTAAAATATGAAATAAATGGTAAGTGGACTGATTCTTATATAGCGCTTTTCTACTCTCAAAGTATAGTACTCAAAGCGCTCTATACAATATGCCACATTCACCCAATCACACCCATTCTCACAAGCACTTTATCTATACTTAGTGCTATCTAACTACATTCACACACATTCACACTCCGATGGATGCATCGGAGAGCAAGTTGGGGTTAGTATCTTGCCCAAGGATACTTGACATGCAGACTGGAGGAGCCAAGGATCAAACCACCAACCTTCCAATCAGTAGGTGACCTGCTCTACCTCCTGAGATACAGCCACCCAAGTAAAGTTAATTACGATAGTAGAGTACAAATACATTTCCAGACAAAACGAGCACTAATTAACCCAGAAGCACTATGCTAAAAGAAACATAGAAATCCCACTTTGATCCTTGAGTACATCTGATATTCTGAAACAGGGATTTTGAAAAAACACTTGTTTGTTTTGGGGCTTTTAATCAAAGTACATCACAAATACAATACAAGGAAGCCTGTATCCCAGCATAAGTACTTTCTGTATTAAATCCTCATCAATAAGCAAATATTTTTGCAGTAATTTAAGCAATAAAAACAACAATCAATAACATGGGAAAAACCACAGTTTCTTTCAGTAAAACATTTTTATTAGTCCAGTATAGCTTATTTTATCTTCTATTCTCATCTCACAGTACTCATTTAAGTAATACAGCTGTAAACAAAAAGTTTTGAGTTACCTGGGGTCCGTTCTTCGTACCTCGCTAAGTAAGTTAGCTGGATTTGATTGTTGACGATTTCGCGTGATCCTGGATCATTCGGTTCCCCGAAGCTCATCCGGGACTTGCTGTCATAGCAACAGATCCGTAAGCGTAAACCTGCTCGGGAGCAGGCTTACTTTATGTAAACAGGATTAGATCGCGGCCACTCAGGTATGTCCGCTTCATTTATACGAAAGCAACAGCGATATTTTACCACTGTTTTACCATAAATAAATATTATCAATGTAACTAAAGATAATGCAGTATTTGATCCTTTTATTGATTCCATACAGATACATACAGGTCATTTCCTTAAAAAAGGGAAATGTACTATTAATCATTCTATTTCATGTATTTGATTATTTCAGATGTAATTCATATTTTAGAGTAGTAATAGTAAATTACTTCGTGTAATCAAGATGAGAGACCACGGCTATAAAAGCGAAGGTGGATTTGGGAAGTCTGTCGCAGCCATGTCCTGTCCGTATACGCGAGCAGCCCATTGCAGAAGGTGCAAGATTGATAAGGAGAGTTTTCAGAATTCCGCGTATATTGCGGGATAGACAGGATCCTTTAGCTCAGCGCGACAGTGTGCGCATAGAGAGATATCGATTTTCCCGTGAGGGTATTATTTACTTAACCAACTTGTTGACGAGGGGGTGCAGGACCACCACCTGTCTTTTTTTGCTCTGCCCTTTTCTTGGTTGCTGTTATAAACAAACAAACAGATTATTTCAGGCTCTCTTTTCAAGAGACTAAAAGCAATATAAGTGATAAATATTACCATTCTGTAGAATATTCTTATATTTCACTTTTACTTGTTCCCATGTTCTAGTGGGTCCTGTTGTGGCTCTAATGTGAAAGAGGATATAATGTAATATAATATAATATAATACAGTTACCCTACCGCCTACTGGTGATGGCCAGAGGGGCCGATGGCGCGATATGGCAGCCTCGCTTCAGTCAGTCTGCCCCAGGGCAGCTGTGGCTACAACCGTAGCTGCTTCCACGAGTGTGTGAATGTGAGAGTGAATGAATAGTGGCATTGTAAAGCGCTATATAAATCCAATCCATTATTATTATTATTATTATTATTATTAAATTACTTACTAGTTTAATTTGTCAGCAACTTTCTGCCAGCCCTCTCTCCTTGCTTTTGCAGTCTTTGCAGTGTTCCCTTGCGTTTTAATTAAACTCTGAAACTCCTGAAATCCCTCAATCAAGAGTTCTTGCTCTGCTGCCGAATAATACCGAGCGCGCTCCTCCGACATTTTCGCCGACCAATCAAAGGGTTGCCGATCAATGTTTCTACTATCGATGCGTAGCCCCTGTTAAGCCACCCAGTGATCTCACATTACTTCATCCAGCTATACTAATCGTCAACAACAGGTGTGTTCGGAGAACCGGAATAGCGAGCTCAAAGTTAGCGCGATGATTTGATCTTGGATTTGTCATTTGATCTTGGATGTAAGCGAGGTACGAAGAACGGACCCCTGGTCATGTATCTGTCAGACTCAGAGTGGAAACAAAGTAAAATAGTGTCATGAGGTTAAACCAGCTTTCTAAACACTTGCTCTTTTCTTATGAGCTTCCTTGTTACTAACATAAGGAGATTATCTGATCTAAGAAATGGCTTCAACCGTTGAGGATGATCTGATATCCTCGTGTTGGTGTTGTTCCCAGACCATCATGAAAATGTTGTTCCAGGTTCAACATTGCAAGTGACCAATCACATTGTTGTGACGTTATTCCTTTGCGCGCCAAGCCATTCGTGCATTTATGAAATTCCAATGTTGCAAGGACAATATCAATTCTGCTTACTGTTTATTAAAGGGTTAGGGTCAGGGTCCGTTGATCGGCGGACAGAGGCGGTTTCACGCAGCTTAAGTACAGTTTTTTGTTTTACGCCGGTTTTTCCCGAAGTCGCAAAAGTATGACGTCACAACATTCTGATTGGTCACTTACAATGTTGATCCTGGAACAACATTTAGTATGATGATCTGGGAACAACACCAACACGAGGATATCAGATCAACCTCCAGTTGAAGTTAAGTAGAAGTAAGATGTTTTCACTGAAGCCTGCTGTTATTAGGCAGAATTGACAAATAAAGTTGACTTGACTTGACTTGACTTGATTATTTTTCACATGATAATCTCAATACTTTACACATGCTCTGCCTCCAGCGTGTCTCCCTGAGTGCTCTTAAATCTTGGCTTCCAGCCTTTTATCTGCTTTGTGTTTACCTCATTTTTCTTCTAACGTCTTTCACACTCATATTTTACATATTATTACATGTTGGTGTCTCCAGTTTTTCCTGAGTCTTCTTGCATTAATATTCAGTAGATTCTTAGATCTTCAGGTCATCCATCCTGCTCTTGAAGTTGCTGTGCTTGCTTGACTGACTGTTTCTGCGCTGATTTTCGATGGACATCTCAAGGACAGGACTGGAGATTTTTCTCCCCTTTGTATCAATTTCTTCCGCTTTGCCTTTCCTCTCCACGGCCATATTATCTCTGTTCTGCTTGTAGGCCACCTTGCTGTTGTAGGGGCTGTAAGCAGAGTTTGGCTCTGGCATGCTGTACTTTGAGTCTGTAGGGAAAAGTTCAGGCACAGCAGAATGACCTCCAAAGTAGTTATAGTTTGGGACAAAGGGCATGACCGGCTCACTCAGGGCTTTGGAACCTTCACGTGCGGCTTTTGAACTCCTGCAACGAAGACCCTGGTGGCACTTTGTAAAACCTAGATGGTACATTTCCACCAGGTTGAGCAGCAGTGAGACGCAGGCCACAGCCAGCATGAAAAGGATGAAGATTGTCTTCTCAGTGGGGCGGGAGATGTAGCAGTTCACCATGTTTGGGCAAGGCCAGCGGTCGCAGGTGTACATGGCCTTGAGCTCAAACCCATATAGAAAATACTGAGCTACAATAAACGCAACCTCAAACAGGGTCTTAAAAATAATGTTGAAGACATAGGTCCGCAGTAGCACACCTTGTAAACGTGCGTGGCCCTGTTTGTCTTTAACTGAGGGCTTTTTGTCCTTATGGCAGAATACTTGCTGCTGGTCTTCAAGCTCCTTTTGTTTCTGCTTCTCCTTCTCCTCCATGCGGACCAAATGAAGGATATGACCAAGATAAATGAGAGTGGGCGTGGAGACAAAGATGATCTGCATCACCCAGAAGCGGATGTGAGAAATGGGGAAGGTCGTGTCATAGCAGACGTTCTGACAACCCGGCTGCTTGGTGTCGCACGTGAAGCTGGACTGCTCGTCGCCCCACACCTTCTCAGCAGCAGCCCCCAGCACCAGGATGCGGAAGATGAACAGCACTGTCAGCCAGACTTTACCCACTACAGTGGAGTGTTCCTGAGCACTTTCCAGCAGCTTCCCTAACAAGTTCCAGTCAGCCATACCGTCTTACAACTGTCCCCTCAGCTTTATTGGCAAAACCAGAAGAAAGGCCTGTAAGTAGAGGGGGAAATGTTTTATTTGAATAAACTAAGTAATATGGCAGACTTAACCTGTCAAGTAACTTATTACCATACCATATCACCACTTATTACCATAAAAACAACGTGATAAGCTTTAGTAAATGAAATGATGATGATATTTACAAATTAGTTGATTGACTGACTGGACTTTTATAAGGTGATTGTTAGCTGTCATATTTGCACATGCAAAATTAGAATAAGGCTCAGGAAACGTTCCCACCAGCTTGTTTTGTTCATACAATAGTTTATATGTTAATCAGAATTCTAAATCTCTATATGAGGAAATATGTATTGTCTCCACTTTCTTTAATTTACCTTCAGGTAAACATATTTTTCTGTGTAGAGAAATGGGAGCATGGCAGTATGCAGATAATATGGAGACTGCATAAGCCCTGTTGGTTCAGAACATATCCATGGGGGTAAGAACAAAATATTCCATTGCCAACGTTTCATAACTCTGATAGAGATTTTGAGTGCACACTTGTTTTTTGCTCAGGGTAAGAACGTTTCCATGCACATTTGTGAATGACTGCCATCGTCCTGTTACATGAGCCAATTTCAGCTAAGCTTTAGCTGTCAGGCAGATGACCTCGCGTTTGACACTAGAATATTTTGGTATACAGAGGAGTTCATGGTCATCTCAGTGCCTACAAGGATCTCAGAGGCTGTGGCTGCTAAATAAGCACAAATCATCACCCCTCCACCACTGCTTGACAACTGGTATAAGGGGTTTTGCTTAGGTTTGCAAAGATGCAACTTTGCAAACCTAAGGCATGCTGCCAGGTTCTTTGCAGAAAGGCTTTTTCCTTTCAAGCAAGTTTGGTCCTTTTCTAAATGAAATATCATAAAATTTCACATTTGACACCTGGGCATGCAGGGAAGTGTGGCACTGTGTTAAAACTACCAAAACCTCTACTTTTACAGAGGTGGTCCCACTTGCTGATGATTATTTAATTAGTTATTCATTTAAAGACGTATTATTAGTAGTATCTAGCTGCTATTTACCTTCTCAGTTCCTGTGGAAATAGGGAAGGTGCATTTAGTTTTTTGCAGGACTACATAGAGTCCTATCAGAACTTTCCTTTTCATGTTATTGTGTATAGCACAATAATCCACCATAGCACAGGGTCAAGGGTACATGAGTCTGATTTGTATGTAAATCTAAAATTCCCCTATGTTGTCATACTTGTACTTTGCAGTATACAATACCATGTTGGATAACTAACTGATAACATTGCTATTAGTGCAGTTCAGACTTTTTTTAATGAACCGTTTTAAAAATTCTGACGAGGAGTGTGCCACACATTTAAATGTGAGAACACGACATAAAATCAGTCAAGTGCAGTTTTAATGTCACTGATTCATCTCAAGGTTTTTACATTTTAAACACATTTAATTTTAAAACAAAACAAAACACACATTCAGTGTAAACTGTTTGATTGCTTTACTGTTTAGATATGTAGTTAATTCATATAGTATGATGAATCCATTTAGTATTGGTCTTGAGAAATCCCACGTTCAACTTTCCCAGAGAATGCTGATCATGAATTCACCCGTTTGTACTCATAAATGTTTGTCAGAACGATCTGATAAAAAGTGCAGGGACACAGATGGTTGTGTTTGAGAGATAGCCCCGGAGCGGCCTGGGTGAGACTCTCAGGATTGACGCTGATCTTGTGACACAGTACTCCGACTCCAGAATTAGGTGTCTAGTTTAGATCTCATATCATATTTGTTACGGTTTAGAAAAGAAATAAACTTGAAAAAAATACTTAAAAATGTCCTGAGTGATTATTTTAAAAAAATCAAAAAACAAATCAAAAAATTTAAATCCATATGGTCACATGGATCAACTTCTTTTACCACAGCTGAATGTGGAGTTCTTTCACTCTGTTCAAAATTCCTTTCATATTTTTTCTTCATAATAATTCTGCTAGCGAAGCAATAGTAACATCCCAGAAAGATTAAGAAAGACCTACCTGATAAAGTTCATTTCTTTCAGTCACTTGACCTCTTCACTTCACAGCGAGGCCATGTTCTCCTGAGCTGCTGAGGAAACTGCAGCACCAAAGATAAACTTCTCTCAGGCAGTTTTCTCTGGGATTCTGCTTGGTGCCCTCCCTCCTACTCTGACCTTATCAATGCCCAGTCCTCAACAAGCCACCACAGCTAAACCCCTTGTCTTGTCTCAGCACAGATGAAAACATTCCTGTGAGAAGAAAAGTCTAAAATCCTCACTGTCAAGAGGTGTTTCTGTTGAACTGAGTGGCAGCTGAGGAGTCCAGTGAGGATGCAGGTTAAGCCTACATACCACTGTGCTCTAAATATAATTCATGGTGAAGGGAGTGGTTTTGTTGCCACTTTTATGGTGATCTGACCCATGACTGCGTGGATGAGCTTTAGATGGCACAGAGCCATCCCTCAGTGCTACACGGAGGAAGACTGCATGGAGTAATACCTGAAAAAATGATGCCTGCATACAGAGGATGGTGTACTAACCTAATTATGCTATTTAGACTTAAGGTCCCTCTATTAAAGCATCAGAAAAGACAACAGAAGTTTATTTACCTGTACACAAGTACAATTACTCATCACAAAATAACACTGTGAAAAAAGACATACTGGATTAAAATCACTTTCACTTGGGGTGTTTTGCGGAAGGCCATCTGCAAAATAAGCACACTTAAAGCCATTTTACTGTAAATTAATTTGCCTTCCTGAATAATGTGTGGTGATGGTTTCCATAAAAAGAGAAACAACCTCATTTTTCTGGGACAGCAGGTTCAGCTGTCTATGGGGGTATCCACACACTGAAACTCCTATATGGTGGGTCCACTGATAACACCAACACCAATAACACCTGAGACAGTTCTTCGCAGGTGACTTTGAAGATCTCACACACGGTGGAGTTGATGGGGTGAAATGCGTGAGGATGTTTCGTTCACATACTTTGTTTCCCTCAGTCACATTTCTGACACCGGCACCTCTGTGGCCTCAGCTTTATTTGTACCTATCGTTAACCACCGCCCGCTGGTCGTTTATTCTATCACCTTTCCACAGAGCCGGGAAGTCCTGCCAGAGTACGCTTAAACAGCTTTCAATCTGTTATGTGTCAGAACAAATCCCCTTTAACCGAGTAGGTAAAAACAGCACAGTTAGTTTAAAGTCTGGTTGATTTTATTCTGTTGTGTATGGACAACATAGAAACATTCCACTTTCAAAATAAATACATTTAAATAGAAATATCACCATGTTAAGAAAGCTTCACACAAAAAAATGCAATTCAAGTTTTTTTTCTATTACTGTCTTTCCAAGTGAAAGTATTGAACCGCCAATTCAAATAATGTGACTGCCCCATTCAATACATATGAAATGCAACATGTTTACTACATGCATGTATTAGTATAATTTCACTCACATCAGTGTTTGTGATTATGTGTCACATAAATAACAAAATATTATTAATGACCATGCCCACAATACACTTTTCTCAACCAACTGGAAGTTTTGCTATGACTTTGGGCAGCTTTTATAGTTTCATTTCAAGATAAAGATTAAAACAAATCCATGATAGCTGAAGGCTGTAATGTGGTCAGTGGAAATATTGGTTTATTAAGTGTTTTTAACTGATCTGCAGTCAGACAAACACCAAGCTATCCATTATAACTAGAAATGTTTGTCGAAACATGAACTGCTGGCTTTCTGCATTTGAACCGGTGAAGCATCGCCATGATATAAACCTCACAAGTTTAATCAGTAGTTGTTACCTAAATGGTCACTTATATGTCTCCTTTGTCTGTGAAGGTTCTCAGTCATCCAGGTCATCGTAGTCAAAGGAGCTTGCAAAGAAAAGCGTCTGGACTTCTTTAAGTTGCTTGAAGACGTTTCACCTCTCATCCGAGAAGCTTCTTCAGTTCTGAACTGAACTGAAGAAGTTCAGCTTCTTCAGTTCTGAACTGAACTGAAGAAGTTCAGCTTCTTCAGTTCTGAACTGAAGAAGCTTCTCGGATGAGAGGTGAAACGTCTTCAAGCAACTTAAAGAAGTCCAGACGCTTTTCTTTGCAAGCTCCTTTGACTATATGTCTCCTTTGTGCTGCTGTGCATTTTGTTAGAATGAGCAAAGCTTTTGTTGGATCCAAGCCCCCATAGTCGAGTCTCCAGCATTGTGCAAATGCTTGCTGCAAGCCTTCCCCACCAAGAAGACCACCTCGGCAATGTTGAGTAGAATACAAACACCTGACACAGCCAACATGAACACGGTGAAGACAGTCTTCTCTGTGGGTCTCGACACAAAGCAGTCCACCGTGTTGGGACAAGGGTAGGAGTCACACTTCACCAGCCGGATCATCTTGTAACCAGGGTAGATCATATAAAACACATACATAAAAGTGACCTCAAAGATGATACGGAACAAAAGGCTGATGACGTATGTCCACCACAGGGCCCCAGTGATTTTCATCTTCTGTGTTTTTATCTGCTCCAGGTCTTTCGGGTTGGACCGGCCCGACAGTTTGTAGAGCCTCTTGTCAACATGACGCCGATGGGCAACGTGCATGGCTACCAGCAGGGCAGGAGTGGAGACCAGGATGAGCTGGAGTGCCCAGAGTCGAATGTGGGAGATGGGGAAGAAGTGGTCGTAGCAGACACTGTTGCAACCCGGCTGCTGCGTGTTGCAGGTGAAGCCAGACTTCTCGTCGCCCCACACGCTCTCGGCTGCAACCACGAGGACCAGGATGCGGAAAATGAAGAGCACGGAGAGCCAGATTCGACCGATGCCGGTGGAGTGGCGGTTCACACCGCTAATGACAGCATAAAATGATGCCCAGTTCATCTTTGGTTCCGGGTCTGAAAACAAACAAACACAAACATCATATGATATAATTTTTTTGTAATTAAATTTTTTTTATTGTAAAATAATTTTACTGCAAATCAACACAATAATGTAAAACAAACCATAAAATGATAAAAAAAAGATAAAAATCATCTCTTTTTTTATATTCATTTTTATATTTCTCTGCTTTTTTATGTTATTGCTTTGTTGTCTATTATATGTATGCTGCTATGACAAGAGTTTCTCTGATCTGATCTTATGATAATTCTTACTGTTTGAGATTAGACATTCAAATAAGACTGTCTTCTTCGCATGTAGCCATTCGGCAAAAATGAAGGCTTCTTAAATCTTAAAAAAAGGTCTGCCAAGCTCTCACTTGGACAATTTGTTTCCAAAAAAGTAGAACCAAAAATTAGCAAGTGAAGCAATGCAAATGATGTACAGTAAATCCCGTGTGTAAGGCTATACTCTGGAGAGTTGACCGATGCAAATTTACCCGGGATCAGTCCCCCTGTGTTTCTGTTCAGTATATCCTCCCTTTGCCCTGATGTATAAATTACTTCATCACATTAACTCCTCAGGACTTGCAGGACTCTTGCATGTTTAACCAAAATTCCCTTGAAGTTCCTAAAAATACTTAAAAATTTGCTTTATAAAGAAATCACTAACAAATCCCATCTTGTGACATAACAGGCACAAAATTACTGGCCCTTCAGTACAAGTAAACTTCACAACAGCAGCTTCACGAAATAATTGATTTGTTGATCATTCGGTTAATTTTCTGAGTGAAAAAGCGCTTTTTTTTTTTCTAAAAGCAGAAAATCTCCCTCCAGTTTCTGTTGTGAGGATTGTTTGTACTTATTGCCTTCTGTGACATAAAACTGAATATATATGGATTATGAGAAAACAATTTGCACACATCATCATGCATCAGCTCTTTCTGAAGGTGTTAGAGTGACACTTAAGTTAAAACTATTGCTTGAAAATCATCAGGAAATATTATGTAAAAGATTATGCACATGAAAATGATCTATGCATCAAACTTAGAACAAGAAAAAAATACTTTAGATTAAAAAGGCAGGAAATATAACTCTCTAAAAGTTCTCCTGAATGTCAAAGTCAGACACAAAGGAGACTTTCAGTTTCACTTTTCAACAGCAAACTTAAAACTTAATAAACACAATACTGTCTTACTTATTCACTTTAAATAATAGCAACCTGCACACTTGACTTAAATCAGAACACATGGTGCAGCCACACTTTGGCTGGACTTGGTAAATTAATAGTAATGAGTACATCACAGCTTTTTCTTTTTTACGCCTATGATTCTTCTTAGTCTTAAATTGTAGCATGTTTGATCCCCTTGGTGTTGATCATTACTGATTGCTCTGTTATGTCTGAGTCTAGAGTAAATGTTGGAGTTGTTACCGGGCTCAGCTGGAGGTGTAAGAGGCATAGGAGGCAGCGTGGAGGACAATGTTGACCCGCTGGTTTGGCATGGATGTGAGTCCAGAGAAGGAAAAAAGCCTCTCTGCCCCCCTCTGCAGCTGGCAGCCCACTTAAGAGTGCAATACTGAGGTCTGGCACCATGTGTCATGTGACATGCTTTCACCAGTAGCCATGGTGTTGCATGCAAAATGAGCAACTGTAGCTGGATTAACAGACTGTTGGATAGTCTCCACTCACCGGCAGGAAAATCATTTGTGCTCCTAAAGGACGTTGATAAGTTACATAGAAGGACTCTTCTGCTTCTTAGCTTAGAAGGTTTTCACACAATTCACTGATCAGGCAGATAGAAATAACTAACAAGGTCTGCAAATAAATAATGTTGTCTGATCATCACTTCTCGGACGAACTCTCAAAAAGAACATGTTTGGAAAAGAGTCTCATTTTCTTTTTTATCCTAATCATATCTTGTGAATATAGTGTGAAGTGACATTAACAGCTAAGCATGATCTGCCAATGAGCACAGAATAAATGAACACGCTGAAAAGAAACTATTTAAACTGTCCATCCGCGCAGCCACATGATGTAGGAACAAAGCCATCAATAAAATGAACTTACCTTAGCTCTGCTTGCAAATAAAGTGCATCCAGAAACATTTAAGTTAGCATCACCAGATCAGATTTTTTTTTTTCCAGTCTTTGACTGTGAACAAGAGTATCAGAGCACCATGACTTTGCATTGCTAATGATTTCCCTCACACTAGCCACTGCCCTGCACTGGGGAGGTCATATGCCTCTGTGCAAAGAATTTGCATACAATAGCCCCATTTAGGCAGCGCAAACAAACAGCTTCAGAATTCAGATCAAACGTTTTAATTTCTGCCCAGCTGAAGAATCTGTGTGGGGACTGTGGTCTGTCATGTTGTCCTCAGTATGCTGCTGAGCAGAGGAAGTGGGGGGTGGTTTTGACGTAATATTGAGTGTAACATAAAGGTCTTCAACAAAGAATGAGACTCAAAATCTAAAGATAAGAGGACAAGGGTTTGTTATCCTGAGAATCAGACTCTCATCTAGTGTTTCTTCTCGACCTTTACATCCTAATGCTAAACCACTGATTGAACCAGCCAGTGACTGCGTTTACTGTGTACTCAAGGGAAACTGAATCCATTTTGAGGCGTTTTCACAGATGGGGCAAAAACTGGCAACTTTTCAAACTGAGTAACTTTTTGAGCTCACTTCTTGTCTCAGTTAAAATCCAAAAGAGCTGATTTGAATATGACAAACTATTCATTCTAATATTCAGTCATTTTTACTAGTTTATAGTTATTTTTAATCATTAGTGAGACAGCTGTTATATTTCATGACATCACTTGTCATCATTTGTCAGTGTTAGGACCATTTAGTTGGCTATGATAACTAAAACAAACAAAGAGAAATGTATTGTCATGTATCTGCATTTCTGTGTCATAGTATGAGAGAAACTGTGGGTGAGTGACATCTTTAAAAACCTTGGCACCAAGGGAAAGACTCTGGGAATGTTGAAATGATGCTTAAACTAGCAAAAATAAACTTTAACCCTTGAATTCTAGTAAAAGTCACCCGAATGGATGTAGTTTTCAATTTTCCAATGGCCAGTCTACCTGTGCCATGCATCCAATTAAAACTGCATCAAATGCAACATGTTTTCTTTATCACATTAAATCTCCTTTACCTTCTAACCTTTACTCTGAACTTTCATTTGACCTTTTTTAGTGTCAGGAAATCTATAAAGGTGCAATTTCTGACACATATTTTTTAGGCATATTAATATATCCCATAAGTAGTAGTTTTTCCCCCTTTACAATATACTGTTAAAAGTACTGTGAATCCAAAAACTCGCAAAACTTGAAATATATACAGCCTTTTGACTTTTTGTTTTTAAGTCACTTCAGATTCAGTTCATTTCCAGGGGGTTCATGTTTCAGTTTGGTTTTTCTTGTTTGAAAATGTTCTTTTTAATTATCATTGTATGAAGGGCATGCACAATTAGGATAATCAGCAGAAGTATTACATTAAAAAACACAACTTTTTGAAAGCAGCTGCCTCGCTGTTTTGCAGACACCATATATATATATATTCGCAAAATGGTTTCAGAAATTTCCTTCAAAAGTCTAGATGTTGTTTTCATTTTAGTTAGCTACGGTATATCTGGCGTTCGGACCACACTCAAAGGATCAATACGCTACTATTAATTTCCTGGACCTTGATTCCAACCAGATGTTGCATGGTCTGTTTTCATGTCACAAAGCAGGAGACAGTCATCATGAACGGATCCTTTGCACATATTATAAATAACTCGGTTCTGCTGTACTGTTGATTTAAGTGGTTTTTCATTTCCACGCAGCTGCAGAGAGATTTCACGATGCTGTCTTGTAACCTCTACAAAGACTCCCGGTGTTGACATTAGAAACACAGGCTGTGACTCAGCTGAACTGCACATCAAGCAAAACCGATCAAGCCCCAAAGACGCAGACACTAAATTCTGTGTACTTATAATGCAACTGTAGGGTTTAATGTAACAAAGCACTGAAATTGTGTATGTGTGCATTAGCAAGCTTGCTTCAGTTGAATCTGGAGGCTGACATCTACAGGTCTTCAAGCGTTAGTGCAGCAGGATTAATAATTAACACGTAAGCAATGACGCAGGATCATTTCAAATTTTTCAAATTCAAATTTTATTTGTCACACACACACACAACCATACACAGTATGACATGGGGGTGAAATGCTTGTAGCTGTACAACGCCCGACCATTAAATGACAGAAGAAAAGTTTTACAATATTTACAATTTACAGTTTACTACAAAAATTTACAAATTAACTTAAATTAACTTAAATTAATTTAGTTTAGTAAATGAAAAATAATGCCTCAACATTTCAAAAATTGAAAATTAATTTTAGGCAATTGGGCCTTTGCATTGTTAAACATTATAACATTAGATTGTTATATCTTAAACGTTAATGTAAAAAAGTAAACATAAAAAGCAGAGCATTGCACTGTGTACTGTATACGGCTCATTCATCTGCTGAGTATTTGTTTTTTTAACCGCCAGGACAATTCGTTTGATCTGGAGAAATAAACAATATACTGTGTCTAACGTGACAGCCTCGCAGAGTGTTTTTTGTTTCAAAATTATTACAAAAAATGTTTGAATAACGGGAACAAGACAATTTTGTAAGAAATCTCTGCCATTGAAAGCTGCCGATGATTTCTTTATATTTAATCGTGACGATTCTGATCATCATCAGAATCATCATCTGATTCTTTTATTCTTATCCTCAGGCAGTCAAAGATAAAATCAAATTTCAATCAAATTTAAAAATATTCTTCGATTTTTACTCTACAATAATACATACATACATACATACATACATACATACATACATACATACACAAATAATGGATTTGTTCCAAAAACGAAGGCTGTTAGGTAAAAGCAGGGAGATGAAATTTTCAGTGTTTTCCTCTGAAGTGTGCCGGAGTAAAAGAATACAGTTGCAGGGGGAAATATAAAGTAGAAGTTCCCTAGATTTGTACATTAGCTCAGTCCTGTTACACTCTAGATTGCGAGAGTGCCCTTGAAGCAATCTCGCTCCAGCCTCTAACTCCTCAGCTCAGGCATCTTCTGACAGAAACATGTCTGCACATATAACAAAAGTGATTATAGTGATTCAGAGGAGTTGCAGTAACAAGTAACCAAGGAAATGCTGAGACTGGTATATTTAGGCACTGTCTTTACTACAGAATCAGAATCGTCTTTATTTAACCAAGTTTGTGCACACAAACAAGGAATTTGACTTATGTTGCTCTCTGTATGCCATAAACAGAAAGGGCAGCATGTACATTTTTTTCCAGAGTGGGATTTAAATAAGTTCTCTGACTGCTGTCACGGTAACACCTCAGTGTAAGCTAAGTGCCGTGAATCTGCTTGCACAAGCAAAATTCTTGTACTTAACCCTGACTGCAGGAGCACACCCTATCCGCCTGTCTGGAAGTGTAATTGTGTTTTCCGACTGCACCTAAACGCAGCATCCATGGCAAACAAATTACTCAAAGTGTCCGGCGAGCCCTTTAAGAACCTTCTGGGTGTGGAAAAGGGGAGTTTTTTGTGTTTCTGTTGCCAGCTGGGTACGCTCCATTGCGCTTTGTCATTGACTTTTACTAAGGATATTGGACTCGGATATGTTTATAATATCGCTTGAAGTAGAAAATATACTCACTAAGAACATATACTCACTACATTGAGGGGTTGGTAAGAGCGGGTTTTAATTTTAGCGATGGAAAGCTTATTTAAGAAAGAACAGTGAGGCGTCATTTAAGTGTGGATTTTGGAATGGGACGCGGTCAGAGGGATCGTAGCTGCTCTTTTAATTACGACACGGTAAGGAGCAAAAAAGTGGTCAGGGCACCAGGATACAATTAAACCGAAGCATTAGCAGCGCGGACGAATAAAAGAGGGAAGTGAGCCTAGGCTGCGGGAATTCACTGTTTCGATCAGTTTATCTGTAACCATCCGTTGCCGCAGGCTCCCACGGACACGATGGTTTCCGAACCTCGGAGCGGAATGTGTGGAGTAGCCTCAAGTGAACAGAAATGAGCGGTGTGTGCCACGGACGAGCGTAGGCAGCGCCTCTGTGGAAAGCGGACTCAGTGTTTCTATTGTGTTATAAAGTCGAGCGGTGCACAAGATGGTTCATCCTCCGCTGGAGTTCAGCGACTGCTATCTGGACAGTCCGGATTTCAGAGAGACTCTCAAGTGCTACGAGCTGGAGCTGGAGAGGACAAACAAATTCCTCAAAGAAGTGATCAAAGACGGGAATAGTGTGATCACTGCAATCAAGGGTGAGCATGCTTAGTTAGATTGCTCTTTTTTGCGATTTGCATGTAGATTTAGGGCTCTGATGCCAATGGATCAGCATCCCCTCCGTTATTTTACGTAGGCCTGCAGGATAAAGTGTGTATTTATGTGGGAGAGGAGTATTCAGGGAGTTGTTATTGCTCTCCAGGGAAAAGCCATAAAAAAGGAGAAAGAGCTTTGAACTGAGAGGCCACAGAGCTGCAGATGTGCAGGATGACCAGCACTATTGTTCCCGAACAGCTGTCTCCTTTTTGGAGGGCTTGCATCAGTCCGTGCATCGCCTCTCCACTTCTCTGTGCGCTCATGTTTAGGTGGGACCATTCCCACTGATAGAATAGGTCAGAGCCAGGGACGCCACGCAGACGCAGAACTGTACATGCGTATATTTGGGTCAGCGTGGCACCCACTGGGGGTGATATTGTTTGTTTTGTTTGACTCACCAAGATACTGCTGTGGAAATCCTGAATGGCAAAGCTGTTCACCTCGAAAACAGAAACTGTCATTGTAGGTACTGTAGTGGTGTTGGGGGGCGGTGAGGGTCCAATAGTAAATCCAGATAATAGTCAGAGGTCACGAGTTGCTGGGACAAAGTCCATGGAAAGCAACCCCCCCCCCCCCCCCCCCAAACATTTTTCAATGTTCATGTCATCCTGCTCATCAGAATGCTCATGTCCTTTAATGCTTTTTCAGCCTCAGCACTGATTGTCATCAAATATGATTTCTTTAGAGCTAAAACACAAGAAGAAAGGGGGTTGGGTGCACAATTGGCTGATGGAAAGAACATTAAACGATTGTTCCACTGAAAAAAGTATGAGGCTAGATACAACTAGCCAAGTTCTCTGGACTAAATAGTCTACAGCAGTGATGTGAAGGGCTCTGTTTTGTTTTGATAGTAAAAGCCAGGCATGACGGGGATAATGTATTGCATTATCAACCACATACTGGCTGCTACACCGCTGCTGAATCCTGCCAAGGATGTCTTTCATACTTTCCGGTTTCCTATCAGGGGAAACATGAAACACCAACTTCTATTAATCGTGGCCTGTTCTTAGATTCATGAGAACTGGACTGAATTTAAAAGCAGTGTATGTAACTTGTCATTAATTACAGATCACGCTTCGTGTTTTTATTTTCTCTCTTTTTCAGGATACTCTTTGGCAGTGCAGAAGTTTTCCCAGACTCTCAGTGTGTTCCAGTTCGACTTCATCGGCGACTCACTGACGGATGACGAGATTAACATTGGTAAGAGTGATAAAGGCGCACTGCCTTGGATTGTGCTTGAGTTTTTAAGCAGTCAGAGTAAATACGTGGCCAGAAATATTCCAATTTATTGTAGTTTTTCTACATTTGTGTTTCCCCGCTTGAACGCGGTGGAAAGCACAGCACTTTTGGCTGTCGGCTGATAATGCCTCAGAATTTAGATAAGAGGAAACATAAGGCTTTGTGTGCTCCACTATAACCTGCCTCGGAGCTCGATGGAAAACGTGCATAAAGATAGGTGGAAATTCTATGAGCATAAATCATAAAGTGAGTTTTGTAAAGTTCTGAGCAAGTGTTATCTGCTGCTTTCCTAATATGTCCTCTGACTCAGCCAGTTTCGATAACACCATGCAAAAGTTATCCTCTTTTGGTGCTTTCCTCCCCAGCGCAGTCGTTCCAGGAGTTTGCTGGACTTCTGCAGGAAGTGGAGCACGACAGGATGATGCTGGTGGGTTATCAACTTCCTCCATGCTGACTGTGCATGCTGCTTGAAGTCTTGCTGGATATCGGACACCGCATTAATTTATCCTGCGCAAAAAGTGATACTGCTTTAAAGGAAACCACTAATGCATTCTGTTTCTTTTTTTTTGCTGTGATGCCATCTTTAATGTGTTCATTTTGTCACACAAGACATGTCAGTTGTGTAAAGGTGTGGCTGCATGCAAGCACTGTGAAGTGTAATGCTGGTAATCATTTTGGTATCACTTCCCCTCTTGGGTTTCTTCTTCTATTTTTGTTTATGGTTACATATTGGCCTGCTGTTGGTAGAAATTTTGATGCAAGTTTTGTCACCTCAGTTTTTGCTGATTCACACACTTTATTATTCTCCGAGTAATTAAGGCAGGCAGGTTATTATAATGGGAGAAGCAGTTCCTGTTTGACTGGATTCTCCAGATAGAGATGTAAATCTAAAACCGGAGGTCATCTTGCTAATTGAACTTGCAGCAGGTGCTCAGAACTGTGATGTTTGTTGTTTTGTTTTGTTTTGAAAAGTGTATAGATTTTTAAAAAAATTCAAAACTCTTTACATTATCTTGGAAAGTGAATCTACAAACACAGTATGTTTAGGAGCCGTCAGTAACGGTTTGTTTTTTTCCTGTCCAGGTTCAGAATGCATCAGATCTACTCATCAAGCCCTTGGAGAAGTTCAGAAAGGAGCAAATAGGAGTAACAAAAGTAAGTTCTTTGTTTACCCTGCCTTGTAAGTGACATCACGGCTCATTCCTGTAAATGGCACTGGAAGCACTCGATCTACTTCAGTAGCTTCAAAATGTGCTTCTCTGCATGGACAGTCAGGTCATTAAAGTATATATAACCCCCCTCTCCTTGCCACAAAGACCAGACAGGATGTCATAAGGTACTTCCCCGTATTTGTGTATAAACTATTTTTGAAGCACAATAACCTGTCTCCTTTGTTAAAAACAGGATATTGCAGGTGTTTTTAGTGCGTGCACTCTGTAGTTGAGAGCAGCTCAACAAATTTCTTTATTTCGTTCTAAGGTGATATCATTAAAGTTAGGATTTTATATTGTGATTATTCAAAATGACGTTTGAAAGTCTCATATTTAAAATATTCTCATCAAGCATCTGTTGATTCTGATTATTAAATGTAGCAAAGCCCTGCCCTAATAGATGTACCGCTTAATAAAATCAGGGTACATATTCTTAAGGTATACAAACAGACAAAACGGTCAAAAATTATATTAATTTATCTACAGTCAGTACTGAGAAAAACTAAGCCCACCTTTACAGTTTCCATAAGAATTATGAATGAGTAACATCCAGGTGCTGCTAATCAAACTGAGCATCGGTTTGGCACTTTGCTGCTCTACAGAAAACATGGAAAAACTAAAAAAATAAATAAATTAGGAACTACATGTTAGTCTCTACATGTCTCAGTTAGCATGTTAAATGTTAAAGTTCTTGGCAGCACAATTGCAAAAATACTGAATAAATATTTCTTGTTTGGAAGGCTTGTCAGGAGAAAGTCTCTTCTTTCTAAAAAGAACATGGTAGCACAGCGTAGGTTTGCAAAGTTGCATCTGGAGAAACCAAAAGACTTCCATAGCAATGTCCTTTGGACAGACAAGACCAAAGGGGTGTATCTTCACTTTGTAAGAGTGGAGATTTGAGCTTGTTGTGTAGCCACTGGACCTGGGAACTTTTCACTTATTGACTCAACTATGAACTTCTCTATATATCAAAGTATTCTAGAGTCAAATTGTCAGCCGTCAATCCAGTAGCTAAAACTTAGGCCAAATTGTAACATACAACAAGAGAAAGGGCTAGAGCACAGCAGCAAATCCACAAAGAAAAGAATCGAGGTGTAGCAGCGGCTGAGAGCTGTACGTAAATAAATGCCTACATGCCTCAGTGAACCGAAGCAATGTTGTAAAAAAGGGTGGGCCAAAATTCCTCCACTATGACATGAGAGACTGATAAAGCAATACAGGGAACAATTAGTTATAGCTATTAATGTTAAAGCGACTCTATCACAGGGTATGTCATACAAATTTGCATCTACTAACGTTACAATATAGCTATTGAATCTGGTCTTTGATATTTTACAGGGTTTACATTTTCAAGTTTTCACGTTTCTGTCTGTATTTGTACTCATTGTACTTTTTTATTGTCTAGTCATTTATCATTTAGTGAGCACTTACAAGAAAGCTGTAAGCTTTACCATTTTTGATTACTTTTAGCTCGCTACTTTAGCAAATGTTGGTTAAGTTATATTTTTTGAGCTTCATGAACTTGAACTTTTAAGGATTTATTCCTACTACTGTACCAAAACCGTTGCATAATGTTTATTTTATCATTTGTATATTATCAGTTTAGCTAGTGTTTTTTTGTATTTTGCTACTTTTAGCTATCTTTTTAATATTCTCAGCTCGCTTGCTAACTTTTCATGTAAATACAGTGAAAACACATTTATTTTTAGATGTTACAGCTGACAGTTGACACGTACTGGCATTTTAATATTGAGATATAATCTATAGGTTTTAGCATTAGCCTGAGCCTGACTGATAGCAGATGGCTATTAGCAGCAGATTCAAGATGGTGTGTTATCAGCTATATGTATTTTCAAATTTATAAGCCACAATTCTACAACAAAAAGAAAGAAACATGCAAACAGGTGATTTGTAAAAGTTCTCTGTTACATAATTTGACTTGCAGAGGTGACTTTGGAACTGTGAATGCAATGCAAAAGGCAGTACTGAACTGCACACTGGAGTTTGGTGGTCTCTAATAATAAATAATCTTTTTCTACAATCTGTTTTGCAGGAAAAGAAAAAGAAGTTTGATAAAGAGAGTGAAAAATATTACTCCCAATTAGACAAACACTTGAATCTCTCTGCCAAGAAGAGAGAGACTCAGCTTCAAGAGGTTAGTTGAAGTACAACAAATACTTTGCATCACTTGGGTAGGGAAATATATAGGTGAGAACCATTTTAAAAAAGATTATATTTTTGTTGAATTTTCAATAGGCTGATGAACTCCTAGATAAAGAGCGTGCAAACTTCTATGAATCTTCAGTCGAGTACGTATACCAGATACACCAGGTTCAGGACAGGAAGAAGTTTGACGTGGTGGAGCCGGTGAGTGCGGTTTTTGTGCTTCCACGCACATAACAAAACATTGAGGAAATATTCCTGGTGTCATTCATGCATTGTTTGCTTTGACTCTTGTTGTATGTAATGCACACACTCGTTGGACAGGTGCTGGCGTTTCTTCACAGCATTTTAACACTTAACAACCTGACAGTGGAGATGACTCAGGACTTCATGCCTTACAAGCAGGAACTGCAGCTAAGCTTGCAGAACGTAAGCACTGTTACCGACAATGCCATCAGCAAAATTCACTTTCCTTAAATCATATACATTGTTTTAAGTACTTTCCGGTTTTGCCTGCAGACAAGAAACAACTATGAAAGCACTTGTGAGGAGTTGGAGGAGCTAATGAAAAGGATGAAACGGCCTTCCCAGATCTATAAAATGCACAATTTTCCAATGAGGGGTTATTTGTATTGTCAGGAGAAGCGTAAGTGGGTTGCTATATGTTTATGTGGAATCTAGTTGTTTCTGTAGGCTCTTTTTAAAAAACAAAAACAAAAAAAACTGCTTTGTATTCCTCCAGGGGCTCTGGGTATGACATGGGTCAAATATTATTGTAAGTATCAGAAAGAGGGGAGAGTGCTAGTCATGGTACCTTGTGAACAGAAGACTACAACTAAACAGGTGCTGACCCACCTTCAGTAAACACCAAATTTCCTCAGAAGACTTTCTCTTATATTGTTGTCTCCATTATGTTTACTGATTACTTTCCAACTCTCTGTCCTCACCTGAAGGGCCCCATACAGCTCACACTGAAATCCTGCATCCGCCGGAAGACAGAATCCATAGATAAGCGCTTTTGCTTTGACGTGGAAACCATCGAGAGGTTAGTGCAAACAAGCTGAGAAACTGTGAGACAAAAGCCTTATGGGATAAACAGATTCAGGCAGCGAGGTGAACAGGTGGTTTACAAGGACATGGTGTGAAGGCTTAATGGAGTGTAGCCCAAACAATCCCTAAGCAAAGAGCTGGAAACAGATGGCAAACTTTCCGAGGACAGAACACAACAGGCTCATATTTATATAAGCAGGCCAGTCAGGACAACATGCATTTTAATAGCCTCATAAGCCACAGGGATTTCTGTCACACAACAGGTTTGTGTCGTGAAATCGGTAAAAATATTTGGGTTTTCTTTTTTAAAAAAAAGGTTTAAAAGCAGCTTGAATTATACATCGCTCTGAATCCTGATTGTTAACTGAATATAACTGTTGGCTGTTGGCTGTTTGAGCAACTCAAGGTGGCAGTGCTGTCTAATGTAGGAGCTAATGCTGTGAGTTCAGGCAAAGAAAAGCCTGCACAAATGGGCCTGAAAGGCAACTGGCTCTAACCTTTGACCTTAGTGGAAGTGAATTAAAAGTCAAGATTGTTACAGGTCTCTCATATCCTTTGACAATTTAGTACCTGCTTATTTATTTGTTAAAATTACAAATTGCCGTTTGATTAGCTGGTCTGGATTTAGGGACGGCTCTGTTTCAGGTATTAGAGGTTATCCACAAGATTCCTGGTTTGATGCCGGTCCTATGAGGTGCATTACAAAGTATACATGGGCAAGATGCTGAATCCGAAATAGACCCTGATGCACAAACTGTGTGTGTGTGTGAGAGAAAATTTTATGCGTAGACTAAACTAGTTCTCTGCAGCCTTATTTAAATCATAGCATTTTGTTAACATTCTGGATTCACTGTAAAGTAAAACCACGATACCAAGGCAATAAATCATCTCCCCTTACGCACTGGTGAGAAAAATTCAAATATTTGGCACAACCGTGTGCCTGTTATGCTTTTGGTTTCACGCACTTCTGATTTCTGTTACATTTGTTTGTTTGTTTTAGAAAAGTCAGCATTTGGCTCACTCGTGTTGATGTTTCTACGGAAGAGCAGAGCTTTGATCTCAGTTTAGACGTATTCTTCCAAACTTTCTAACACAAATTATTCTGTCATCGGGAAAACACCTGCAAGCCTCATCTAACGCCTCACCTTTGGCTCAATTGGTTCCTGTCAGAGGAGCCGCCAGAGCCCCCCACCTGCACTCAAAAGTCCAGCACAAGAGCAAAATATTGTGTGCCGTGATGTTTAACCTACTCAGGAGAGTTGGTTGTAGGTTATTAATTGCTGTCTTATATTAATCTTTGCATCATATAATTAGACCCACGAGTAACTCTCCACAGTGCTCCTAGCCTCAAGTAATAGCACTCAGTAACAGAGTGAGTGTGCTGCCTGTGCACCCGGGTTAGCACTGTTTAAAAATTCACATTTTGCATGAAATTATGGTCCATTATAAATTCCAGCAGTGGAATAAACTGCAGTGTCAATGGGTGAATGTGGCTTGTAGTTTAAAAGTGCTTTGAGTGGTCAATAAGACTAAAAAGTACCTTATTAATGCTAACCTGAATACAGATTACTGACCTACGAGAAAAAATCGGAAAACTGGTCAAAATCAACAATGAGTCTTTGCTTCTAAAAGTTAAATTTCCTTTTTATCCACTCAGCTGTGAAAATATATAAGAAGTTATACTGTCATGTTTACATGCTAACGATTATTATTATTATTATTATTATTATTATTATTGTTGTTGTTACTGTATTGATGCATTAATTTTCAATTTTCAATTCTAAGTAGTAGGTAATAAAGGGATTGTTTCAAAACTGCCTTGCACAGCCTCGTGTTGAATAATGATCATTAAAATGGATTTTGAATTTTGGAAGAGTTTTTTGGGTTTGCTTGATTAGCATAATTGGCAGAACAAGCTTTTAAACTCATTGCACAGTTGTTTTGGTTAACAATTGATTCAGTAGCCTACAAGCTGTAAATTCTGGCACTGGATTTTGTTACTTCTGCAGAGGACAGATTGCAGCAGTGGGTTTTCATCATTTCTTTATGCTTGTCTTATTTATCTCAATTTGTTCCCATCGCTGCCACATGCGATTTAATCAGCTACTTTAAAGACACTTTGTCTCTCCTCAATTGCTAAGAGAATGTGTATGATGTGTACGAGTGTTTCAAACCCCCCCCCAAACAAGAGCTGGATATTGAAACAGTACACCCTTTTAACTGAAGGATTAAATTGCAACCTTTGCCTTTTTAATGTCATTTGTTTCTGTTTCCATAGAAACACGCCAGTCACTTTCCAAGCTCTTTCGGAGGGAGACAGGAAGTTGTGGATGGAGGCCATGGATGGAAAAGAGCCTGTGAGTTTGTTTCTCATTTCATTTAGGATTATTCTGTGAAAACAGCTTAACGGCCAAAAAGATTAGCAGAGCAATTTTGTCCCTTCAGCGAGGCTACTGCGCTGGAGCCGTTTCCCTCCATGTGCAGTCTAACACGGGGCTTGTTTTTTATTTTTTGTGTTAAATTAATCCTCTTGGATGGTTGCTAAACACACATTGCCTGATGTTAACTGCATGTTTGGATTTGGATTGCACGGAAAACAAAAAAAAAGTTTTATCTTTGCATCATCAAACAGAGAAAACAATCTGGAACTGTGTGTTATTTTAAATGCTTTATGTAAAAAAAAAAAAAAAAAAAAAAAAAAAAAGCTGCCCTTTCATAATTGTTGTTTTTTGTGTTTTGTGTTTTTTTTTTTTTTTTTTTTTTTCCCTTTTTTCCAATTTAACTTGCATGGCTGCTCAAATTTGACATTTGTTAAGCAGCGCAGGAAAAAAGGCAGCGGGTAGCTCATTATAATTTTTCTATTACATATGTGAGAGCTATGGTGTGAAGCTTGACTTTCACATGAACACACACACCTACGTACAGCTAAATGATGGCACCTGGTTAGTTAAGAGCCTTTTGCTGAATTTGTGCTGAATTGTTTTTCTTGCTTTCTGATTCTTGAAATCACATTTGGGTGTTAATGAAGCCCCGCCTCTAAAACAAAACAAACAAACACCCCCCCCCCCCCCCCCCCCAAAAAAAAAAAAAAGCTGCCGACTTGTTACTCCACCATCTCTCTTCACTCTCTTGTTCAAAGTAACAAAAGTGCCTTTACTAGCAAAATTCCAGTGTTAATTCCTCTTTATGTTTGTAGATGTTATCATTTTTTGCTTTCAGTATTGCCCGCTCTCTGCAGTTCTCACATCACATCTCTTGCCCGCATGTTTTAATGCATTGGTGTTGTGTGAGACACAATGCAACAGTCATTGCCAGGGGATATGAAAATAACAGAACATGCTTTTTAGTACCCTTTTTTTCTGCAGAGTTCCCCCTTTTCTTCTTTATATATTATGAAAGTTGCACAAGAGCTTTTCTGCCCAAAATAAGCTGGAACTGTGAATTTCCAGTGGACTGCAGACTATCTGGCCTTTAGACTTCTGAATACATGAAATTGTCTGAGTTGTAGCACTGCTTTTTTCCATTATTTTTTTCGTTCACTTTATGCAATCCACACAGTGCGGAATGCATTTGCTTTGTTTTCACATGTGCACTCACTGGTCACTTTTTGGGTACGCCTGTTCAACTCCTTACTATTGAAAATATCTCTTTAGGACTGTGAAGACATAGTCAATCTGCTAATGTTCAAACGTAACATCAGAATGAGGAAGAATCAGTGATTTGAGTGACTAAATATTGCTGATTGTTGGTGCCATAGAAGGCCAAAAGCAACTAAGAGAACCAATCATTATGTCAAGCTACACAGAAGAACATCTCTGAAGGCAAAACAAATCAAACTTTGAAGCATCTGGGGTACAGCAGCTGAAGACCACACCAGGTGTGACCTCTGTCAGCTAAGAACAGGATACTGAGGCTACAATACAAATGGACAGTATAAGTCTTTAGTGTAAATGACATGTAAGCATGTATCTGTCCTTCCTTGTATCAACAGTTTAGGCTGCTGGTGGTGTAATGATACGGAGGATATCTTCTTGGCATACTTTGAGCCCTGTTTTACCAGCTGAGCATTGCTTATCATGTCCATTCATCTTTGACCACATTGTACCCATCTTCTGATTACTGCTTCCAGCAGGATAAAAATCCATGTGACACAGCTCAGATTATCTCGCACTGGTTTCTTCACCGCGACAGTGAGTTCCCTGTCCTCCCCAGTCACCAGATCTCAATCCAATAGAGGAGTTGGGGTGGAGTTTTCCATCATGGATGTGACTGCTACCATGCAATCTTCCTTTTTCATCTGCTCCCTTTAGGGGTTGGATCATCTGCATCCAAGATTTTATGCCGAATGCCCTCACTGACACCAACCTCCCCACCTGACTGGGCTTGGGACAGGCACTGTCATGGTGTGTCGTGGTTGGGTTGATGCTGTAAGGGTAATATGGACCAAAACTTCTTAGGAAGCATTCCAGCTTCCAGCATTGTGTTGAATCTTTGCTATGAAGAATTAAGGCAGCTCTGATGGCAAAAACCGGTTTATCCTGGTACTAGCAATATGTACCTAATAAAGTGGCCAGTGAGTGTGGATCTTTCTGTACTTCCTCTACTCTTCTTAGTGCACTTCTTTACTTTGATTAACTTCCATGGGTGGAAGTTGGAGTTGCAGAAGTTGACACGATTGAGCCCATATATCACAATATAATATGACACTTAGATCCCTTGAAGCCCTTGTTTTGTTTGATTTCCATGAAATCAAACAAAAGAGCTCTAAGATGCCATCATTCATGAGGCGTCCAATTTTTAAAGAAAGCAATAGTTTTGTTGTTTTGGGTTTTTTTGTCCACACCATCTGTCCACTAAGATTCCTGAAATTTGGCTTGGTAGCTTTTGCCATCTTTCTGACAGTTAGACAAACAGCACTGCAAACCTACCTCTGACCCAGCTTTCACTTTGGCAGAGGAATAAGAGAAAAATGTCTGCATGCACTTCTCCAAAGTTTCCTAAGCAACTAGAAATGTTGGCAAGTTTCATGCTAGCCACTGAAATTAAAGTAAGCATCTAAACGTTGTAGGAAAAAGTCCATTTTAATTGTTGGCTAATGTTCTTCTCTAGCATTAGGTTTTCTATCACATCTAGAATTTGTAAGTAATGAACAAAAAAAAAAAGCCTTGCATAAACTTGTATGGATAAACAGTCATAGATGAACTCTAGGTGTGACTGTTATATTTTACACTTCAGCTGTCTGTGGCTACAAATGCTCGCCCTGCATAAGTGTCTCTGAACAAAGCTGTACCATGTCTCTGCTGGTTTGGAGCTGGCCAGGACCTCTGACTTTCATTAAAGGGGAGGGCAGTGAGCTATTTCACGGCGAGGATCACACACAAAAAAAGTGCTCAAAGTAGAAGTGCGTCCTTTTTCTTTTTTTGTCATTACTGTAGTTATCATGCACTTTCAATCTGCTCATGAGGTAAACTCAAACCAGAACTCAAAAATCATGCTAATATTCTTGTCAACTCCTCTGAAATCCTTCACTGTGCCTTTCAAGTGTTTGTTTCCTCTCATTTTTAAGGATTTATTTTTCATTAGTTCCACTGTGTGTTTGATTTTTTTTTTCCTGCACAATCCTCACTTTTTTTTTTTTACTGCATCTTTTTTTTATTTCAGATTTATCATTCACCAATTCACAAGCAAGCTGAAAGTAAGTCACTCATCAGTTTCTTCAATGTCTAAAGCTGTAATATTATTTTATGTGGACAGATGCTATACTGTCCTACTTTCCATCTCATGCCATTGAATGCATCCATTTAGCAGTGACAAGTATGTGCTTGATAATCGTGGCTTTTTCGTAAATGTAAATTGTTATTTTTTGTTTCCACAGTGGAACTGAATGAAACTGGATTCAAGTTTGTGCGAAAGTGCATCAATTACATTGAAACAAAAGGTAAACGCTTCTGTTAAAGGATCGTTCTTGCTTTTTTTGCCTTTTTAATTTTTCTTCTTTCCCTTAAGGGGGCGTAGTTGAGTCACGTGTGACACATTGACACTACTCCGCTGGCTACTCTCTGTGAGACATGCCCTTCTTTATAATAAGAGTATTCTGAAATGTAGTATTTTTCACATTATAAAGGATTTTAATCATCACGTTGCTCTCTCTCTCTTGCTTGTTATGTGAGGGTCTATTAAATTCAGAGGTTTTTACCTTTTCTTCACATCTTCCCTTCATGCTCATTGTTGCTAAAACTCACACCCTAATGATTAAAACCTACAGTCACAGTATTTTTCTCCAGTGTCATGATTCATCTTACTGGAATGAAGCTAAGCTCTAAAAACATTAACACGTCTATGTTTTAAACCGAATACACTAGTGAAAGAAAGTGTTTTTGTTTTTTTGTATCTGTAATCAAAATCAGGGAACATCAGGAACATTCAAGGGAATCATGTGGGCATTTTCACAGCTCTCTATTTGTCCACGCACTTTTTTTTTTCTTTTGTTTTTAACCTTCCCCATGTCTTCTTCCTAGGAGCCACACAGGAAGGAGTGTACAGGACGGTTGGCAGCAACATCCAAGTGCAGAAGCTTTTAAACGCCTTCTTCGGTAAGCTTGTGAAAATTTGCTACATCTGTCCTTTTACAATGTTTCACTCTGTTAGACTTATTAACACGGCACAACAGGTTCTGCAAGTTTCAATCGGGCATGACAGGGAAACATCTGCTGACTCACTGTCTTGCTTCTGGAAGGCTCAACCTTAAAATTGCTTTAAGCTATATCCATGGTAGCCAGTAGCTGATCATTTTAGCCATGTTAGTTTTATTTAAAACAGATCAATTCAATTCAATTTTATTTATATAGCGCCAAATCACAACAAAAGTCGCCTCAAGGCGCTTCATAGATACAGAGAAAAACCCAACAATCATATGACCCCCTATGAGCAAGCACTTTGGCGACAGTGGGAAGGAAAAACTCCCTTTTAACAGGAAGAAACCTCCGGCAGAACCAGGCTCAGGGAGGGGCGGCCATCTGCTGCGACCGGTTGGGGTGAGAGAAGGAAGACAGGATAAAGACATGCTGTGGAAGAGAGACAGAGGTTAATAACAGATATGATTCAATGCAGAGAGGTCTATTAATACATAGTGAGTGAGAAAGGTGACTGGAAAGGAAAAACTCAATGCATCATGGGAATCCCCCGGCAGCCTACATCTATTGCAGCATAACAAAGGGAGGATTCAGGGTCACCTGGTCCAGCCCTAACTATATGCTTTAGAAAAAAGGAAAGTTTTAAGCCTAATCTTAAAAGTAGAGATAGTGTCTGTCTCCCGAATCCAAACTGGAAGCTGGTTCCACAGAAGAGGGGCCTGAAAACTGAAGGCTCTCCCTCCCATTCTACTTTTAAATACTCTAGGAACAACAAGTAGGCCTGCAGAGCGAGAGCGGAGCGCTCTAATAGGGTCATATGGTACTACAAGGTCATTAAATCCATTCCATATTTGTAATGCTGACAGTTAGCATCACTTAATTCTGTAAATTATGGTCCATTTAACTTCAAACTAGCCACTGAAGCCATAAACTCAGTGTTTTGAAGTGAGAGAGCAAGGGATCTTAAGGGGTCATTTACTAGTATGTCTGCCACTGGGATATGTTTTTGCAGCCACAGGCTGTACATAAAAGATGGATTTGTTTCCTTTTTTTAAAATGTCCAGCAGGGGGCGACCAATGTGGTTGCCAAAGTGCTTGCGGTTCTGCAATAGACCATATCTATTGGTCTAGGCCAGGGGTGCCCAATCCCGGTCCTCGAGAGCTACTATCCTGCAGCTTTTAGATGCATCCCTACTCCAACACAGCTGAATCAAATGGTTTGATCTCTTCAGCATGCCATCATGTTTGGCAAAGGCCTGATAACAAGCCATTCATTTGATTCAGGTGTGTGGGAACAAGGATGCATCTAAAAGCTGCAGGACGGTAGCTCTCGAGGACCGGGATTGGGCACCCCTGGTCTAGGCCATATCCTCCTGGCAACTGAGGAAAAAAAGAATCTTTAAATGTAACTTTTTTGTGATTTCCTGCCCCAAAAAACACATGAGATATCAATGGAAAGCCAAGGATGTCCTCTGTTTAGTACACCGGCACTTGGTAAGGTAGCTCAAATAAGTAAAAAACAAAAAAAGAAATGGCTATTATAGAGGACATAAAGAATAAGCTGGTTCTCAGAAGATTTCAGATAGAACGTAAAGTTAATTTTGTAAATTATGATGCCTTTTAGAGTCAGACATAAAGATAAAACAGGATGTGCTCAATGACTTGTCAATCACAAGTCGCGGGCTGTCTCTCTTTCAGCAAGATGGTGACAATGAAAACGGTCAGCTCCAGGCTTCACTACAGGATGCCACAAACCAGTTGGTGAAATCACAGTGGCTACATCCATCAGTTATGACACTTCAAGCTGGGGGCAACCACGTTAGTTTAAGGCACCTTGGCCAGGGCTTTCTTTTCAGACTCAGAAACTATGCCTTCATTAGGGTAGAACATTTCAGGTTCAATACCTGAAATAATAATGTGTTTCATAGTAGTGGTGTGAACTTTCTCTGTTTACTCTAGGCTTTCTGCTCCATTTTCCTGTGTGTGCTCAAACAGAAAATAGATCAAACCAGACTTCATTTAAACATCAGTGCATTCAGATCTGATGGATCCCCGCAGCCACATGACAGAGATGTGGAAATTACTTTCGATTTTTTGGTCAGATTAAAATGAAATTAACTTTAGGGATTTAATATTCTTGGTGATAAACAACCTACAAATAATTCAAATAAAAAAAATTGAATTGAATTATTATAAATACAGGTGCTTTATATTTTAAGGTTAAAAACCCTACAAGACTCCAGCATTGTGACAATCCCCTGCAAGCAAGTGCTTGGCAACGGTGGGAAGAAGGAAGAACTCCCTTTTTAACAGGAAGAAACTGCCGACAGAACCGAGCTCAGGGAGGGGTGGCCATCTGCTGCCACTGAATAATTTTCAAATCTCTGTTCTTTTAGTTGCAATCGAGCAGTGCAGAATAGACTTGGCAGCAGGTTAGGATCACGCATGAAAACATTTATATATTTTCTGCATTAGTAGCTGAATGCTAAACGAAGTCGGCACATTTTGCACTGCTGCAACTGTAGTTGACAATTTGGTGAAAAAAAAAAAAAAAGAAAGCATCTTTTCCAGCCAATTTGAAACCATAACCTGCCCTGGATCAGGTCAGGACAAGTTGCTATAGTAACTGACCAGGTAAAGCGAGAGCCACCTTCGTGATACTTAAAACTCTGACTTTGAGCTCACCAGACCTCACTAACACATTAATGTTGCTTGTAGTAAACCCCTCTGTTCCTGATGACAGTGGGTCCTTTGAGGTTGCTGTAGAGCTGGCGTTCTCCCCCAGCTGTGTGGGGAGATGTGTGTAAACATAACTGTGAAGGAATGCTGCTGTTGCTCTTTTTTGTCAGATGTCCTCAAGATGCTTATCTGTTATACAATGTGGTCCACACATGTCACATCTAGTTAATGTCTTTGAGTAATTAAGGTAGCATGAGCCTTTTTCCTGCTCTTTCATAGACTCTGCAAACCCAGGAGATGTGGATCTCCACAGCAGCGACTGGGATGTTAAAACAGTCACAAGTGCTTTGAAGTTTTATCTCAGGTATGTGTGTGTGTTTACATATGACATTATATTATATTATTTCATTATTATTATTATTATTATTATTATTATTATTATTAAATGCCTTTTAATTGGTCCAGGGTCAGATTTGTTTATATTCTTACATGCACTTTTGCAAAATATATAATCACAGGGTTGTAAAATCCCCAAAGTATTTTTCCAGCATTGATTGTATAATATTTACAGATGTGGATCTGCACATCTGAAACACATTTTTATTACCACATTAACAAATGTGGGCTTGACAGAAGATGCACTCGCTTTCTCTCGCTCTCTGTCTCATTACTTTCTAGTGTAACTCTATACTGAGGGAATGCTGCTTTTTGGCTTTGTCGTGTTTTTAATGTGGTGAGTTATATTGCACTTGTGTGTTCTTATTTATTTGCAGGAGTTTGTCTGAACCTCTAACGACCTACAGTCTGCACAGAGACCTCATGTGTGCTGCAAGTAAGACGTGTTTTGGAAGTGATCCATTGCTAAGACCGGGGAGGTTATGTTCTAATGTGTGCCTCCTCTCTAAAATCTTTCCTTGAATCTAGACTTACCAAAGGCTTGTGTTATGTATATTAACATGGTCCAATCCAGTTGGTTTTCTGTTTAACTATGCCAGGGAAATGGAAAGTTAAAGAGTGACATGTGCTTTTTGCACTTGTACTTCTTTAAGTACAAGTGCAACACTATACAACTCTGGACACTAAAGGAAATCTGAGACTCCTATTTGTTTTTATCTGTCACACAGCAATACTGTAAAAACCAAGAAGACGATGACTTTAATAGCATCAGCCTCATTCTGTCAGGATGTTGCATTAAGGCAGCTGGTGGCCTCAGGTTCCTGGAAATGCCATTCATTATAGGAAATGGGGGGGCTTCTCGTTATATGGCCTGACATTCTGGAGACACTCTTTTATTAGTTTCACGACGGTGCAGAAAGGCTGTTGCCCAGTCCATGCTCTCTCAGAAAGTGATGCTGTTTTTGGTTGTGATTAACACAGAACGATTGATTTTATTGAGATGACATAAAAGGAAAAGGAAAATGAAATGATCATGATTTCTATAACTTCTTGTCTGTGTGACAGAGTCAGATAATCTGGACATTCGACTGAGTGAAATCCATTCACTTACCTACAAGCTGCCAGAGAAGAATCGGGAAATGCTGGAGATGCTTATAAAGCACTTGGTGAAGTAAGTGCGAGCTTACTCGAATGCGACTTGCACTGCAGCTCTTCCTGTCGTTCTAGAAGGAGCTCTGTTCGTGTGCCACTGGCTGTTTTGAGTTAGTGTTTTACTCAACCCAGCCTTCCATTTGTTGACAGCGTGTGCAGCCACAGCGACGAAAACTTGATGACTTCTTCAAATATGGCGGTTATCTTTGGGCCTACGCTAATGAGAGCAAAGGAGGAAACTGTGGCGGCCATGTTGGATATCAAGTTCCAAAATATCGTGGTTGAGATTCTGATAGAGCACTGCAAAAAGGTACGGCTGAAGTGATGTCGTTCACCCAGAGAGTTGTGAGACCATTAAAATTCATAGGTATATTAAGCTATTACTGTTGGTGCTTTGCTTAACGTAAAGTAAGAAAAAGGGGGAAAATTGAAAACGTGGCTCAGTCCAAAGGTAATAAAATCTACCTACCAGCACTTTTAAAGCCAACTAATCAACATGTTGCCTCCTTTGTTTTGGAGTGTAAAACACAGCTGAGGATTTCTTTTCAAGCTCTTCTTTTTTTTGTCTTGGCAAGGCTGCTGAAGGCTTTGGAGTTTCCTGTACATAACTGCCAGTAAAACAGCAAATTGCTGTTTTTATGGTTTGGGTTTTATATGAGTTGACTAAAAAAGTCCTCAGGACTGAGCCAGGCTATCTGACTGTCCTGCTGGTTGCTCTACATCTATGCTTTTAAAGCGACTTTGCGTAGAACAAGCAGCTTTGTGTTTGTCACCGCTCTAGTCATTAAGTTACTACTTTGGTATTTGTGCTTTTTTTTTCTCTCTTTGTTGTTCTATGTTAATGTCATTCGTAAGAAAAAAAAATACTTTTCTAGTTTATTTTTTTCTTTTTCATGTAAAGACTTTTTACTTCTTTCAGCTGAGACTCTGTGGAGCTGAAAAAGTAGCCAGTGAACTAAAGTGTTACTGTGACTTTTTTTCTTTTTCTTTTTTCAATATGGTTGCAGATCTTCAGTCATATGCCAGAGGACAGCACTGCCCCACCTGTCCCTCCCCCGCGGATCAACCCGAGAAAACGGCAACCCATCACAATCTCCAAGCGACCGGCTCGTGTTTATCAAGCTCTTAGTCACGAGCTTTACCAGCACACTGAGAGTAATTATCAGCCTCTCTTGGCCTGATTGTCACCATCATCCTCATCATTATCCCATGCTGTCTTTGCTGAGCATACAGTAGATTTTTTTTAAAAATGTTGTTTTAAAATATATTAATTAATTCATTTTATTCTTTAAAAAGACTCGTACCACAGCGTACCTGCAGGGTCATTTCTTGACATTTTCGAAATAGGATTTATTGGTGTGTGTGTGCGTGTGTGTGTGTGTGTGTGTGTGGCAAAGCAGTTATTACATACTTCAAAACTTGGAATTTGTTTGTTAAATTAAATTCTATTCTGTTTCTCTTCTATTATGATTCTCTATCTGTATCATCTTCAAATGTTGTTAGAAAATAATTTGGTGCTTCCTTTTTTAAAAAATAATTAATTTTGAGCACAAATAAATGTATCTACAATTTGATCTCACGTTAATCTTTTTTTTTTTTTTGTCAATTACTCAGGCTAAATCATTCAGTTTACTGCTTTATTGAATCTGTTGCTAAGCGAAGTGGCTGTAACTCTTGTCTTTTCATAGACAGTGCGAGAGAAAGTTTGGGTGCATGCAGCTTGCTATGTTTGCATTGTGTGCGTTATGTGGCCAAATAACACGGTTATATGGTTAATCCAGAGCTCGAATGATCAGTTTCTGTGCATTGTAATTATTCTAATAATAGTACAAGTTTACCAGATTAACGTCACAGAGTAAAATATTTCCATATAACTTCATGCTTTTAATTTACAGCAACCAAACTGTTAATGTTGCTTCTTTGTAACAGATGGTCAGAGTGACAATTCCAACGTGGATGATGAAAACCCAGTGAGCCCCACTCCCATACAGCGTCAAAGGAGACAAGTATTAGTACCCAGAGCAGCTATCCGTCAAGACAGGCAACCAGAATCTGATGCTTCTTCAGCAGGGAATGGGGAGCCTGGGATCTACGTGAGCAGGGTGCCATCCTTTCAGGGCAAAAAAACACCTGCAAAAGGAGCAACCACCAAAGAAGGTGATTTAATGGAAAATTCCCTATCTCATACATGCTCGTCAGCAATGAAAAAAGGCCTCTTAGAGGACAGAGGGATACACAGAGTATGAAAAGCAAAGTGGTAGTTTATTATGGCCAAGATCTGGGTAGTCGAGTCTGGAAGAAAATGTTCAACATTCTCAGGCAATGCATGTGGCTACATGTAGCATTTAAAAATCATTAATCTTTCCCATTGACTTGCTCTTTTATCATTAACATGTTTCTTTTACTTTTATACTAATAGTAACAATCATGCCTATTAACACAATAGGCATGATTGTTACTATTACTATTAACTCTGGAGATCTTCTACTATGATTGCTTCTTGCCATAGAGTTATTTTTAAACAAATAAAAAGCTCAGTTTAAACTTGTTTACTTCCCAAGGTTATAGCAGTGTATAATTAAATAATAAATTGACAGACACAGCGGCATCAAAGTTACAGCCGTTGTACAAGCTGAAACACACAAAGTCGTAAACCGTGTTGGTTTACGACTTCAAGTTTATGAAGTCGTAAATTATGAAGCAGAGTGTTATGCAAGCATTTAGAGTGAATGAAGCAATGAAGCATGGCAGTCGCTTGGTTGCAGATTTTAAGCTTTTTCTCATTTGTTAACTGTCCATCATATGAATTGAAGAAGTATTGATTTTAGTTACCAGTGGCCTAAGATGGCCCATTTATAGTATTTATGCACTCATAAAAGCCTTATTTGATGAAAAAAAAAATCTATTTAAGCAAATGTTGATTACACTATTTTTCTACAGCCTGTGGTGTTTAAAATATCAGTATTACATGACATCATTTCATGCTTTCACTTGTAATGTCAAGTGTATTGTCTTTACTGAATATATCAGGAGTTTATCTCAGATAAATAACTGCACAAATGCACTTTATGTGAACTAGTCCAACCCACAATCTCCTGAAATCTCCTGAAAAAAGGGTTATTTTTTTCAGGAGATTCTGATGGTCTGACCAGAACAAGGTCCACGGAGAAACAGCAGATTTGTAGACCCCCAGTTAGGCCTCCTGAGCCACCGTCCAGGTTCCCCGCTCCACAAAAGCTTCCAACTGCAGCCAGCAGTGAGGGCACAACCACATCCTAGTAAGTACTCTTCATACATGCAAAAGTCTTACAACACATGCTTATATATTTAACTGCAGTGTGTGCAAAATTATTGAGCTTAAATTGTGGTTGACATGAAAATTCCAGTAACTCAGCAGTGCACAATGCCACGTTAATTAAACCACAAAATAATAGTTATTATGACACTAATGCTGAGAGACAGGCCACAAGTTGGAATAAAAACAATGAAACCACAAATCTGTTCTGTCATCGCTGCAGACTACTGATAGTGATGTCATCATGATGTCTCTTTAAGATACCTTGCACAGCACATAAGTCTTCAGTTAATGCCATAGAGCTATACAGCTGATTGAATTAACTTTAGGAACTGTAATGAAGCGTATTGTGATTTTCTTTTTTTTTTTTTTTTCTCTCCACCTCTGGAGGTGGAAAGAGAACAAAGACAGAAATAAAAGGATAGTTATGAACTAGGCTCCATTCATCAGGTGAAAGGAACATGACTGCAGCTCAGCAATGTTTCTAAATAAGCAACTGTTTGCTTCAAAAAAATTGCCACATTACTAAATATAGTATCTGTTGCTGCCTCCAAAATAAGATTTGTCAGATTTAAGTTGTTTTTCTTGTTAGAGTATAATAATACAGAGCATGTTGGCTCTGCTTAAAATAAATGACCACAGCTGCAACAGCAATGACTGATGGCAGTTTTAAATCTTAAATGCATCATATTGTCTGTGTACAGTGTCAACATCTCTACTATTTTTTTTTTTTCCCCAGCGTTGCATCTAAAACAAAGTTTTTTGAAAACGCCTCCAGGCAAGTCGGCAGGTATGTAAATGCTTTCTTATCAGGTATGCATGCATGTATATATTTTTACATGACAGCTGATGTTCATTTAAAAAAGCTTAGCAGAAGGTGAGACTGATTTAACAAATTCATGTGTACAACTCATTGTCTGTAAAGCTGTGTACATGTTGTTTTTTCCCTGTAAAATTAAAGACAGTCAGTCAGATCATAAATAGCAATCTTACTCCTAAGACAATGCCATGATTTTCTGAACTACTGTTGGACAGCTGGACACAGACAGCTTGCAGCTAAATACAATCAATGCTCTAGAAGGCTCTCAAAAACCCACTCAGCATTGCAAAATCTTAATTACATTTTTGAATAAATACTAAATATGATTTCCTAAACTCTGAAATGAGATTAAATTTTGTACTGCAAGCTGTAGAAGAATAGTACCCTGTATTGTTAAATGTGACACATTTAAGCAATGTTAATTAAAATGGATTGCCCTTTATTAAAAATAAATTATGTGCTTTTAGGTGTTGTTTGCAAATGCAGAAGAAGAGCTAGGGTTTAAAAATATGAATAGCTTGCATATAGTAAAACCTTGATTTGACAGTTACAAAACCATGATATAGATATCGGTAAGTTTTGAGTTGGAAAGGTTTGGACACAGTTATTTTGAGGGCTGATCTAAGTAATTGCATACGTCTCTGTAATGGTTTCCCTATTAATATACAAAATAAACACAACATGATTTACTATTGTTTGCAATAGGCAAGGTAACACGTGAAAAGCAGCCGAAGGTTCAAAGTTTTAATTTTTTACATTAATGTGCAAAAAAACAGTTTCATTATTCTTTTTTTTCTATGAATCCTTAACTTGAAGATCTTTTGTTTTGATACAAACAGATATGTTGGTAGCGTAGTGGTTAACACGTTGGCTTAGTAAGCGAAAGGTCACTGGCTTCAATTTCAGCTGGAAACACAAATCAGGAAGGGCATCCAGCATCTATTCTGTGTCCTTGCTCTCATCTCTTTACCCTGACCCACACACAATGGCTGCCACTCCCTGAGCCTGGTTCTCCTAGAGGTTCCTTCCTGTTAAAAGGGAGTTTTTCATTCCTGCTGTCACCAAGGGCTTGCTTTATAGTGCTGATTGTTGGGGCTTTCTCTCTACTATTGTAGGGTCTTTACCTTACAGTATAAAGTACCTTGAGGCGACAGTTGTTGTACCTCGGTGTTATATAAATAAAATGTAATTAATTAATACATTAAAATGTTGACATTGAAAATGTGCTAGAATAGTGTTCCTCCTATTCAGGTGTCACTGAATGTAATTTGGGATTACTGTTGCCCAAAGCTGGCTCTGTGTGAGAGTCTTTTCTTTGACTTTTATAAATACCTAAAGCATCATGCAACATCCAGAAGTAATTTGGTGAAGCATTACTATGTGGATCAGTTGGGATCTGATGCTTGGCTATGTTTTGTGTACTTGTAAACAACCGCAACATTTAATAAAGGACACTTTGAATATGTCAAATTTATGCATGTGTGTTCGTAAGTGTCTGCATTGTTAGTCGGATAAACTTTCCACTCCTACTTTTTTTTTTTTTTTCCCCGGTTGCGATATCACTCTGATTTTTCCAACTTGGTAAATCTGTCACTTTGTGTGTCAGGTGTTCTACTTTTTGGATAATTATTTATAAATTCAAGTTTACTTGGTTTGCTCTCATTTGGAGCTTGCAGACTGTGTGTTACGAGTGTGTGAGAGAGAGTGTGTGAGAAATAAAACAGCCTCACACACACTCGTGGAGAGATGGAAAACCTGTTCCTATGGGCTCTCTTAGGCTGCCCCCTTTCACAGTCTTTTTTGTGAAGTGGAAAAAGACACACATGTTCTTTGATTTGCAAGTTAAGGTCCTTGCCGTTCACCCTGTAGCTGCTATAAATAAACAGTGTCCAAATGGGAAGAACTAGTGGGAGTGTTATCAAAGAAAGATTATATCCTCATTGTTCTTTAGAGCGTTCCCTTTGAAATTGATGTTCAGTTTATATAAACACGACAAAAAGGGAGGCTAAGCAGCTCGTAAACATTCAGTTTTTGAAGATGATGTCTTGGCTTTGTCAGGACATCTTTTGGGGTGTTCCAGCTATGCAGTGGCTAGTACCCAGTTGGTGCTGGCTGTCTGATCCCACAGAAAGTACTGGAGCATAAACATAGCGTTTCCTGTATATGTGGCTGTGTAGAGTAGTTAGAGCAATTTTGAAATAATGAAAGGACCTAATTAACTGAGCTAGACTGTGGTGCAACCTAGGATAAGGTGGATAATGGAGGAGGTGGATAATGTTTACCATATGACATGGATGAATGTTCCCGGTCATTTACCCGATTAGCAGGTGTCAGTGGGAGGCAGTATAGGAAGAATTCAAACCAGAGGAGAAACTGTTTTTTTCTCATGCCAGGAAGCCTTGGATCCTGACATGTATGCTGAAGTTAAATTTAACACTTCACTTTTTCACACCTTCCTAAAATTGTTGGGGACAGCAGACACCCGTTCATGGCAGAGGTATGCCCTGATTGCAGACATCTCTATGAGCATGATGAAGCGGGACTGGTTTGAAAAACATATCAAGAGCTCAAATTGTTATTTGGCTTCTGAACTGCCCAGATTTCAGTCAGATCTAATATCTGTGGAATGTGCTGGGGAAAGAAAACAGCACACAACTTGCAGAACATGGATATGTGCTACTAATGTCTTAGCACCTAGTGTAAGAAATGTTTTGTAAAAACAGTAAACATTCTGTTACAGATTATTGTTTAATAGAATTACATTCACAACAAGTTGTGAAAAGCTGGTGAAATAGTGTTTTAAACCATCTATGTGTTTGTAATGTTTTTGTTTTTGGTGTTTTGTTTTTTTTCTCTTCTTAGTCCAGCGGGTTCACCATCAACATCGGCAGTAACGACGGTAAAAAAAGAGGTAACATTAAATAGATGTATTCAGTATTTGTAATGCTCTTCAGTCTTTCTCAAAGTAGTAAACTGACATACTGATGCTTGTGGGGGATTCACCTGCCTTCACATTGTAACACACTGGGTACCACTTTAATGCTATGTTAACATTTTAAGTTTCTATGTAGTAAGGTGTAGTCTGTCAGCTCTGGAGAAGAAGAGAAGCTTTCATATTGAATACGTTTTAATGTGTGTTCAGTGTCATTTAATGTACATTTAAATGCGAAATATTATTACTTTTTTCCCGCTTTTTCCCCAGTTTCTTCAACTCCTTGTGTTAAAATATAATTAGAAACAGTTCCTGACCAGGCGTTAGTATGTTAAAGCTAAGTGTATTATAATGTGTATTTTGAATTTATAGTGTGTTAGTTGTGATTGTCCACATGCTCACTTACACTCTCACCCATTACAGATTGGCAGCAAATCACGATGCTCTCAGTTGATGGATGTACAGTGCTGTGAAAAAGTATTTCCATCTTAAGTCTCCCAATACAAGCACATAACCTTAGCTACGGAGGCTGCTGTAGGACAAACACCTTTATCAGAATTTAAGACTGTACTCTGTAACTGCTCCAGACCACCAACATGTTTCTACTACTATTTCTGTATAAAAAAACTTTTTTGCACACACTCAATTTGAACATATTTGAATAATATGAAGTATAATATGAAATATTTAAATAATATCAACACTTTATGTACTTCAGAGTTTTAATTTTTACCCTGGATCAAATATAAAAACTGGCCACCGTTCATCTTCGGTGAGTGCAGGTTGTCAGCCTACTGTTTATCTCAGATGTCAACATGTGTCCATTTCTGTTTATTTTGGAGGAGAAAATTCCCAAAGTATGAGTTGATGAGTGAAAACTGTCCACTGACAGTTGTTGCTAAGGATATCATGAACTTTTCTCTCAGTAAGCATTGCTGTTTTTTGCCACTGTTAGCCAGCGTTTGAAGTATATCTAACACGTGTTTTTTTTTTTTTTTTGGTTTTTTTTTTAAAAACCACTTTAGCCTAACATTAGCTGGCATAACCAGCTGTTGTTGTTTAGCCGGCTCAGCTGTCTGGAGATGGGACGGTTGCATGTCTAATCTGCTGACAATTTCAGGAATGAATAAATATATTTATGCACTGTTTTTGTACGTTAGAGCCCTGACTGCAGTTCAGAGGCTTGAGGTGAGGAGCAAGAGCAGTGGTGTTTGAGGAGAAGGAAATGATTATAAAATGATGATGAAAATATATCCCCATTACACAAACATATACATTATACATGACCGTATGATCATTTAGCATATGTACAAATGTTAACATTATAGCTTGAGCTAGTTATGATCTATCCTATGGTCTGTCCCAGCCCTACACTGTATATTTTTAATGGATTCATTCACTGTTTATGAGGACACATTCCCTCAATAAATGCAATAATAATATTAAAATTTAGTTGACGATCTGAAACGTGTAACTGTGGCAAATATGCAAAAAAAAGTACATACAGCTTCTGTACATCACTTCCTGGTGTAGTATGACGTTTGTGTAGTATGCTGTGCAGTGGATGAAGTTTACATTTAAGATTTCAAACAGCAACACCAAACGACTGGTGTACTGCATCAGGTACATCAGGTGACTAAAATGTTCTTACATTCTTTCCATATTTGAAAGAGGCTGTCTGTGTTCCTTTTTCTAGGAATTTAAGTGAGGAAGATGTGGCTGACATCATGTGACCTTTGGGAGCACATCGAGCTGGAGGGAGTCACCACTAATGAACTTAAATCAATCAAGTTTGTGTAAAAATAGACTGAGGAAATAGCTCTTAATTGAATTACTTGGTGTAAGGATCTTGTTGTGAAGCGAAGCCGTAGCAGACTGACTTTTTAAGGAGTTCGCAAAGTTACTTGTTCTGTGTTCAGTTAGCATTCCAAAGTTAGGCTGGAGTAAAAATAATTTACCTTTGTTTATTTTGTTAAATAAAATCTCTCTTGTCCTTTTACAGTGTTTAATAGTTTGATTTGGTCATGACACCAACTGTGTTTGTCGGGGTAAACTGCAGTGCTGGTTATAACTTGTTGCTAACACAAATCTCCCAAAGAAAACTAATTCATTTAAAACTGCCTAAATTAGTTTAATCATTGTACATTAGTAAATGTGAATTTTTACTCTCGCTAGATTTTGAATAGGATTATGAAGTGGCCCGCGTATTATACTTGCAACAAGAAAAACTACAGTGTGTCGTGTAAGTTCTTTTGCTGATGAGCCAGCTAAAACATTGACACTGATCAGAAAAATACTATTTTTTTTTTATTTATTTATTTTTTTTGTCAATCTGGACAAAGGGTAAGCAAACACTTTGGTTAACCTATTCAAAGTCACTTTTATGAGGCATTACAGAGAAGTACTTATGCCGTCACCTCCGATCTTGTCAGTGTAGTTTGAATTCACACTGAATGTAGTGGTAGCGTTAACGCAGCTCAAACATAAAACAAACTTGACTTTTAGAGTATGTGAAAATAACACTCCAGTGTTTTTGCTTCCATTTCTGTGTTCTTAAAATTGTTATGTAAATTTTACACTTGTGTGTTATGTGTTTGTTGATATCGTTGTTTTAATTTTACATTTTTTTTTAATCCAGCTTTTAAAATTCAGGTTGATTTCTGGTTTAAAAAAAAAGGAAAAATAAACTGAAGGACTTCTAAACCAGACTCATGAGTAAGATGCATTTCTTTTCCATTCATTACTGATTTTTTCCCCTTTTACCTTCATATGACATCTAATCACTTGTGTGGTGTTGACACCTTGTCAATATTTAACCAAAGTCAACACAACAGAACTGTTGTTGTGTAGCTTGAATGTTTAGATGTGTTTGAAGCCTGGGCTTTTGACTTCACTGGAAGTGTAAATGTACTTGCTTATAACTTAAAACCATGTTTAATATGAGCATCCACTATTATAACAGTATGTGTATATATGTAGTACAGTATGTAGTATATGTACAAAAACACAGCAACAAGCAAAATAGGTTCTTAGTCTTTTAGGAGAGACTTAGTAAAGTCATATAATTGTTTGTCTAGACTTTGATAGAATAAAATGTTCGAAATTTCTGCCTTTACACCAACAACACTAACATTCAGAGCAAATCACAGACGGAAAATAAAATGAAAGGTGAATAGAATGAATATTAGCAACTTGTTCAACCATCAGAAGCTATCTCTGTGTATGCTTAGAACCCCCACCAACCCACCCACACACACTCAAAAGCTAAATTTTCTTTTTAAAGAAGTGAAAAGTTCTTTAAATGCTCAATTAAAATACATATTCAGTAGCAATAAAGTGGGCCCCAATCCTCAGCCCATATAAAATGTTGGTGAAGCATCTCCCCTTGTGGCGCTGAATTCCTAAAGTGACCACACAGCGCTATCTGACTACTACCATTATCTTTTTTTGTAAACCCCCAACCATCCCCTGAAGAGCATAACTGGTCATGTGGCTCTTCTTCCTGTGGAACTAACAAATTCTGGGAATGAAAGAGCACAGTGGGTCTTACCATTATGCACTATGCGGTTATCTGTCAAAGGCACTTTTGCATTGTATTTATGTTGCCGTCCACTCCTCCCTCCGCATTCCAGTGTACACTGCCAGCCATCCCTCCCTACCCCATACCTTGATCCCTCTGCAGTGGATTGGATGGTTGAACTGCATCGAGCATCAATGGAAATTCCCATTCTGATTTCATGCCAATTTATTTAGCCTTGAGCTTCGGTTAATTGCAGCCAAGCGCATGACTCTCAAACGGAGGAGTGCACACAAGAACAAAAGAATGTGTGTTGTGACTGAAAAATCAGCGCTAACGTTTTCCACTCTTGCATTTGGAATTAATTTGTCTGTGTTTTAATGAAGCGCTTATCACTAGATCTGCTCACTGATATCATGGAATTGCATTTAAAGTACATTTAAAGGAGTCTTATGCTTTTAATTATTTTCTGTCTCATATATATGTAGTCATAATGACAAATGTTTATATTAAAAATAACATTATTTAAAAAAAATAATTTCAAATAATAAATAATAATCTTGGGTTTTGCGTAAGTAATCTTGACTCCTTTAAACACCCTGCTTCAGTTTTTTTTTTTTCTACTCTTGTCTCAGTCAGACGCCAACAAGAAGGGATGTCTTAATATTGGCTAAAGGTGGCTCAAAAGGAGGGTAAACTAAAGAACTGCACCAAATCCAACTAACTGATTTCAAAATGATATCTTCTGGATATTATTTTGAATTGTGAACTGTGTTGTGATGTCACTCCAGCATAAATTAAAGGACTACTTGAAAAAAGTTGGATTTTGGCCCAAAAGTCTTTTTCATTTTATTTTGCCCCATTGTCTTTCTTTAATGCAGGTTTTTGTAAGTTTAAAATAGAATTTAAAAAAAGAGTAAAACGTGAACCTTTCTTACCCAAATAGTCATCACAAGCACTTTTATTAAATTATTATTATTTTTTAGTTAAAGACAAATCTGTTTTTGAGTTTCAAGGCTCCAATAGAGCGTAGTAAAAAGACTGAAGAGTTTATTTATTCCAAGAAAACATATACCACTTTCAGAGTCAGAAATATTTTAATTGCCTTTAAAAGATGACACCTTTGAAAAACACACATTTTGAAAAAACAGAGATCACAAAAGATATAAATCATACAATAAACAACTTTGAAAGTCAAGTGTTTGGACACAAAAACAGACATCAAACTGATCAATATATACAGTTACTGTCGCATGTACAAAGAACCCTGTTAATATGCAGTACACTGGGCACATATCAGCTATTTCAGCAAAATACAAACGCCATGACCTTCTTTGAGTACATCAGTATCAAAATTTTACAGACGCATCTATGTCTTATTAATGCACTGTTGTGTTGGCTGTGCCCGCTGTGAAATGTGTAGAAAAGCTAAACCAGCATAAAACAACAATATTTAGAACCACAGTTAATTGAATGAGTTCTTAACTGCTGCAGCAGTCTTACATATGTAATATATTTTTCTGTAGACAACATGCTTACTGAAAATTCAGTTTTCTGAAAGGTGTCTTGTTTGCATCATGACGGAAATTGGTTTCTCTGCAACTTCTAAAGGGCCAAATCACCTTTAGTCTAAACCCATAGCTGTCCACTGTATTCCCTTTCCTCCCCTAGTCACTCCGCATAGCAAGTAGTGTACAAGAAGACAAGTTAAAAAAGCATGAATATGTTTATTTGTGCAGATGAAGTTGGATGCTCTACAGGGTTTCACTATAGCTTAGGAATGAATAGGCTACAAAGGAGCTGTGAAACTGACTGTGACAGACAGTCGATCACTGTGTACTGAACAACAATTACACCACCAACCAATATACGATAAACAGGTAATACACGGATGTCTGTGCGTCACTTTCTGTAAAGCAAAAAGTTATCCATACAACTACACAAACACATAATACATGCATCTACAATCTTCTAATGGAATGTGGACTCGTTAAGTGCTGAGTTATAAAACATTATCAAATGAATGAATTGTCAAAAGGTGCAGAAAAGACCACAGAAGTTACTTTTGCTGTAAGCACAGAGCAGCTTGATTGTGAGAAGGCAGGATGTGCTACAGTTGAGTCTCAATTACATCAATCAGTTGCATCATATAAGCCATGTTGTAGGCACAGAATGCCTTGCGTTTGAACACTTGAACAGACGTCTTTAATGAAATGTAGATGTGTATAATTGCATCCATTTCTGCAAATGAATGCTTTTCAGCTGTGACTGCGATCGGTTATCTTCAAGGCATTCCACAGATTTTTTTCCTTAATTTTAATCTCTGAGGTTTGGCAGTGCCTGTCAAGGATTCTTACATTCCACATCCGAGGGCCTTCCAGTTTTTGTCTTGAAAAAAATTGAATTTTTTTTCTGTCATTTGAAATTTGTTGCTCTGTAAAACATTACTGCTGCAATCTAAGATCTCTGGCACCCCGAATCTAATTCAGTATTTGCCTGTATTTGCTGCCATCCTTTTTTGCTTGCATCCCTACAAGACGTTCAGTCCTTGCTCTAGAAACTGACAGCCACAGCGCGAAGCAGTCAGCACAGTGTTGTCGTGCAGACGAAGTAAGAGCTGTGCATTCTACATGCAGCCCTGTCTGTTACAGCTGATGACATTATGTTAGCTTTCTTCTCATGACTCACTTCGGTCTGTGGCGTGACTGTGCTTTTTGGAAGTCGAATTTCTCAGAGGAACCCACCCGAGGGATTAATAAAGTTCTATCTTATCTTATCTTATCTTACTTCCCAGAGGCTTCTAATTGGTCACATCTTTGTTTTAGCTTTAAAAATAAGAGCGCTTGTAGCCACATTCAACTTTTAAAATAATGTACGTGGCAATGCCAAACATCGGTACTTTTTAAAGGCACTATATTTACACAGTTCTGCATGCACAAAACGAGACAATGTATCTGTTGTAACATTAGTTGCATAATGAATTAATATTTTCATGACCAAATCATATTGTTCCATTTGATAGAAAAGTCACTAAAGAAAAGAGGTTCATTTTACGCTGACTGTGGGTAAGGAAACATCTTAACAGACGGTCTTTTTTTAACTTACAAAAAAGCAAAAACCAAAACAAAGATATCCAGTCTGCATATTTGCTGTTGTAAAGAGCGGTGGGTTCTGCGTGGTGGTCTGCAAGCCAAACAAGGTCAATGTGCTGCTTAAGATGTCTAAATATTAAAGTATTAAAGTACAAAGTGAGCAGATGATGTTTCATTTAAAACGTTTTTTTCATGACTTTGCTGAAATTTCACACTACGCTATGCTTCACAACAATCACAGTACTGAACATGTTCGAGTGCTGGACAATAAAATTCACAGAAGGCTTGAAATGAATGTGAATCTTTCACCTTGTCTTTAACATGTTCTTGTCTCCTTCTGAAAACATACATCACACGTCAGAAACACTTTAACAATGGGTCAAATGAGCAGAATATACAGCTATGAGGGATTGTATTGTGGTGTCAGAGGCTTCAAATAAATCACTACTGTACTGGATTTATAATTTTTGTAATTTGTTTCTTTATACTTATTGAGGCATAACTAGAATATGGACACTTATCTATAAGATTTACACTAATCAGTGCACAAAAAGTGAGATTTTTGTCAGTTCTTGTAGAAGTTTAGGCCTATGACTGTTCACTGGACTGGAATTTAGGCACCAAAGAAAACATCAATGAATCGAGGTAATTGATATGGAATTTGAATTTCCGGCAGTTCGGAAGTCTGCAAGTTCACTGGTCGGCCGTTTTGCCCAGAAAAGACTTTTACATGTTTTAGATTTCCTGAGCCATTAACGATTTAGACAATATATGTCTTTCAAATCGTTTACTGTATGGCACTATGGTCCTTTATGCTACAGTCACTCTAACGAAAACAGTAGCTGGAGACTGCAGCACGGACAAAGATTTTTGCAGCTATGTTCAATGAAATTGTGATCTGGTTGCCTTTGAAATGGTCCCTTCAAATACAGTGACCAAATCCGCGACCGTTCGCAGTCGGTCGCTCTCTTTAAAGTACCTTTGGTGTGACTGCAATAAAACGGCATCAATCTGTTTGTGCTACGGCAATTAACTGCGGCATATCACATAGGGCTGTTCGATATAACGATATATATCGGATGACGATATAAAAATGTCTATGTTTCATTTTACGCTATCGTTTGTTTCGTGGTGTCGCAAAATAAACTGTTTACGGCAATATTTTTTCACCGTTTTGATGGTCACTGCAGTGGCTATATTAAGTTCTCTCTTTCTCTTATATTTTATATAACCACACTACGGACGGACAAGCGCCTGTTTTTGTGCGTTGTGGTGAGCAACAACGACGGTAATACCATCGCGTGTCCGCTTGTTTATGTACCACATAAACCTTTCACAATAAAGCTCAAGATCCTGTTGAGACTTTTCAAAATAAACTGAATCACGTGAAAGAGCAGATTATTTACGGATGAGAAGTAGAAAAGAACCGCCAGGTGCTAAAAAATAAACCTTAGACTCAAACGTTAGAACAGGCTTTTCCCCGCAGCACGCCGTGTAATAAATACTCACAAAGAAAACGGCGGCTGTTATAACTAATGTCTAAAAATGTATCGTTTCATGCATCGGTTAAAACACTCGACTCCAGCTTCCCACAAGTCGAGCTGCCCGAGATTCACAGAATTGACAGAAAATGTTACATTTTTGTGATTTATATCGACAGAATTCTTATATATGAGATTTTGGTCATATCGCACAGCCCTAATATCACATCAATATGTTACCGGGTGTTGCAAATCATTCAAGGGAATTCACATTAAACAGAAATTCACATTATCTACTTACATTCAGACTTCCACTAGAACCTCATTGATAGATTTGAAACAGAAATTCAAAATTCCTCCACAAATAGCAAGCATAAACTGACAAATGGCGACACGCAGGCAGTCGGTCTGCATTTATAAACCAGACCGCAGTTATTTGGAAACATTCACCAGTCTGATAGAGAATGAAGTCAGTAAAAGTCAGACTGCAAGTGTTTAGAGACTGGTTGCCTCTCACTAGGTGTGCAGCTGTTTTGTGATCGCAAAAGTGGTTGTCCAGAGGTTGACACCCTTAACCTCTGGATAGTTGGTTGCCACAACTACTTGCAATCAACTGCTGAATGTGAAAAAAAAAATGTAATCATTGGACAAGTATTAAGTAGCAAAGAGGTTGACGTCCTAATTTTACTACTGTGGCATAAAGGATGTGGGTTTTTTTGTGACTGAGCCATACGGGAATCTCACTTTCACAAATATGAAATGAATAAGTGAACTGCAAGGCAGCAGCTAAAATACTTTGGTAATCCGAATATTATTTACGATTTGTGATTTCTTTGTCCGTTATACATAACGATGTCACAAAGGTTTAGGTGATCATGTTTTACAGACTTAACTGCAAATGTAAAGCTGAATCTCTCCTCCATCAGAAAACACAAACAATCCTCTTATGATCTCATGAACCACAAAGCTGTCATAAAAAGACAGCTCTTCAGGTAAAAGCTTTAATAGTTTTGAAGAAACAATCTCAATTATGGCTAAAAAGGCAAAAACCCCCAACCCCAAACGTAAAACGCCTTGAGCAATAAAAATGTGATTACAAGGCAGGGATAAAAGCAGTCAGATTGAAGATGTGGGGAAACAGTTTAAAGCCTTAGTTAAAGTTTACGGAGGCTGCAAGATGAGTCATTTTCTGATTTTTTTAAAAAAAAATCTCCTTCTACTTATGAAACAAGATTGGTTTAGCCAAACCTGCCAAGATCTTTGGTACATGTACTGAGATTATTTCTCCAATCATCTCTGGAAAGCTGACCTTGGTGTGAAGTGACTGAGCCTGGACAAAAAGGTCAAAGGTAAACTGATGGAGCTTCTTTACGGTCTGAAACAGAGGAGAAAAGAAAAAATCATAATGTGGATGAAATTTACTACAGATAGTATTTGGACAACAGCTTGGGGCACATGAGTCAGACATACACACAGTTAACGCTCTGGCATAAAAATGTGAGGATATGAATCATAGTAAACTCATCCATTAGGCCTTTTCCTGCCTCGAAGACCACTTCTGAGATTTTATACTTCTGAGTAATCAGATTATTTTCCAATACTAGCATGAAGGATGTTTTTTGTTATGGGCTATTAAAGTACTCCGTCCTATGTGATTTAACTGGATGTGTTTCTAACAAATGTTTTAGTGTAATATAATTACAGCTCCTTCTTTACACTGTTTTTCCATTTTTTTTCTCTCAAATTTGCAAAAGTGCATCCATGTTCCATGCATCCACAAGTGAGGCTTTTTAGAAACGTTTACAAAAGTATGAATGTATCTTTTTGGAATAAGGATTTTTGTTTTTAGCCTGAAGAAACATCTCACCAACTCACCATCTGGAGAGAGTCCATGAGTCGTGTGAGCTGGTAGAACCTCTGAGATGTGTTCGTAGTCGTTTGAAAGTTGATGAGGCGGTCGAGTTCGTTGATGTAGGTGAGACGCAATTCGTCAAAGTACTTCTGACTCTTCAGACCCTCAACGGGAACTGGTGAAAATAGAAAGAAAAAAATCATGTTCATTTCTGACTGTACTCACTCCTCTGTATGTCCACTTCTTTATGTTTTCATTTTTGGCACGCAGAAGAGTACTTACTAATGCTAAAGAGGAGCAAGGCCTTCATGCAGAGAAACTCTTCCTGGGTGATCTGCAACATCTCAAACTCCTGAGAGAGATGCCTCATCCGTATGCAGTGCTCGTACATGGTGGAAACGTGCATTCTGTGTCTGCAAACGTTAGAGAAAAAAAAGGTCAGGATGAGGGGATGTAACCTAACGGGAATGTTCAAATCGCAAGAGGTGAAGGAGAAATTGCTTTACACCTTGGACATTTCTCCAGTAATCAGTAACTACTGAAGAGGAAAGAATGTCAGAGGTTAAATCCATTTCCATCCGGCACACTGTCTTTGAATCACATTATAACAATACAGATTTGTGCTGTGTCATCTTTGACATTAGTGCTGAGGACGTTAAAAACACACAAAACTCTTTTACACCAAAATCCAGTCATCCAGCCTAAGCTCAAAGTTCATGATGAGAGCTGATTGGGAATTTAATGTTCGTGCCTGAATGATGGGCAAAGAAGACATTTGTTATCAAACTTTGCCATCTCTTCTAACACGAAATCAATTTGTCACTTATTATGAAGCCGGCAAAAGACAGTTTGGAACATATTCACATTTTTTATTCTGAGAAAATAAAGGTAGAATGAAGCAAATTTTGGGAATTAGAATACAGATGTCAAGGGGGAAAAAAAAACTCAAATTGAAAAAAAAAATGGCATGAGATAGAGAAATGAAATGGAGCTGAATTTCCACCTTCTCACAAGAAATAAATGCAGAGTTTCCAATATGTGCCGGTATATATGAATAATAGTCACCAGGAAGCGTATAATCCAATTATATTGGACTTTCTGGAAAAGCTAACGATGAGTTATGAGCCAAGGTAAAAATAAATTGTAGGTTAGAGCAAGTTTTTTCCCCAGATTCATGATGATAGTCTGGATACTGAAAAGAAAATGACTGCTCTTTAATTCTATCTCGATAGCATCGCAGTTGATAGGCTGTCTCATGTTGAAGTGGTAATGCTGTTTTATTATATCCATGAAATTAAGCCTGATAAATGTACATCTGATGTGACTGTGGTGTCTTAATTCTCCAATTATGTTGACTGTAATAGGGTTTTTACCCTCTCTAAAGGACAGCCTGCTCGGCAGGAGTAGGAGTGGTAAGCGGCTAATTTCAAAGGTAACAAGGAGTACTTGAGTGCAGTAACACTGCTGCTCACATTTCTTTCACTTAGTTTAAATTATCCACATTTCTGACTTTTATGGTTTCCACCAGCCCCAAATCTGTCCTTAAAAGTTGAGCTCCTGGTTCACCACACCTTGAAAAACAACTGACAAAGTGGTCACAATCACGTTTCCGTGACTTAGCAGGATTTGAATTTTGGACGTAGATGGCTGTACTTTTTGAAAAGTCACATTAGTTCTGGATGCTGTTGAATGTTGCTTTGATTTATATTTTATTACCCCCAAATAATACCTGTCTGTGTAGCTACTTCACAGGCATTCAGCTCATTTAATCCAGTCATTTGATCCAGTTTTTGGCAATGCTTTTCCATTCTTTAATCCGTGCACTCTTTTATACTTAAAAGTACATATGTCTTTTTTTATTTTAGGAAAGAGCTAAACTTATTTGAGGTTATTACAATTAAAACATTTCTTTTTTAAGGGTCATGATCTCATCCTCTTCCAACTCTATCAAACTTCCAATCCTTGGAGTAACCCTTTAATAGAACTTACCTAGAGTACTATCTTTTCAACATTTCATACTTTAAAAAAAAAGAGGTTGTGTTCAAGAAGATGCTGCCTTTACCTACAATTTTAACAATTTTAAATATGAACCTACTAAGTGAAAATGCCAGTCATTTAGCCTTTTAAAAACTGTTCATACTCACAAGTATTTTCAGTCACTATGGAAACTTGATACAGTAAAATATCCTCATCATTTATGAGCATAAAACCTGATTTTGGTATTGTATTCTTGCATCACATTAAGTTAACATTTTTCAAATTTACATCCACTGGCTACTTTATTAGGTGCACCTCACTGGTGTCAGGTTAGGGCCCTTTTGCCTTCAGAACTATTAATTCTTCATGGTAAGGTGCTGGAAACATTCCTTGGATATTTTGGTCCACATTAACCTGGTAGCATCACGCAGCTGCTGCAGATACTTCGGTTGCACACCCATGATACAAATCTCATACAAATCTCCTGTTTCACCATATCTCATATTAGTTCTACTGTATTGAGATCTGGTGATTGTGGTGGCCATTTGAGCACAGCAAACGTCTTATCATGTTCAAGAAATCAGCGTGAGATGATCAGAGGTTTGTGACATGGTGCGATAAAAAGCAGCCATCAGCCATCACCAACACTAGGCTGCAATGTTTGAGGCAGGATTGATCCATGCTTTCATGCTGTTTACACCAAATTCTGATCCTACCATCCAAATGTTACAGCAGATATCGAGACTCATCAGACCACACAGCATTATTCCAGTTATCCGTTGTCCAATTTTGGTGAGTCCATGCAAATTTCAGCCTCAGTTTCTTGTACTTAGCTGAAAGGAGTGGCACTCAGGTATCCAGTGCTCATCTGAACACACAATATGTCCAACTTGGGCTAGATAGATGTATTGTGTGTTTAGAAATACTCTTCTGTATACCTTGGTTCTAACAAGTGGTTATGAATGATTTTCTCTTCTTATAAGCTTAAAGCAGTCTGAGTCATTTTACATTCTGACCTCTGACATCAACATTCACCCAGAATAGCCACTCACTGGATATTTCACGTTTTCTGAACTCAGTAAATCCTATTGTAGAGATGGCTGTGCAGGAAAATCTCAGTAGATCAGCAGTTTTTGAAACACTTCAAAAAACACGCCAATTTAAAGTTACTTAAATCATCTTTCTTCCCCTTTCTAAAGCTCAAAATCTGGCAGATTGTCTTAGCTGTAATTGTAACACATAAACGTAATGAGTTGTTGAAACTGAACAGGTATACTGTGCATAATAAAGTGGCTGGTGTATGCAGATTGCACATTTCTTTCAGGCTGTAACAAATTTGCACTGGTGCTGCACATATGTTTAAAACTACTGTGTAAAAGGATCCTGTACATCACCTGCTTACACTGTTTGAACCAGACAACAACTGATATGTGTTATCTACTCCCAGCAGACTGTGTCAGTCAGCATTTGATGGAGCTAAATAAGAATTCATTTCTTGTAAACATTAGTATTCCCCACTAACTCTCACACAGACATCACCATTGTTGTTGCCGTCTGAAATATTCAGATCGGATTCATCTGCACTCTGCGGTGTTACGAGAGTCTGAATGCTAAAAAATTTTCCTTACTTTAATTTCACAGCAACAAAAGAACACCTAAGGAGAAAATTGGATGAACACACTCTTTTAAAAAGCCTGAAACTATTTATGCTTTACATTTTTAACTCTGGATATGTTTTTCTGTTTGTCTGTGAACGGGAAAGAAAATGAAAGGAAGAAGGGAAGATAAAGTGATGAAGGCAAATGAGAGCAGCTGCTTGCTCGCTGGTGGTGATCTCTAAATATAATGAGGAGCGCAGCATGTCAGTGACCCACTAATGGAATCCTTTCAGAGGATTATTGAATTCTAGAATTCAGAGCTGGACATACTCATTGAACACAAGGTCTGGGGCAAAGTATAGCATCCTGCCACTGGCATTCTTATAGGACCTCCATCCCAAGGCACACACCATCACCCCCATCCATGACTGCTGAATGATAGTCATCTGGTCATCCACATGGAGATTTCTGAAACCTGGGGACATACACACACACAATCACAATCAAAAATGAAATAATCTAATCTCTATCAAAGCACTTATTGTATGATTACGTGAGTTTGAAGATTGTGCCAGGGCTCAGCATTTTTATATACACTTTTTTAAATTATTTTTTAGGGAAACTTTCAGACTTTATTTCATCAGGTAGTAGAGAACAAACTGAAGAGCAGAGAAAGAGCAAAGGGAGTGACATGAAGGGAACTGTTCAAATGGGCAGAAACCGGCAGCCTTTCACTTGTTCGACCAATTGAGCTATAGAGTTGCCATAGCCACAGCTTTATGTGACTGTTCTAGTGACCGCCTTGGGTTGAAAAACAAGACTTAAAAGAGGATGAACAATGAAACGAGCAAAAGAAATGATTCTGTACAAGTAATTTCCTACCATATAGGACTTGTACATCTTAATTAGGTAAAATCACATCCAACCTCAGGCCCTCCAAGGTTTGGAGGCCTATCTCCACCCACCACCACTTCCCCTGCCGGTGGCGGACTCCCTCAGGTGTCGGTGTGTTGGTGGTTCTTTGTGTCTGGGGGTGGGCGTCCGGGTACACACCGGCTCACTCCTTGGCGGCCGCTTGTCGGGGCCTGGGGCCTGGGGCTCGCTCGGGCCCCTTTGGAGGTGGGGTGCCCCCGGCCTCTCGGCCTAGGGCTCGGTCACTCAGGCGCAGCTGGGGGCCGGCGGAGCTCACGGGCGCGTCACTGCAACTCCCCCTGACTTCTGCTCCGCGGCTGCTGGGCGAGCCCTCATCTGGGACTCTCCTCAGCTCTTACTGGGACAGTGGCGCGGCTGCCCCTCTGTTGGTCTTCCATGGTCTCTTGTGTTCTGGGGGCCTCTGGATGTCTGGAGTTTTGATCTCCTCCATACCCGCTTCACACCCTGGAGGACGGGGCTGTGGCCCCCCCACACTCCCTAGCAGATCATTACATGGAGAAACCTTTGGAATGCAAGCATGCTGATCCACACAGGTATGCACACATGGGTATTCACAGACGCGGACTAAAGCTTTCTTGGCTGCTGCCTCAAAGCACACTGTGCGCTGTCTATCTTGCGTGCTGCACAATATCGTTTATTACTTAGTAAATACTGATATCTATGACTAGCTAGTTTATTGTGATGGTGCTTTGTTTTCTCTATTATTATGTTGCTCTTTGTTGTTTGCTGTCTCCTCTGTTTGTTTTTGTTTGTTTGTTTTTTTTCTCCATACAGGTGACCCAGGAGTTTTTTTTTTTTTTTTGTCTCTCTTCCCCCCCCTTCTCACCGTCTCTTCTCCCCTTTGGTTTTCTTTCTTTCTCTCCCCCTCTCTCTCTCATTCATTCCCCCTGTCCTATTTATTAAAAAAAAAAAAAAAAAAAAAAAAGACAAAGGATGAACTGAAGCTCTGCCATCACGTAATGTCGCATACTGCTGTTTCTGATGTCATTTAGGGAAAAAAAAAAAAAAAAAAAAAAAAAAAAAATCACATCCAATTTTGATATTGTTATGGTTTAAAGTTAGAGGAGTAAGCAATCTGACTGACACACGTCCCAGAAAACAGAGTTTAGTCCATTGCTGTTTGGTAATCTTCACCGCTGCTAAACTGACTAAATGAGCTGGACTTCGAGAGTATGTCAGTGTTGTCATTTTTATCTGGCAAATTATATGACTTTGCTATGACGTACAGACCCGTTGACCAATAAGTTTTGTTAGTTTTTGTCAACTACCTTTTTTTTCTTCAGAAAATAAGACAACAACTAAATAAAAAAATAATAAAAAATAATCCGCGAGGACAAAAACTATGATGCAATGTAAATACGTGTCAATACGTAAAAACGAGGTGAAAATATTCTGGAAGGAGACGAGATCCATTCAGAAGTAATCGCTCATGTAGCTCCCATACTTCCTATTTGTTTCCTGTCAAAATGTGACAAAATATATCAATTGTAGCAGCCCTTGGGATCAAGAACGCCATTTATTTCCTCAGCACACACGGCTCATTCTCTGGACATCATTGAGCACCGTGAAAACTCAGTCCTCTTGCCAAGGGTGCAAACTCCTGTGAACACTTAAACAGTTGGCCCGTTTCTCATGGGGTGCTGCTAGCTTGAGTGACACACATGTCTAAGGTAGACTTTATATAGCTTTTTGCTGTGCACGACCGACTGCTCTATACAGGTCGTGCCTCTGAGCGCATCCGTCATTAATGCTACTGCGCATAAAGTTCTGACAACCCCAGTAATGATGATTTATAGTACAGACCAGCAGTTCATGACATCAATGAAGAAGGAAAGAGTAGACATATGGACACATTTGACATTTGATGTCAGGTAAAAGAAGATGCTTTGTATTTCGTGTGGAGCAACTCCGAACCAACTTTAGGTTGGAGGTTCTATGATCTTATGATATTTAGTCGACTAAAACTAAAAGCATTTATCTGCTTAAATAACTAAATAAAAATTTGCTCTCAAAATTAACTCTGACCTCCATAAAGTTTTCATATCAGTTTTGGCTAGCAAGACCCCTCCCTCTTGTCCAAACGGGGAGGCTTCAGAATTCAGAGAGCAGTAGGTGATGTCATGATTGCTACATCTGTCTTTTATACTAAGTCATTGATAATGACACAGGACATGCTGATTCTTTATAATCTTTTAAAATACTGGATACGCATGTGGCTGGGAATTAGAATGGGAGAGAAAAGAAGGTCAGTAGATCGATGCCCACAACCAAGGTTATTATAGTAAACTAAACTACTACTAACTCAAATTAGATGTGAAAAAACTTTTTGTTAACAACAATAAAAACTAGGCTTTTAAACTTAAATGATTTAGTGAACCTGGAATATTATTTACTGATTTTCCTAAATCTTGCTTCTGACACGTTCTCCATTCAATAGAGACAAGAAAATCCACTCTGGAAACTAACTGAAACTAAGTCTCTCTAAAACCTCAGAACAACCTTTGTCCAGGACAAATGCAGACAGTTTGAACTTAAAACAGTAATAGAAATGGTGGAGAAATGGGAGAAAGAGGAGAAAAGAAATTAGTGAACCGTTAGTGAATACCCTCCCTCTTGTCTCTCCAGCTGCTCAGAATGGAAGGCATCCAGCCCTCTCCAAGGACAGAATGGGGGAAATAAAAAACATGAATGAATGAATGGGTGAAAGAATGAATAGGCTGTGGCTAGGGACTTCCCCAGCAACAAATCTTAAAGTCTATCAAAATTCCCCCCAAACACCAATCAACAAACTTTTGTGTTGTCTTTGATTCATAATTAAGTATAACGTGTCACCAAATCTATTTTTAATCTGATGCAAAAATAAATAAAATAAAAAATAAAAACACTTGGCTGTGTGGCTGGAGTACACAACTTTAATTCAGCGATCAGAAACTAAAACATTTCTGCTTGGTCAAGTGACATCTGTTTGAAAACTCTCTGTGAGTGTAGACTATAGAACCAGAGAGTGAGGAACAAATTGTGCCTGTTTTGAACTTGAATGTTATTTGTCTGTGCCAATAATTGTGTTTGTATAGATTGCAAAATGCTCATGCTTGTTCTGAACGTCACCAGACTATTTGCGTGATTCGCTTGCCATACCTGCACCAGAACTGCCTCTCGGGTCATCTGGCACATGGCCTGATGTTCCAAAGAGCAGGTCAAAAACCTTTAGTGAGGCAGCTTTTAGATTTTATGCTTCACACCAGTGGGACAGCCTGCCCATGAGGTCTGAAATTATCAAATGCATTTTCCAATTCTTTTCATTCCAATCAATCCAGCTTTTTTATTAGAATGTCTAGTTTCTTAATTATTCTTTTAAAATCTTTTTTCACGTACTGGTTTTGAGATCTCATTATCAGTTTGTTAGTCTTCTGTATAACATTTTGAATGTCATCAGTACCTGAATGAGAAGTCATATGGTAACTACTGCAGAATGGTGCACACACAAGAGCATCTATCTAACAACCTACAGGCAAAACTACTAAATCTTCACATAGCTGCAAAATCTCAGTCATTAAACAATGTCTGCTGCACATGTTTGAATTTCCTCATTGTTGTGTTTTAATATGGGGCAAATTATTAAAACAACCTTTTTCAAACATTTTATTATGGGTAGGAGGAGAAGAATAGTTTTCTGTGACTGGAAAATAACTGATTTCTTTTTCCATTTAGGTTTTTTTTTTTGGTGGGATGAATCATCAAGCTCTACCACCACAGTCCGTCTGGGTTTTGTGTCCAGGTGTATGAGCACAGTGACACCTCTTTTCTCCTGTTACATTTTTCCTATCAGACAAAAGAAAAAAGGCCACAGGTTGCAGCTCAAAAATCTATCACTAGAGCTGTTCCGCTTCATTGTCTTACAGGTTGGATGGTTCTTACGAGACCGAATCATATTTAGAATTTGAAGAAAAAAGAATAATTTATCTTCGCGTGTTTTTTCTCTCTCATCTTAACAACTGATCAAATAATACTTGTATGTGATGAGAGGCTTGTAGTTACAAAGCCATAGTAATCTTCACCTCACTCTTCAGTTCCTCTGAGCTCTTTGGAGCATTTTGGCATTCTTTCGCTCATTGTATTGGTTTCATTCACTCTCTTTGCTCTCATCAGCAGGCAGCTGTTTTTTAGTGAAAAAGCTCTCATAAACCCACAGAACCTTACATTGCCAGCACCAAATCACATACAGACAGTGACGAGCCAGTTTCATGCTGGTTAATGATAGTGAAACAAAATCACCAGCCAATTACTCAAAGGTGCGAAGTCCAGGTTTTGTGTTTGGGCAATAACTTTTTGGATAGTTAAGTTTGCGTAAGCACAAAAGTTCAATTTACATTATGAAGCTGTTTCTGTGACATACAGTTGGATGAACACAGTGAAAGAGAGTGGCTAGACAGTTTTGTCAGGAGTTTGTAGAGGCCATAACAAAGCTGAGAGCAGATGTACATGTATTTCTTAAACACAATTACTAATGCTGCTCTGTGCCTGCCGATTGCTTAAACGAGTAACAGTTTTAACTTTTAATTTAAAAGTGGCAGCCTCTGTTCGAGACTGGGCAAAGACACAAAGACAGGCTATCCGGTGTACTAATCTCTTAAAGATCAAACTGGATCCATCTGCTAATGATAACTCAAAAGCAAAAAAAGATAATCTTATCACCTCTGCTGCAACCACTGTCCTACCTGGCAATCCTTTTGCCCATTTGACCACTTTGACAAGTTGTCTCTCTCCCAGTTCGTTGAGGCTGGTGAGCAGGGTGGCAGCGGAGTCCGGCTGGCCATAGTCATGGCCTGCATTCACAACCTCTGGCTCAATGGACTCCAGGATGTTGAGGAAGACCAGGTGGGAGTTCAGTTGCACACCAGATTTAGGAGAGACATGTGGATCCACTGGATCCTGAGCACCATGCTCTTCTTCTGGGCTTTTTTGTTGTCCAATCTTCTTCAGCTTACGTGCTATAAACAAAAAAATGATTTCATGTCTGTAAAGGTAACAGTTCTCATCAAGTTCAGGTTTGACAGATTTTTTTAAGTTATCAATCCAAATCTACATCTGGACCAATACAAGGAGAAGGTTTCTTCTTATCCTGTAGCAGCCATTCTGCCTAAATGATATATGCAGAATAAAATTGTGTTATTATTAACAGCAGCTGGCTGATGCCATAAAAAAATTTCAGTTATCATTCTGATAGCTTGATTTCAATGAAAATTAATCAAATCAATCCATTACATCCCCACACGCCATCTGGAACATATGGCTCTTTTTTATATGTAATATTATAGGAAACCAGAAAAAAAGCATTAACAGACCATACAAGTACTGCTGAAATACTGCATTCCTCTTTCCAAATAATATGTCATAAATGCCCCATACTGCAACTGTGGACCGTGAACTATTTTAAAAGAAATATTAAATTTGTCTCAATAATACTCAATACTGTGCTACTAATAGACTAGAATATTGATCCATATTTGATTTGAAAGAGGACTCACTGAACAGATGAGCCTCGTCTGATAGAAAGCCTACTGTCATCATGTGCGAGTCCTTACTGGTAATGCGGACATGAAAATATTCTTTTTCTTTTTGCCTTTGCAGAGTCCTAAAATATTTCCTTTAACTATACAGTTCAGTAAATTGTGCATTTCTACCTTACAATTGTGTTTCTTTGTGCAATGTATGTATCTTAAGAAGTCAAAGACAACAAAAGCAAAACCAACAAATACTGTATGTTAAAGTAAACATACTGGTTTCCCATCTTGAGCTTAACAAAGCTGTAATTCCTTCCTCCACAAATGCTGAAAATCCTGCAGCAGCTGCTCCATATGGCAACCTGCACTTACAAACCAAATTAGAGCAGGAGAAGCTGCCAAATACATTTAGCTCTTTAGCAGTCAGATTTAAGATCACCTATAATTTTTTTCCTAGAACAGTTATATGAACGGTTAAGCTTCGGCTCAGCCTGTCATTTGGGAATGTCAGCCCTGCTGAAGAGCAAGTGACAGGAAAATACAAATGGCAACAATGTGATGAGTGTACTGAAGAACACACACTTGTGTGCTCTGGCGATTTTTGAAGTGCAACAGGATCTTTTGTACAGGCGTAATTTTACAATGTATTTCTCTGACAATTAATCTGTTGTAGTGTCTGGGGGAAACAAAAAAGACAAGAAGATGGAGAATCAGACTATGAGGAACATATTAAATTTTTAATCTGTTTTATCAAAGCTGAGTGACAGTAAAAAAGTAACTGTTAATTGTCGTGCAATTGCCTCTTGCAGCTTCTGTGTGTAAAGAATGTCTAATTAAAACTGCAGCCTGGCTCTTCAGTTTGATAAATATTGAGCTGCCAGTTATAGACACGACTTAAGTCTCTCTCAGGAGTGGCAGAGCTGAAAGAAAATTGCAGATTATATAAGATGGATAATTTGTAAGTCTCACATTTCCACTCCTGATCCAATAACAAATATTTCAAGTAAAAATGGTTTATTAAAATTTTTTCCTTTGGATTCTCAACTGGTGACACAGGCAGGCATCTGATCTTTGCAGAGAACAATGTAAATGGTTGGGTCGAGCCAACGTGACACTCTCCATACTTGAGTTGAAGCCAATATAAAGAGACAGAGACACCCAATGGGTGGATTCAGGCTTTGTTACGCTCAAAGACTTGGTCTAGGAACAATAAATATGTCAAATCAGTGACAACCACCTGCATTAACTTGCATACGTTGCATACGCTTTGGCATCCGTGTCAATATTTCCAGCTCAAAGTGGCAGTAAATAAGCTGCTCCCTTATCCAGAACAAACCCATTTTCTCTCATATCAAATTCCACAGGCGAACTTTACCACTCTTTTTTTGCCAGGTCGATTAGTTGCTTTTGATAGTATCTGCATCACAATCACAATATTTATAGAATTCTATTTTTGGATAACTTCATCTCATGTGTAATGTCTTGCATTCTAAGTTTTGTCATTAGTTGTAAATTTTGTTTCTGAAATTATGAAAGTGTGATAGGATGGCAAAACTGAACATTAAACCAAGTCACAAAGCGTCACGTGCCAGAGAAATGCTCACATTTCTATATAAACATAAGAACTGTAAATTCAACATGCAAGTTCTTTACATTGTATACCATAATAATATATGGTAATGAAATCACCAGGACAACAATATAATATTTTGATCAGAATCATATATATTGTCCATCCATCCACACGGCATTTGAGTTCTGTTTTGGGAAAAATGCAGCTTAAACTCAGTTGAATGGAATAACATAATTCATTCAAATAATTTATTCAAAAAACAGTGAGGGAAATACGCTCAGGATAAATGTACGTATTACAATCAGGTTAAGTTATTTTTAGCTCGTAAGTGTGTAAATACCTTGAAATTTTACATTGCTGTGATGTGACGAATCTAGATTAATAAAACATTTAAAAACAGTTCTTAGTCAGCTTTTTGGAGATAAATATATTTTTTAATTGTTTCTGTAAGAATAAAAACTTATTAAACCTTTACTAGTTCTTCCTATTTTATCTTTGTATTACTTTAAATACCAGCAAACTGTAAATAGATATGAAGTTAACTCTGAACCATGAAATAATCTAATTAATCTTTCATGCAATTTATTTTGTTTTTTCAGAGAGAAAAAATCACAATGGAATGTAGAATTCTCAAAGACTCACAAAAACACATGTATCAGGTTTGATATGCTTAGCTTTGAAGCGTTAAAACAATGAATCAACGCTGGGACAATGTAAAACTTTCTGTTCAGTGATCATTCTGGACTTCACACCGCAGCGTGTTTACTTGGAAACACAGATTTAGTGTCCCTGTCAAAATGTCAAGTAAGTGCATGAAATGTAAATCCTTCTGAAAAGAAGTGTTCATTATCTCCTCTTAATTACTACTGTTCTGTTTTTTGTATAGTATTTTATGCATTTGTACACACGATATCGTGTGTGATGCAGCTGATTTGAAAAAAAGAGAAAAAAAACTATTTGACTGCACAGAAAACATTAAAACTAAATAAAGAAATAGCAGAGAAAGCTCAGAGGTTAACGAAGAGAAATTATTATTCAGTTTATTTTGCCTGTTTTTGTCTCTTCGTCCTGGTAAGACATGTTGTAATGCCCTCCTTTCATGTTATTTACTAACCAGTTTTGGTTGGTAAGTCTGTTATTTCAGTTAAATCATTTTGAGAGTTTTCTGATTGGCTGTTAAGCACCAAGAGAGAAACTGTAACTGCTTACAACTGTCATTAAGTGTTTTAATTACTGTTTTAAAATGGGGTTTTTTGTGTGTTTTTCTGAAAAGACTGCACTAAACAAACAGAATAACAACATAAAAATTAGTTCTATATCTAATGAGCACTTGGATTTTTTCTTTGAAGAGAAAATGGTGAGATATTATATAGCATTTTAGTAAATTAAATCTAATTAAATAAGTAAATGAACTTTAGTTATTTATGATTTTTGTCTTGCTATTGCTGCCAGTATAAAGGGATTAGTTAAATCAGTATTTGTCAAAAGCATCTTGGCAGTCACACAAAGGTTGTTCTGAGGTTTTAGAGAGACTAAATGACTCCAGTTCTTTAACAGTACAGGTGCTGTATGAATTTGAACAAATTGGTGTTTTTAATATTGGTGAAATCAAGATCTTTGTTAATTATTAGATAACACCAAAAAAGTTTGGGACGATGTATAAAATCTAAATGAAAACAGAATCGCTGAAAACCCATATTTTAATCACATGAGAACTTGAAAATTATCACATTTTTAAACCAACTAAGTGTACCACGTTAATGGCTGTGTTTTTACCACAGTGTAGTATTCCTTCTTCTTTCAACAACAGTCTGTATTTGCCTGGAGACCAGATCCTGGACTTTGGAGAGGAACATTGTCCCATCTTTGTGCGATATAAGAGTCTAGCTGGGCAACAGTCCTGGGTATTCACTGTCACATTTTTGTTTCATGACGCTATTTTAATAGCTGCAGCAAGTGATTTAGTATTATCTTGCTGAAATATGCCAAGCCACGCCTGAAAAAGTTGTCTGGATAGGAGTATATGTTGCTCTAAAACCTGTATATACTTTTCAGCATTGGTGCCTGTCCAGATGTGTAAGAAGTCCAAAGGCACTCAAACATGCCCATACTGTCAGAGATGCAGCGAGTCCCTTTCCTCTTTAGCTCAGAGGTTTACATGTTTTCCAAAAAGTTTTTTGGGGTTTTTTGAGATAATGTCCGTGACAAAATCTGACCTGATCTGTGAAGATCTTGTCAGAGGAGACCAGTGAGAGGCTGAGTGACTGCTTCAAAACCACAGACTGGGATGTAATATGTAGTCCACAGGCAGTGTTGGGGAGTAACGGAATACATGCACCTCCGTTACGTATTTAAAATACAAAATATGAGTAACTGTATTCCGTTACAGTTACCGTTTAAAAAGGGGGTATTCAGAATACAGTTACTTTGTTGAAATAAAAGGATTACACGGCGGTATTTTCCTCTTTCCTTTGTTAGGCTATGCCCTCGCTATTTTTGGCAATTCCACGCCGGTGGAAACTCAAACAAAACACGAATTAAGAGGCTCAAATGCCTGTGTCTCAATCTTGCGTCTCATAATGACGTGAAGAAATATAAAAAAAAATTATTTAATATGAAAGCAATAAGAGAGTGTTACAGGCATCGCCCTAAAGAATGTAGCCTCATGGGCAATGTAGTGCTGCAGGGAGAATCGACTGCCATACCCGTTATGTGTCTGTGAGCGAGGGAGGGAGAAAAAGGAGAGTACGAGCTGTCACCGAGCAGAAAGAGTGCTCTCTCCCTTCCTTTTAACTCTTTATATCGGACTTCAGATACAACATCACTAAATGTCACCTCCAGAAGTTCTCTTATGATAAAGTCATCAGTGGTTGTGTATCTGAGGAGAATGATCTGGAGAACAGGAAGGTCATCACTGACTTTGTCATCTAGTGTGAACTCAAACACCAGTTATATGAAGCAGATGGTGGTTGACTTCCAGAGAAAACTCCCATCACATTGTTGAACATCAGGGTCAGGAACAAACTGCTGGGAGTTCACCTTGTAACACTAAACTGGACTGGTCACGTAACACTTAAACTTTTGCAACAGGGGCCAAAGTCAGCTTCATCTGTTGGGCAGGCTGAGTTCTTTTGGGGGTTGGACATTACTGAGGACATTACTCAGATCACGGCACCTAATACTGATTTTCAACATTGTCCCTTGCAAGCAGATCTTTCTCCAGATTGTGGGACTCTTTCAATGATGATATTATAGTATAAGTATAATCAGTGCTTGATGTTCAAAGGCGTCAATTTTATGTTGAGGAACATTTTACTGAAATTGTTCCACAATTTGTAGATGCATTTTTTTTTGCAGATTGGTGAATCTCTGCCCATCTTTACTCCAAAGAAACTCTGTAAGATATTATTTTTATAAATGCTTATGTTACTAACATGTTCTCTATTAACCCAATTAGTTGCAACATGGGGTTACAGCTTTTTATTGCCCCCATCCAAAGTTTATTGAGATGTACTGCTGAGATTAAATTGAGTTATTATTTTTCATGAAAAAGTAAAATATCTGTTTAAATATCTTTTTAAAATAAAATATGGATTTATGAGATTTGCAAATAATTGCATTCTGCTTTGATTTACATCCTACATCTTTGGAATTTATCTTATTTATATCAATCAGAGAAAGCATGCAAACAGGGACACAAACCAGCACCTCACAGGTTACTACTTGACTGCTCTAACCTCAAGTCTTTGTCTAATCCAAGTTGCCCAGATAGCAGATATACGTAACCTTGAATTCAACCATTTTGGATGACAGTTCTTAAGGGATCTGAGCCTCTGCCTGGCTTGGGAAGACTTTGGAATCTGACAGGAGGAATTAGGGTAAATTGCTGGGGAAAAGGTCGTTCTACCTTGAGGCAAACGGAGAGATGTGAAATACTAATGTTATAGTTTGAACTCTGGAAGTGTTGTGCTAGAATTACAATAACGAGAACTGCTTGCTTTTGGACAAAGCCCAATTCTAGGTGTTCAAAACAAAGGAATACGACCCAATGGATGGTACAGCTGCAAAGCAAAACTCTGACGTGAAATCTGTATTCTACTGCCTGATTGAATTCTTGGTCATTTGAGCTGCTTGCCTATTCTTCTTGTTCCCTTCTCAATGTCAATTCTATCTTCATTACTCTGACCATTCATTTTCTTGCTCACCATTTGCAAGCTAATCAGTCTTCGGATGTCCATCCTTCAAATCTCTGTGTTCTTCTGTCACTCTGCCTTTCAGACTCTTTGTTGCAACCTGGCTCCAACTCATCTCCACCCCATCTAAGTCACTATATTAGTTCTTCATCTCCACCATCAGCAGCATCTAGACTCCAAGACTGTTTTGCCCTACCATTGTAGGTTCTACGATCTGCCATGCTCTACCTTCTTTGGAGTTTACCAGCAATATAGTTTATTTCTGAGAATGTGTACTTCAATGAATTATGTTCACTTGTTTCAACAATCTGTTATTGTTCAACAAAAAACAAAAAACGAAGAAGTAGATTTAACTCTCGTTTGTTGACTGTGAAGCACTAGCCAATGTGAATTTTAACATCCATCTCTTATATTCAGGTCTTCAGGTACTTTGAAGCCTTTATTTGACTTGGAAAGACTAGCATCAGTAATCAAAACAAATTGATAAGAAAGCGATTGACTTACCTCGAGGCAGACAGGGAACTATGAAACACCATGGTAAATGGTAAATTGACTGGTTCTTATATAGCGCTTTTCTACTCTCACTAAGCACTCAAAGCGCTATTATATTTACTGAAGCATTGCGCTAGCCCTGCCCTATAATTCAGATAACTTCCATTACCTGTTTTGGGATAAAACCTGCACATAATCCTGGATAGTACAACTGAATAACTTTTACCACTGTAATAAACTGACTTCATGACTGTGATTTTTTTTTTAACTAAAGTAATATTACAAAATCAAGCACTGGAACTTTGACAGAATGGCCCCAATTCACTGAGCTGCCTTATTTTTTCAACAAATGCTGGAGAAAAACAGTGGCTTATGTGCATCATTATTTTATAAAGGTTTAACTCTGACTTGCAGATTGTGATACACATCTCTTATACTCTTGTCAAAAGAAGTCAGGGGTTGGGTTCTGAAACTGCAAAGTTTTTAAAGAATGTTAGGCAGTGTAATGTTCTCCATGAAATGTATTTCCACTGGGACAGCAGATGTGCAGTGAGCTTTCCTGTGACTGCTCAAAATAAAACTCCCATCATGCTTTGGTGAAAGTAACTGTTTGTTATCTGTTTGCAGATGTAATTAACATTCCAGAAATAATATGGAATTTAAATTATAAGAATAACTCATAAGAATTATGATTAAAATAAATGCTAGACAGACAGACCTTCTAAACTACAATAAGTGAAACAAATAGATCAAATCTAGTAGTAGGGTTATTATTTAAGGCATATAGATGCCAGTGGATTTGACATTTGGTAATACATTAATCATCATATTCTCTAAGCATTTTAGGACTTTAAAGTATTTCCAGTAAAACACCCTCTGGGATAATAGGACAAAACATATAATTTCGCTGCTTCCACTTCCACAAAATTATTGCCATATATTTCCCTGTTAGATGCCAAGAATGAATTACATGTCTGTGATGAGAAGATAAGTGAAAGGAACTTTTTAGCCACAACCAGAAAAGGTGTCCCTTTTTACTAACAATCACAGCATTAGATCACATTTTCCCTCCATGCGTTTGTCAGTGACTGGTGGCAAATTACCAGCATGTCTGCTGCTTTAATTCACATGTCTCATGTCAGCTTTGTGCTTCTAGTACAATTTTCACCGTTAACAGAATGAGAAAATGGAAGAGAGTGAAAATTGAACACAAGCCTAAAATTAGTGCACTACATGTCAATCTTTACAGCCTAATATGACGAGCAGGTCTTGGTGACAGTAAGGAGAAGTGAATGGAAGAGGTCTAAATTGCATGGCAGCTCAGTCAGGGGCTTGATTATCAGTAACATCCCCTATTGTGATGATGCTGCAATTGAAGAGAGCCAGATAAGATGTGCAGTGCAGAAAGAATAAAATACTTGGTCTGAGGAAACCATTAATAGTGTCACTTTCAGGGTTTCACTTTTTTTGTAGTGCTTTGTTCATCTTTTTTTCCTCTCTCTCTCTCTCTCTCTCTCTCTCTCTCTTTTTTTTTTATATACACACACACACACACACACACACACACACACACACACACACACACACACATATATATGTATATATATATATATTATATACCATTATAAACCATAGCATCAAGTCAACAAGTATTAGCTGCTTCTTTGCAAAAATCCATCCCACCTCCAAGAGTCATCCCAGCTTCAAAGCACTTCTTCAGGCGACAGGAGGGGCAGTTCTTTCTTCTTAGCTTATCAATAGTGCAGTCATTCTTGCTGGCACACAGGTATTTCTGCTTGCCTACAGGAGAAACCGTGAAACAATGTAAAAAAATGTAAATCACTTAAACTGAAGACAACCATGAGCAAACACAAAACTCTTTAGGAACTATTAATGTGTAGAATAAAGAGCCAGAATCTCAAGTGGACTGGCATAAAACTCACAGCCCAGTTGGGATTTACCTTCGGCAGCCCTTTTGAAGAAAACCTTGCAGCTGCCACAGGTGAGTGCGCCGTAATGGCAGCCAGATGCCTCGTCCGAGCAGATAAGGCATGTCCTCTGTGGGGGAAAGAAGAACTCCATGGGAAACATGTGTTCTCTACTGGACTCAAACCTGCAGTCAAACACAAACCCCCCCCCCCCAAAACAAGCCATTTATAAAATCATAAACCATTTTTATCCCACACGAAATTAAACTCATACTATACCACAAGTAAGCTACTTAATTCACTCATACCCAAGACCCATGGTAAACTCTAGTAGTTAGGTAGTTAGGTAGTTATAAAAAAGAGGACAGGCCGATGATGAAAGTGTGGGAAAGACTGAAGCACCGTGGCTATGGTACGGAGGGGGGCTGGGGTGAGTTGAGTGAGCTGCAACCTTGGACACAGAGAGATTGGAGACAACTCAGACACAATGCTGCCTCGGTGACGTGCTACTCAGATATCAAGGTTCGGTGTAAAAGAGACAAGCATGAAGTGAAGAGCCTCACTGTGTCCTGACTGATTTTAAGAATAAATAAAATATTCTATCAGAATGGGAAAACTCGAGCATGACACGTATGCATCTGGGCTTTGACAACTTTATAATAATAAGCAGCAAATCTAATTTGAATTCATTTTTATATGAGCTCTGTTACAGTAGACTTAAGTGTTTTAAGGAAGGGCCCTTTTGTTCAAAGCTTCACATTTATTTAATGCTTAACACTAACACACAAAGTCTAATTAGATTTCTTCGACACGTAGGTCCGGCTTGGTTGTGATTAAAAGATGACAGTTTGAGCAACGAGAGTTGAGATTATACAGAGCAACCTAGTATTCTTTTGTAGCCCAGGATCTGCTGATGATAAATGTGAAAAATATGCATGTCAATATGCCAATGCTCGGCGCACAGAACAAAAGAGGCCGCTAATAATCCCAACTGACAGATGAGAGCTTGAACTGATCAGATTTGCACATAATGTGTTAACAGAGAAGGTGACAATTTTCTCTTAACCCAGCCAGCCAAAATGTGGTATCCTATTATGCATAATTGTGTATATCCTAAGGCATGCGGTACTTTCCTTTTTTGAAAATAACTTACTGATCCAGCTTTTTGCTGTATTTAAAGACACTGTAATAGGCAAATTATCTGGGCTAACCACATTTAACTCTTTTATTGAAAACAGGAAGCTAGCAAGATTGGTTCACTGGTAGAACAAGTGCAACATGTTTCTTTTTTTTTTTTTTTTAACAGGGAGACTGGCTTTATTTTTTCTTGAATAAAGCCTGATGGGGAACACGCTTTTTATCTACTATAAAGTTACTCTAGTTACTTACTCTGTGGATTTGTGTGAATCCTTGAAAATGTGCTGACCTGCGTGGTGCTCACTTGTTTTAACTTATGTGTTTACATACAGTTTTAGGACGCCAGGTACTTTAGGGCACAGTTAATGACAAAAGATTCATGTTTGAAAAATTCCTAAGCTATCGTGCCAATCACCTGGATCGTGCTAACATCCAGGCCAGATGATGTAGTCCAAAGAGAAATTGTTATAAACACTTATTAGACATTTCCACCTAATCAGGCAGTCCCATTAAAATAATTACTTTAGACAGAGCAAAATTCAGTAAAAGGATGAAAAATAGATACATGCAAATATGCCTGATATAAACTTTTACATTATTGTTGTTGTCAGTCGTATGCTCACTCACACACCACAGCGGAGTGTGGCATTTATGTGTGTCTGACTGCATGCTATATGGTTTTATTTGACCTTTATTGCAATTTTAAAATACAAAAAAACAAACATCAGAGTTTAACAATATACACACTTAGCCTTCAGCATTTGACGTTTTAAACACTCTGATGTCATCTTCTGAATAATTACATTTGAATATAATTGGTATAGTTGTCACAGCGGGGTGCGCCGATGTGTGCGGAAACAGGACCCAAAAGCAGATGATGATGAGGAATAGTAATGATTAACAGAAAAGTGAACCTTTATTGCGATGACGGCAGGAAATGAACCAAGAGACCAAAGCAAACAGGCAAAACACTAAGAAACAAAACACTGAACTGACAAAACACTAAGAAACAAAACACTAAAGGTACTAAGACCAAAAACTATAACTATGACCGAGGTGGAAAAATAAACAGGCTATGACTATGGTGAGAATAAACAGACGAACTGACAATGGCATGAAGAAAACAAAAGGCTTAAATACAGACATGAGGTGATCAGGGGAAGTGGCGACACATGGGGGAAAACAGCTGACAGACATAAACCTAATGACAGGACCAGGAGAGGAAAGCTAAATACAATGAACAAAGAACACATGACATTGTCAGAATAAAACAGGAAATGACAACACAACTTAACAGACCTAATACGTGATGAAATAAATAGAAAACCCCAAAACATAGAAAACCCAGGAACAATAACTGCCTAAACTAAAGGCAAATAGGAAATAACACAAACTAATAACATATCAAAAAATACAAAGAAAACTCAGAGTGCTGGGTCGGAGACCCAGCCTGTGACAATAGTGACCATTTAAATATTTCCAAAATGAACAGATATTATTCAGGTTTACTCTTTACCTTGAAGCATATACCTCAAGGTAGTATTTTGCTACAACGTAAAAGTACAAATAGATAACTTTCACAGGTTAAATGAGACTTTTTCTGTTGCAATAATTAGCAAAAATTGTCCTGCAACAGCCACCTCCATGCTTGATCAGACACAATCGAGTAAAATGTTTAAGATGGTTCCTATTTGGTCATAGTCAGTTCAGCTTGTTTTTGTAGTGTTCCGGGATGGAACTAAATAAATTGGTAAACATCTGTTTTCATTCATTTATGTGGTCATGACTCATCCTTCACATGCAAGAGGCGCTAGTCGAGCATGAAGTATTATGGCCTGATTTGACAGAGATCGCATTTACTTTAAGTACTGTATAATAATAATAATCACCGAGTAGGTTTCTTTACTGAGTTACTGTACTATGCAAGCCTCTCGCTGCCATTTGTGCTGCCACTCTGCATACTTGGTTGACTCCACACGCAGACGAAACAGAAACATTCTGTGTCCATTTCCTGCTCTTTGTTACCAGTCTTGTAAAATTCTTCAAAGCTTGGCTGGTTGCTATTTTTCTGCACTACCAATTAATGTCAAAGGGTAACCAACCAATCACAAGTTATTTTTGTAGAAAATTGCTGCTCAAAACTACTCCTATTAAGATTTTAACCAGAATCCTTCACATATCTACCAGACTGCCGCCGTGTCGCACTTCCGATCCCATATATGTCCCAGGGGGTTTGTTTCCAAAAACTTAACTACTGCGAATCATTGAGGTCTGCAGCATTCACAGCGCTGAAAATGCAGTTTTAATGCTGTGAAAGTTTCAATAAATAATCTCTTTGTCTAAAACTGGAACTCTGGAAGGTTTAACAACAAAGTGCAGTAAACAAGAAATATCACATGGTAATACTAAACTGTATTTAACAACTATTAAATTACAAATTGAAAAATTAAAGCATTTTGTTAAAATTATTTTTTTTCTCATAGTAGGTAAAATGTCTTGACTTTCCATCAGGCGTAGTCCCAGAATTTAATCAAAACTACAACTTTACATAATTGCCTGGCTAAATAACTCCATCCAGCTGTGCAGCTCACTGCCACGAGGTCCAAATGGGTAAAAGCATGCCTGAGTTTTCTCAGCTCTGCTTTGCAGTAAAACCACACAGATGTTCCTCATGCTCACAGCAGGTGTAACTGCAACATATACACATAACTATTGCAATGCATTTTTTCCAAACTAAATGATAGCAAGGCACAAAATCTTTCTGTTAAAACCAAATCTAAGAAGCAGCAACAAAAGGTAAAAAAAGCAGGCTCTCGCTCATGGCATAAGAGAGATTTTAGCAATGTGGTGACAGGAAAAAGAGTTCAGCAGAGATCAGCTTTTTGCAAATGAACAGGAGATCATTGCTTTGGTTGCTAAACAAAGGCTGAATGTGTTTACAACTGGCTATGTTATTTATTTATTTCAACTTTTCTTTCCTACTTTTGTATTTTTTTAATATCCAAAAGTGTTCCATTCATTGCTCCTCAAACATCTCCCAGTTTTTGTAGTGGTGCAATTGTACAAAACATCCTGCACCTTAAGTCTTGAATCGTGTTTATGTTGTGTATAGATAGATAAAAAAGACAAGACAAGCTTGACTTGGAAAACTGTATAAGCAGGGTTTTGAAAGGGCTTCAGACATTAAGCAATGTCTCGCTCACTCAGTGTCCTCATGGTCTAAACTATAAACCACATAACCTCTCTGAACTGAGTGTGAGGACCTACTGATCTGTCACAGATCAGCTGCTTTCGCTTTCTAATTTTCTGTTTTGTGTTACTCTAACTTGCTATCTACATTGTGATCAGATTCGTGCTTTGCATCTTGCCACCATGCAGGAATGCCTACTTTGGAATCTTCCCCATAAAACGCCAGTCAATACCCTCAGAGGTCAGTGGCATCAAGTGTAAGAAAGTTTGCACCTTAGAGCTCTCTCTTTACATCTAGACAAGCTCCATTCGTTTGAAAGTGCCATTGAATACATATAAAAATAGGATTAGGAAACATAAATCGGTTTGTGGACGTCCATTTCTAAAGCCTCATGCTGAACATTTTTACTGCTGCCATCTTGTTTTTTTCTTACACCAAACATAAGTGCCAAATCTCACTGTGGCCCTGAGAACACTGCACTCATCTGTTAGTGATTTGTCATGTTAAGATAAGATAAACCTTTATTAGTCACGTGGGAAATTTGTTTGGTCACAGCAGACAGCGGACAGTACAAAGTTAAGACCATCAAAAATTAAGAAAAAACAATAGAATAGAATAAGAAAAAATAGAATAACATACTGTACAAAATAGAATAAAATACTATGTTGCATAAGAAAAATTGCACTTGCCAATATTGTACATAAGGGAGACTAGGTGAAGGTTACCATGGTGTACTGGATGTGTGTGTGTATGTGTGTGTGCACGCGTGTGTGTGCGCATATGTGTGTGTGAGTGCGCGCATATGTGGTAGTCACAACCTAAAGTAGAAACTGACAATTAAGACCACGGTGATATAAAGACAATACTGACTATGGTGATAAATCAAAAGAGAAGGTATAGCAATTCTTTTCGTAGACCTCTACACAATCCTCAGGCATCTCCACCAGCTGATCTGCAATTTCCAGATCTGACATTCATGTCCTAACAGCCATGTGCTTTCTTTTTGTTGTTTTGATTCACTCTGCTGCTTGAATTTACACAATTTCAGGCCTGTCAATCAAACAATGTGCATTGCTTTAAACATCCTGAGTCTGCCATGCCTGCAAACAGCTGACCTCAACAAGGCCAGTGGCCAAGAATGCCTTTCAGTGCTAGAATTCAACAATATTTCCTTTCTGAAATCATAAAGGAGCTAACATCCCTGTACAGAATAAGGCCGGTTTACCAGCAGTGAAATACAATGAAATGTATTTCAGTGAAATGCTGGCTATCAAAGCTGAGGAAACCCTGTAGAAAATGTTTCAGTCTAAATCATTTATGTAAAAAGTCATCAAAAAGCAAATGATGGCACTGCTTTCATGAACCAAACCCTTGCTACATTTTTAAATGGTAAGTAATAATCTGTAACCAATTACATTCAGAGAATAACCTTCCCACCACTCCACGCTGCCTCCGCTACAGGTAAACATTCAGTCAAGGCAAATTACCATAAAACTAAAATAATACATATCTTCTGCCAGAAGGTAAACATGCAAGGGCTGGGAGTCTTTTCAGTTTAAACCTTGAGCAATCAAGCTGTTTTAGTGCCTAGAAAGAGCGAGTGAGGTCATCTATGACCCCATTTTATTCCATTTTATATAGGAATTCCTTTTTTAATGCATTTATCAAAAATACAACACAATCATTTCCCCACAAGGAACACTCCCATCTACGACACATGTTCTAGTATCGTAAATTATTGTTTTAAACCTGAGCTAACCCATCAACATCAACTGAGCTGTTTTCACTGAGCATTAAATATCTGCCCCAAGTCAGTCTTGCTACTCTAGGTTTGTTAGCCATGTTTCACAATAATACAACACGATGTAATCATTAGAAGTGAAAAAGTGGAACAAAATTAAAACCCAGTAATGTCTAAGTGAAAAAAATCCATAAAACTTTCCATTACCCTTCTCTACACACAGGGATCAGTTCCTGGGTGAAAGTATGAAAAGTTAAAGAAGTAGACTGACAAGTTAATTCTGGAAATTTTTTTTATAGATTAAAAAATATATAGGTAGATATAACATGGTTTCAAAAATGACCTTCTTGGGTTGACTGCTCAGTAGATTAGGCAGACCACACTGCTACACCTCCTCTCAGCAGCTTTGTACAGAAATTCACTTTACACCACGCAGACAGCTATGCGGTACTGAACACTAACAGCCAAAGGAAACAGTGTCCCTTTTCTGACTGCACTAACAATCATTCACCCAGGTGAATTTGAGAAAGCTCTGCACAACACCAGCAGACAACACCTCTGTGTGGCATGCACGTCACACGATGGCTGTCAGTCACCCAAAGTGGGCACCACTTTGGGTGCTTTATAGTCTGAACTAAAATGTGTTGAGAGATTTTAAGAACCTGACACACTCAGAAACATTTGAAACTACGAAAGCACCAACTGTGCGTGTGGCTTGGGGTTTTTTGTTAACTTGTGTTGTTAATTATTCCCACTTTTGTGCCACAGAAACATCAAAATCTTCTCGCTAAAACAAGACTGTCTGCATCTCTTTATCACATTAACTTTGAATGCTTAGCTAGAGCCAAACTGATGTGAAACATCACCCAGTGGCCCAGGTAAATTAAGTTAAACTAAATCTTATTTTCAGGTACAGCCACCAAGGTCACTGTCGGGTAATACAAATGTTTGTCTATAAACTAGAGATGGCACGATACCACTTTTTTATGTCCGATACCGATACCGATATCATAAATTTGGATATCTGCCGATACCGATATGAATCCGATATAGTGTTTTTTAATCAACAAAACTGTTTTTTAAAATATCTTGCTGCATTTTGCAAGTCTGCAAGTTCATACTCAAGTTTAAAACAACAACTACACTAAAGCTATTCTGTTATACCTGTATACAAAAAAAATATTTCATAGTTCAGCAATACTGATCAATCTAATAAACTTAGACCTACACCATTCTCCCTATTCTGGTATTTTAAAGAGTACTTAGCGTAAATATTAAGCAACCTAACTAATAGGGTTCCAACTCCCAGCAACAACAAAAATAAATAAATAAAAAATAGGGAACCACCCCTCACGCTCCACCTCATGATGCTTAATCGACGTAATCAACCTTAATTTGATGCAGTGTGAAAAAAAATGCACAGAAATATTAAATAGATTCAACATCTTTCTTCAACAAAATTGCAGACTGCACAGATGGTACCTTCCCAAAGGAAAAAGTACTATAGCTTACTAGGGTATATATATTAGACTTAATAGTCACTATATACAGTAATTGACTTCTATTCGTTTTACATCAAATTAAAACTTTGGGTGTCAGATAATTATTTATTAAAAGCTAGACATTTTAAATGAGAATAAGAAAGAAAAGTATGTCTTTGTGCCCCCTTTTCCCAGTTAATGCCCTATCGGCCCCCCTGGCTAAACTTTGCTAGATCCGCCCCTGCACAGTTACCAGCGTCAGCTACGTAGAAAACGATCCTGGTGTAGAAAGTAATATTAAATAAATTCTAACAACAGCTTATCAAGCTTAAACGTGCTGCTGTTGTTCAGCCGCTGGTTTCCTCTTTCTGGTGCAAAGTGGGCCAAAAACAAACAAGAAAGACAGACTCGCTACAGAAAAGCCGATCAGCTGATCATTTAAGCAGTTTCACGATTGAAGTAGCAGCCGGAGAGCGAGAGGCAGTCTTAACCTTAACGTGGGAATGCTTTACAAACATTCAGAGATGGACTTACACACTTGCTTTACTTCTCTCTGGGATAACTTTGTCGGAGATGAAATGCCAGGTTGCTAGCGAAGCTCCAAATGCTATCCAGACCACCTACAGGTCCCGCATGCCACAGCCGCTCTATCACGTGATGCATACTGCTCCGATGTGCTAACGTTCTGAGGTGAGTTACGGCGTGTTGCAAGTTTTGTGAGGTGCTTTCGTGATATTTAATGGATCGGATTACATTTTTTATTTTTCTCCGATATCCGATCCAGTAATTTAGGTCAGTATCGGACCGATACCGATACGTAATATCGGATCGGTCCATCTCTACTATAAACTGCCTCATCTTTTTTGTCAGAATTCAAAATCATGGGGACTAACATTTACAATAGTCAAGGAACAAACAAACTTGAAGAAAAAGTCAAGCAGTGATTTTCCCCCTTTTTCTCCACTCTGTCATCATCTGACTTTATGAAATGAATACATCCACTATCATCTGAATACATACAACACTCTCTCATTCACTTTATTCAGAATTTTTTTTTTATTAAAAATAGAATCAAACTTTATTCATTACAAATGTTTGGAGGAAAAGGGTTGTTAAAATGTTTCCATGTATCGCTTTGATCTCCTTTTTTTTTTTGTTGTAGCTATAATCAGTTTGGCATACTTCAATTATTGTCTTTTTTAAAAAATTAGACTTTCACACAGTGTATAAAATCAGCAGCTCTGGGTTACTGTAAAATCGCCAAATATGTGAAGCAGGTGTATTTCTAGATTGGAGCCTGAAACTTCTGCCTACACATTTTCTCAGCAGGGAATTTTTTTTAAACAGTCTGTTCAGTTTGCCACTATGGTTTGGAACCAGAAAAAACAAGTGTGGGGTAAATGTTTCCTGCATCAATAAAAGAACAACAACAACAAAGAAAAAAGAAATACGCGCACACACGCACACACACACAGAGACAGTAAAGAAATTGATATGTGGTGTAGTATCAGTTGCCTTTTGCTGTTTGTCAGTCTGTGGATTGGTGATCTAATCCTGGTCAGAGACAGACCCTCAAGCCCCCTAAGGGACAAAGGGTCAACCTGTGGTCCTGAGTTTGAATATATATATATATATAAAGTAGAACGTTTGGCTCGCAATTACACCTAGAACTGTTCAACCTTTGGTTATACTGCAATATGAAATACATATTTATATTGTAATCACGTAAAATTACTATTACCAGCCGACTAAAGCTCACCTGGTGTCGTTGTAAGTGACATCCAGCCATTCGCCGACTTCACCCTTCATGTAGTTGGAGTTGGGATAAGGCGTCCTCAGCATCCCGCCAGGGTACCACTGTTCACGGCGCATTACGGTCCCGTCATATGGATTGCATATAAACGGGGAGTTCGCTCCCGAGCTCTGCACGTTCATGCACTGCCTCGACCCCCAAAACTGCGAGTTGTACTTGTCGCCGAAGCTGTAATTAGGCCTGCTGACCCACGACGCCCCTGCAGATGCACTTCCCTCAGATTTGACTTTGACGCCGTACCGTTCTGCCTGAAACCCCGTGGACCTATTCTCCACGGCATCCACGACGTCTCCGGCTTCCTCCACGGAGTTGTAAGCTCCGCATGGCCTCTGTGCAGCCGCGGGGCCGAACTGTGCCAAAGGCTCCGGCGCAGCTGGGGCGTAAGGGCAAGAGGCAGCGCACGCTATGTCCAGATGATCTATCTCTTTCGGAGTTATGTCATCAGCCAGGCACAGCGTGAAGTTTTGCGCGTTCACAGATGTCGCCGTGGAAGTAAGGTGATGAAAAGCCGCCGCGGGCTCTGAACTTTTGAACATTTTCACCTGTTGCTTGTGGTCGTGTGGCGGGCGCTCATCTCGCTCGGGACACCTGTACTCGGAGAGAGAAGCCGGGGCTCCGGGACAGTTCGCAGGCACGGCTTCCACCCCGAATAAATACTCTGCGCTCATTTGGTCATTTGCGGCACACGGCGGGAGAGAAACGTGCGCCTCGCTCGTGTCACCGGACTCCATGGTCAGACCCAGAGACACGGACACAGCTTTGCAGAGCTCCCTGGCTGTTTCTGAGATTGTGGCGCAGGCAGAAAAGGAGCGAATGTCGCCCACTCGGCACTCAGCGCTTAACTCCTCCTGAGGAGCAGCAGCTGTCTGGCAGCAGCGTTTCTCCATGTCACAGGCTAGCGGAATAATGTTTCCGGATCCGTACAGGTTTGCATTCTCGGATTCTGCCAAACTCCCGGCACTGCTTCCAGTCGGGGTTTTGGTGAAATAGACGCGACTTTCTTCAGTTTTTTGCGCCATACTGGCAGCGGTCACGACGTTGCCTGTGTATGATTTCCTATCCTCTGGCCAGATTTTGGCACAAAATAACTGTCTGCTCGTTTGGCTCATGTCCCAGAAAGTGTTTGCTTTGCCAGGATACTGGACTTTGCACGTCAAAAAGTCTTCGCAGTTCTCAGCAGCACAACAGCCCAACTCTCACGTTGTGAAAAGCGTTTTGGTAAAAGGTCCTAGGTGAGCCGCAGGACTCACAAACTCCTCCTAAACTGAGATGTTCAGAGTCAGGCGCTCGACTTGTAGTTGATTAAAAGGGAATTCAGGGAAGGACTCTGTGTCCGTCAAACATGGCACTTTCCCCTCCAATAGGTTACAATAAAACCAAGGCGCCAATTTAATATGTGTACTTTAATAATCAAGTTCTATTTGTCATCACGCCAAAAGGCATGTTAAGAAGACTTCACACAAAACAATGTAATGTTAGCCTTTCTGCCTCTGGTTGTTTTACATCAGACTTGCATGTGTGCAGCCCATCACATTTTTATGGGCCCACCACAGCTTTTTCTTTTTTCTTTCTTTTTTCTTCTTCTTTTTTTAGTAAAATTCCACAGGGTACAAACCTATTTTCTTTTTATGTCTTGTCGGATTAAAAAAAAGACCTCAGCCTTTTTGATAGGTAAGGTTTGCGTCATGATTAATCTTTCCAATAAACGCTCTCCAAACATCAGGTGCAGATATAAGTGCAGTTTATGGATTTGTAAAACCACTTCAAATTGTTTAAGATGATTTTCAAGTTGGATTTGGTACTATTTAGCTCGCTCAGAGGCCTGTCTTCAGATCCAGACTTTTAGTCTTTTTAGTGGCTTACAGAGTAAAAAAGAAAAAAAAAACTATCAAAGTGCCATTTATCTTTTACTTCTTCACTTTTTTTTAAACTTTCTTTGACGTTTGCTTTGCACAGGGCTGGATTTCAGAAGGAAGGACAAACAAACCCAACCCATCCTAATAACCTATGTTTTTTCCAGCATAAATTGACAAAAGTCACCAGAAATTCAAAATAGAATGCACAAAATGTCCTCAGTGTAGTAGTGTAGTAAATACTCATTATTTAGCAAATTATGCATGTCTTTAAGTTATCACTGTAAGTCTGGAGCTTCTCTGGTACTTGATTCTTTCAAGGTTCAATATGTAAAATCATATCGGGCAAAGTTCTCCAAAAGATTTGTGCAATTGCAGTATGACTGCCCTCCTAACCTTTCTTCAGATTTAGTATTCTTCTTATAGATCATATCATTTAAAAAATAAGAATAATTCCCCACAACCTTAAAATTTGCCCTGACATTTTTTGTGTCTTTGAAAATGTCTGGTTCTTGACATGAATTTGAGACAAAGTCTTGTGGCTGTGTGCGTTCTGTGGTCTGTGAGCCACACACATCTAAACATGAAACTGAGAAAACTGAACACAGCTGCAGCTCCTGTTACCTTAAAATTACAGCGTGTAATCCACAATGTAGAAACATGGTGACAGAGGAGCCAGTGAAATTCAGAGCAAAGCTGATTCAGAGCCCAATGGTCTTACTGTGACTCAAACTAAAGTGTTAAATGAGAAAGTACATGATGGACACATGTGCAAAACCTGCTCCTCCAAAATGGGCAATCACATTACTTCATAGATTGTGTGTCATGCTTGTGAGCTCATTTTCCAAAAACTGAAAAGCACTTAATCACAATAAGATGGAAAAGACAACAGCAGCAGTTCTGCATGTTTAATATAGACGTCAGTAACACTTCATAGTGAGGTGCACAAAATTACTAGATACTACAGTGCACAAGCTGCGATTGAGTGCTCAGTATTATGATCCCCCTCTTCACTTTGAGGGAACATATAAGTCACGTAATCACGACGATGAAGTAATGAATTGTGTAATAGCAATCCTGTAAGACAGCTTGGGATGCCTGAAAACAGTAACTAATTAGTATTTATTAATAAATGAGGAACTCTTTCCTGTACCGGACTGTTCTGAGGTAACCAGGAACCACTCAGGAAGAAAATGGTTGAAAATCATAAACCACTTATTATGTATGATTCATCAGCATGGATCTTGCTGTCTTTTGTCTTGTGACTTATAATGATAGTCATCAAAACGTATTTATTTGTTCCTTTTTTAAAAAACAAACAAACTAATCATTAAGACCTATACATTGGGTAGATAATTCAGGCATTAACTTTTAACAAAATAAATAGCAATTTATGTCTCATTTGTTTCTTTTTAACTGTCTTTTTGAAAGAACTGCTGCTATATCCCATGTGTAACCAAAGAAGGTAAGCCCAACGTCAAAATAATACGTCAAAGTAAGCTCTTTTGGCCAGAAGTGCACACAGGAATGTTGTTTGTTTGATGGTACACTAAAACAAGTGTAAACCAAGGTATTGTTGCTTATTTCTCTTCTTTTCAACTCATTGTTTTGAGGCATTTTAAATCCTCAATTTAAGCACCACATGATTTGTAAAGTTTGGACCTCCAAATGTAACTTAAAACCTCAAAGACCCTTATAAGAATGGCCAAGCTAAGCCTAGTTGAGTCTGGCAAGTATTATTTCCATGAACTCAAGGAGTCCTTATGCCCAGGCAGCTGAAGAAAAAAACACACAAACCCATTGCACAGTGGCCAGGTGGCATATATATATGAATATTTTCAGTATTTTAATAGAAAATTGGCTTTTTAAAATATTTTGGAAACTTGTAAAAATCCTCACATCTATACAGTAATTGTAAAAGCATCACTTTTAAAATACTGATTGTATGTGGCACCAGCTAAGAGCAATGGCACAGTTCACATCTTTGAATCATAAGCCTGGAAATGGTCCACTTTTCTCCAGATATATCCAGCAATGGATATACGCAGGGTGTTTTAACTGCAATAAGTCAGATCAAATATGATTTCAGCGACGAAGCTTTACTCCTGAAAAACTCACTCTCAGCTTCTTTTTTCCATATAATTATTCTAAGCACACCGGTTGGATACATTTTCCACTCAAAGCCATCAACGTGTTTGCCTTTCAGCTGTCAGTGATTCTAAAACTAAAGCACTAAATGTGTGTCAAACACTGAGCCAACAAATGTTAGCTATAGTCATTAAACAGCATTGAACTCCTATTAACAGTATGAGCTGTCTGACCCTAAGGCACGTATTTATTTGAGTAGTTTCAGTGCAAAACTGTCTTCGCCTCCATAAAATCCGTGGCTCTAACCAGATCACTGACACTAAAGCCAATTATGCACTCAGAGCTAACAGGCAGGTTTGCTTTGCTTCTTGGAGGGAATGAACATTTTCCACTCTTTTCACACAGACACAGAAAACAACCCAGATGTGATGCGATTCAGGTTGTCTCTGCCTCGTCTCACTGTGTTTTTAAAATCTCCCCATTGTTTGCTCATTTACTACTCCCAGGATAATAGAAGGGTGATTGTGATTTTTGAAATGCCTTTAAAGGCAGACAGTAACAGAAAAGCTGCCATACAAACTGGGGAATCTGATGTTTGAACCAGAAACAAAAGATACCTTTGAAGTGCATTACAGAAACTCATGCAGCATTTTTCTGCTTTCCCCTTGCATTCTTGTTACGAAACCAATCTCCTGCAAATCCCTCACTTTTCTGGAAATATAAAACTCCATAGAATTCTCTTTTCAACTGCTCTTTGTTTATGAATGAAATAGTTTTTTTTTTTTTCATGTCTACGGTTTCATATTATTTTAACAGATTTTGGAACATTTCATTTAGCATGTCAAACTTTGCTGAGGCTACTGTATACAGCTCAGTCCAGACCTTATTATCAAAGCAGATATTTTTAAGTAATTGTTGACCAAAACAATCTGAGTGAAGCTGAAAAATATATCTGAGCCTTGGAATGGAGGTATAAATGTACTTTAAATATAATTGTATTTAAATATAATTCGGTCTAATCAATAATATGCAATATGTTGCTACTCTGCAGTGCGCTAGTTATGATAACTTGTTACTTAATGCTAGCATTTTCATTTTTCCTGTTTTTTGTATGCATGAAGTTATAGTCTTAAAATAACCAAAAAAAGATTATGTTTTTGTTACTTTTGTCATCCGAAATACAGAGCAACAGTGAAGTGTAAAAAAACGAACATATTTAGTTCTACTTTGAAACAGTAAAGCCATAAACCTATGCAGAGCCACCTTCATCCCTACCTGTGTATGTGCAAATAAATCAGAATAAAAGTCACTTCATTAATAGTAAACAAAAATATAGCATAGCCTAATAGCTTTAAAAATAAGCAAGTGTTTTACTTTTATGTTGACTAAAGCGTAGCTGAGATCAAGCATAGCGACAATGTGTTAAATCTTAAAAGATGGGGGGGGGGGGGGGGGATTTTACTGTAACTTCTGAAACAGCATGTAATTGGTAAGAGTAGCTATTCTTTACTCTTTTTCTTGCATTGAGTCTTTTTGTTGCCATGAGTGCACAAACGCTTTCAGGGCTGAAGCATGTGCCTTCAGGGATGGCCCTGAATGAATGAGCAAGCCTAAGCTCCTCCTTTTAGATGCTATCTCTGCCTGAAAAAAATGGCATCTAAACATATTGCATTCCACACAATCACGAGGACAAATCGATGCCTTATTGCTTGTGATGAAATAATTGGAATTTAGGATTCCTTATAGTAAAGCATGCAACCCCATTGGTAACTTGTAATAACAGTGTAATAAGAATAGATTGGGCCACACCCCTACTAATGCCTTTTCTTTTAAAAACATGTCATTTCCTTGTTCTACCTTCATTGGAGGTAAGGCAACTCTATAAGGCAATTAGTATATATTTTTAGGTAAAACAACATCCTAATTTCAAAAGAAATACATGGTGAATGTTGGGAAATTACACCCTAAATTACATGCCAAATTGTGGTGCTGCCAGACATTTTCATGACTGAGGACTATTCTTCTGTTGCACATAAATCAAAACAGAAAAGCAGCTAGTGGTGCTTTTACAGGAGCAACCTCTTGATGGTGCACAGTGCTCCTTTGGCCCCAACCCATCACAGTCCACACAGCACAGTTCTTACTCTTTACATATACGAACAAATCAATGTCACATTTACCGTGCCCCTAGTGTACAACATTTCAGTTTTGATATGTAAACTTCACCGTGTCTGTTAGTTTTACAATTTCACATAATAATTGCTTTGATTGGAAACAGCTTGTTTCTGTCTTTTCTGGTGTTGCTGTAGCAAAAGCCGCTGTTTTTTCCTTTCTTTTTACTGCATGCTGTAAAATAGCTCATCTGTGACTTAGGCTGTATTACTGCAGAGTAGATCCAGAGACACCTTCATAGCCCATTATACTCATTTACATAAAAAAGCATCAGTTCTACATAGCCATTGGAGACATGTTCTCTGCTTGAGCTGTGTCCTCAGCACTGTGAATTTGTCTTGACAGTGATCATTACAGTTTTTTTCTTAGGCTGAGTACTGATCGTAACTTTTCGCAAAAGATGGCCTTCACTAATATTAAAAAAAAAAAAAATCTTCCTTATCTGACCGCTTCCCCCATGGCCGGCTTGAAGACTCAGTGTGGGAGGCAGCCTTCTGTCATTCTGACACAGTGGCCATTCTTTTTGAGCTGTTTCTGGAAGAGCAGGACTTTAGCTGGGGCTTTTTGTCTCTTGAAATATGCTGACATTTACCCTCTAGTTCTTTCTTAAAATGTCAAGGCTACTCATCATCACTAGTGAAACCCTTCAAATGATTTGCAACATTCAGACTTCTTGTCTGATTAGGATACATTTGGGTAGAGTAACCAGTGAATAATAAAATTAGCACATGCCATGGAAAGATGCTGTGTGAGAGTGTCCGTATACATTTCTTGGACTTTTTCTTTTTTCTTTTCTTTTGTCAAATGTCATATTGTAGGTCATGGGTTTAGAGCAATCTCAAGGCTTTTCTGACACAAAGCACAACAGGAATCACAGCTTTTAGGCATGTTCAGGGCAATTAATTATGGTTAAATCATATGAATGCGCAATCAATGAATCAATGAAGTACAAAATTAAAAGGAAAAAACTGAAACAAATGTGAAGGGAGTACAAAGAAAGTTCCAAGAGTTACAATGCTGTTTCATACAAATAAACAGTAACTTGTTCAAATGCATCGGCTAAAAAACCAAACATTTTGGCTAAGCATAATTGCGGCTCTTTTAACTTCAGTTTATGCTTTATAATATGATGTCAACATTATCTTTTAGTTTTAGCCGCGATGATAAGACGAAATGTGACATAGCTGTATGAGCATCTTTTAAGATTTCCAACAAACAAACAGTCGCAATATTGTTTTAAATTATGTGTAAAATGTAGCGGTGTTATCTAATAACCAGAGCTATTGTCAGCTGTTGAGTGTAATCAGGTAATCAAACGGAAAAAATATCAGAGGGGATGATTATCCCACATTCAATCAGATAAAGACTCCAGTTCCTGCAAGTCAGCTTTCACTGTCTCATTATGTTTCCTGCTGTGCTGAGCTTTCTACTGTCCAACAAACCGCCCCTAAGACCTGCTCTTAGACCCACACAGAAACTGGAGCTTGAGCAGTGCACATTGTAGTTCCAAGCCAATGAATAAGAACCAAGATGGAAAAAAAATCACCAACTGAGAACACATCATGACACAATATTGTATGAATGAATGACTAAAGTTTATTTTTCAGGTTATATTATATGGAAAACAAGTTAGGCCGACTAAGAGTTTAAGTACAGTATTAAAAGCCCTCGGCCTTGGGACTCTGCCTTGGCTTGCTACTAACAGAGTATGTCTGCCAAGGCTGTCTTTTTTTGATCCGTGTTTGCCTTGATGTTGTTTACAGTGCAGCCTGAGAGATAAAATGCTGGGACTCCCACATGAGCCTGTTACTTACATCAGAGCTGAAATAGCAATATGTAAAAGTTAATTTATTTATTTAGTTATTTCTTTATTAGCTGAGAGTGATTGTGGTATAATAAATAAAATACTTACATATATGTGCATAGAGGTGTATCACTGCAGACACAGGCAGGTTAGACACCTGCCTTACCTTGTCTTTGTGTATAAGACCATACATGTGCTCCCATCAGCAGTTACCACCATGCTGACAGCACATCTCCCCTCTGCCACCCACAGCCAGCCATTGCTCATTTTGAATACAAAAAATTCCTTACAAAAAAAGGAATTCACGTCTTGGCTTGAAAGGAGTTAAAAGATTAAAGTGTTACTGCTATTCTACAAGTAATACCAGGAACAACCTCTTTAACACCTCGCTAAAGATCTTTTAGAAGGGTGTTTTCTTTCTTTCTTTTTTTAATCCAGGAACTCACATGCTGTTTGTTTGTGACCTTGAATATTCCACTTTCCCAGATTTCTCAGTTTTTCAGGAGAAGAAGGTCTAATATCTCAGCCTTGGCATTTGCTTCCTAGAAACCTTGCTTTCTCAGCTCTCCCACACATTCGTGCCTTTATCCTCACCCTCTTTAAGCCCCACACTGATGGTAATATTAGCATTAATACATTGCTGGCGGTAGAAAAATAATAATAGTAATTTGACTTTGACAGTTCTTTCCAAATGTTTAAGCTGAAAAAAAAAAAAAGACTGTAAGAAAGAAATTGGCTCCCAATTTTCTCACTCCAAAGCCAGCAATTGTGAAGCCAGGGCAAACACGTCAGGTAACAATAAAATATCAGTGTAACAATATGGGTAAGTCAGTTTAATTGAGCACAAGATGTGAAATATCTCTCAAATTATAATTTCTGCTAGGTGACTCAAGCAAGGCTGCTCTTGGACAAGGGGGAAAAAACTACGACTTGCAGGTGTTAAATGTTGCTGTCTGTGTTTTTTTTAAATCGAGGACATTTTGATCTGGCATTAATTCACGGCCTTCATAGTTCTTGCTCTTTTGCTGGAACAAAATTCAGTCCTTCAAGTGGATGGACAAAAGAAAAAAAAAGTAACCTAAAAAGTATCATGTTGGAACTCATGCTCTTCGACTTGTGCAAACATGCTCACATCCAGATCTCAGAAGGCTGCTGTGGCCACTCTTGAGTTCATGTGGTTTACTGCCACATCATTCCAGGTTCATATTTCCACAGTTAGCTGCGGAGCTTTTTCATTTTAATCAGATATGCACTTATTTTCCCAGATGTTTTTCCTTCCCGCACTGAGTCAGTTTTTTGCTGACTACATCTGTTTTGTAATGCCTGGTCTTACAACATGCAGCCACCGAAACAGTAAGGCATAAATAAATGCATAAGGAAAAATTAATGCAACCGTGACAGTAGACATCAGATGACTGGGGAATGGCTCAGAGTTAGCGATCTGATGAGGGCGACTCAAGTCCAGTTTGATTTTTCACTGTGCTCAGTCTTGATTTGAACATTGCGGTTTCACTGGGAACAAAGTTGCACTGCACTAGTGTATTGGAAACAGACAGCAATCTGAATAAAGCTGAAGCCTAATCAGGTCAGTTTGACATGCTTGGAATGAATTTAACAACAGAGATATGGTTTGAATATTTACACGACAGTTCTGTTTTAAATGACAAAAAACGAAAAGAAAAAAAGCTCTCTTTGAATTTGTTAACTACCTTTTTTTTTTTTTTTTTTAGCTTAGTGTTCTTGGCAGTTGATACAAGATATTTTAATTCTGTATAGCCAAAAAGTTTATATTACATTAGCAGACTTGACTGACTTCATGTTCCCAAGTCTAGCGGCACATGGTAGCACCTGTGTGGCAGTCAAAACAGAGAAACAAACCAAAAAGTTGCATTGCTGTCATCTGATCTTCAGCTACTATCATAGCCACTCCTTTCTCATAGCCACTCCTTTCTCTCCAGTTTGATTTTTGTTTTTATTTAACTCAGATGTGATTTCACAGCAGACATTACAGTCTGCCTATCTTTAAGCAATATTATACAAATCAGTCACATTTATCCTCTTTTGTCCGTGCAGTTCTGGGCAGTAATTTATTATTATGTCTGACTATGTGTGTTATTTATTCATGTAAAATAAAGTCTTTCTGTGTCCTAGACAGTCTTACATTTACTAAGACCACAGTGAAAAAAAAAAAAAAAAATAAGACCACAGTGACTTCAGTGGGAGTCTGACTTTTCCTAGTAGACGCCATCTAGTGGCCAATAATGAAACGGACACTTGCCAAACCATTATCTCCCTGTGATGTGTGCTTCCTGATGCTCCGTTTTTATTTATTTATTTATTTTTTACAATTTAGACAAAAGCTTGATGTATTTCTGTTTTGATTGTTTTTTCAGTTAAATTATTACCTTTAATGGATGGGGAAAAATAATTCTCTTAGACATAATCTGACTGAAAAGTGATTAAAAATAAACACAAAAGCAATGACAAGAAATAATGCAAACAGATTCACTTGTGCTGAAATCTCAGCTGGTGATGTAATAGAAGTGAATAAAACACTGAGACATTGTCCTCTCAGTTCTTCCAGTGTACTGCAGTTCAGTGGGTGATTGGTTCAAGTGCTGTCATGCATCTGTGAAAGCATGCGCTTGAGGAGGAGCAGGAGCAGAGACAGGTGGGTTATATATAACCCATGTCATCAACTTTGCTGTCCCTGTTTCATTACTGTAAAATGCAAACGATGTAATTTTGTAAAAAAAATATGTACATTAGATATGTGTATGTAAAGTGAAATCTTAGCCTGGTTTATTATTTTAGCGATGAAATAATTAAATTATTTTAAAATTATTTTAATAATTTAAAAATCAAAAATATTTTTTGATTGATTTTGCAGCTGCATGGACCTGCAGCCTTGGATGATGACTCAGTGTAGACAGAATCATAAAGGGAACACAAAAATAGGACATCCCAGAACTGAATGAATGAAATTTCCTTTTTAAATACTTTGTTCTTTACATTGTTGAATGTGCTTACAACAGAATCACACAAAAATTGTCTGATCCAACTTTGATGTACTGTCCTTAAAATAAGTCAAAATGAGGCTCAGTAGTGTGTGTGGCCTCCACGTGTCTGTATGACCTCCCTACAACGCCTGGTCATGCTTCTGATGAGGTGGTGGATGGTCTCCTGCGGGATCTCCTCCCAGACCTGGACTAAAGCATCCGCCAACTCCTGGACATTTTGTGGTGCAACGTGGCGTTGGTGGATGGAGAAAGACATGATGTCCCAAATGTACCCAATTGGATTCAGGTCTGGGGAACAGGCGGGCCAGTCCATCATCTTGCAGGAATTGCTGGCATACTCTAGCCACATGAGGTCTAGCTTTGTCTTGCATTAGGAGGAACCCAGGGCCAACCGCACCAGCATATGGTCTCACAAGGGGTCTGAGGAACTCATCTCGGTACCTAATGGCAGTCAGGCTACCTCTGGTGAGCACACAGAGGGGTGTGCGGGCCCCCTAAGAAATGCCACCCCACACGATTACTGACCCACTGGCAAAACCGGTCATGCTGGAGAAGGTTGCAGGCAACAGAACTTTTTCCACAGCATCTCCAGACTCTGTCACGTCTTTCGCATGTGCTCAGAGTGAACCTGCATTCATCTGTGAAGAGCACAGGGCAGTGGTGAAGTTGCCAATCTTGGTGTTCTCTGGCAAATGCCAAACGTCCTGCACATGCACATTTGTGGCCTGCTGGAGGTCATTTTGCAGGGCTCTGACAGTGCTCCTTCTTGCACAAAGGCAGAGGTAGTGGTCCTGCTGCTGGTTTGTTGCCCGCCTACGGCCTCCTCCACGTCTCCTGATGTACTGGCCTGTCTCCTGGTAGTACCTCCATGCTCTGGACACTACGCTGACAGAGACAGCAAACCTTCTTACCCCAGCTCGCATTGATGTGCTTATCCTGGATGAGTTGCACTACCTGAGCCACTTGTGTGGGTTGTAGACTCCATCTCGCTACCACTAGGGTGAAATCACCGCCAGCATACAAAAGTGACCAAAACATCAGCCAGGAAGCATAGGTATTGAGAAGCGGTCTGTGGTCACCACCTGCAGAACCACTCCTTTATTGGTGATATCTTGCTAATTGCCTATAATTTCCATTTGCACAACAGAATGTGAAATTGATTGCCAATCAGTGTTGCTTCCTTAGTGAACAGTTAGATTTCACAGAAGTGTGATTGACTTGTAGTTGCATTGTGTTATTTAAGTGTTCCCTTTATTTTTTTGAGCAGTTGAAAGATACTCAGCCCTCCTGCAGGTGTCACTGTTGCAGTGTCATTTTACCATCAGCTCTTCTGAATTCGTTTCCATTGCTTAGCACATACAGGCTGAGTATTGCCAGACTAACATGAAGTTTATCTTCTTTGTTAATTCCATAAAACTCATAATGCATATTTGTTCTGGGAAGAAGATCTTAAATGTTGTACATTTTACAAACAACAATGCATTAATTATGTAAACTATTAATCACACACAATCAAAAAAATAAAATAAAAACAAAACAAAACTCAAACATGCATTTCTGATAGGTCCTAACAGTTCTTCTGTCCCCTTTCCCCACATAAATATAACCCTACCCCTAACCCCAAACAGGTTAATTGTAAGCTTTTTGTGTTAAAAATAAATTTTAATTGTATCCATAAATATAAATATACCCTGGCAATGTTGAAATATGGTAAATTTTGTTTTTTTATAGGACATTTATAACAAACAACAACAAAAAAGCTGCTGCAGTTTTGGTTAGATAATGTGCATCCTGTTTCTTTTACAACAAGTCTTAAAGCCAATAATTTGGTATGACCACCTTTATTCTTCAACACAGCCTGAACTGTCATAGGCAAGCTTTCTTTAGTCTTTAGGAACACTTTATCAGTCTTCCTGAAGGACGTTTGGTGCTCTTCCTTGGATGTTGGCTGCCTTTTTTGTTTTGCTCTCTTAAGGAGGGCCAATTTATGACTGATATTGTGTCATTTTGTATTATTTTTGGGATGATTGCCATGCTCAAATGTGATTTCATTGCCACTCAGATACCTTCCAAATAATATTGCATGGTATTGTGTGGTGGATCAAAAACCTGATGTTATGTTTCCAGTGTTTCCAATACCACTGGCTAAAACGTAACCCCAAGCATTTCAAATTTGGATGAATAATTCCACAAGACCTGTTCAGTTCAGTTCCTGTGTAATATTTCCCTGTTTTCTTTCCTTAATAATAGATTCTTGATAGCCACCTTTCCAATGAGACCATTTTTGATATCAAAGATATCAAGGCTTCTGACAAACATAGATGGATCAGCTGAAGAGCCAGGTGTCTCTGGTCCTGTGTCCTATTTCACAAGGACATGATTTTTCAGATGCTATTCATCCACTGTAGATAGATATTTTTTAAGGTCCAGTTTCCTCAATTCTTTTAAGGGCATACCATGCAGGGCATGTCAAGTTTCAGTTAATTTCTCCTTGTCCAAAAAACCAAAACAAAAACAGTGGAAAGACCTCCAGAAAATCTGAAAAACTACTTTAAAGAAATCAAGAAAGTCTGTCTCTCTGACAGAAAAATATAAAGAAATAAGGGTTTACTCAAGCCTTTTGTTCAGCAGTGTTTTTGTATAGTGTACAGCATGAATTGCTTGTGGTAGTAAGCTCTATTAGTGTTTCATTCACAGTGAGTCACAGGAAAGCTGATGGTAACATTGGTCAGTTTTTGGGCTGCCTCAGAAAAGAGGAAAACTAAGTCTATAGAGGTAAGAAAATGAGTGCCAGTCAGATAGTAGAAGTGTATAGAGATGAGTCAGTGTGTCTTGATATAATAGTCACTGCCACTCACAAAAACCTAATAATCCATCCTTAGGGATCATGGTAAGAAACACCATTTTCACTGTGTTGCTGTTCAGAGTAAAGAGGAAGAGGGAAATAGAGATCACAAGGATGGTGACAGGGCAGGAAGAGGAGATGACATGGAAGTGAGGAAGAAAAGGAGCAAATAATGTAAGATGACATGTAATGGAGCTCTTCCAAAGTGTTGTTATCTTTTTAAATTTTATAAAACAAGTGGAAAGTAGCTTTTAAAAATTTTCAGTAATTTGGATAGTAGACTTCCGGACCCAAACACTTAAACATGGATTTGGTTCTCCTCCAAAAGATGATTACATGAGTATGTCTTTGCATAAAGAATCTTGTTGTAAAGTGGTTTTGAATATGTTCTTTCCTGCACAGATCCACTTTTGAGAGCATCAGATTAAATTGACAGCAAACAAAAAATACATTCTTGCATTAAAATATAATGTATTTGTATTTATCATGTGTTTTTATATAAGCATACACTGGCCACTTAATTTGCAACAGCTGTTTAGCTGTGGATTTCAACACGATCAAGACCACCGACTAAATTTCAAACCAAGTACCAGAACTGGGAGAAAGGTGATTTAAGTGACTCTGAATGTGGCATGTTTGTTGTTGCCAGATGGGCTGGTTTGAGTAGATCATGTTTATCTTCTGGGATTTTCCAACATAAACATCTCTAGTGTTTATAGAGAATAGTGCAAAAAGGAGAAGTTACTCAGTGACCAGCAGTTCTCTGTGGATAAAAATTGCATTGTTGATGCCAGAGGTCGCAGGAGAATGGTCAGACTGCTTCAACCTGAAAGGGAGGTAACAGTTACTCAAATTTGTTACAACCAAGGTATGCAGAAAAACACGTCTGAATCCACAATGCGTAAAAAAACATGAAGATTGCCAACAGCAGCAGAACACCACACTGGGTGCCACTCCTTTCAGCAAAGAACAGGACGCTGATGAGTCTCTGTTCCTGCTCAGGTGTTAAGGTTAGAATTTGGTACAAAGAAGCATGCATAAATTGTATTAGCAGCTCAGGCTGCTGCTGATGGTGGAATGGTATAGGGGCTATTTTCTTGCTTTGGGCCCCTCAATACCAAATAAACATGGTTTAAACACAAGTCTAACTTGTTGCTGACTATTTCCATCTCTTCATAACCACAGTGTACTCATCTTCTTATGGCTGAGCTCAGATCGTCTTAAACATAACAACGCAGCACTGTACTCAAACTGTACAGTCCCCAGTCCTCGAACCAGTATAGCACCTTTGGTATGTCACGTAATAGGAGAGTCATGTGATGTGCAGTCAACAAATGTATTGTTTCTTTAGAATGATAAATTCTCAGTAAAAATGTAATAAGTCAGATTCAAATGTGATATTTGAAACCTAAAGACAAACACATTTTAATCACACCTTAAAACTTTGGGTACTGAACAACAAAGCCCTGTAATAATTTTGCAGATACCTGCTACTTGGGAATCTTGGAGCATACCTATCAGACTCTCCTTTCACTGCTTTATGAAGGGAATTCTTAATGAAAGAATAAAGTTACGTTGAAACCAAGCACACCATTGTTTTCCTTGTGACATTACCAATAAGTTTGATGTGTCACATGGCCCTCTTCCTATTGAAAAAACAAAAGTTGTATCCAAGATGGCCGACTTCTAAATGGCCACCATGGTCACCACCCATCTTGAGGAGTTTGCCCCCTCACATATACTAATGTGCCACAAACAGGACTTTAATATCACCAACCATTCCCATGTTATTACAGTGTATCCATATAAATGGCCCACCCTGTACTTGCATCTTATATATGAGAGTAATTATGAAAAAACAAGAAACATGTAAAACAAGTCAACTGTCAAGAGTTGATGCCAATCACCTTTCTTCTCCAGGTTTACATTCACCATCGCAATGAGTTGCTGTCATGTGATTGGGTGATTCCATATGTACGTTAAAAAGCAGTTGAATAGGTATCTCTAGTGAGTTGGCCCACGAGTATACATCGTGCAATCCAGAGAGGGAGAATGAACTTGAATATCAGAACTAGAAGCAGTCAGAAAGGCAATGATCCAAAGAGACAAATCTGCGCTTGTCTGAATGCCCCACTGGTGAAAATTTAAACAAAGTTGTATTTCAGCAATCCTTTTAGAGAATTCCTTCTTTGTTGCCAAAGCAGTTGATGAAGACAGAAGAAGTCGCTTCTTGTCAGACTTGTATGTGTGTGTGGGTCACAACTTTATCATCTGCACTGTGAATTCGTACCGTGTGCTTTCTCATCCCTCTCCATTCTGCCAACACATGTCCTGAGAAAAAAAGGATTGAGGATTTTGACGTTGCACTCAAGCATTTTGTGCACCCCTCCTATGTTAACAAAGCCTCTCTCCATTGTCTTATTTATGCCTTACTGACATATCTTACCCACCAAAAAGACTCACTCTAACAAGTGTCCCTTCCTCAGTTAAGTATGGCTGCATTTAAAAGAATGGACCTATTAATGAGCTCACTGAGCTCTGTGGTGTTTTTATTTGAAGGACCTTTTTCATCGTACACATGGAACATGTAATCCTCCTTCAAGCATCTTTCCACCTCAATTAACAATCTCTTCCAAAAGGATGCTCTGCTCCTCCAAGCACAAGTCAGAGTGACACTGAGAGTACAACACCCACAATGAACAGGGTCACACTGCACCACACTGAGTAGGCAAAGGCAGTACTTACAGTGGGGAGCCTACGTTTTGAGGAGCACCAACCTATATGGCAAATTACTTTTCATTTAAAAATTTCTGAAACACTACAATAGGTAAAAGAGAATGTGATTCAACAGTACGTCTACAGTTGTGCAAGAGCATGACTTAATCCTTATAATCATGAATGTGAAGAAGAGAGCTTTTTTTTTTCCTTTTGTTGATTAGTAAATTGCTGCTTCAGGATCGGTCTGTAACACAAGCTTGTACTCCTCAGATGTTTTTTTCTTTCTTTGGTCAGTTGCTTTCAACTTTTTAAACTTTGCTTTGCTTCCCTTTAATGCATTTATACTTCTCATGTTTCCCTGTTAAAAAAAAGAAGGAATAATTATAAGCATTTATCCTTTGAGTGTGTGATTTTTTCACAACATATTATACATATACAGCATATAGTTTTCGACATATTCCGCATACTCTGAATAAATAAACATCCTCTTTGAAACAGTGGCTACAGTTAAATGAGACATCGTGGCTCAAGAGTTGGGAGTTCGCCTTGTAATCGGAAGGTTGCCGGTTCGAGTCTCGGCTTGGACAGTCTCGATTGTTGTGTCCTTGGGCAAGACACTTCACCCGTTGCCTACTGGTGGTGGTCAGAGGGCCCGGTGGCGCCAGTGTCCGGCAGCCTCGCCTCTGTCAGTGCACCCCAGGGTGGCTGTGGCTACAATGTAGCTTGCCATCACCAGTGTGTGAATGGGTGGATGACTGGATATGTAAAGCGCTTTGGGGTCCTTAGGGACTAGAAAAGCGCTATACAAATACAGGCCATTTACCATTACCACCAGTGTTGGTCAAGTTACTTGAAAAAGTAATCAGTAACTAATTACTGATTACTTCCCCAAAAAAGTAATCCCCTTACTTTACTGATTACTTATTTTCAAAAGTAATTAATTACCTAGTTACTTAGTTACTTTTTAAAAATACGATTTACAACTAGAGATGGCACGATACCACTTTTTTATGTCCGATACCGATACCGATATCATAAATTTGGATATCTGCCGATACCGATATGAATCCGATATAGTGTTTTTTAATCAACAAAACTGTTTTTTAAAATATCTTGCTGCATTTTGCAAGTCTGCAAGTTCATACTCAAGTTTAAAACAACAACTACACTAAAGCTATTCTGTTATACCTGTATACAAAAAAAATATTTCATAGTTCAGCAATACTGATCAATCTAATAAACTTAGACCTACACCATCCTCCCTATTCTGGTATTTTAAAGAGTACTTAGCGTAAATATTAAGCAACCTAACTAATAGGGTTCCAACTCCCAGCAACAACAAAAATAAATAAATAAAAAATAGGGAACCACCCCTCACGCTCCACCTCATGATGCTTAATCAACGTAATCAACCTTAATTTGATGCAGTGTGAAAAAAAATGCACAGAAATCAATTATTTTTCAAGAAATATTAAATAGATTCAACATCTTTCTTCAACAAAATTGCAGACTGCACAGATGGTACCTTCCCAAAGGAAAATGTACTATAGCTTACTAGGGTATATATATTAGACTTAATAGTCACTATATACAGTAATTGACTTCTATTCATTTTACATCAAATTAAAACTTTGGGTGTCAGATAATTATTTATTAAAAGCTAGACATTTTAAATGAGAATAAGAAAGAAAAGTATGTCTTTGTGCCCCCTTTTCCCAGTTAATGCCCTATCGGCCCCCCTGGCTAAACTTTGCTAGATCCGCCCCTGCACAGTTACCAGCCGTCAGCTACGTAGAAAAAGATCCTCGAGTAGAAAGTAATATTAAATACATTCTAACAACAGCTTATCAAGCTTAAACGTGCTGCTGTTGTTCAGCCGCTGGTTTGCTCTTTCTGGCGCAAAGTGGGCCAAAAACAAACAAGAGAGACTCACAACAGAAAAGCCGATCAGCTGATCATTAGCAGTTTCACGATTGAAGTAGCAGCCGGAGAGCGAGAGGCAGTCGCTCGTTAAGCTTAACGCAGGAATGCTTTACAAACATTCAGAGATGGACTTACACACTTGCTTTACTTCTCTCGGGATAACTTTGTCGGAGATGAAATGCCAGGTTGCTAGCGAAGCTCCAAATGCTATCCAGACCACCGACAGGTCCCGCATGCCACAGCCGCTCTATCACGTGATGCATACTGCTCCGACGTTCTGAGGCGAGTTACGGCGTGTTGCAAGTTTTGTGAGGTGCTTTCGTGATATTTAATGGATCGGATTACATTTTTTTATTTTTCTCCGATATCCGATCCAGTAATTTAGGTCAGTATCGGACCGATACCGATACGTAATATCGGATCGGTCCATCTCTATTTACAACCTGAAGAGGTGATAAAGCGATAGATCTTTCAGCCCAATTCTACTTTTTCTACATAATCCATCATACAAAATGTAATCAAATGGAAAAGTCTCTTTTTTTTAACTTGTTTTAATCTTTTAACTTTATGCATCAAGCAAAAATGTAATTATATGCAACAACATTCTCTGACTTGAATAAATTAGTTTAACATTTAAACCTATTTTCGACACATTCCAGCACATAAAATAAAATATTTTTTGTGTTTACACTCACTCTTTCAAATAGATGCAAGTAAAACACAGCAGAAAATAAATAAAGTCAAAGACTCAGTGGTCCTGTTGCTCTATTTTCACCTGTAAAGCAGGACTGCGGTAGGCGGAGGTTTACCCTGGTGCAGGTGTGCCGCGGTCAGTTGAAGAATCCGCGAGTTTCTCTGTGAGTTTCCCATTACGTCGTTGCGCACTCTGTGCTTGCTTGGAAGTTTAGGGGTTTTTTTCGCTGTAAAAAGAAGTTTTCTTCCCACGCACGATGGACGCTAATGTTTTTGTCACTGTTTATGGAATCAAACTCAAAGTAAGGTCAGTACTTCCACGCTTTAAACGCTGCACGCTCATACTCTCTCCCACAATCGATATGTGATCCATTGTTGATCTGCACACAGCTGTTGTCACTAACGGCGCACTCGCTTACGTCACTGTCGTGAGACATTCTCGTAAAAAAATCACGGTTTTAGTAACGCAGCAACGCAGCGTTCCTACGGGAAAGTAACGGTAATCTAATTACCATTTTTGCAATAGTAATCCCTTACTTTACTCGTTACTTGAAAAAAGTAATCAGATTACAGTTACAAGTAACGCGTTACTGCCCATCTCTGATTACCACAGAATTTTATTTAGCAAAAATATCAACTGAGGCAATATTATTCTTTGGCCTAATGCATATGTCTGCCTTTAGCAGCAAGTACTCTGAATTTACTGAGGGCAGACTGTTTTCCAAGAAAGAAAGAAAGACAGACAAACAGAATAGACAGACATTTTCCAGACTACAAATGCCAGAGACAAACTGTGACTGGCTGAGTAAGTTCTATTCCTTTGCGCTCAACCTGAAACTTCTATCAGTTCATCTTGAGAGACATGCAGGGGTGTACTAGAAATTTCAAATGATCTGGTATCATTAATTATTTAATCAAGAATAGACTATAAAATATCAACTTTAAGTTCCTTGAAAGGATAAAGACTTTGCATGTTCGAACAAGTGAAAGATTTCGCACTTTGTTGCTTGCAGGGACAATGTGAGGATAGATGTTTATCAAGGGAAAGGAGTCAGATAAGAGAAGGCATAAAAATACCTTCCATGGAGTAGTTTCATTTCGATTATTTAGGCAACATTCAGTTTAAGTTATTGTGAAAGAACTTGTTGAAAGGTAACTTGGTGCCATGGAATAAAACACATACTGTATATTCATAATACATATAATTATGTAGACAGACAGTCTCTCTTCAGACTTGTGATTTTTAGAGCTTTAAAAATAAATGTGTGTCCTGTTTGAAGAGACCTAATAGGAACAAACAAGCCTTTTTCATGAGAAAGGGGATTTCTTTATATGGTTGAATAGTGGTTATATTGATCACATTAATACTGTAGTTCCCAATCCCATCCCAGTTAAAATGTGGATATTTAAGCTGAAACAGAAGCAGGCCATGTGTTAAGTTTCATCTCTTTTTGTTTTACCTAGGACAGTCTCTGCGTGGAAGCTGTTGTATGCTACATGGATTGCATCTCTCTAACACAAACTTTTAGCTTTATAATATCACCAAGGTATGACAAGTGTCTTTGTATTATTTAAATGTATTTTTATTCTACATCAAATAATAACAAAAATGTATTTTAGAAGAATGGTTTGACTTGGGTTTAGGGTTGGTCTCAAAGACTACACCCAGCCTAAATACATGCGGGTAACAGGCTTCAGTTAGGAGCCGTTTCTTACCTGCACACATTTTATGTTGACTACCTGAAGGATACTTACCAAGTGAGCTCATCCACCAGTATGTCAAGGTAACTGCTGACACACACACACACACACACACACCAGTTTTATATTGTTTATCATTATCAAATTTATCACAATAACATTTATTAATACTCCTTTTAAAACTCCACAAATTATGTAATGTCATTTTCAGTCTTTTTGCACACACAAAAGAAAAAACAAACTCAAACTACTTTGCAAGAAATCAGAGAAGCTGGTTTGTGCTTGAGATATCATATATGATACAGTTCTTTGTGTAAGAAGTCAGTTAAGTCCATTGTTTTTCTTAACCCTTGTATGGTGTTCGGGTCTGTGAGACCCGTGTTCAGTTTTTTTCAAAAGAAAAATTAAACAATTAATTATTTTTTCACGTGTAAATGTGTTGTGTCTTTCCACTCACTCCACTTGATTATAACTGATTTATTTATAACATTTTATATAAAAGAAAAACGAGAAGCACATTAATTCATAAATGTGATCTAACAAAGGTAAAGGGAAAAAATTAACCATGTTTGCTGTTCATATGTCTTGTAATTGGGATGAAGTAAACATCTGTTGAGTAATTTAACATAAAATTGTTTGATAGTGTTAATTTGGAAAGCCAAAACTCTAGCGGGTCCACCAGACCCATGAACACTGGCTGAGTAACAAAAATACGAACACCACACAAGGGTTAAATATTTTTAACACTATTTCACGTTATGTGGTAGTGTACAAACAAGTTTTTTGATACATATATGTACATACATATGTGCTCCATGGACATATTTGTCCATAGAACAAAAAGTCTTAAATGCCTGTATACTTCCTATAAGTACGGGGGGTTAAACAAGGCAACAACTAATGGAGTAAACAGCTAATATGACTCATGTAATTTATTTGAAGTGTGCAGAGTTTTGTGTTTAATCTGAAAGGTAAAAACTTAAATGCTTAATCATTTGAAAGGCTCTAAAAAGTCAGAGCATTAGAAAGTGAAACGGCAGCACAGTGAGGGCACAGCGATGCGATGAAGGCTGTCCCAATTCGAAGGCTGCTTGAAATGCGGCCCTCAAATGCGTCCTTCATTTCCCTGAATTTTAAGGACGTAGCGGTGTAGACTTCGTGGCCCAACATATCCCAGAATGCATAGCGCGGCGGTGGGTGTGGATAATTTTGCTGGGGGGGAAAAAAAAAAAAAAAAAAAAAAAAAAAAACGGCGGATGAGGGGCGCCCGAAGAGTAAACTTTAAGTACTGAATATTATGTCACTTATTTATGTGCAAATGTTTAATAACGAAGAACATTAAAACATTACTGGTGGCCACAAGTCAGCAAAGTTATGTGACATTAGTGACATTAGGCCGGCCGCGTGGGAGACAGCGGCCGGCCTCCAGAGATCAGGAGCTGATGTCCAGCTGATGGCCTGGAAAGTGGCCGGTGACGGTGCACTGGTCGACATGGCTTGGCAGGCACCAGGCCTGGACGTGGCTTTGCAGGTCCAGATAAGGCAGGGGGCTGGACGGGCTCCTCGGTCGGGCCCTCCAGCTGACGAGATGTGATGCTGGTTGGGTTCTCTAGAACCCACAACTGGTGAAACAGACCCAGGGCCTGCAGGTGCAGAGTCGTCTGGCTGGAACGAAGCGGACCATAGCTGCGCAAGACACACAGCTGGCTCACGGTGCAGTGGCCGGGGTTGCACAGTGCAGTCAGGCTGTCCAGGCATTGACAATGATCCAAAGTTCATAGTGGGTTGGATGAGCTCGAGTGAGCTCTCCACTGCTGGACTCAGCGGGCCTGAGTCTGCTGAGGTCTGAAGTTCGGCATCTGAGGAGGCCCTGGCGAGAGGCTTAATCTCAGAAGTGACTGGTGAGGCAGCACATAGAACATCGTTAGCATAAAAATATTTGAAACCATAAATTCTCAGTTCATGATCACTTTCGGTAACTCGAGTGGTTGATGCCAACTCCCTGTAGGCATTGTCAACATAATTGTTCATGGTAGGATTACAAATAAGTCCATAGCTGAATTCAGAGTCGCATAAAGAGGCAGACATACTCGTGGCTGGCCTAACACTCTGCAACTGAGAAGCAGTGTCATCAGAGCTCACGTTCCCGTGCATTTGGTCTTGATCACTGTCTGCACTTCCAACATCAGGGATTACAGTATTAGAATCCACTACAATCTGCACACGGGAGCAACACTGTCTCGGATGTACGAGCCGGCTGCGGTAGAAAACAGTCTGAGGTGGAGAGAAAGGTCACGCAGCCCTCAGCCATCTTTGAGGTTTCACAACCATTTCCAGCAGGCTCAGAAGCAGACTGTACAGTTGACGTATGAACCTCTTTCACTGTCTCATGAACCTTGGCTTCATGTGGTGTGGCTATGGGAGCAACACTAGAAAAAGTCCTTAATTCTACAGAGTCAAGAACATGGTCTGTGATTTCTTTATGTGCTTCTTCAAAACAGTTACACAGTCTTTTCACTATCACAACACGACTCTAACTGTCCCTCGGTCTTAACCAGAGTTAGGTCGGCCACAGCATGGATGTCTATGAAATCATGATTAATGACAGGGCAGTCTTTAGCACCAGTTTCTTCGTAGCCAGGCCCACAAAAGGGAAACCCAGTACACTCTACTATATCAGGTTCATGAGATGAAAAAGCACAGTCACTCACCTCCGTTATAAGAGGAGTCTGGGACAAAACTAGCACGGGTGCTGACTGGACAGCTACTGCCTCCACCCGGGAATCAGATGCGGGTATAAGGTCGAGCAGCGCCACAGCCGCCTTGGAAGTGCACCCAGGGTCCTGAACATGCATTTCAAGGGGTGCTAGCAGAGGGGCAATAACAAAATTAGACCTTAACTCTTCAGAGACATCAGCACAGTTCAAACAGTCTTTAGTTGCTCCTTGAGGAAAGCTAGACAGTCTCTCTTCAGACTTAGAAAATGGTTTAAACAGAGTTTCAAACATGGCATGGGGTGGCTTGGTAATTGTTAAATTGTCTGAGTTAACAGGATTTAATTCTTGATCACACACAGAACTAGGACTGCTCGCTGATGATTTCAGCACATTAACTCGACAGTCATGTGATACAGAATACTTTGAGTCTGAACCTTTACTCCCAGCATCTTTCATTATTTCAGAAAAACTGACTGCAGGTTCACTGTGTGAGTCTTAATGGTTGATCTGATATCCTCGTGTTGGTGTTGTTCCCAGATCATCATACTAAATGTTGTTCCAGGATCAACATTGCAAGTGACCAATCAGAATGTTGTGACGTCATACTTTTGCGACTTCGGGAAAAACCGGCGTAAAACAAAAAACTGTACTTAAGCTGCGTGAAACCGCCTCTGTCCGCCGATCAACGGACCCTGACCCTAACCCTAACCGTAACCCTTTAATAAACAGTAAGCAGAATTGATATTGTCCTTGCAACATTGGAATTTCATAAATGCACGAATGGCTTGGCGCGCAAAGGAATAACGTCACAACAATGTGATTGGTCACTTGCAATGTTGAACCTGGAACAACATTTTCATGATGGTCTGGGAACAACACCAACACGAGGATATCAGATTTCATTTCATTTCATTTCATTTTTTATTTATTTCACACTTGGTACTACAAATCAAACAAAACAACCACATCTTCTGTCAACAAAACACAACAACCATGTGTGAAAAGGAGCAGGAAGAAGAAAATATTCTTATTAAACCCTGCCCCCTATCTACCATCGAACTTATATCACCGATGGGCACCAAAAATCAGGAACAAACTAATATTGACATTTCTCTCCGGTCGAATCCCAAACCAACATCACATTCATTCGCATTCTTCATACTGAGTTATCGTTTTAAACATATAACACTTTTTAAAACATTGTAGATTTATACAATTCTTTAAGTTATAATGAAGTGAATTCCACAGTCTTATACCCCTAACCGTTGTGCTCATTAATCTTTGTGTAGTCCTGGCTAACTGATGTTTAAAATAAAATTTCCTTCTATTCTCTTCTCCCCTTGAACACATCAAAAATACTCTTTGTAACTTAAAAGGCAAAATATTATTTTTAGCCTTAAACATAATTAATAATGTCCGTAATTTCACTAAATCTCCTAATTTTAATAATTTTGATTCTATAAATAATTTGTTTGTATGTTCTCTATATTTAACATTATGAATTATTCGTATAACTTTCTTCTGTAATAGGTTTAAAGGTTTTATGGTATTCTCATATGTATTCCCCCAAACTTCAACACAATAGTTGATATATGAAAAAAACAAAGAAAAATATAAAATACGCATTGTTTTATAATTTAATAAATCTCTTATACTACCCAAAATATAAATACTTTTGACCATTTTCTTTCTAATATGTTCAATATGAGATTTCCATGTCAAATTCTCATCCACTATTACACCCAAAAAACGAAATTCAGTAACTCTTTCAATCAATTCTTCCTCTATAAACATAATGACTTTATCCTCCTTTACACGATTGCCAAATATCATATATTTCGTTTTTGTCAGATTCAAAGATAATTTATTTACATCAAACCATTTTTTTATTCTTAACATCTCAGAAGTCATAATTTCAACCAAGTCTTTCAAATTCTCTCCAGAGCAATAAAAATTTGTGTCATCTGCAAATAAAATCGAATTTAACCTTTTAGATACGTCACAAATATCATTAATATATAAATTAAAGAGTTTAGGTCCCAAAATAGAACCTTGAGGAACACCACATACAATCTTCAGTCTTTCAGAAGTATTGCCAAAATAATAAACATATTGCAACCTATTCTCTAAATAACTCATTAACCAATTCAATGCTACTCCTCTCACTCCATGGTTATACAATTTAGAAATCAAAATAGAATGTTGTATCGTATCAAAAGCTTTTTTTAAATCAACAAATACTCCCACTGTGTATTTATTATTATGTGTTGCAGATGAAATATCTTCAATAAAAGTCAACAACGCTAATGCCGTTGACCTATTTTTACGAAATCCAAATTGGTTTTCATGTATTAGTTGATATTTTTCAATAAAACTATCAAGTCTTTGTGCAAAGAGTTTTTCTAGCAATTTTGAAAACTGTGATAAAAGAGACACTGGCCTATAATTGTTAAAACTATGCTTATCTCCTGATTTATATAATGGTATTACTTTTGCCACTTTCATTCTGTCAGGGAATACTCCTGACTGTAGCGAAAGATTAAAAATATAACAAAGAGGAGTACTTATACAATCTATTGTCTTTTTAATTATGACCATGTCTATACCTTCACAATCAGTAGATTTTTTATTTTTACAATTTTTTACAATTGCTACTATTTCTTTTATGGTAGTATCGGCTAAGAATATGGAATTAACCATTCTATTATCACCTATCCAGGCTTCCTCATCTCCTGGATCATCATTTTTCCTGATTAGATTTGCTAAGGTAGGTCCAACATTTACAAAAAAAGAATTGAATTCGTTTACTACTTCGGTCTTATCTTTAACAACTTGATTATTATTAATAAAATAATTAGGCCGAACTATGGGTGTGTTCTTATTACCCAATACCTCTTTAAAAATATTCCAAATGCCCTTAATATTATTTTTGTTTTCCTGAAAAACTTTATTATAGTAATCTTTCTTAGCTTTCCTCAATATTAATACCAACTTATTTTTATATAGTTTATATTTCATTTCCGCATTTTTAGTTCTATATATTATGTACTCCCTATATAAATTATTTTTCTTTTTACACGCATTTGCAAGACCCTTAGTTATCCAAGGTTTCATATTTATATTCTTTTTCTTATGCTTAAATGATATCAATGGACAATGTTTATCATACAAGGCCAAATATATATTTAGAAATACTCCGTATGCAATGTTGACCTCATTAACATAAACCTCCTTCCAGTCCGTTTCCATGAGATCTTGTCTAAACCTATTAATTGCTTCATCATTTCTTAACCTTCTATAACTCACAAAACTAACTTCTTTCTTTCTTTTCATATTTAAATCGAAAATAAAAAAGACTGGTAGATGATCGCTTATATCATTTATGATGAGGCCACTTTCAATATTATTCTCCAAACTATTAATAAAAATATGATCAATTAGTGTTTCTGATTTATCCGTTATTCTACTCGGCTTTATAATTAAAGGATAAAATCCTTTACCATATAATAATTCAAAAAAATCTGACGAAGCCTTATCATTTGTCACTTTACAAAGATCAATATTATAATCACCACACAAACATACAGTCTTATTTCCCTTAACCTTACTCAATAAATTTTCTACTGCTTCTGTAAATAACTCAATCTGTGATCCCGGTTTCCTATATATACACGTTACAATTATATTACTTCTCTTTTCTATATCCAATTCTACTGTCACAGACTCCATTAAATCATCCATAACAACAGACATACATTCAACTTTTTTACATTTCAAATCACAATTAACGAAAAGTGCCACCCCTCCTGCCTTTGTCTTAATTCTATTCACAAAGTACAAATCGTATCCTTCAATACAAAAATTACAACCCTTATTCTCATCTAACCATGTTTCAGACAGAGCAATTATTTGAAACTTGCCTCTCAGACTATACAGAAAATCTTCAATCGAAGCAAAACTTCTATAAAGACTTCTGCAGTTAATATGAATTAAAGAAAATGTATTGGCTATATCAACCTTATCCCTGAATTGCTCCTCTGTAAAATAATCACATGTGACATTAATTGTATTAAGCACATTCCTTTCAGGGTCAATACCTACTTCAAAATCATATGATTTATAATCTGTGTCGTCAAACATAATGCATAAATTATTCTAGCGCTATCTATTACCTCATAAGAAAGAGAAGGAAACAAAAAAGAGAAAAGAAGGAGAAAAAAAAAACTGAAAAAGGAAAGAAAAGATCCTAAGCAATCTCACATTCATTTATCAACATATTTTAAAGTCCGTTGATCTTGTTATCTTCCATATCCAATTTTACAATTTCCTTTTGTCCTTTTCCTCCCGAGGTAGCATTTGACCTTGCCAAAAATAAACTAGTTATAGCCATAATTGGTCGCAACCATTTGTCTATCTTAATCATATTATCACGTATAATTGTCCAATTCCTCAAGTTCCTTAATCGTTACAACCTTGGCTTCTTCTGGTGTTCCATTCAGTTTAATCATCACTTTGCAATTCCTGGTCCAGGTTGCTTGAATCTTTTTCTCCTTCCGTAAAATACGAGCTTGTCTTGCAATATCTGCATTTCTTTTTGTAAGATGTTCATTCAGATATACTCCACTTCCTTTCAAAAGGCTGGACCGTCTCAGCAATTCTACTTTGTGTTTTCGATTAACAAATCTCACTACAATTGCTGGAGGAGCATTTTTGTGCCTTCTAGGAAGAGTATAGCATGCAGATATATTGTTACTATGCAGGGGAAGATTTTTACTCGAAAAGAATTCCACAACCTGCCGTTCCAACGATTGTAGCTCCTCCATCGGGGGCACGTCCTCTCCTCGTTTTGCACCAGTCCCAGATTCGGTAACTCTCGCATATGTTCTGTGTTTAGTTTCCAGACCGAGTCTTAATGCCCTCATCACTGGTTAACTCAGAAAAAACCTTTGACTTGGTAGGATGACACAGTACAGAAGTACAACAGTTGGTGGCTGCCAATAATGGTGGGTTAGTTATCACAGTGTTGCACTTTACAGAAAATCCGTCCTGTACTGCGCTTAAAACCCCCGTAGAGCAGGGCGCTAGGCTAGTGTCGGCGGATACAGACACATTTTCATCAACGGCAACATTAGAACTAGTGATCGTAGTACCAGATTCAGACGTTGTCTGCTCAAAGCTTGCTGTACCAGGGTTAAATAACTCTGGAACAAGACAGTTACTGTTTGCATCAATGCAACATTCAGGTTCAGAAGTTATGACGCCGAGGGCACAGTCATCTTTATTGCTATTATGGTTGTTAACTGGTTCATGGATGCTGTAACCTGCCGAATCAGCCAGGTCACAGCCAGACAAGAACGTTTTATTCACAGCTGCCCCTGAAACACTCTCCTTTGACTTGAGGTCTTTGGCTATGGGGCTATATACAGCGTCAGAAACTGAGTCAGTGGTACTCACGACTGGATGGCTGATGGAAGTTAACGCCTCAGATGGCATTAACTGAGGGACTTCCTTAGGCTGAGGCTCGGAGCGCCGACAGCAAGAGCGCCGCTTCTTTCTATCCGTGGAAGCTGGCGGAGTGAGGGGTGGAAGTCCCTAGAAGCTCCGGGGACCCCCGAGAGCCAGTCGAGTTCCCCAGAAAGAGTGCTCGTGCTCCGGAATGAGCCAAGGCCTCCACCGGCGCTCCTCGTCCAACAGAGCACTCAGTATTTGCTGTCGCTCTTCGTGGTCCAAATCTACTGCGTCTAGTGCTTCCCCACATTGCACCGTGGCAGGAAAGTGGCGAGACTGTGATGGCGATGAGGTGACTGAAGAACTGGAAGGCGATGATGGCGCAGAAGAGTCTGGTGCCATGGCGAACCTCAGCACGCCGACTCTAACCGCCTCGGGCTTGCGAGGCAGCGCGGTGCAGACAACGTTCTGCAGATCCCCTGGCAATCCCTCTATGAAAGCCGGGTATGCAGATATCAAACAGCTCAGCTGAGCTCTCACGGACTCCTTCTTCCTCTCCGGTCCGCACGCGGAGAAGATGATCCACTTTCCATGGAGCACAGTCAACCGAGTGTTGAACTCCCATTGGTCCTCACAGATGTCCGCTAGGCCCATGATATTCGCGTCCTACTGTCACGGACTGCCGGGGCAGACCTTGTGGAGTGAGTAGAGGACCCAAGAGCAGACAGAGGCGAGGACACAAAACTGGACTTAACAAAAAGCGAGCCTTTATTTAGGGCCGAAAACTCACAGAAAAACAACAACAAAGTAACTGAGGGAAAACCTGAACATAGACTGGGAAACTATGACTCTACTAAGATTTAGACTATGTCTAAACAACATTCAGACTATGACTTACTATGGCTGGGAAACTGTGACAAGGGGTAGGGGAGATAACACAGACTGAGGACTAAATACACACATGAGGTGATCAGAGGAAGTGGAGACACATGAGGACACAGCTGACACACATAACCTAATCACAGGACAGGGGAAGTGAAACTAAATGCAATGAACAAAGAACAGAGGACTCTTTCAAAATAAAACAGGAAACATGATGAGACAGACCAAAAAACATGGGCTTGACAACATGAGACGTGGAACACAAAGGGCAAATGAGATTAAGATCCAGGGGAAGGGGAAATGAGGAGATCCAATAAACAGAACTAAGGCTGAACAACTTAGGGGTTTAAGAGAGGTGGATGAACTTAACCCAAACAATAAATGACAAAACACAAAGACTCAAGTTCTAACTAATAATGCAAAAACAAGAACTTAACATATCCCCATACTTAAAACAGAAATACACAATATATAATGAACTCAAAATGCTGGGTCACAGACCCAGCCATGACAAATAGATTTAAACGTGTGCACCCAATTCTTGTTTTCTTAAAAATACATTCTGTACAGTGGAAAACAAACATTTCAAAGAAATAGTTAACCACCATCCCCCCAAATTACCATGACGTGTGTATGACGAGTGTATGTAAAATAATTTACATATTTTTCATGGCCTCAACAAACCCCTCCTACAACTGAGACTGCTTGCTTTTTGCACTGGTTGACCAATTTAGCCTGATGGCTCCCTGTTACAGACCATCTAGAGACAAATTAAGATGGTTTGGAAAGGACTAGCACAAATGTCAAGCAAGTTAAACCTGATTTGATTCAACAGTAGAAACCAAAGCATGCAGTTTTCAAATATTCCTCAACAGAAACTGTGGCTCCAGTAAGAGTGTAAGTGTGAGAATGTTAGTTTTCTGTGTAAATCATTTAGAACAGCACTTCCAGCTGCATCTTTCAGTTATTCTGTAGATAATTGGGTTCCAAGAAACCACACCTGCTTGCTAGGAAATAATTTGTCCCCTTTTCTTTTCTTTTCTTTTCTTGTTTTTTTTTTTTTTTTTTTTTGCTTACAACAAAGTTTTACTTCTGTTTAGTCTTTTTGTGTGCTAAATAAACTGCTAACCATCTTTCTTTTGTTTAGAATAATTGTGAAGTGACAAAACACTGAAAGTCAAGAAAACCTGTTAATAGAAAGATTTAGAACTTTGAAAAAGATAAATACAATGCTGATTTTTAAATATTTCAAGACTTTGCATTCCAAGCAAATTATAACTGGAGCTCAAATCCTTTATAGAATAGAATAGAATAGAATAGATCAACGAAACACATTGGTAGCATGTAGATTTGCATTCAGATTCTTACAACCTAAGTATCTACAAAGTAATAGATAGTAATATAATGCACACATTTAATGCACTCTTATCTTTTTAATGTTATTACTAATTGGAATTTTTTTGTGACCACAGATTTTTGAAACAGACCACCTTAGGAGCAAGCAGTTTGCTGGTGGTGACTGGCCTTCTCTTGACTGTTGCTATTTTCTGTAAAAATATGTCAGACTCCCGAGATTCACTTCTTGAAGAAACCAGGAGAGATGATGTCATTAAGCCACCACAAATCACTCCAGCTCATCATATTTCCTGGTCAAGATGTCAACAAAACATGTCTGTTGCTAACATTAAGAACTTCAGCGCACTTCCTGATCATATAAAAGACTTTTTGTACTATCGCCACTGTCGCCATTTCCCCATGCTGCTGGACATTCCTGATAAGTGTGGAGGAGCTGAAGGGTCCTCGGATGTTTTTCTTTTGCTGGTCATTAAAAGCGCTCCTGTGAACTACGACCGCCGAGAAGTACTGCGCAAAACCTGGGCTAAGGAGAGATTACAGAATGGTGTGTGGATCCGAAGGCTTTTTATCTCAGGAACAACAGGTGTTGGTTTTGAGAAAAAGAGACTGAACACACTCCTTAAAATAGAGCAACGTGAGAACAATGATATTCTTCAGTGGGACTTTAATGACTCATTCTTTAACCTCACCTTGAAGCAAATACTCTTCCTCGAATGGATGGAGAGAAACTGTCCACATGCTCGCTTCCTGCTAAACGGTGATGATGATGTCTTTGTCAACACAGATAACATGGTTGAATATCTACTTCAACTTAAGGACAATGATGGACGGAAACACCTCTTTACTGGCTGGGTGATCCGATATGTTGGCCCTATTCGAGAAAAGTGGAGTAAATATTATGTTCCAGTTCAGGTGTATGAGTCAGAGTCATACCCTCCTTACTGTAGTGGTGGGGGTTACATTTTATCTGGCTACACAGCTTTGGTTATATACAATATGTCCCACTCTATCGCTGTTCTTCCCATTGATGATGTTTACTTAGGAATGTGTTTGGCCAAAGCAGGACTTAGCCCTGAGCGGCATGGTGCAGTGAGGATAAATGGACTTCACGTTCCTTCCACTACAGCTGATGACTATGACCCTTGTTATTATAGAGGAACTCTACTTGTTCATAGATTCCTTTCAGCAAAAATGTACTACATGTGGAACAAGATACATGACCCTAATCTGAAATGCTTTGCTAGTGGCTAAAAAAAAAAAAAAATCAATCATGACTTTGCCTGTACTCATTGATGCTGGCTGACTCATTTCTACTTAATTTGCTATACATATTCAATAAAATGCCAGTGTGGATAATACAGGCTCAACCGAAAGAAACTACTTTGCTTCAATTATCCCTTTTAAAACTTACAAAGTTTTCTGTCATTTCTTTATGTGTTATTGAGGTTTTTAAACTGGGGTTGTACATAATTGTGTGGAGTTATGTGGCAAGGTGCAATAGTCTGTCTGTTACACTCAAAGCCTTGTGATGTATCTGAATATAGGTCATAAACAAAAGGGTAATTATTCACTGCATATAGGGTTCAATAAAATACTTCCTGGTTACCAGTGGCAAGGTGAGGACATTTACAAATTAAAGTTAATAAGTGTGTGCTTCAAATTGAGTGAATGAAAAATTACATTACATAATTAACACAATCTTTACATGGTAATGGGACAGTATAACTGCATATACTTACAAATATTTCAAAATCACTGTATCCTTTAGTTATGAAGTTATTTTGTGCACATTCTGGGAATTATAAATAAATAAACACAAGAGACAAACATCCCATTAATTTTTGTGTGTAATCAGTTATAATCTTTTTATTTATGAACCCTTTTACCAACATTCTCAGGGCTGAACAGAACAATAGCTTTATTGCTGGATTTATAGATAAATAACACAAAGGGAAGGCTAAGTGACAGATGCCAAACAGAACATGCTGATACAGAGAATTAACAAAAGAAAAGGACACACAGCAGGAGGGAGATTGCGACACTGGATCGAGGGAGACAGACGATACATACAAGAGGGAATCAGAGAAGAAACACCTGGGGAATACGGTTGAACATGATCAAATAGATGAGACGGGAAGTAAAGTAAACACCAAGCACACAGGGCAAGAGAGCGCTAGGGACAGAGGCATGAATAGGGACGCTGACTGGCAAATAAACATGGAGACAAGACTGACTTAACAGGGAGATGCTGAAGGAAGCACACGGAGACGAGACCAAATAACAAACAAGAAAACCTAAACTAGAAATAATGTTAAATTCAAGAGTGGGAGAAAACTAAACCAAAAAAGTCTATAAGTCTATAAGCAATGATGAATAAACTGGACCTAAAAATTCATAAACACAAAAACACTGGGACAACGACCCAGGCACCCTAACAATGTGCCAGTCATGTATCTGTAATGTCAGTGCAAAAGCATTCTGCACAAAAGAGCAATCCACCGTGTCTTTCTTTAAGGTCGTTTACATGGCAAGTATATGGCAAGCAAGCTGTAATGTGTAGCACTAGAGTAATTACTGAGTATATGGTCTAGTATTAGTTATGAATTAGAATTAGTAATTACATTTTGGAGAGGTTGTTACCAAACACCAACAGAGTGAATCACAGTGGGAAAAATACATTATACAGTAAACACAGTCACTGTGCAATCAAGAGTCAGGTAAGAGTTGCCAAAAACACTGACTTTTTCCTGCACTACAGGGGAGCATCAAATGAAGGTCTTCCTTCTCCTTAAGCAGTAGGCAGGCACAGGATTGTCAGCAAGTGAGGTAATTATCACAGGTGAGCTGGAATGAATGGTAGTCTTTACAGTCAGTAGTTTTCACATTCCATTTCCATTAAATTCAGTATAATTCTGAACAGTTCCCCAGTGCTCTCGAATGATATTCAAAGTCTTCTTTGGATGTTGGCTTTGTGCTGTTCACCTTAAAGGTGCTGCTTTAAAAATGTTGAGATCTGGGCTCTGAGGAGGCCAGTCAATGACTGATAGTATTGTTTTATGAGATTTTCTTCCTGTTTTACTTACTTTACTTATCATATAAGGCTTATATGATTTACTCATGAAAGTGGCCACTTTCATATATTGTTTTAGTAAGTATCCAAAACACACAAGTTTCATTTATATAAATTTTCAAGGGATCTTACATCTGTTTTCACTCTTGTATTCGTTTCATACAAGTTTCACGCAAGACAGATACAAACTTTATAAGATTTATATATATCTTTTCCATATGGGTCTCCTCACAGCTTGCCTTACCTATAATGAGGTGATCACAGTAAATGACATATTATAATATTCATTCCATGCACTATTCAAATGGACAGGACAATGGTATACTGGTAAACATTACAGCGTTTCTTTGCAAGACAAAATAGCATGTGTGATGCTGAGCTCAATTTCTGAGTCAGCTATATGCTTTGCGTTACGCATTTAAATGTTTACTGCTTTTTTCTCTCCTGAAACTCAAAGATGTCTCAGAAACTTAGACAAAGTCTGGTGATCCTACTCTGCATCTCTGAGCATTGTTTTACCAGTTTTTTCTTTCCTCCTTCCAGTTCCGTTGTTTTGTACTTCATTTTATTATAAAATTCTTGTAATTTTACCTCTCAAAGTCCTGGAGAAAAAGTTTTTCTTCTTTCGGTTTTATGTCCAGTTCTTTTGTCTTGAAGAAACTGCAATGTTTCATCAAGCTTTATTTGGAGCACTTGTATTTTTCCTCCATGTCTTCATGCTTTCAATAAATTTCTGTTTTATGTCGTGTTGCTTTCTCTCTTGAAGCAACTGTTGATTTTTGTGCAGTGTCTTATTAAGCTTTCCCTGCAGCACTTTTTATGAGGATATTTTTTTGCTTGGACAAATTATCAGTAAAGTTTCAACCCCTGTTGTTTTTTTAAAAATGTGTTATAGCAATACCATACACCAAAAGACACACACATATATTTATGATTATTGGATACTGTAACCCAGGATAATATTGTTTGGTGTCAATTGTATTTTATATTTTTGGGAATTGTCCTCAAATCAGTGTGAGTAGTTGTATTTTCATTGCTGTACTTCTTTTGTACTTTTGTTTTTGGTATATTGTTCTGTTATCAGTTGCACCACACTTTTCAGTCGCAATTTATTCATTTTTTTTAGATATTTTAGTCATACATGAAGATTCAAGGTCTTTATTGTTAATACAACAATATACACAGTGAACTAAGCACACAGCCCTGCAACGATCCTGTAATCAGTCTGAGGACTGGAAGTGTTATTTCCTATGAAGACAGACTGGGGCCTGTCAGTTAGGAAGTCCAAGATCCAATTGCAGACAGTGGTGTTTATTCCTAGTAGGTCCAACTTCTTTACAGGTTCTGGGGAATGACTGTGTTGAATGCTGAGCTCAAGTCAATAAATAGCATTCTTACATAAATGTCCTTTTTGTTGAGATGAGAGAGAGAAAGGTGAAGAGCAGGCGAGATGGCGTCATCTGTGGAGTGGTTTGGACGGTAAGCAAACTGTAGCTTGTCTAGATTCTTGTAATCAATCCAGGCCATGCACAGGTTGTTCAGTCTAGTCTTACAGTCTCAAATGACTACTCTATCTACCAGTAGCTGGTGTTTTGCCCTTTTGGTGTCTCTGGCAATTCCTTTCTGTTCACCGCACAATATCGAACTATTGGATAAACCTCGGTAGGGATGTTCTGACATAAACGGTAGTAACCAGACCGAAAAGCAGCGCACATTTCGGTGCTTTATTTCGGTGCTTTTTTTCCTGAGCTGTGCACTTCTAGCCAATCATAGAATAGAATAGAATAGAATTCAACTTTATTGTCATTGCACATGCACAGGTACAGGGCAACGAAATGCAGTTTGCATCCATCCAGAAGTGCTTTAGTGATATAGATATATTACAATATATATTAGCAATAATATAGATATGTGAGTATATTACAGAAATGGGTCTATTATGGTATGTTATAATGTACACGGTATGAAGTATGTTGTGAATATTCTATAACTATAAGTATGTACAGGCTGTAGTGAGTACAAGCTATGTACAGGATATGAACAGGATATAAATATGAAAAACTATACAGAATATGAAATAAATAACTTTACAGAATCTGGGATATACAGCTATACAGAAATGGGAACTATGCAAGTTGTAAACAGTTGTAGGATTAAAGATTATCGAATGTACAGAATGATTATTTACACAGAGCTATACAGTAGTGCAGTTAAGATAAGTGAGGGTGTAGATAGTTTCTACAGAGGCTATATAAAGTGCTAGTGGTTGTGAGTGGTGGTTCAGTCCATGTTATTATTGTGTTTGAGGGTACAGTTGTCCATTGTGGGTGTGTGTATGTTCAGTCCATGAGTTTAACGTGGGTCAGATGTCAGGAGGCAGAGTTCAGGAGTCTGACAGCTGTGGGGAAGAAGCTGTTCCGGTACCTGGTGGTCTTAGTCCGGAGGCTCCTGTGGCGCCTCCCAGAGGGCAGGAGGGTGAAGAGTCCATGTGATGGGTGACTGGGGTCTTTGATGATTTTCCCAGCCCTTTTCAGACACCGCTTCCTGTAGATGTCTTTTATGGCAGGAAGTGGTGCTCCGGCGATGCGCTGGGCAGTTTTCACGACCCTCTGCAACGCCTTCCGGTCCGAGGCAGAGCAGTTCCCGTACCAGACTGTTATACAGTTGGTCAGGATGCTCTCGATGGTGCAGCGATAGAAGTTCACCAGGATGTCTGAGGACAGGTGGTTCTTCCTCAGAGTCCTCAAGAAGAAGAGGCGCTGGTGAGCCTTCTTGACCAGCTTGGAGCAGTTGGTCGTCCAGGTGAGATCCTCGGAGATGTGGACTCCCAGGAACTTGAAGCTGCTCACACGCTCCACAGCCGTCCCCTTAATGTGGATGGGTGGATGTGGGTCAGCATTCCTCCTGTAGTCCACGATGAGCTCCTTGGTCTTCTCGGTGTTAAGCAGCAGGTTGTTTCTGTTGCACCACTCAGCCAGACGATCCACCTCCTCCCTGTAGGCGGCCTCATCGTTGTCACTGATGAGGCCAATCACCGTGGTGTCATCTGCAAACTTAATGATGGTGTTGGAACCATCAGCAGGTCTGCAGTCGTGGGTGAAGAGGGAGTAGAGGAAAGGGCTCATCACACAGCCTTGTGGTACACCGGTGTTCATTGTGATGGTAGATGAGCAGCGGTTATCCAGCCGGACATGTTGGGGGCGGTTGGTCAGGAAGTCCAGTAACCATTTGCAGATGAGGGAACTGATACCCAGGTCTGTCAGTTTCCTGATGAGTTGTGAGGGGTGGATTGTATTGAATGCTGAACTGCGATGAATTGCGATGGAGACTGCATCCTCTGTGCTCCTGTTCCGGCGGTATGAGAATTGGTGGGGGTCCAGGGTGGGGGGGAGACAGGATTTGAAGTGTGCTAGGACCAGTCGCTCTAAGCACTTAGTGATGATGGGGGTGAGTGCTACTGGGCGGTAATCATTGAGGCAAGATGGGTTGGAGTTTTTGGGTATCGGGACGATGGAGGTGGATTTGAAGCAGGCCGGTACCACAGCGTGGGCCAAGGACAGATTGAATATGTCCTTGGCCCACGCTGTGGTACCACGCTGTGGTACCAAGGACATCACATCATTTTACGTTTCTGAGAATAGTAGGCGGGTCCAGGTACGTACGTTCTTTTAGAGCAGAGCTACAGATTAAAATGTCCAAGGTGAAGCGGTCAAAAGTCTGGCTGTACTTCACAGCAAAATATGCAAACTCAGCAGCCTGCAACAAGTGCTTTAAGCTGATACTGTGATACTGTCAAAGGAGGTAACACCTCAAATCCGATGAAACACCTGGCGATGCATAGCGTTTTTTTTTAAAAGCCCAGAAATGCGCCGTATTTGATAGCTTGCTGCGAGACCTCACACCGAGCGCATCTACTGCGGGTGGGTTGGCTGTTATGCAACATCCCCCAAAAACACGAAGAGGAGAGTCCTGGCCCCTAGCCCTGCCAGTGTAGCAGAAATGATGATGAATGATGATGCAGCAGCAGCCGTTCTTCTCTGCGTGAGTAGCTTCATGTTATTCGAGTGTAATTTACGTTGAGTAGGCTAACCACGTTATTACATTAATGCATGTAAGGTGAGCTAGCAAACATCATCATAGCTACATGCGGCTGTCTTCTTGTTTGATGGCAGATACTCCCTTCACCCTGGCCAAAAAGGCTAAAATGACCAAAGAAAAAGAGGGAAACAGCTAAACATGAGAGGTTTTTGGACAAAGTTTGTGTTTTTTCCATTGTTTAAGCACTGCTTCCAGCCAAGAGTGATACCATATATGCCCCATAGCTGCAGAAAAGGCTAACATTGTTATCTTTTTACAAAAACCAGCTGAACATGAGAAGTTTTTGGACCAATTTTGTGTTCTCCATTCTTTAAGCACCGGTTTGAGCACCGTTTGAGCACCGGCACCGTTTCAAAAGTACCGATTTGGCACCGGTATCGGATAAAACCTAAACGATACCCATCCCTAAACCTCGGTCATTTCACAGAAATACAGAATAGTGACGGGATACTGTCATTGCCTATCCCTAGTCTGGTAGAGGAGTTTAAATGTGAAAAAGTGAGGCTTGAGATGTCACTGATGGACTCCCGGGACCCAATAGTGAGAGGCACTGCTCCCACCCTAGAAACGGGGAGGAAGTGGACCCCAGCCACATCTGTGCTACAGGCCAAATCTGCTCTTCAGCATCGTGATGTGGTGGGTCACATCCAACAGGGCAGAGGAGGATTTGGTCCTGGAGCAGTAACACCTCAGTGGCAACAGGCATCTGTAACTGAAGGTCGAAAAACGGTGGTGGAGGAGGTGCGTCAACAGGAGGAAACAGCCAGACATGCCAGTGCCGTAGCGGTGGCCAAGCAGGGTTGCTGGATGAATTGGGAGAGTGTGGAAAAGAGGAAACTCTTGTTGGGTCAAAACATGTGACCCTGCTGGAATTCGACCACGAGAGACTGCAAACACAACACAAGAGCCACTTGAATGTTTTTACTTGAAAGGTGAGACTGCGCTCAGAGAGCTAACGATCACAGGGCGATCGTTGCTCAAGAGTTGGCAGTTCATCTTGTAATTGGAAGGTTGCTGGTTTGAGCCCCTGCTCGGACAGTCTTGGTCGTTGTGTCCTTTTGCAAGACACTTCACCCGTTGCCTACTGGTGGTGGTCAGAGGGCCCGGCGGCGCCAGTGTCCACCTTTGTCAGTGCGCCCCAGGGCAGCTGTGGCTACAATGTAGCTTGCCATCACCAGTGTGTGAATGACTGAATGTAGTGTAAAGCGCTTTAGGGTCCTTAGGGACTAAGTAAAGCGCTATACAAATACAGGCTATTTACCATCTAACACAAGCACCCATGTAGCCCACACTCCAAGCTTCAGTCTCCTCTCAAAGTCTTTTATTCAGCTCAGTTACACAACCCCCCACCGTAAAACCCCTGTGGTGTGCCATAAAAACTAAGGCACTGTGTGTGCATGCACGCACATTCAAATGCATGCATTTGAATGAGTGTGTGTGTGTGTGTGTGTGTGTGTGTGTGTGTGTGTGTCTGAAATGGTATACCAATGATTGGGAGAGGTTGGAGTGGTGCTTTGGTGGGGACTCTAATTGAAGTCTTCTGACATTGAGGACAACTCCTGCAAAACATAGCAACATCTGAGCGCAAACCAGGCCAGAAAAAGTATCGCTTGATGCGAGCGGTGGTCTTATGCTTCCCTAGGTGGCCAGCCCAGGGAATGGAGTACCCCAAAGTAAGCACTGTTTCACGGGCTACTTTAGGGACCACTAACTGTTTAACCTGGCCGTGCTGGTGGTATAAGATGCCATCTTGCAGAATGTACAGCTCTTTATTTGTGTCAGATTCAATAGAGTCCTCTTCCTTAGCCCTCAGCAACATGGCAGACAAAGTTGGATCAGCCTGCTGCATTTGTCTGATGTTTGTAGGTACTGAAAAACCTAAAGGCATATCTGGAGCAGCCTGAACTGATTTCTTTCCAACAGTGTGTTGAAATTTTTCACGTCTTCTTTGACTGCGTGGCTTCTGAGACTTCCCGGGATCTGTCTCTAGTTCAGCCTCAAAGAAGGATAAAGCACTGAGGGTTGCATAATGCTCATCCTGATTTTTAGTTTGAGCCCTTGTTATTGCAACATTGCACTCTTGCACTTCTCTCAACAAATCATAGATGACTGGCAGATCCTCCCAAAGAACTACAGGATAGGGCAGATTACACCAACCTTTAACAGATAGGGTGTCCGCTGCACTTCAATAAACAGATCAGCAGTAGGGTATGGTCTTTCATCACCATGTATACAGCAAACTGATATGGTTTCAGAGGGGCATGTGTAATCTTTAGACACATATTTCCTGTGTACCAGAGTCTGTGTGCTGCCAGTGTCTATTAAAGCATTAATTTCTTGTCCATTAATCTTAACTGTGGTGATTTTATTTGACTGCTTTCTCTCAGATTTAATATCCAGATTCTGGTGAGGCACAAAACACATCTGAGATAATTTGCTTTGATTATTAGGACACATGGGCTTAGTGTGACCTTCCTGTCCACAAAGGTAGCACACTGGCGGCCTTTTACCTGGCTTCGAGGTATTCAGAGGCTGCTTTTCCCTTGTAAAGGGCTTACCCACACCCGTCGCTGACCTCTGAGGATGCTGAGGGGGTTGCGACCGACGTGAATCTCTGGCAGCCTTCCATGCACTGTTGCCCCATGGCTGACTCTTACTTCGGGCAGCTACAAACACATCAGCCAGGGTGGCGGCCAGGGCCGTGCAGAGAGGTTTAAAGGGGCGGGTGCTCAAAGTTAAAAAGGGGCACATTGAACCAGGCTGAATAACAACAACACACATTCATCACGAATCTAATATGGGCAACAAGGCAAAGCAAACGTAGCCGATGTTTTACCTGATGGGTACAATGTTGCTGTTGAGGGGTTGCTGTGGATAGTGCTGGAGGGCAGGGCTGTGTTGATCTGAGACTGTTGACATTAAAAAGTCCACAGGAGAGATGGTAGCTGATTAAACAAGTGTCATGAGATAATAACTAAATGCAAAGATTGGTGACAGCGCTTGGAACCATAAGGCAACAAAAACTGTTAGAAATAATTTAGGCTCTGCCTGTGAATCACTCTTTGCTTCTCTTCTTCCTTCCATCCCATCATTTCATATATCACTCTCCACTTGCTGTCTATCTGAGAACAAAGCACAACTTGCTTTTGCAATAAACTATAATCTAATTATCCACACCTAACAACTCTTGCACTTAATCTAAAATAAAATGATGACAGAAAAATGTTATAGCCCTGCCTTTAGTAGCCTCATACAGCTCCTACTGTTTCCTCCTCATGTCCTTACCAGGCATGTCTGGACAATGTTATATCATGAGTAATTTTTTTTTTTTTAAATCCATCTAAATAAAACACACATGCACGCACACACAGTGACATTTTAGACCTTCTTCAGAATACTGTATATACTATGGGCATCACGGTGCTGATTCAGAATCCTTACATTATTATTTATTACTAGAGCTACAATAATAAAGCAATGAGGAGGGGGAAGTAATAAATATGAAATAATGTATTTATGATGATTCCATTTGTTTCACTATCCACTCTGTGCAGGGCAAAGCTTATTACATTTTTAAACTGTAGAGATACAATAATCTTACTGCTGTAAAATCCAAATTTTGTCTTATTTAAAATATAAATCTGATATAATCTGCTTCTTAATGTATGTTCTTTAAAATACAGCGTGTGTTTTTAATATATTATAATTATAATAATGCATAATTATGTGGACATGCATATTAGAAATATAATCCCTCCAGAAAGGCAGGAAAAGCCCGGAAACTTACTTTAAAACTAAATATGTTCCCTAAAACGGTGACAGAGCTACAGACCCATGACAGCCTTACACAGGTAGCCAGCAGCTATGACCAGCACTACTTGTGCAGTTAATAAAAGGACAGGTAATGTTTGTGGCGCTGTTGCACACACAGCACGCTCGTTTGTTTCAGTTCGTCAGTTGCAACAAGACAGCTTACCAACGTGTACGTAATAAGCTAATACTCCTGTGTGCTACACACTACAGTGTGCGCTGTACACCTACTTACTGGTTTTGTTGCATCAGTCTGTGTCTCTGAGTTAACTTGTGTTTCTCCTACCGCTCCGGACTGCAACAAATGCGCGTGCTCTTTGTGAGCTCTTTCCCGGCTCGTAACCAGCGTGTTCTGCCGTCAAGGGCGATCATTGGTTAAATGTGATCATGTGACTGATGCAAGCCAGATCCTTTTATTTAGCAAAACTGTGATTAATAGTTAAATATTATTGTTGAGGGGCACAGACGGGACTCCGCACGCACACATAAAAAAATAAAGAATTTTTTTTAAAAGTTGCCTCAACATAAGGGCACTTTGGGCACCCATCAGGAAAGGGGCGGGTGCTCAAGCCCCTCTAGCCCCCCCTCTGCACGTGCCTGGTGGCGGCCTCTGCAGCAGACTTTGGATTATGCTCCTTGATCCAGACCTGAAGCTCAGGACACAGCATTCTTAAAAACTGCTCCAAGATAATAATTTCACCAACTTCTTTTATAGTTTTTTTAGGCTGAATCCACTTCTCATAAAGTTCTTTCAGTCTCGCATACAGTTCCTTGGGACTCTCATCAAAAACGTCAAGACAGCGAAATCTTTGCCTGTATGTTTCTGGGTTTATATCATATTTTTGCAAAATGGCAGCTTTTACCTTATCATATTGCAGTGAATCGTCCACATCCATATTAACATAGGCACTTCGAGCCTTACCAGTGAGAAGAGGAATGAGGTGAAAAATCCAGTCTGACTCTGGCCAGCGACAAGCAGCTGCAATTCTCTCAAAAGTGGTCAGAAAATGTTCAACATCATCTTCAACAGCTAGTTTCTCCAGTTTAGGATGACGAATATGCACAGACTGACCTGTTAATATGGAGGCTGAGCCAGAACCCTCATGCTGAGATGTTGCTTGTGTCTGATAATCAGCTGGAGTTTCAACAGGCTCTGGATCAGTTGATGTGGGCTCTGGAAGTGGGGTGGTTCTGGCCTGCACTTCCATTTGCAAAAGCCGAAACTGGTGTTGCAAACTCTTAAAACGCTGTTCTTGTAGTATAGCATCCTCTCTCTGCTTTTTATCTCGAACTTCCTGTTGTCCCATGAAAGCCTGAAGAATCCCAGCAATATCAAGGAGAGTTGGCTCCCTGGTATCCTCTCCTTCAGTGTCTCCAGCCACAACTGAAATTCCTTCTTCCATCTCCTTCTCCCTCTCTGGCTGCTGCAAGGCCTCTTTGGCCTCCATTTTATTTCCTCTCTTTGGGCGCACAGCATTCTGCATGGCTCAAAAAGTTTGTCAGGGGAGGAAAAAAAGGACAGAAAAATGCAAAAAAAAAAATCCTGTCTCCTCAACTGAAGGATCCCACTCCTGACACCACATGTGATGGACCGAGTTGAAAAACAGGAGTCGTCCCAGGAATTATTAGAAAAATATAGTTTCCATTTATTTAACCCCCCAAAATTATATTTACAAGACTAATAAATGTTGAGCTCATAAAAGAGGTCAAAGAAACAAAACTGAACTCAGGCAACAACTGCAACCTTAACAAACCAAATGACTGGTCACTCATACATAATTGACCTAAACATGAAATGACATACAAGGGTATATATAATGGCTGATCAGACCATTGTGACACATGAGGGGTAACAAACAAAACACAATCATAAATCACAAATGATGCAGTACAATCTAGTTTGTTAATAAACTAAACACCAAAGAAGAAAATCAAAAAACCCGTTAAACCCTAAACTCAAATATTTAATTAAATACAAATACTTTGTTTTTAAAGTAAAGAAAACACACATTCCCCCCTTCAGCAGGAAGTGGTGGTGTGGTCCAATTATCTTCCTTCATATTTAATGGTTTCAAACCCTGGCTACCATCTTTTGTCCAGCAACTCCCAGGGATGATGGCAGGTAAGAAATAAAAAGACAAAAGTTAGTCAGAAAGCAAAGAAATGAAGTAGTATGAATACATAAGTAAACTAAATGTGCGTGCTTACAAATAGAACCAATGTATCCAAACCAATCAATAAAGTTATTGGCAACTAAAATGTATTACTATGTTCAAATGAAGAATGAAAATACAAAAGTTACCGACTTTAGAGTGTGGCCACGGGTTTGGCCATCACAGTCTCTGTACACATGACTTCCTGCCACACAATATATGCTTACAACTGTTTAACCACATTTCCTGGTTATCCAAAGGTCATCCCCCCACACCCGTATATGGCTTAACTTTAATGGTTCACCATAGGGCTGGACGTAATGACCCAAAATTCATATCTCGATATTCTTTAGTTGGATGGCGATATACAATATATATCTCGATATTTTTTTAAAGCCATAAAAGTAAGAACAAAAAGAGTTCTAAGGCTACGTTCACACTGGAGGCGAAAGCGCATCAAATGTGTATGCAATGTAAAACACAATGTGTATAACATTCTTGCTTTGTGCACGTACTTTAAGTACCGGTATTTCTTTTTTGATTTTTTGGGTTGATTTGTGTGATGACAGATAATGAATAACAATATATCTAAACTGTGTAGTACTAATATGAGAAATCAGTAATCTGAGAAATGTAATTTCTCACCCTGACCGGTCGAGGCAGATGGCCGCCCCTCCCTGAGCCTGGTTCTGCCGGAGGTTTCTTCCTGTTAAAAGGGAGTTTTTCCTTCCCACTGTTGCTCATAGTGCTTGCTCATAGGGGGTCATATGATTGTTGGGTTTTTCTCTGTATGTATTATTGTAAGTTTTAACTTATTATGTAAAGTGCCTTAAGGCGACTATTGTTGTGATTAAGCATTGAATAAATAATGTCTAAAACTAAAGTTGCTACTTGAGGTGGTGTGTGAATGACATTTTGAAAAATTTACATTTTGTGTGGAAAGAAATTTCTTGTAGTTAAGCAAATACTTCAGTGAACTCATTTTGTTCGGTAATGGATTAGGATTTAATTTTATCAGAAAACCGTACAGTAATATTGGCTGTGGATGACAGGGTGAAGAGAGTGGGGGTCACCCAGAGTCAGAATCCAGTGAAATATCTGTGTCATCTCTTACAGTTTTCCTGTAATCTGAGCTCAAAGATGAGGATATTAAAAGTATAGTAGTTTTTTAGTTCACAAAACAGTGAAGAAGGCGCAGCAGCGCCTCTTCTTTCTCAGGAGACTGAAAAGATTCGGCATGAGCCCCCGCATCCTCAGGACCTTCTATCACTGTGCCATTGAGAGCATCCTCACTGGATGCATCACCACCTGGTATGGCAACAGCACCGCCTACAACTGCAAAGCTCTCCAGCGAGTAGTGCGGTGCTCTGAACGGATAATTGGAGGTGAGCTTCCCTCCCTCCAAGACATCTACAGGAAGCGCTGCCTGAGGAAAGCGGGGAGGATCATCAAGGACTCCAGTCACCCCAGCCATAAACTGTTCAGACTGCTTCCATCAGGAAGGAGGTTCTGCAGCATCCGGTCCCGTACCAGCAGACTGAGAGACAGCTTTTTCCATCAGGCCATCAGACTGTTGAACACGTCATAGACACCTCAGCTTCACTACTGGAACTTCAACATTATGCACTCCACACTGTATATAAATGCCACTTGTTTTGCACATATTCAACTCTGTATATTTTATATATTTTATTATTATTATTATTTTATTTTTTTATTTTTTTATTTTTTTACTATTTAATTTGTAAAAATGTGTATACACACACACACACACACACACACACACACGTAGGAAAATATTTAGTATACACATCCAGAAATGCATACACTATTATATATTGTACATATATTTATTAGTTTCAGGTTGGCCATTCTTGTTTTTTGCTCGTTTGTGTTGTTGTGTTTGCACATCTCTGTTGCTTGTGGGGCTCGCACACAAGAATTTCACTCGCATGTGCTGTGCCAGTGTGCCTGCACATGTGATGTGACAATAAAAGTGATTTGATTTGATTTGATTTGAGTATATTGGGTAAATTTTATTGTTAATTTTCTCTGAATCATATAGTAATTTGGGCTGTGGATCACATGGGGAAAAGTGGAGATACACCAAACCTGGGAGTGGATTGTTAAGTAAAATAGTGTCAGGACACAAAAGACTGCGTTTCTAAGCAGGGCTTCACCCATACCGTAATATGCGCAAGGTTAAGTGCAACCACATTTTCGGTGCGGCTGGCGGTGCAGCTAGCTTGACTGTGACTTCGTAAGTTGGCTGGGTCAATCTGGGATATGGTTTTTCAATTTTGTTGTCCGGGTGGAAAATCGGGAGAAATTGGGGAGAATGGTTGATGCCTTTAAGGCCTAGCATAGCCTGTAACGTTAGTATGACCGACACATTTTAATGAGTGAACTTGACTTTAAGTGACTTACAGGTTTCTTTGAAAAATACTTTCTTATATCCAGGTTCTTCCTTTTTGCTGCCATCCTCCTTGCAGGTCCTTGCAGCGCAGGCTAGCCGCTGCTAAAACTAAACAGAGCTCCCTGAAAGGCACAGCCAATCACATTGGCCATATTTGTCACATGAAGTAGGACTCCAGTAGAGAACGTAATTTAACTCTTTCTGCACCGCTAGGTGAATGAGATGTTGACAGATCATGTTTTTTCTTTCTATCGGTTTTGTTTTTCTTTACTCGAAGAGATCAAATTATTGGGGGGGACAATTCATTAATCGCCAGATATTGGTTGGTACATGTCCCTTCCGTCCATGCCAAATCTATGCCCTTGGTTGTAGGACTAGACTTACTCAGAGCAAATACACAAGGAGACACAATCAGGTCCTCAGGTGTCTAGCCGAGAAAGTTGAGAGCAAAAGAAAATCCATTGGCTTTCATCAACATTGGTCTGGGAGGGAGACAAGTCGAGGGCAAGCCCCTCAACCCCGGACCTGGGCCCGCTGAAGGTTGTCAGGGATTGGCAGATTTTATTATTATTAACCTTTATTTAACCAGGAAAATCCCATTGAGATTAAAAACCTCTTTTTCAAGGGAGACCTGGCCAAGATAGGCAGCAGCAGGTGTCTCACAGTTACAGAAATTACTCAAACACAGGCAGCAACAACACACATGCAACAATAAGTGAAAGAATACAAATAAAATAAAATAAAATTCAAAAAAAAAAAAAAAAAAAGTCAGTTAAAATGACAATCAATCTAATTGAAACAGTTGCATGTTATGGACTTGGCCTCAAGGATTCGTAGTTTAGATTTAAAAGCACTTAATGAAATGAATTCAGTCATTTTCCATTCCTTCTGCAGTTTGTTCCAAGCCAAGGGTGCTAAATGGACAAAAGCTCTTTTACCAAGTTCAGTTCGGGCAAATGGAAAAGAAAGCAACAAGTAACCATGCGGACAAAGAGAATACCGACCAGCATGTTTCATTACAAGCAGGGAACATATATAAGAAGGCAGCAACCCAAGTATCACCTTATATATAAAACTGTATAAATGAGAGTTCCTCCGACTTACCAAAGCAGGCCATCCTACCTGAGAGTATAACTCACAGTGGTGAGTCTGAAATTTACGGTTAGTGATGAACCTCAGAGAAGCATGATACACAGAATCAACCATTCGAAGACATTGAGCAGAAGCATTCATATATAGAATATATGTGTATGTGCTTGTGCATTCCGCGATAATGAAAAACGTGAAAAATATGTTAGGCTCTTTGTGGTTTTAGATCAGTGAAATGCTACTGTACTGCAGGAGAAGGAACCAAAGCTTTGGTGCTGCCCTAGCATCTACTTTACATGTATGGACAATCTGTACATGCCACATACTGTATGCATTGGCTTTGCAAATGAACAAACAGTTATAGCAGCAACCATTGAACACACGGTTACTTCTCACAGTACTCAAAGGCTGGCAAAGATAAAAGTCAAAAAACTCTATTTACTAATTATGCCTATGCTATTATGAATGTGTTGCATGAAGCAAACATAAAACATGCTTCATAGCATTTAGCAACAATGCTACAACAAGAACATCTCTAATATGTGGTTTGGTAAAGAGGACAGCACCCAAGCACACTGGAGGCAGGATAAAATCCAAAATACAAAGCTCTTTTCTGAGACTGCCAGCAGTACACAAGAAAACAGTGAGTATGGAAAGACAATCCAAGATGGAACAGTCAAAGGGAAGAAGCCAAAAAACAAGCAAAGGAAATGTACTGGAGGGGGGGATGGATGAGGGAGCGATTTACAAGACTTGCAAAACTTGGAACTTGAATTATTTAGACATTGTGTTTGAAAGAAATGCTGGAAAGCTTTTTACTCCAAGTTCAAAGAGAAGAGGCAAAGAACAAAGGGTGACAGAGCACAGACAATTCACTGGATGATTAGCACATTTATTCACCATTGGCAGGAAAATGAACCAGTAATGAACCTGAAGAAAAGTAACATTAAATAGAATAATGGTAAATGAATAGAAATAGAATTATAAAAGAAAACAAGTTTGACGGGAAATACAGTTTAATTCATTTTGTCATACATTAACTTTCATGTAGTTGAATTTGTAGGTAGCATTTTTGTTTGGTCTTGTCAAACTCTGACACTCTTTAAAGAGAAATTCACACTCTGTAAAACAGAGACATGTGCAAGTACAATGTAAATAGGGGGAAGTTAGCATTTTGAAATGGCATTTATAGAAATGAATCAATTATTACTGAATACAGTTTTATCTCCTCTTCATCGATTTATCCTGTCCAAATTAAAGTATACAGCTTCAGCACCACTTACTGGACAAGCGTCATTACAGCAGCAAGACATAACCAAGCAAAAAACACAGGAAATACAGATAAACTAAAGAAAAATGGAAAAGAAACAAATGTAGGTCAAATTATATATCATTTGTGCCATGTAAAAGCAAACTTGGAATGAATTCTTTTTTATATCACCTGATATTTTTTTTTCATAGGATCAAGTGTGAGGTGAATCCACTGGATTTAGACAGATTTTTGAAGTGTGTGTTGCAACATCTAGTAAAAAGTGCATGGCTATATATAACCAGCTGTCTCTCACAGGAGATGGTTAGACTGTGTCTGCAGTTCTTGTTATCAGAAATTATGCAATTTATAATTTGACAGCCTTATCGGAGGTTTATTTCTGCCATATAGTGAACTCAGCTTAAGATAGCAGATTGCTTTACCAATAGCCTCAGTGCACAGCAGTTTTTGATGACATCGGCTTGTATTTCATGAGGAACTGATCCTTTTGTATGAATATAAAGGATTGTATTAGTGACTCGGGGCTGTTCGGGTGGGTCATGAAACATGTGTTGATGTACCAGTCCAGACAAATGTTCATTTAAGAATATTTCCAGCAGTCTGTGAGGCTAGACAAGGCTCAGTGCTCAGTACAGCTTGACATTTGGATAAACCTCAGGAAAAAGGAAAGTAATCTGAGCTACTTCAGTTGGTCACAATGTAAAACACTTTTTAATTACTCCAATTCAAAGACGCAGGATCTAGCCAGCTGATTTCACTGCAAATGGGAGTGCCATTAACAACTAGATTGGGACCGTCTGCCTGCATAACACTGTCTTTTTAAAAGACAACGGTGCATCATCTACACTCAATAAATTAAAGTGTGTATGACCGTTCATTGCTGATGCAAACCACAACTGCAGTGCAAATAGCTTTCATTTCTGCAGCCAAGGCAGAGTTCATGTGACTTGCACCATGTGTAACTTGCCCTTTATTCAGTGTAATTTGAAATAGATGAAGTACAGTGATAGTACTAAAAGGCTTATACGCATGACCTACGAAATCGAGTAATATATGCCTTTTAAATGATATTTACGAGATAAAAGCCTTATTTGGTGCCTTTTTCTTTGTTCTTTTGAAACAGAGGTTGGAAACAGCTATTCATTGCTATTTGAAACAGACATCCACATGTTTTCTTATGCCTATAGGCTGTACCATGTTGCTAGAGGAACAGGAAATACAAGCTAGTCTGATAAGTGTCTTCATTTAGTAGTCAGTTGGAGGATGAGCTTCTACTGCAGCACTAATACAGGCTACATAAATATGACACGTTAAAGATCACACATTTGGAGTATAAAAAAAAAACACACACACACGCATCATTTGCCTTTATTATATATTTCTCGTGCACTTGAGCAGATTATGTTATCATAACACAAATTCAGAGAACACCATTCTCTTCCCTTCTGTATGTCACATGTGAAACTGAAAAGACATGTGGCCCCACATGCGGACACAGAGAGGGCAGCTTCTCTGACGCTAAACAAAATAGTTTATGAAACCGAGAGAAACTGATCACATATATACTTTTGTGTAATGATAGCTGAACCGAGTAAAAACAGAAAAATTGTCTGTCTGTTACTGGAACATTGTTATGAAGCCTTCATGATGCAAATAAGATAGAAACAGAACCTATTTGATACAAGTAAGATTTCTGATTATTAAACAACTTTTAAGTAAACCATTAGCTTGCATATGAATTACTAGAGCAGCACAGATGATGCAGTACCTAAACATTTTACTTTCATTATTATTAATTTAACACTTTAACAGCTCAAAACCTTTACAGGCAATGTGTTTTATGCCCGTTACCTTGGAGTTCTCAACTTCTATTGGTTTAGCAGAGCACCCCGTGGAGTTGGCACATCAGCTTATGGGGTGATCTTAACTTGTAGACAAGTGACACCTCACTTGGGGTATTTGACAAACTGACACTCACTGATACAGAGTGTCCAACTCAGCTTGTCAAATACACTAAGTGGGGGGCCTGATCTCATGCAGCACCAAAGACTCTGGCTCTGTAGATTCAATGAACAAAGCATCAGGACCACTTTAAAAAACATGATCAAAAACCTAACAAAGCACACCAAGTATGTATTAATCTGATTGCATAAAGAGGTTTCCTTGGTATTGTTTCACAAACTTCATGCAAATGCGTGTGTTACCTGTTGCAGACGAGAGTCCAAGAGCAGCACTCTTCTTTCCTCTCCTTCACAATGAAGGCACTGTGCACAAGACAGCTCGTTTGACCAAAGCACTTTCAGCGCGTCAAAGAGGAAGTCAAAACAAGGAAGATAACTGCAAAGCTAGCTCTCAGGAAATGTGGGGAAATAAAGTGTCAACATGTCATGTTGTGAAATGCTGTTGACGGCTTAAATGGCTCACAACTTATGGTTTCCTGAGCCATATTCAACAGTTTTGTTCAGCTTTTGTTGCACTTATGGTTTCTTGATGCCTGCATCAGTAAGGCTCCTACATGGGCATGCACAGAGGCTCAGAGCATTACAAATCTAGGAAGTAGCGACCTCTCATGTGAGACCTAATTAATAACACTTTCACACCAGTTTGTGCAAAGTTTAGATACTGTTTCATGGTTTTATTTCAGAAAAGAGTTGCACAATTAGACCAAGAGGACATCATCATTTATTTTACTTTGTTTTAAATCACACTTCACTGTCATCACTTTAATCAAAAACATCATCTCTCACATGAGTTCTCTACACTGGCCCTCATCTTCCCCTTCCAGGAAAAGTGTTAAAGCCACATGGTTGATTGAGGGCTTATTCATTTGTCTGTTTCCACCAGTACTAATGCTGCCAGACAGCTAAAACAATACTTTCTATTGTCATACTGTTTCACATTACCGCCAAATTTTCATGACTAGAATGTGCCACGTACTTGTGCTGTGTAACGTCCTCATGTTACTCTGGACCAATGACCATGAATCAGTTGCTAGACTTCCCTAAATAGATACAACTATACTGTATGGTGAACTTCCGTAAGGCACTGAGTGAACACTGAACATACTGAATACTGGCTGGTCACATCAACATCAAGGTCACAGGCAAAGAGTAAAGAAACAGTTTGGATAATTCAAATTTGAATGGTTTGGATGAGGCACAGCTCAAGAGGGAAAAGGCCTAAACTTGAATCTTTTAACCTTTAAATTAAACTAATCCCCTATAATCAAAGATAAATGACTAGGTCGGGTATAGCACATCCTGTTTGGCACTTGGACACTGGCTGTAGATCTTTTGGGTCTTATAAGCACTTGAGCACATTGATGCCTAATCACACTGGGATCTGAGCAGGCCAGAGAAACCTTTTTGGCTCTTTGTCATGTTTATGGCTTCTCTCACTAATATTATAGGCTTTTTCCCTTTTCAATGCAGTTAGGTTCACAAGTTTTCAGACAATTTTGCCTCTATACATCACAAATTAAGTAGATGAATGATCAGGTTCATTCAAAGTGTTGTCTCACATTTGGTAGCTCTTCACTGTAACTCTCAATACGAGTCCCTAAATATATGTTGATGTAAGTGAAGTAGGTCATTATTATGGTAAAAATAAAAATAAACCTAAAAAAATTTGGGTCATTCGTAAAATTGATGAATGCGCTGTTCACTAAAGTAGATGTTTGCTGAACTTTTTTCTCAGGTAGAAAAACCCATCTCACAACACATAGACAAGTATTGTCAAAGGTCTACAATCAGGAGACACCTTCATCAGTGGACATACAGAGGGTTTACAACAACTACTGGTTACACAAAGCTGAGCATGAGAAAGACCCACAAACAAGCAGCATCCAAAGGTGGCTGCATTAAAAGCCTGGCAGACCAACCCAAGGGAGCACATGCAGCATCCACAACTTTTTGTATTGATCTGCTAAAAACAATCGTTATATTTAAAATGATTCATTTGTCAAATTACTTTTGAGTATCTCAAAATGCACAGTAAGGATCAGTTAATTCCATTTGAATGTCACGGCTCACGTGGTTGCACTCACCTGTTACTTAATTTGATAAATCACCTTTCTTTCCCATTCTGATGCTCAGTTTGACTTTCACCAGCCGAGCATCAATGCAATGTGTTGGCACCATGTGATTGACTGATCAGACACTTGTATTGACAAGCAGTCAAACATGCGTGCCTAGAAAAGTGGCCAGTAAGTTTATATCATTCATACAGTAGACATGCAGCACATTGTATGCAGATGCAGACATGACATGATTATGTAAGTGAACTGAAGTTTCCCGTTAGGCCTGTATTTCAAAGTATGAACCATCGCTTACAGTTAAATGACTAAAGCTCTCAGAGTACAAAACTACAACACGGCTTCTTTTGTAATGCTGTTTCAAAACCTCCTCCATCAAATAAAAGCAGCAGAGTAATGCTCAGAAAAATCTATAATGATGCTATAGTTGCAAAGAACAACACCACAAATTAAGCTCTACAATGTGGTTGTAGAGCACATTTTTATCCAGTGTTAAAAAGAAATGGAGAAATTTCTGTAACCTGAAATCAGCAAATAAAATGGTTTTATAAGTAGCCCCGGCCCTTTTAAATGCTTTCTATTTTCCCTCTCAAGCTGTGCACAGGTGGCAGTTCATCTGCATTTTTTTTCATGAGTCACCAGCGCCACGAAATGATTACAAATTTCTGTCATTATTCAACAAGCAAACTACTTTAATGGGATTTGGAGCACGTTGTAGCTTAGAGGGTGTTGTGCTGTAGTTAAGTTTCCTTCTGACAGAAGGAAAGAAGAAGAATGATGTCGAGAAAAGAAGAAGAGCTAACAGCTTCTCATGAGTCATTTTCTGCAAAACACTAAAGTACATTCTAGGAGCTTTGTTCATACAGGAAGAGTCATTGCATCTTATCTCTAAGTGGCAGTTCAGTGTGTGAACCATTTCAACACCCACTGTAGGCCACTAATACCACATATAGGGGAAGTTGGAGATTAAAAAAAACAGCACCTCCCTTTGGTGTTTAGAGTTGTTCAATTTCCTATTGCAAAAATAACAGAAAATTAGGTTACCTTCATTTATTTTGTGAAATATTTAGTGATCTACCAAAAATCAGCATTGGTGTAGAGAACTATACCAATACTACTACAACTGGTAGAATTTGGATTTCTTGTATATATTAAAATGTATTGAGTTGTCACATGGTTATCAAATGATTATCAAATTTGAAACAAAATGTTAAATGCTGCGCTCGGGCAGCAGGATCTCACATCTCCGGAAATGTGCTCTTTTGAAATGTTTTATTTTTAATCGAACATTTAAAAAGGAGACATTTAATCGAGGAGACAGGTGCCTCCTGCACTCTGCACACACATTCAAAGGTTGAAACTGCAAATTGGTGTTTATTTGCTTGCCTGAATGCTCCATGTTGAAATTGTGATACGTGGCATTTGAGTCTTTTTTATTTTAAGCAGTAAAAATCAACTCTTGGAAACATTTCAGTGAGTGAAAAATTAAATAATAACCTCCAGAATCTTCTGGTTTAAAACACAGTTCTTTAATTATTTAAACATATTGTGCAGATATGTAAACAGACTCATGTGATCTTTATAATAATCCAGTAATCAAATGTTTCACTAAAATTTGTGTGAACAAAATTAATCCTTTTCAAACTGCTGCCATGTCACCCTTGGTGCAGAACGGTGATGTGGCTGAAACTCACAGTTTGTAAGCCACCTTGTGGACACACTTGAGATTTACTTTTTGTTTTGTTCCTTTGTACTTTTTTTATACAGTGGGGCAAAAAAGTATTTAGTCAGCCACCGATTGTGCAAGTTCCCCCACCTAAAATGATGACAGAGGTCAGTAATTTGCACCAAAGGTACACTTCAACTGTGAGAGACAGAATGTGAAAAAAAAAATCCATGAATTCACATGGTAGGATTTGTAAAGAATTTATTCGTAAATTAGGGTGGAAAATAAGTATTTGGTCACCTCAAACATGGAAAATCTCTGGCTCTCACAGACCTGTAACGTCTTCTGTAAGAAGCTTTTCTGTCCCCCACTCGTTACCTGTATGAATGGCACCTGTTTGAACTCATCATCTGTATAAAAGACACCTGTCCACAGCCTCAAACAGTCAGACTCCAAACTCCGCCATGGCCAAGACCAAAGAGCTTTCGAAGGACACCAGGAAAAGTATTGTAGACCTGCACCAGACTGGGAAGAGTGAATCTACAATAGGCAAGCAGCTTGGTGTGAAAAAATCAACTGTGGGAGCAATCATCAGAAAATGGAAGACATACAAGACCACTGATAATCTCCCTCGATCTGGGGCTCCACGCAAGATCTCATCCCGTGGGGTCAAAATGATCATGAGAACGGTGAGCAAAGATCCCAGAACCACACGGGGGGACCTGGTGAATGACCTGCAGAGAGCTGGGACCAAAGTAACAAAGGTCACCATCAGTAACACACTACAACGGCAGGGAATCAAATCCCGCAGTGCCAGACGTGTTCCGCTGCTGAAGCCAGTGCATGTCCAGGCCCGTCTGAAGTTTGCCAGAGAGCACATGGATGATACAGCAGAGGATTGGGAGAATGTCATGTGGTCAGATGAAACCAAAGTAGAACTTTTTGGTATAAACTCAACTCATCGTGTTTGGAGGAAGAAGAATACTGAGTTGCATCCCAAGAACACCATACCTACTGTGAAGCATGGGGGTGGAAACATCATGCTATGGGGCTGTTTTTCTGCCAAGGGGACAGGACGACTGATCCGTGTTAAGGACAGAATGAATGGGGCCATGTATCGTGAGATTTTGAGCCAAAACCTCCTTCCATCAGTGAGAACTTTGAAGATGAAACGAGGCTGGGTCTTCCAACATGACAATGATCCAAAACACACCGCCCGGGCAACAAAGGAGTGGCTCCGTAAGAAGCATTTGAAAGTCCTGGAGTGGCCTAGCCAGTCTCCAGACCTCAACCCCATAGAAAATCTGTGGCGGGAGTTGAAAGTCCATGTTGCTCGGCGACAGCCCCAAAACATCACTGCTCTCGAGAAGATCTGCATGGAGGAATGGGCCAAAATACCAGCTACTGTGTGTGCAAACCTGGTAAAGACCTATAGTAAACGTTTGACCTCTGTTATTGCCAACAAAGGTTATGTTACAAAGTATTGAGTTGTATTTTTGTTATTGACCAAATACTTATTTTCCACCCTGATTTACGAATAAATTCTTTACAAATCCTACCATGTGGATTCATGGATTTTTTTTTTTTTCACATTCTGTCTCTCACAGTTGAAGTGTACCTCTGGTGCAAATTACTGACCTCTGTCATCATTTTAGGTGGGGGAACTTGCACAATCGGTGGCTGACTAAATACTTTTTTGCCCCACTGTATATAATGAACTGCATTCGGTTTAAAGATACACAAAACATTTAAAAGGAAAAATGACAACACAAGAAGACAAAAAGCTTTATTCTAAATTTCATTTATTGGTGAAAGGAAGACTTTAAGCAGCAAGATCTCATGAACAAACTGGGCAAGGCACTGTCTGTCAATGGTTTTATAAGTCAACATTATTTTCCTTTTTGAGACAAGACAAGCATCTTTTAATGAGTTATCACCTATGATGACTAAATTTCAAATTAGGCTGCTAACACACAAACTTTGGGGTAAAACACAAACTGCAAGGATCACAAAAGTTACTATTCAAGGCATGTAAAGGAATCTGTAGCAGCAATCCTTTGATCTGTTTTCATGGCACATAAAATAAGTAAAACTACACTGCTGATCAAAATGTGTCTTTTTTTCTTTCATTAAAAGACATCAAAATAAAATAATCAGAAATATTTATCACTAAAATAAATTTGGGCTTAATTTGAAATGTGAAAAAGAAATCAAATACTAATTTCTAAAAAAAAAAAGGTTCAATGGTTTAACGCACCCTTAAAAGAATGTCCTGTACCATCTGGTTCTTCCACTTACAAAACGCTGTCTTTAAAAAATGCTGTTCCTTTGAAAACAGGTATTGTTGACAAGTACTCCTAGTTTTCTACATTACAAAAATATCCTAAGGTGTGTCTCTCTTAGACCTTACATAATTGTATCACATTTGAAAAATCCCAAATACAAAAACACACAAATGTCATTAAATACATACAGTATATAAAAATGCATGCTTCGGAGAATGTGCCCATGTGGGACAGTATAATTTGACTCACTTGTAAAAAGGTAAACTGATTTTTCCAGTGCATGTCTGACGAAATTGTTTTATTTTACGCATTGCTTGTTTTAAGATTAAACTACAGCTTTCACCTTTACAGATGACTATGTGTTTAACAATAGAAGCCAACTTCACAAGTTACAATTACCATTGCTGTACTGGGTAAAACAATAATCACTATAATAACCAAAAAACATCCTCAGTGATAAGTAAAAGAGCAAAGACTTGATGATGATGGTTAAAAAAAATATTTTAATGGTTAAATGCAGCTGATAATTTCTACAAATTTCAATCAGATTTAATTTGCAGGTCAAATTTCAGCCTTGCTTCTTTCTTCAGCGTATGTAGGTCAGCATATGTAGATGTGCATATCAGTGCTACCTTCTCTTTTGATGTCTGAGCATGAGGAAAAAACAAGTTGCAGCGTATACGTTAAACTAAATTTGGATTCTTCAAACAACTGGATTGTTACAACATATGAGATTTGCAAATGACATACCAAGTTTATTCCGTCTCTAGGCACAGTTAGACATTTGTTTGCTTAAGCTTCAACAGCAAGTTCTACACTTTCAGCCACACAGCTGAAAGTGTAGAACTGAAAATGCAAAAAAAAAAAAAGACAAAAATCCTTAGATCCTTCATATCACATTGCCAGTAGGCTGTAAATACTGTGACTTTTAACTGCTGGATGATTCTGAGCGCAGTAAAATTAGTAAATAAACTGTGAATTTTCAAAATAATAATAATAATAGAAAATATTAATAATACTGCTGCTGTTTTTTGTTCCATACAAACAATTTATTTATATTATTTGCATTTGCTCGTATAGATTGCAGTGCAATTAATTTTAAACTGCAGAAAAGCATTATTTTTCTAAAAAAAAATTAAAAATATCCAGCTTGCTGTAAAGAATCAAGTGCAAATGGCTTATGGCACAATTTGGATTTGTGAATGGCACAAAATTAAATGGATTTCTACAGCTTTTATTTAGAAATGATGATATAAAAATGTGAAAGAGATAAAACAAACTAAAAGTTGCTTGCTCAATGTGTCATGAAATGAGGCGTGAGCCCGTTACTAATATGCTACACATACCCCTAGTGAGGAATGTACTAATAAAATACAGTATGTCCCTTTTCAACCAGTGACTTGTCTAAAATTCAAAGTAAGAAATGGTAACAAACAGAACCTTCCAGATCCACATTTGTACAACATGCTGTGCTTTTGCAGCAACGTCATTTGGTGGATCTGACTTTATTTGGGTACAGAGAAAACAGCTAAAGTGAGGCAGGACTGCAGTCCAGGCAGAAAGGCCCAGCTCTGTGGGCTTTTGCGTTGGTGAATGCAGACATCACATGCATTCAAACTCATCGATACGCTGTTTGGTGTTTCCTGACCGGATCTGCCTGAGGGTCTTGTACTTGTCACGTCCTGCTCGCATGTTGTCTGCATGAATGATGTCATTTGCCGTTTTCTTGCTCTCATCCCGGGCGTTGGCCAGCTCTGAGCTTAAAGCCTGGAAAGAAGGGTACAAGTATTATAAAATTACAGTTAACATGTGCGACTCGTTGTGTAATGTCATGGTGTTTTACCCATGTTCTTGCATCAACCAGTAAGTCACTTAATTGGCTCAAAATTGACATTCTACTCACTTATTTCTGCTTTTTAAAACCTGTTTTTCAAAGGGATTCAGACTTAAATGAGGGGATTACTCTTACCTGGATCAACTTCATTATTCTACTTTAAAACAAGAATCCCTAGCTGACTGTGTGTTCTTACGAGATGTAATCATAATGTTCCTTCACTTTGCCAATACAATATCAAAAAGAATTATATTTGATTTATATCCTCCCATTTCCTTCTGCAGGCCACCTCTGTCAGCATATTTTGATCCCTGTTTTTGCCTTGTGGCACCATCAGACAGTGCAACCATGAGTGCACTTCTCTAAAGATGCTCCCACAGACATCTCAGATTGTTATGGTAGAAATCAGCATCTGTCAGACCCTGAGTGACCAAATTCCCAGTGCTCAACCCCATCAAAGTTAAAAATAATGAGAAGCATGCTACTAGTTTCCCTCCTGCTCTGATACCTTCAGGCTCCGACACTGTGGACTTCCTTCCTTGCTCCTTTTTTCTGGGTTCTACAGAAGTTGATGTTTATTCTCAAGTTCACAAGTTTACAACTCCACGATAAAATGCAGAACCACTGTGGTCAGAAGCGGACTTTGACTGAACATTCAAAAACAGCAGACCACCCTGGGAAGACTGCTGTGCATGACAAACTGGTTTGAATCTATTTGAATCACGATTTTTAAGGGTAAAAATGTATGAAATCTTTACATCTGACTGTAATAATGAAGCTGTATGACACATACACGTATCTACATACAGTCATCTGACTGCTTTAGTAGCATGACTTAATTATGCGCATTCTTTATTTTTAGTTGACTAAAGCTACTTAAAATTGTGTCAACAGTAGTCAAAGAAACAACCAAAAAAATACTTAGATACTAATCAATACTAGAAAATACTGGATTAAATACTCATTTGCAACAGTATCAGTACCAAAAGTGTTGGCTTCGCCTTCTCAATCTGACACACAACTTCACACAGTACTGCTTTCCCTTTAATGCTTCACAAATACAGACAAGCAGGCACGCAGCCCCTCCCCACACTAGCAGCTGAAGTATTTGGCATTCACAACACCGAACAGCACTTTGGGAGGAAGTTCAAGAGGCCAGTAAAGCTCCCATTTCAACAAAACTGAAGCATTAAACAGTGTAAAAGCTAACTTGGCTTCCAAATGTTCTACATTAACAGGAAAATATAATAATTTGTGTGTCATGTTTCTCTTACAGTCCCAGAGTGAAACGTGACAAAAAACAGTGGCAGCCTACCAACTTTATTTGAACAACGTTTACTTTGTCACTTTATTATTTGTATTGTTTTAATGTTTATTAAAAAAATTCCAAGGACTTACAAGTAGATGTTTCTGTAAGCGTTCGTTCTTCTCAGCTTCAGTCATTCTCTCCTCCTCGCTGCGGTCCTTGTACGTGGCAGCACCTGTTAACTCGGCGCTGGCTTCGGCGCTGCTCTCATCATTCTCATCATGCTCGTTCTCTGCGTTTAGGGGCTCCTGAGGTACCATCACTTTGTTTTTAAGCTCTTCTTTGGTCTTTTCCAGGTCCTCCTGCACTGTTGTAGCCTGAGCAAATGTAGAAATAAAAGTGAGGTGTTTTAGAAATTACCCTTATTTAATGTCTAATGAAAATGACAAAAGTGGGGGGAGCTTAACTGATATTTCTGTATTGCCATTTTTCCTACAGCATGCAGTAGAGGAGAAATGCACAGGCAGACCTATGCTACATGACCCATAGCCAGGCTCTTGGTTTCCTGTTTTGGTTTCTCTCCACCCAAGCTATATATCTTGGATATTTTTATTAGGAAATCCCTTCAGGAAATTCAATATAAAACCGAGTGCTTCTTACGCGATGCGCTATGAGTCAAAAACTAGCTATGAGTAAGACTGGAATTTCAACTACTATTTTTTCCAAAAATTCACACAATACTGAAACCACCAGTTTGCACAACTGGTTTTTACAAGGCAGAAAATCACAATGGTTTAAAAAGGGTGAACAGGATTTCCCTCACACAAAGACATCCATCATCACTACAAACACCATGAGTCACATGGGCTAAAAAAAAGAAAAAGAAAAAAAAAGAAAGGGCTGGCACGCAGGATTTTTTTTTACCAAAAAAGACAAGAGGCAGGCTGGGAGAGTTTAACCCTCCCCCAAACCCACACAACAAAAAGACCCCAGGAATGCCTGTCCTGACTATGTCACAGAGGAGGGGCAATGTGACCAGCACAACTCTGATTAACTTCTTCCTGGCATAGTTACACTGACTTCGATTATCAATGAACAAAAAGGCTTTTAAGTCTAACAGTTGAATCTTTTCTTCTTCCTTTCACTTTTTGTCCATCCGTTTTTTTTGCTTTTCCAATTACATTTCCAAAATTACTAAAATAATATTTTTCTGTCTTCATAGTATCCTAGTTACAGAACCACAAAAGATCAGTTCTCACCACAAGATGGCAGTAAAGCACAAGTTTCCTTTTTTTTTGTTTTTTGTTTTAACTAGAAAACCAGGAAGAACAAACTGAGTTCTGCAACTGCATATGCAAATATCTGTTAACGTGTTTTCTATATAGACAGCATTTCCACTATTGGCATATTGGCATATTTTTATGTTATCAGTTTTGAATAGCAAACTACGGAAAAGTCAAGCCACACCTTCTGCTGCCACTCTAATGCTTCTTCTTCCTTTTTCTTCTTGGCATCCTCCAGCAGGGAAATCTTGGAAGTCAGGTCAGCCAGCTCTGTGGCCTAAAAGAACATCATATTTGAAGCATCAGTACACACATTATTGCAGTTTTTTAAGTGTCAGTGTCTAATCACACTGGCTAACACACTAACCAGGTGCTCCTGGTTCTTCATCTGGTTCTCTGACTGCTGCAGCAGCGCCATCTTGGCATCCTCAGCACTCTTAAGATCACTCTCCAGGCGTTCAGCCTCCTCCTGAGCACGCTTCCTTTCCTGCTCCAACTCCAGAGCCCTCTGCGTTTGCTCCTCCAGCTCTGTGGACACACACACACACAAGAATTAAGGGTAAACATCATGTGAGGAAAACATTGTCATCATTCATTACAGGCAGCTTTTCTTGAACTCTCACAGCTTCCCCACCTTGCTGAGCTTTTCTCGTCTGCTCCTCGATCCGCTTTAACCTCTCCATCAATTCCTCCTTCTCCTTTTCGATCTTTTCCTTTTCCTTCTCTGCAAGTTCTCTTTTCTTCTTTTCATTTTCCAGCACAGCTCTAATGAAAACGAAATCGTTACAGGATGATTGTACGGAAATGTTTCAAAAGCAGAGCAGATAATCACCCCATTTTATTTAGTATTTGAACATAAAGCTAGTAATCTTTCTATAACTGTTACAATATCCTATAACAGACTGCATTTATTATTGCATCTTTGGAACAGAACTCACACAATCCATGTGTAAAATATTTGTAGGTTTTTTTGTTTGGTTCCATTTCGGTCCTACCTCTCCATCTTCTTGAGATTCTTCTCCTCCCGAGCCTGCGCCTTCATCTGTTGCACTTCAATAGTGTCGGGCTTGCGGCGGCGCATGTAGAGCTCATGGTTACCCATGCACAGAGCCAGAATACGCTTGTTGATGCGCAGCCTTGGAGCATAGAATACAAAGTCCTGCAATGGAAACATTTGAGACATTTAAAATGTCTTATTGTTACATGTTATTATTAATATTATTCTTAAATATAAATAACATAACATTATGTTAACATACAGGTGCTTTCTTGTCAATTGGTTTGATGACAAACTTCTTGTCATTGAAGGAAATGTTTCTTATTTCACTCCATGGAAATCCAATTTTGGGCGTCATTCTGTAAGAGAACAAAAATGCTTGGTCAGCACTGCACAGTGTACCTTTTGCGAAACACAAACCCTTCTGTGGAAACACTTACTTATCATTTTGTTCATAAATGTTGAGACCCAAAGCATCCACTCCCAACCACAGCTCTGTTCCCTTCTTATTTTTGATGTTGAAGTAATTGACTCCGTACATCTCGAGGTCCTGAGCAATTTTCAGATACTCCATCATGGATTCCTCTCTGTGGACAAATAAGACGTCTTTAACTTTTGCTAAAAGAAGAATTCACAGTCAGAGCGTGGCGTGCTGTTTGCACTGTTCTAACCGGCTGCAGAGGCCAAAGCTCAAATGCAGAGCTTTCAGGATGTGTGGTTGAGCGGGTTATACCTCTTTTTTAACCTTACCTGAACTATGAAACTTAACTGATCAACAGAGCAACTGGGGAAACATATAATGAATCTAGGCTGTGTTTACTGTTTATCTACGACAAGCTAACCTGACTGATGAAACACATATGGAAGCCAATAAAGGACATTCACTACTGTCTTCAATAAAGCATACTAAAAATGTCAGTGGCACAAACAGTACTCAGATCAACAAACTGCAGTGACTCAAGGCCAGTAACAAACTTTCAGAGCACCTGTGAGTCAACACAAAGGCCGTGGTAACACACTCTCAGTTAGCTCTATCTCAAATTCACGGAAATGACAGAAGAGGGAAGAAACTGTAGCAACAGAGAACAACAAGGTAATTCAACTAGGAATAACTTCCTCAACAGTCTTATGTTTTAGTAGGTTATGAAGTGTGTATATAAGCTGTGGCTACCCTAATGTAGTCACTGAAGACTACATTGTAGTCAAGTGGCAGAAAAAAATAAGTGTGCACAATGATAATGGAAAGTTTAAGCTACACATTTTCACATCCCCAGAGATGCAATAATTTCACAAATATCCATATTTTAGGCAACCGTCCTCTCTTTCACGTGTTTGTGTGTGTGCTGGGGAACACGTGTGTCGCTGATCACCTCATCATGCCCTTGTGCTCTTCATGCCACACTTGAATCCTCTCTTCCCACTGTTCCTTGTTGAGCTTGTGCTGATCCAGGACTCTGAGAACATGAGAGGCCCAAGTGTCAAAGAAACATGTCAGGAATGTTTCACGTGAACCTGCATATTGAAGTGGCAATAAAGCCCACGTTACCTTTGCGGAAGCAGGTGTTCACTGCTCAAATAGCCTGGTTTGTGGACTTCCTTATTGTAGTCGGCATACTTGGCCTGCACCGCGTAGGAGGCCAGAAGGACCGCTGTCTCTGGAGGGCAGTAGATGTCATCATTTAAGATTCCCTCCTTTACCTGCAGGAAGAATAGCCGCTGTGTGGCATCCTGGATTAACTCCTCTGAGACATCCTCGGGGAAGAACTTGGCACGGAACTTAAACAGCAGCGGGCTTTCCTTCCTCACATCCTGGGCTGTTACCTAAAATATGATCCGACACGGGTGAGAGGGTAGAGGTTATGCTTCTGTTTGTGGACTCGAGATCAAAAAGCGCAGTTCATGCTTGAAAAAAGACGGCCCAGTGAATGAAGTGTACTGAGTACTGAGGAGCTCACCTTCTTATTGAGCTTCAGCCAAGTAGAGAAACCCTTTGTGTCCTGGTACTGGAGTCCAAAGTACCAAACCTCTCGTAGGCCGATGGTTTTCACAACCTTTAAATAAAAACAGCAACAAAAATAAAAATATGAAATATAATTCCCTTGTTTTATTCTGTTATTTAAGGGGTTTCAGCCACAAAGATTTACTGCTTTCCTAATTTCAAATGTATTGTTTTTATCATCAGCCAAAAATAAAAAAAATTAATAGCCATGAAAATAATATATAATAATAATATATAATAATCTCCCGGCATTTTCCAGAAATAGGAGTACTAAACCCCACCACAGTACTCATCAAAGAGTCATCATTTATGTTTAATGGTAACTTAAGTGCTGGCTAGAGGAAACAGTTTCTCATACCTGGTCAAAGAGTTGCTTTCCTGTTGTATTGGGCTGAATGGCGAACTCCAGTTCGGCATCCATAGTGGTGACTCTTACGCTAATCTGAGGAACAGAGGAAAGGAAAAAAAACTTTTTCAAATATGCAAATAAAAAAAGACAGTATTTTGAGTATCATTGTACTATCATTGTATCATTGAAATGATTGTACCATATCATTTCTTGGTAAATAGAGAATAGACAAAACTAGATCTTCTGTTCTTCTCTTAAACATTATGAGACTCTGCATTTAATCATTAGTTATTATTAACCTGTCTCCCTCCCCTCACTCCCAACAGGTCGTGGCAGACAGCTGCCCCTCCCTGAGCCTGGATCTGCTGGAGCCTTCTTCCTGTTAAAAGCGAGTTTTTCCTTCCCACTGTCAAAAGGTACTCGCTCATTTGATTTAGAAACCCCTCTGTGTTAATATACGGTCTTTACCGAACAATAAAAAGCAAACTCTATGCAATATATAAGCTCTCGTGCATTAAAAACTGTGTCATTCTATGCAAACCATTTAATGGCGACCATCTTTAACAAGTGTAGCATCTCAAAATGTGTGGCACTCTTGTAGAATTCATTAAATGTGCCTGCAATAAAAGTGTGCACACATCTCCCAGTCCTGCTGGAGAACAAAGTAACACTGCAGTCCAATTACCTTTTTACTATTTTATTCTGAAATTTAGAAAAGACTGCATCTCAGGGTTACGACGAATGTACCAATCTGGCTCTGTCTCAGTCAAGAACTTATCTACAGGAAGTAACCACATCCTTTGGTGGTCGGGCCCTGTGAGGCATGACTGTTAAACACTGAGCTCTCATGAGAGATGTGCACATCCTGTCATGCATCAGACAACCTGTCTGGTGTAGCAGGATTTAACAAGATCGGTTTGTAGACAGAACTTTAGCTCGATCTCTTTTTCAGGTATCACACTTTGCTACCCTGGGTTATTCAGTAAACGAGGCACGCCTTAGTTAGACAAATTGTTATATCTGTGTCTTACAAAATCATGTCTGAAGTTGAACACATTTATTTAACCTTTTCTTTGGAAAAGCTTGCTCAGAAGGTGGCAAGAAAAGAAAAAGAAAAAAGTATGTACTCAGTAGGCTGTGCAGGAATCCCTCATTTATTGTGCCCTCTTAGAGACTAGGAAAAAAAGAAAAAGAAAAAAGAAACACCAGCATGCATGTCTATTGGGAAATAACTGTGCAGGCAGAGGCCCACGCCTGCCCTGAACAACAATGGTATGTATTATTTCCTAGTTGCGGGGTTGATTAGAGTTGCGTTCTTTCCCATCCATGTCAGCAGGACCCTATTTACTGCTCAGGACACTTGCCCCACTGTCACTTCCTGCCATCCCAGGCAGTTAAGAGCTGAGGAGAAACCTTAAATCTGGGCCCACTCTGAATGCCAACACTGCAGTCTAGAATCGTCTATACACAGGAGTTGTTAAGCTTCCAGTTATGAACTTTAGGCGATACACTTTTTTATATTTGAGCAGATAAGAGTTCAGTTTGTGGCCACCCTGATGGTGTCTAAGCAGTTTCATTTCCTGAATCAAAATAGTTAATCTTGCAAGAAAAGGGAACTACGCTTATACATTTTCTGCCTAGTTAGGGTGTGTCTCTCATGGCCAGGGCTCAAAAACACTTAACACACTATTATTAGCGCATGCTGAAAAACACCCTGTTATGGCCCACGTGCCATGTTTCCATGACTTTCTCTTAGCTCTTTTTTTAATCGCACCAAAGCGATACTGCAAGAATAAAATCCCAAACTCGTACATTTCACATTGAGAAACACATCTGTGACCGATTTTGTCACATGGGTGTATTTGATGACTGACTTGTTTAAAGCTTTACTGTATGTCATGTGAAGCTGCTTATAACAATCTGCCACTTCACTGACTGTCTGAAACGTATGAGTTAATCTGTGTTATTTTATTTATATTTGTTTTAATGTAATACCACAGCTGAATGCTACAAAAATAATTCTTTTCCAGACTCAAATCAAAGGTCTAATGCCTTGACTTACCAACAACTGTTCAAGCCATGCTGGACTCACAACACAATATTAGTTATTTAACAAAGAATTATCAGGATACACATATGCTAAGGGTGACAATGCCAACATTGTGATGTTTAGTGGGTCTAACATTCACTTTTGTGAGCAAATAATGAGTTTGATTGAGGCTGAATATAATTTAGTTATCAGAAATGTCACGGTAATCCTAAAAGTCTGCAATTTTTTCACTAATTTCATCTTAATGGCATGTTTGTTCAAACTGTACCAAGCTAACTATAATGCTGAAAACGCACGTAGCAGGTGAGAGCTGTTGGGCTTACTGAATACAGAAAGCTGCACTAACCACAAAGAATAAAAAAAAAAAAAGGACGCAACTATCATAAGTAAAAAGTGTGCACGTGTCTTACAATTGTACAGCCACTGAATGGCAATGGGGTGATGAGCAGTTAACCTGAAAGTTAACTGGGGCCAAACATCTGGGTTGCCTTGTCAGTAAGAGGAAGCAAAACTGATGAAAACTAAATTAAACGTGGTGTTAAATATTGAGTGAAGACACAGTGATGCAAGCAGTCTGTCACTAATTTTTCTAGGTTCATCAAGCTTCCTTAGCAAAATCTTTTTTAAATCCCCTCTGTATATTCAATTTCGATTTAACAAACATGTTACTAAACCAGCAGAAACAGAGGTCACCGGAGAGCATTTGCTGCAATTAGGGCTGCCACGATTAGTCAACTAGTCACGATTACGTCGACTATCAAAATCGTCGACAGCTAATTTAATAGTTGATGCCTCGTTTGAAGCTTTGTAAGATCGCAAAAGACGCAGGAATAAGTAGTAGGATTTAAGAGTGTAATAACGGACTGAAACAGAAGATGGCAGCACTGCATGTACAAGGATGCCAGCTGCAGTTAAACCCCGAAGAAGAAGAAGAAGCTATGTCCCAGAATTCATAGCGCGGCCCTGCTCAGTTTCCAACAATGGCGGCAGATAGTTAGTTTTAATATTACTCTTTCTGGGTCACAAAATAAACGTTTAACATGTTTTCGGGCGAGAATGTAACTGTGTAAACTTCAAATATCTGCTCAGTTTATCAAGACACCACATATTTTGAAAAGCGCTCCGACGTTTTCGGAGACGTCTGTTACCCACCAGCTGGATAGCTAGCCGGGGGCAAGGCTCACTAGAGCCGGTGAGAACACCGGACTCCGGGCAAATCGTTTTCAAACGCAACGCCCTCTTTCACTACTCAGGTTAAACATGATATATAAGTCACTTAGATAACTTAAAAATGTTATTGTTTGGCTTTTTTTTGTATTATTACGGAGCCCCGCAGGGGACATGGGAGGAAAAAAAAATTAGGGAGAAAAAAAAAATTAAGACGAACTTTTGCGAGATCTCGCAAAACAAACTCGGGATCTCGCAAAACTTTTGCGAGATCTCGCAAAACAAACTCGGGATCTCGCAAAACTTTTGCGAGATCTCGCAAAACAAACTCGGGATCTCGCAAAACTTTTGCGAGATCTCGCAAAACAAACTCGGGATCTCGCAAAACTTTCTCGCGAAAGTTGAATTCCAACAATGGCGGCAGCTACTTAGTTGTAATATTACTCTTTCTGGGTCACAAAATACACTTTTAAGATATTTTGAGGCGTGAATGTAGTTGTGTAAACGTCAGATACCTGCTCGGTTTACAAGACATCACATATTTGCAAAAGTGCTCCGACGTTTTTGGAGATCTGACACCCACTAGCTCGAAGCTAACGGGAGGTCGAGACCTACTACAGCCGGGAGGAACACCGCTTTCCCGGCACATCGTGCCTCGACCTCCCGGTCGGCTTCGAGCTGGCGGCCTCCGAAGAATGCGGCTAAAGCTTTTGCGAGATCTCGCAATACTTTTGCGAGATCCCGAGTTTGTTTTGCGAGATCTCGCAAAAGTCAGTCTTAATTTTTTTTTTTCTCCCTAATTTTTTTTCCCTTCCATGTCCCCTGCGGGGCTCCGTATATTATTGATTATCAGAAGTGTGAGATTCTCCAGAATATACTCCGGTGTTCTGTTATATTTTAGATAGCAAGGAGCAGATGGCTGAGTTTATTAAACTTCACCGAAACAATCTGCAGATTTCATTCAAATTTAATAAATTATCATCTTGCCTTTATTTTTAGTTAGCACATACCTTAAACACTTAAAGCTGTAAGCTAATGATAGTTATTTAAGAGCAGATGCATGCTGGTGCAATAAACTGTACATTTTACGTCCAACGGATGCATGATCTGATTTGTCGACTAATCGCAAAAATAATCTGTGACTAGTCGACTATCAAAATAATCGTTTGCGGCAGCCCTATTTGCAATAACTGCAATTACTTATTTTAAAGAAAAAAAAAACTAAGTGCCAGCTAGTTTAACCCTGTAAGGTTTCAAGTCACAAGAGAGCTTCAGTAAATTTAATCTTTAGATACAGCCCCACTGACGTGCCAGAATTCAACTTCTGCCTTACATTCCCACACAAGAGTTATCTCCATGTGTTGCTCACAACTACAATCTGTCCAATACAAGCTGAGACGATAAAGAAGATAATCCTAAGTGGTTCCTGGAACAAGTAGGAATGAGCTAGGCTCTGGACTAACAGTTCTTTGACGTGAAAGAGCAGAGGGGTTTTTAAAGAAGGTCACTATCAGAGTGTACGATAAGCCTGGCTTATTTTACAACTGATTTATAACAACGAGAAACATGCATCAGAACATGCCATTCTTTCAGTGTTTACCCCAATAACCATAGCAACTGCACATTGATAATTCTGAGTCATACATCTGAGTCATGCCATGCATGAGAGTCACACAATGTCAGCATCTAAAGTCAACAACTGCTTAACAAAGCATCCTCTTGGTTGCCAGAGAAACGCTACTGCTGGCTCCACCGCAACCCGATTTACAGTTTGGTGTATCTGACAGATAAACTGAGGATGTCAGGGGCAACCAGAGTGCAATTCAGATTCCAATCAGGTGAAATGCATTTTTTCCTTCTTTACTCAAGCATGAGAGACATTTTAGTTTTACCAAATGGCTATAAATGCTCTCACTTCCATCAGATATGCTAATATGAATTGATCAATTGCTCATTCTGAACGAACAAAAGCTTTGAATCTGGTTCTATTACAACGAACACGGAACATTAACAGTTCAGGTTGTTTAAAGCGACATTTGACATGGTAAAATGTGCGAAAATGTCATGACTTCCACTTCCTGTGCGATTCACAATTAACATCTCGTTATGTTATCGCTCAAAGCGTGGAAAATTAAAAAAAAAACTTGTGGGCAAGATGATAAGCATATGACTCTCTGACTAGAGTTTGCAGTTAGTTAACAGGAAAATGGAAATAATTTAGCTCCATTATAAGTTTAAAATTGAATCCTCATTACAACCTTAAGGGTATCTTCATTGTTAATGTCACCAAGTCTTCTTTTCTGGTTATTTTGGGTTTACTGTGTGCTTACGGGTATTAGCATTAAACGAAAGAAATTCAAACTCTGTCACAGGAAGAGGAGGGTCGAAAAAAAAGGATTGTGTTTCTTCTTTCTAACCAGGGGAGAGTACAAACACGCACACACAAACACACTCAAGTTTGGGTCTTTTAGAGCCGTTTCCCACGACCACTGTTTATTTGATTTTTAAAATGTCGGCGCAAGCAAACTGGAACAGAGTCTTGTTAGTTTTGCTGCTTCTGGTGAAACTGCTGAGTGACATCTGTCTGAGCCAATCATGGAATTTACCGTCTGCTCTAAAAAATATCCAATAATAAGAAATCCCAAGCACCAACTGATTAAAGTATGTTTTATGCATACTTGTCTTCTTTGTCAGGTATTCTCTGGCACATTGTTAGAGCCATGTAGACGTGCAGAGATTAGGCAATAGCATGGAGGTGTTAATATGTGTCAAAGTGCAGTACAAATTTTCCATTCCTGACATCTTTTCAGATGACTAATGTTAAGTCCTGAAAGTTGCCACTGTACAGTAGAACTGCTATGCTACCTGTTCACCTTGTGTGGAATTATGATTTGTCCGTCTTTGTGTAGATCCAAATAAGCTAATACATTAGCAGGTCAGCAGGGTGGTTCTAAAATAAACTAAATTATCAGTTGTCAGCTGAGGCAAAGCTAACCAAATAATCAGCATAAGATCAAACTGGTCTATTGAGAACCAATGCTAGCTCATAAGCAACAACAAATACAGTATTAAGGATGTCAAATCAGAACACTACATGACCAGCAACAAAGTACTTACGTTCAGATCTTTGATATTTGCCACAGCTTTCAAAGAGAAACCTTTAAAAAGTGAACTTTTGATTGCAGTTTGTCCACCAGCTCTACCTCTACACTGTTAATCTGCTCTGCTATGTGCACCACAGACCCATATTTAATCTCCTGCTACTTGCATACTTCCAGGTCTTTCCATTTGCCACGTCTCCATAGACACGCTTGTTAAAAATGTGATCATTCCAAGGAGAAAGCTAGATCTGTCATCATTCCTGCAATTCGAGCTAAAATGGTAAGTTATGCTTAATTTTTATGTGGTAACAGCTGCCCATATGTGCATTTCTTGAGTCTAAGGAGTTAACATGAAAAAGTGTACCAGCTCTGAAATGGTTCTAGCGTTGAAAAAAACAGGTAGGAAAGTAAGTGAACCAACCGTCATGGGGTTGCATGAGTGGGAAAATCCTTTGCTTTGTAACAACATGGGGTGAAATTCTAGCAATAAAGCTGATAATTGTTTTGTGCTTCTGAAAATACAGCCTATTTAAAAAATAATTTTAAGCTACTGTTACCTTCTTGATAAAGCAGACAAAAAGCTGCAATTCCATGTAACAGCAGCACATAAACAAAATCAGTGTAATAACAGAGCTGCATTAGGAACTAAGAACAACAAAAAAACTGTGGCAACAACAGACATGCAGAAAAATTCTGAGAAAGGGTTTTGCACTGCTGTAGTGCAATCTAAAGTGGGGCATGGTATCTGAAGACCATGCGAAGGAAAGCAGGGAGGAGATCAGCCAGACTGTGATGTGAAAGTCCATATAAGGCTGCAGGCGAGGAAATTACCAGAAAGGAACTGATGTAAGTACAGAAACCTTGAGTCATAACACGACTTCCTAGGGAAACTGAAGGACTGCCAAAAGGAGTCCTGTAAAGGCTGAGCTTCGCAATAATTATTGCTTTTGAGTGACATTAAGCTTTATTAAATGTAACTTGAACTTGAAAAATAAACTGTCTGAAAAACTAGGTTAAAAAAAACAGGTAATTTAAAACGATCTATGAATCCCAGAGGCAGCTTGGTGGGGACATGACTTTTACTTTTGCTGGATACAGAGTTGCTTGATTTGCTGAATCAGTTTATCTAACTTCCTTTTTTAATGCTCCTCATCTGTTGCATCTTTGCATAGCACCTTTAGCTAACGAGAAAGGAAATGAACCGATGAGTGTCACACATCTGAGTTTTAACCATTGCACCTGTTCACCTTTGTGCTACTGTGCATACAGGGTTTACTCCATCTACACAAATAGAATAGAATATATTTTCTTATAGTTCCAATGATTATACTTTTGGCAGTGGCAGCACAACGCGTGCTGTTCATTAATGAATATAAAAACCCCACAATCTGCTGTTTATTTTGAGAAAATGTTGCTGCTTCTTCCTGACCAACAACTGGTTTACTTTTTTCTAACTGACAGCATGACAAAAATGTGTTCTTCTGATTTGACAGTAACTATCATTTAGGTGCTTTTGAGGTGTTTGAGGTTCCCACTGGTGACTGCAAAAGCAGCTACTTTAAACACGGCTCTGGTTTTGCTGAGGTTAACAACATCCCAGCTGCACTCTGCAGACAGACGCTGATACTTAGCAATGGACTAAAATGCATGGCAAGTGAACAATTCATTATAGGAAACAACTTCAAAGACAAATATCTGTGTCTGTGTGGGACGCAAGCTCTTAGTTGAACTACATTTATTACAAACTGCACTTGGGTTATAATCAGTAGTGTAAGTAAATGTATGTGCAGAAAAAAAACATTAAAAAAAATGTTTGATTTTTTTTTGCTAATATACAATTGAAATTCAATAGTTATGTAGTGACTCAAGAGAAACATTTTTTCCTCACAATGGGTCTTTGGGAGGTGACTAGATACATTTTCAAGACTGGTACACTAAATGTAATTTTTGCTTCCCTGACCACCTGATAAATGAAAGTGTTGATTATACCATTTAAGTAAATGCTAGTAACTAGTGATTGGTTGTGCCAAAAATGCCTCCATGCAGAAAAAAACAAAAAAAACAAAACATGCTGATATTAGACGAATTCCTCTGGGGAAGAAGAGGGTAGTGAAGGCTTTTTAATGCCAGGATGCTTGACATTTTTTTCTGGTTGACAACTTGGAAAAATATCAAGGAAGTACGAGCAGAAACAATACTGTAGGAAGAAAGCAGGTACGAGACTTGGAGGCTTTTTTTCTCTCCTTTGTAACATTGAATGTTTCCGGCCTGAATATAATATATGACTAGTAAAAGGTGATAAATTTGGTATCATACTCAGGTAGTAGCTATAAAACTAATCCAGTATTATATTAACCAATCTGTAAAATAATAGTTTATTATTTATAAAAATCTGACACACAATCTGGGGATAAACATGATAGCACTACGATGAATTACAGCATCTGCACTGTGAAATGTGAATCACTCTGTAGGCTATATAATGCCGATCACCTTCTCATTGGTCATGTGTGAATCTTTTAGTAGCATCATGTCCCTTTTACATTCAGAATGTGCACGTGGGTATCTCAGGACAATGTGCAGATAAGAAGAATGACTGCACACAGATTCAGCAGCTTCTTTGTTATCTTCTTCATTCAGAAAGCATTTCACTGAGTCAAAGCTCCACACACCTTCACCCAGCCGAGCAGAACCGATGAGTTTGAAACCGCATTCAATTCTTTTGTCCACTGATAAAGGCATCCACGGGAATATTGGGCTGTGCCTTTTATAATGCTGTAGGTCTGGACCCCCTTATTTTCTTTGTTCAGAGCTCCACCAGTACCAGCACAAATCTGTGAGTGCTCCTTCATTTCAAGAGCAGTTATTTTTGCCTTTATTTAATAACCTTCGCAATGTAGCATTAAAAAAGCTCTCTGTGTCTCCTCTTTTGCCTCCTAGCCGTTTGCAGATTTGCCTCCATTTGCTCCTGTTTTGACCATAACAGCTGGCCTGGCTGACAGTTCAAATCCTTAAGAGCTGACTGAGAGGGAGGCCTGAGAAGGACTAGCTCGCTGCTAGTCCAGGATACACCTCCGCAGAAAAACAGTATAAAAAGTATAATTTAAGCCTAAATATACAACTCTAGAGCATTTTAATAGCACGCGGCTTCCACCCTGAATGAATGATTTGATTTAAGGCGCTAATTTTAGTGAACACAGGGTAGGAAGCGCGCACGCGCACACACCTAACGGAAAGTACCACAGTAATCCTCGGGTGAGTTTGAAAGGATGCGAAAGATTTTTAAACACGGTAAAACCCATCGGACATGCACTTTAGTTTATCTTACTGTTGTTAGTGAATAACAACGCGAAACACCCACACCTAATTAAAATCGCGTACTGAAAAAGAGACAGAAAAGGCAAAGTAGCTTCTGACATAACAACATAAATGTACTTTTCAGCCTTACCGTTTTCGGCATCTTTCTTTTCTTTCACGTCCGGCTCAGGCTTTCTATGAAGTTATTAAATAAAAAGAGCAGTTTGCTAAACCAGGAGAAAACTTTTTCCCATCAGAACAACGGCGCCAACCAAACGCTTTCCCGTCTCGAGGAAACAAAACCTCACTTTTTTCCGTTGGACTGCGAAGAGCTATTTTCGACCCTACGCGAGTGGGGGTGTTTTTCCTTTGTTTCGCCTTAAAGTAAAATGGACTCGAGCTGGATTTCCTGCTAACGGTACCCTGCAAACCACACCCAACCCGATGACAGGACAGCGGAGTGAAAAAGAGGTTCAGGCCAGCAGCAGACTCCGCCTGCAGTAGTCGCATCATCATGGCTGCGGTTCACTGTCTCAGTCAAAAAAGTTTCCCAGCACTCTCACTTTTAGCAGACAGGCCACGTTAAATACCATTCTTTATATGAGTCTTTTATTTAAACGACGACCAGTGTGCTGGGATACTTTGAGAATACAAGAAGGCAGAAAGTACCAGCAAACATGTCAGTATCTAAAACAAGCCTGTTAGAGTGTCCAATATATTCGTCGTCGGCCTCTAGCGCTGTGCTAAAGGCTGGTAACCAATACTTTTAATCTATAAAGGCAGCTTATGAGAGATGGTGTTGACGCAGTCTGCTTTTTATCTTCATGTTTTGTTTGTTTATATTTTTTGCACAGTAGTTGGGTGGCGCACCCATAATTTCGTTGTATATGTTATGACGATAAAGGGCTACTACTCCGCCTATGTAGTGGAGAGCAGTGTGTCAGATGAATCACATTCAATTTGCAAATTCTAAAAACATTTTGATAACCATTAAACCCCTGTGATTTTCCACAATGATTTGTTAATACAAAAACAAAACAGGCATTTCAGCTTTACGTGTATTTTAAATCAGGGTTGAATTTGTTGACATTCAACATAATAAGATTTAGGCATTTTTCACAGTTCATGTTTGAGGTATATTTTTCCATTTCCCCATAAAATTATTTATTTAATAAAATTCAGTAGGCTACATACTGAACGTACAGGACGAAGCAAAGCACAAGATAGAAAGGAAGTATATATCCAATCGCACTAGTATCGATTCTTTAGTATAGATACTATCGATATTTCAATCGATTGCCCCGCCTCTATTGGCTACATTTTAAGCATTTCAAATAATTTCCCAGAAAATCATCATCGTTAATGGCAAAATTGCAGGCTGATATGCTACATCGTTCACAGACTTAACAAATAAAAAGGCTGCTTTTGAATTACTGTTTAATTCAACTGTTGTGGTTGTTTTACTAATGTAGTTTTGTAGAATTGGGTTACTATAGGATAAATAATGCATACGGTGCTGTGCAAAAGTCTTGAACCACCCCCCCATTTTTTTAAAATATTTTGCTTCCAAGGAGTTAGGCTTTCTTGTAATTTTTAACTTGGTCTCGAGGCATAGTTCTCCAGGCTTTCTGATGGTCATTCAAAGCCTTTCTTTGGACATTGGCTCCATTTCCATTCATTTTCAGTGCAGTCCTTGTACCTGACCATTTTCAGAGGAATGATTTTTTATTGTCAAGGTACTTAACACCAATCTATAAATTGTTCAAACTCTGTGTTCTCTGGAATTTATCTAGCTCTGTCAGGGGATAAAACTGTAATACTTAGTGACATACTTACAAGTGCAGCATGCAATATGATGAAATACAAACTCTAAGGCCTCCTCTTTCAGTATGCATCACATAAAGCGCCTAAATCATGAAACTGCACACTGTCTCAGTGCAGTAAACCAACATCGTGAACCTTAAAAGAGGTTTCTACACTGCTTTGTACATGCTCTGGATGAAAGTTCTCAGCCCAGATTGAAAATTTGTGGTCAACAACATCTAGAGGTGGTTGCAGGGTTGCAGGTTTTTTCTCATCCTTCGTCCCCCACCCTCGCCCCCCTCATCTTTGCAAGCCATTAAAGTACAGATTCCCGCTTCAAGATACCTCCTATTTGATTTAAGTCAAGATGTGCTTAACCGTTGTTCGGGCCTATGCAGTAAAAGTAAAAAGTTGCATATGCGTATGGTATGTAGCGATAACAGCATTCAAATTTTACACATGCCATAAAAGGAAAAAGGAAAATATAAATAACTAGACATAGGAATCTTTGAAAAAGGCTGGTGTTTGAATATTCTCAGTGAGAGCGCAGCATGGAGATGTCACTGAGTTTGTATGTTGACTCATCTCTGATGATGGTGGATGACCACCCACAGTCTCACTGAATGAGCTGCATGCTGCTTTCAAATCAGAGGCAAGACGGCTCCAAGACCACACGTGTACAGCTGTCACAATCTAGCAGATGAGAGCAGACTGTTTCTTGGACATGTCCACTCTTCTTGTTGAAAAGTGGTTTTTGAACATTAACATTGTGCAAGGAATGCTCTTTTTGTCATAAACGAACCCTATTGAGTTTCCAATGATCTAAAAGTAAAAAAACAGATTATCATATTCTTGGGCATAAAATACACCGTATTTGTTGCAGCATAGAAATGTTGTCAGAATGAATCCATAACTTTTGTCTGCAACTTGTAGTTTCTTTCATAGCTGATATTAATCCCAAGAAGTCTACCTAAATATCCATTTATCATTTCGTGTACACTCAGCACAGTATCCATCAGCAGACCTGACAGCAGTTGGAAAAGGTCTCACAGGAGCAGTGGAGTAAGTGCTTTATTAGAAGTTAGGAGCCAGAGACAGGAGTTCTCAGACAGACAGATTATAGTATTTGACAGTTTTAATTGAAGAGGCCTTTTAGGTTTCTATAATTGTTTCATATAAAATAATAAAAGTCTGCACTTGTGTCAGTGGCGCATGGCTCTAGCTATTGCACCGCTCCACCAGCAGAGAGTGTGCATGTGCCATGTAACCTGTTGCACATGCACAGCTGCAGTATATAAGCAGAGTGGTTTATAGCATCAGCCTGTGGGATCATTTTACAGAAGTACAAATTGATTTTTTAAAAGATAATCTCAAAGTATATTTAGGCTATAATTACTTTAAAATAAATGGTAAAGGGGAAAAGTAATTTTGACAAATATCTTCCAGTGATGACGTAGGACGGTTTTGCTACTTTCAGAATACATTTTAAATCAACACGTGTTTGCCATAACACATTCAAAACAAATGATGTAACATTACATTCTTCGCCTCAGCTGATGGTTTTGCCTGATTCTAAGTCTATATTAAATGAAATATTATGTATTATAGGTTGCTGAGGAGGTACAGCAGCTCATCTACTAATCGGAGGTTGATGGTTTAATCCCTATCTAGGTACTGAACCTCAAGTTGCTCTCTGATGCATTCATCTATTTGTGAATGTTAGCTATAGAAAAAGCATTTGTGTGAAGCATGAGGCATGTTTTATGAAGCCCTTTTGCGTGCTCGAGTAGAAAAGGGCTATATAAGAACCTGTCCATTTATCATATATAAAGCAGTGTCTACAATCAATCCATCCACCTCTATCCAGTATCCCGTCCTTCTAGAGGGTGAGAATGGGTAATATGTCTGTCTCCACGTTGGTTGAGTGTGGAGTAAGTGCATATGAGAGCATGAGGGTGGGAATGGATGTTTGTATCTGTGTGTGCCTGTATGTCTGTGTCTATATGTCAGGTTGGGTATCAGACGCCACCTCTCTGGGGACATCTCAGGCCCTCCAAGGTTTGGAGGCCTATCTCCCCCCACCACCACTTCCCCTGCCGGTGGCGGACTCCCTCAGACATCGGTGCGTTGGTGGTTCTTTGTGTCTGGGGATGGGCGTCCAGGTACACACCAGCTCACTCCTTGGCGGCCGCTTATCGGGGCCTGGAGCCTGGGGCTCGCTCGGGCCACTTCGGAGCCCCCGGCCTCTCAGCCTGGGGCTTGGTCACTCAGTAGTATTTACTGTCATATTCCCATATATCATTGTGATGTTGTTTATTCTATTACTCTTGTTCTCTTCTGCTTGTTTTCTTTCTCAGCAGGTGATCCAGGTGATTGATATATGCATTTTTTTTCTTCTTTTTTTTCTGCTCATTCTGTTGGTTTTTGTCTTTTGCCCTTCTCCCCCGTCCCTCTTCTCAGCTGTTTCTCTTTCCCTCTTTCTTTCTCCCCTTCTTTCCCCCAGTCAAGTCTGTCCCGTATTCAGCAAGTGAAAATAAAATAAACAATAAAAGGTGAATCAAATGGACCATTACGGCAAGGCTGGATGGTCAATTTGGTAAAGTAAATCCGTTGGGCATCTTTCTTTGCCTTTAGACAATAATTCTGATGGCAAAAGAGCCAAACGGGACAGGAAATAAATAAATAACACGGTTGTTTCTATAATCAACCACCTCATTAAAAAGAGATAAAACACAGTTGGAACAGAATTCTGCTTTATTTATGGAGAGAAACACAGTTTGTCATTAAGACTTACATTTTGTTTGAGCCCACAGACCCAAAGAGTCTATTTTCGTATATATTAGTCTATAAAAGCAATGCTTTCTAATCAGTGTGAATTACAATACTGCAGATCATCACAACACAAAAAACTTGTTTTATATTTCCCTTTTTCACATGGCAGACACAACGGTCTATTCAAAGGTGAGACCTACACATACTTCAGAAAGGTGACCACTGCATTTCTCAGTATTAGAAAACAACCAAGTCTGCGATTTAAAATGTTTGTGTGTTTAACCTGAGTATTACACTGTATACTGTATATGTACAGTCCTGTTTATATGCGTGTACCTGTTGTCGTGACATTTCGTACGCCAGCATTCCATATGGTCGCACAAACTGCAAGACATCAAGGGCCGAAAACTATTTGAATCAATAATCATGACAGTTATGAGAAGTGTACACATCAAAAATCACTTTGGTCTTGATTTCAGCCAACAACAGATTCTGATATAATACTGACAATATCCGTGTTAACACATTGAAAACGGTGCTAATCAAATGCAAACTGGCCTCGGATAACAACATTAATAAATTACAATTGGTGAAGAATTCAGTACTGAAAGAATCCACTATTCAACACACCTCTGCTTTGTTAACATAGAGGGTTAGTCATTAAATCAACAGCCAAGCATTCTAAGAAAATTCCAGTTTCAAAAGCATCTTTCAAGACCGATAAAGATCAAACACAAATCAGAGCGAAAACTCGCACTTTATTACAGTCACTAATGATACTGCAGTCTCATTCTTGCCAATGGTGTGGATGGTATGTGGTGACATCAGTTGGCATCCAGACATCAGCCAATGATAGACTGCAGATTTTGTATCGTGCTTTTAACCATTTTTAAACTGCCAGGCTATGCACTGATTTGCGTTTGTTGTCTAGTTACCCTTTGCTTACAGTGTGTGAAAAAGAAAACCTTTGTCTTCGAAAATATAGAATACATTGCATGACAACCCGTGTGCTGAATCACAAGATTTTTTTTTCTATTTGTTTTTTTTAAACAAAGCCACCCAAGAATAACTTTGGCATATTTTATTCAGCAAAATATATCCAAAAATATTTAAATTCCCATTTAAATAGCATAAAGACATATCAGATCAGATGAAATAGATGCACACGTTTACAACACAAAATTATTTTACTTAAAACAAGTTAAATACCTGTTACATTTACAGATTGCGCTGTAAAAGTGCTGTTAAAGTATTTGCCCCTTCTTGATTTTTTTTTATATTTGTCACAGGTACATGATCAAACTAGTTTTAATATTACACAAAGATAACCCAAGTAAATACAAAATGCAGTTTTTTAAATGACTATTTAATGTACTAAGCCAAAGGCAGGTTTGGCTAGCTTTTTAAATTGAATAAACAAAATCGTCATTTAAAAACTACATTAAATCACATTTGTTTGATCTGAAATGTTTAAATATGACAAATATCCAAAATCAAAAAAAGAATTAAGAAGAGGGCAAATACTTTTTCACAGCAGTGTACATTTAATGTAATTTTTTATTTATGTTATATATATATATAACACTATGTACAGAGAGGACACGATGCTTACTGCTGTACACAGGGTATCTGTGCACGTTTATGTAGCACATAAATGTCCCTGTAATTTAACTACTGTACCCAGTATAAGAATAAGTACATACCAGTGGGCTACTCCCAGTGACACACAGTGTCACAAACATTATGGCATTGTTTTTTTCCCCCTTTATTTAAACAAAACTATTTTCATATTATACATTTCATATTTTGTTACATTCAAGGTATAGATACAATTTGTATCAACAAGCAAAAGTCAATTCTAGACATTTGTAACTTAGCTGTTTGCGGCACTTAGAAAGGAAGGGAGAGGATTAAAAACCACCATTATGGTCTGTAACATTTATCCAAAGCAACAACAACAACAACAACAACAACAACAAAAAAGAAGAAAGATTGGTACATTGAAAGTATTTAGCAAAAATAATGAGGTTTTTATTTTTATCCTGGAAGTAGTCCATTGCCAAACAAGTTTCCAGATTTAACACAAAACATAACAACAAACCCAGACCATTTGCTTTTTGGTGGATTTATGCTGTGGCCTACATCCTACATTACAGTTACTGAGTACACGCACAATTTAGCTCATGGCCAATGGACTATTCCAGTGTTCATGTTGAATATGGACCTCAATAAGGTTAAATATTTCTAAGTGAAAAAGGCAAATGACTGATCTTAATTTGGTGCTACAATTAGCAATAAAGCCAATTTTTGTTGTTGTTGTTGTTTTATTTAGAGCAGTTTCTTGTAGCATACAGCGCTTCAGTGTTTTTGCAAAGTTTTCCAAAGTTTTTGGAGCATAGATCAATTCAATTATTTCAAAGGGAAAGGATGGCACGCAAACTTTTAGCCAAATGCCAGAAACAACCTTGACAGCAGCCTTGCAATCTGATTGTTTCACATGAAGAAACATTTAGGCAGTTTGTTTCACCTTCTCATGAACAGACAGCTGGCCTAACGTAGCCTCGTCTTTTTTCATGAAAAACAAAGTCAGCAAAGCCCAAAAATAATTTTGGGCAAAACACATTCAACAGTTTTTTTTTTCTTTATGTCTACATATTACGGTTCTAGCTAAACATTACAAAGAAATATATATATATATGCATCTTTAAAAGCACCACCAAGGAGACAAGGTCAGGCTCACATAATTAGCCTTGTTAAAGAGTAATACCACTCAGTTTAAAAATTCATGAACACGTTCAGAGAATAAATGACAAATAGACAGCTTTGTGATAGTCTGGTGCAGCTTCGTTTTCTAAAATACAAGCTAAACATTAATTTATAGCGTTTTTAATCATTTATTAACATAATGAAGGACACAAACTATAAACTGACACCAAATGTATTTATGTTGTTTGTTGAAACTCAATTGAATCTGTTACAAATGAGCCTTTAACCACTGTGCACTTTAATAGCAGGTCTAGGGGTTACCATTCCTGAACCCTGAAAATAAGTGGCATTTCCCTTTAAACGCGCTAGGAGGATGGTTGTGCTATATGGGCTGGCTTTACATAGTACAACTTCTGCAAGTGTATTGTTTGAAGCAGAATAATACCAGGCCTCACCGCCTAGTATAAGAAGTCAGATACCAAACTTAGTACCCAACATCATTATTTTTAGGCTTGATAAAGGCAGAAATTTTTCAAGGCCTGGTTCAACACTTTCCAATCAACATTACTGTTACAAAAACCACGAGCAAATCAAGAAAACAACTTCGTTGAGTACTTTTTAATATTGCGACATTTGTCTTTGGCTACAGAGACACCCTTATGGAAAACAAATACCTTCTGAAGTTGCACCACATGAATCCAGCCTGTTAGCTCGCTGTTCGAACACTCAAGGTGCATAAAGAGGATATTCACAAAAAGTACAAAGTTTTGCAATGCCATCTTCATGTCTCAACCATAAATAACTAACTTTAAGGTACTACATGTTACATGTAGGAACTTCACAAATATATCTATATATAACTACTAGATCAGAGTACACTTTTGCCAGTAACCGCTGGTTTTGGCAGGAAAGACTTAAAATTAGAAAAGTGAAAGCATCCTGAGAGCAGTGTGCTGCAAGGCACAGCCAAATCTTTCTACAATCCTTAGAGACCAGCTGCACGTATGTGTATTGTACATCTGTATATTAGCAGTCCAGCTATAAAAAGCCATACAGAAACTTTCATCTCCAACATGCTTTCAAGCATTCACAGAAATGTATTTAATATGTGTTCATTCAATTTTTTGTTATTTAAACCTAATACTTTACAAAATATCAGAATATTTATTTTACTACCAGGCCTAACTATTTAAGCCAGATCCTCAGAGTTATCTGATAAATAACTTCAGTTCAGTCGGTATCAGAATTCCGTGTGCAAACATTTAACTGTGATAGTAAACACTGTTTCCATCTCAAAGAATATACTTCTACAACTTCCAATGTCCCTACTAAAGTCACATCATAGCCAGGAGCAATGAATTCTCAGTTTACCACATTTACATGCACATGAGAGGAAGCTGGAAGTCAGGTAACAGCATAAGATTGGATGACTTATTTAGGTGCACAGGAATATTGACGGAGTAAAAAGTCTCCTTTCTGCAGTTTCAATCAACTTTGCCATATTTTAAGTGCATGTACATTATATAAGAAATTACTTTCTACAAGAAAATATTTCTTACAGGCGCAACTGAACTAAATGTAATGTGAGGAGATGTGCTCTATTATAGGGGAGCATGTTTTACTGCATGCATATTTCCATCTAAAAACCTTCTTAATGTTAGAAATGCACTTGTTCAATTTAATACACTAAACCACTTCATTTAATATTAAAATCCATAGATTTGTTCACCACACACTGGACTAGACTTTGGATATAATAACTTTAGATGCAGTAATCTTGGATTTTTGCTAGATAACTGCCACAGTGATACCACCTTCCCTGGCTTAGGTGTGTCATGGACATTAGCACTTGATGACTTAAAGTGAAGACAACAATTTTCTTTTTTTTATTAATCATAATTAGATAACTGACTAAAGCTCAAATGATCACACTATCAAGGTGCATGTAAAAGTAGTTAGAAAATAAATTGACTTGCACCTGAAAACAAACTGCTCCAGCGGCAACTTGAACAAGTCCAATAGAACTACTGCGTGAAACAAAGATACTTTGAATACTTCACACTGAAAAGGATTAGCACAACAGATATGACAATTTTATAAAGAGGAAAATCCTGGATGTAGCATCCAATAAAATCAGACAGCTAACTATACAGTACACTATATAAACTATCCAAACACATATGCTCTTTTTATACTATAATCAAATTGATCCTGTGAACTAAAATTATTTTGAATACTGACAATATATAAATTTATAAATTATTTTTTTTGGCATTATTTAGCAGCTTATAAATGACTTTGAAATAATGGCTTTTCTGTGATCATATGTACATGCGCACATATATACAAGTCAAATAATTTTTTTGGCTTGCTTTGTGCACTGTCAAATTCTACCAAAATAGTAGCTTTGTTAAGTGAGGCTGAGAAAATATATCTCTTTAGATACTGAGATAGTGCTTTACATTTGAAATTATGAGGCTTCAATGACAAAAGACGTTCACCGAAACCAATTGGACAATGAATAAGTGTGAGGTCACTCAGATATAAGGCCATAAAATGTCATAGTTCATGCTGTGAGGTATATACCTACCTCCCTCTTACTCATCTTCAAAATAAATCCCCCCCCCCCCAAACCCCCCCCAAACAAACAAACAAACAAACAAACAAACAAAAGAAAACTAATCATAAATATTATTTACAGCAGAGGCAGACTGCATGGTTACTAATAGTTCCACTGCATCAGAAACACTTTAAATGCCTTTCATAACGCATTCAAAGCACCTGAACAGGATCTTCATAAAAATGTGGGAGATAGGACCATGTAATTATTTCCCGTGCTGATATTTACCTAACTCGTTTACTCATTCAATTGTTCACACTGATACGCGCATTCAATATTACAGAAATTAATTACAATTACATTAGGGTTCACTTTAGTCTTAAATTATGATTGTAAGCTGTCTACAAACAGAACCCAGCAATACAATTCTAAATGAAATAAACATGTTCACTTCTGTAAAATACAGTAACTTCTGGAACTGTTTGATGGTTAAAATCAAGTTTAAAGTAATATTTCAAATGTCCAATTAGTATTTTTATGACTTCATCTCAATACAGATACATATTTTAAATACCTCTTGCTAGCGATATCAAATAAAGAAGTAAATGACTGAATTCATTTTATTAAGTCATTTTATTTTAAATCTAAACTACGAATCCTTGAGGCCAAGTCCATAACATGTAACTGTTTCAATTAGATTGATTGTCATTTTAACTGACTTTATTTTAATTTTTTTTTTATTTGTATTCTTTCACTTATTGTTGCATGTGTGTTGTTGCTGCCTGTGTTTGAGTAATTTCTGTAACTGTGAGACATCTGCTGCTGCCTATCTTGGCCAGGTCTCCCTTGAAAAAGAGGTTTTTAATCTCAATAGGATCTTCCTGGTTAAATAAAGGTTAATAAATAAATAAACTTCCTTAGTTTTGTTACTGTGTTTGCCAACTAATGCTAACTAGCTAGCAAGCTTGTCGATTAGCTCACAAGTGCCAATATCAAGCTGTTGATTTGAAATGAAGAAATAAATGATGGCTTTTAGTGTTTTTTGGTCTTTAAAAGATTGCTCTCTGAATTAATCAGCCAATTTTAATTCCTATAATAAACTGTCTTCTGTGCTTACAACCTACCTAGAATGTTAGCTTGTTAGCTAAGTGGCCTTTGCAGCCTTATAATAAAAGGAAATCTAAAAGTTTACTTTATCTGTGTTGTGTGTTTCACGGAGTTCATTTTTAATGACTTTTACAGCTAACAAGAGCAAAAAATGTTAATTCTGTTAACAGCTTTTTACCTTGAAAGCTGAACACTGATTAAAAGGTGACAGGTGGTGTCATCTGTATATATAAATACATATGAGTTTAGATTTCATTATTTTACTTTATTTCACACATTACTTTATTTATATATTTTACAAAATGGATTGAATATTTCATATTGTTTTCAGCCTCTACAACTTTGTACAACATGTAACATCATTTAAATTCAGTACTGCCAAAGGTTAACGACAATACAGGAATTACCTTTCATGTTAAACAGACACTGCTTCCCTGTTCCTGCTCAGGTAGTATGAATACGTTATGAACCAGATTTCTAATAAGGTGTTGGCTTGTATCAGCTACACCCCACTTCATACAAAAATGTCCTCTATCCTACCAGAAACATTTAAAAACAACTAACTCCTGAGGGCAGACATTGCACATGGAGCAACATTTAACATGTGCCTATCTTTGCAAAGAAATCCTCATTTCTCTTATTAAATCCATTTTGAAGGTTTCATACAATTAACTGTTCAGTGGCATGACCTCAGTTTTGTAACAATGACAGCGGCAAGTTGCTGCGGGTCTGTCAAATGAGGGTTCTTCTCCATTACAGCGTGGACTATGTAGGCAGGAAAGATGTTACAAAGGTTCCTGTATGTTTGATACTGGTGGTCTGGGATAGCATACCGCTCTTGGTGTTCAGCTCCAGATGGGGCCTCCCATGGCGAGTTCCAGATTTGTTCCATTTTGTCTGGCATGCTGCGGACCATCACCCGCTCACAACATGGCATCAAGCTGTTACTCAGTGGATATGAATGATATTCATAGGACTCATTACCACAAGGGAGAGGGTCCCAGCTTGCATGCTGCTCACGGCACAGTGGAGGTCGCCTCTGTCTCATTGGGTTGCTATCATATAGCCTTGAATCCGATATGCTGTCCATACGAGTCATACCTAGCGAGCGTGTGGGTTGTGAGGACAAAGGTGGGAGAACATTCTGAGTTAGGGGATAATCTCCAGGACAGCTGGACCTGGCTCCCACTGCAGCATGCTGGATATGTGGTGCTAGATGAGACCCAGCCTGCTTACGTAGGCCTTGCTTGGGCTCCTCTGGTCCGTAACTCTGTACCCTAGTCAGCGCTTCATGACGAAACCCGTGGGAGAACGCTTGCATCCTAGTCTGTGCGGGAGACTGCTGCTGCCCCTTCATACTCTCCTCTAAGCTACTGTCCACAGAGCTTGGGTACAGGTCCCCATAAGACGAGAACGAGTCACTGTTTGAATGGCTGAGGCAGGATTCAGGGCAGTGGCTGGGGTTTCTCTGATACACATGCTCGTGCTCCATGCTACAGAAACTGTCAACATTATGCATGCTGCTCATGCTCATATTTGAAAAATCACTGTGCAGTGAATAATAGCCATGGTCACTAACTGAGTCATACTTTGGGAACTGTTCACTATATGTTACAGAGGCGCCATGACTATTAGTAACTAAAATAGGAGGGTACTGTACACTAGACATGTGCTCCAGAGAACTGTGAGAAAACTGCAAAGAACCTGGCACTGGGCTGCTGGCTGATCGTGTGTTCAAGGCACCAGCTGCGTGGCTCTTGGCTGGCTGCATTGTGGGCACACTGAGAGCAGACACGAGGGAAGGCACTGAATTTGTCTCAGACTTCCTAATGACGGACAGTGCCTCTGGAGGTTCACAGGCCACTGAACGAATGCTCGGGTCAGACTGACGTTTGGGTGCCACGCGTTTGGCCTCAGAGCTGCTGTCCCCCTTTACTGTTGCTGGACCAATCCCACATTTAGCTAAAGCCCCTTCACTCATTGTTTTCACTGCAGACAATTTGGCAAAAGCCCGTAGTTCATCAGCCACGGAGCGCTGTGGCTGGTTGACACGCTCTGGGTGATAGTACTTGCACTTGTGTCCATATGTGCATTTTTTCCCTTGTACAAAGAAACGGAAGATTAAGTTAAGAAAATCAAACACATTGAATACCCAGACAGAATAGCAGTATTTTGAAGAAAGAACCTACCATAAGGGCAAGGTTGTTTTTTGTGCTCTGGAACAACGGGGCGTTTGCGCAGGAAATTTTCTAAGCTTGGTCCATGTCTTCCCAATGGATCATCAGGTGGCATAAACCTAATAGCAAAAATATTTATTATTAAATGCAAAACTGTCTACCACAGAATAGAATTCAAAAACTCCTATTGTCTATTATAGATCACAATATAAAAATGCAACAGTTCATGCAACATATATAGTCTTTATTTTGTTGATTTATTTACATAAAACAACCCCGACACGTTTCTAAAAAGACACTTTATTTGTACAGTCTAAAGTGGTATTCATGAAAGCATTTTACATAGTATAGCTATGCCATAAAATTACAGTAACAGTTTCTTACTTGTCATTGACAAATGAGTACATTAGGAGTCGCTCTTCTATAAATTTCTTCCATTCTGGCTTCTCATTTTGCAAGTCTCTGTAGTTGTCATTTGACACAATAATTCCATCAGAATCATAAGCCAGCTTCACTATGAAGCGATCATCATAGCACACCACTCTCCTGCCTTGAACTCTCCGAGACGGGGTGAAAACCAAGATCTTCTCTTTCTCCAGCTTGCGTAAGATTTCTTGATCTGAAAGAGGAATACTGAGTGAGTTTATGTGCATCAGTTTGGTAACGGTGCAAGTTAAAAGGTGCAAGTTAAAAGGCTGCTCTTTAAATAGCACCAGTGTTATGATGTAAGGTGAATGCACAGTCACCTGCGATGAGGGCATCAGGTCTTGACTGCTCCTTTCTCCAGGCTGGAACAAACACAGTGATGTCTTTGTGTCCTTTCTCCAGAAACCATTCAACAGCAAGCTGGATGCCACGACAAGAGAACACCTCTTTGTTTCCGTGGCTATCAAAACATAACAGTATTAGGTTTAGTTAACTTCATGGAACAGCTGACTATTAAAGGAAAATACTTCAGGACAATAAGTTTATTCTGCACAGAGCACAGACCAGTTCAATGTGAGTCTAAGTCTCTGTGTCCCTCACCTCATTGCCACATTTGAGCCATCGATGACGATAGGCCTGAGGTTATCAAAACTATCCACAGATTCCTCTTCCACTGACACTTCGGGACTAACAGTCTCTTTAACACAGGGGGAGCGTGATATTGACGTGGCTGTACTGCTGCTGCAAGACTGGTTTTCAGGCTCTGCTTTGTTTCCGAGCCGTACTAACTCGGCAAGAACATCGTTAATAAGCGCAGCAGACCCTAACTTGTGGAGCACAGTTTCAACCTGCTCTCCTGAATAGCCCAACTTCAAAGCAAATTCCATCTTAGTCTGGTACTCTCGCTCACTGGCGGGCTTAGCCCCTGGTGCTGCATTGGTCTCATCCTCACGAAAGTCTTGCGCAGTGCTACTCTGGGAAAAACTGGGCCGATCAAGGCATGGGGAGCGACAGAGCTGTCGGTGGGGTTTTGTTACAGCCAGTGGCTCCCTTCTCTTACAGCTACTGCTGTTCACCTGAACCCTCCGATGTTGCTGCTCTTCCGATTCGCTATCTGAGCTGCTTCCATCCTCAGACTCGTCAGTGGCATGCTGCGCCTCGCTTGAGTCAATGTTCTCCTCCCTGCACGGGCGTTTTTCCATTTTGAGCTTCTCCACCATGGACCATGCTGTCATCACGTTTGTCTTGACACCCCAAATTTCCACTCCATGCTTCCTCACCTCCACCACAACCAGCTAATCATGCTAAGGGATGGACTTTTAGCACTGCAGGCTTCTCCTCCAGGCCAAAGGGTTACGGCCTCTACTGTGTGAGCAGGTAAAATCTAATTATGTAATCCTGCAAGAAAGCAACAAAAATAAGGGTCAATATGTCTCTTTCATCAATCATTTTTTTTCCTGAGCACCTAATCTGAAGTTGGACCAAAAAAAGACACTGGGGGAAGATACCAGAATGAATCTAACAACGATATAGTAAGTTTGGCCCCTCCTTTCCTAAAATGGGGGTTTTTGTGTGGCAACTATGGCTGGTCCACATTTGAAGACAAATGTTATTTTATCTTATTTGACGAATATATATATGCATTCCTGTTGTTTGTGACAACTTATAAATAGAAATCATGAGTTGTTAAAAGGGAGTTTTCCTTCCCGCTGTTGCCAAGTGCTTGGTCAAAGAGGGTTGTTTGATTGTTGGGTTTTATCTTTATTATTGTAAGGTCTTTACCTTACACTATAAGTGCCTCAAAGCGACTGTGCTCATATGAAAATGCCCATTTCAGGGCTTTAGAACAGGAGTTTGTAAACCAATGAGTGATGTCAATCTTTAGTACAATCTGTGGTATGGAAACAGAACCACTGGATTGCAAGGCAGATTAGGAGGGTCCCATATCAGAGATTTGCTTTTGGTTCCAGGATGGTCCAGCGTAATACTAACTTAGAAGGTATGGCAGATTTTCAGTTGTAAGTACAGTAGGTGCTCCCAGCTTTCTTTTATACATAATAAAGGTAATGTTGAAAGGTAAAGTAAGTACTTGAGATTATTTAATAGAAAACACTAAGAATACTAAACTCAGAAATATATATCAAATTAGTCTATAATTATGTCTTCTAACAAATTCCAATAAAACCTGGGAAAACGCTTTTGAGCCCCAGTCTTCTGCCCCTACTTGTGGTAGACCAGTAAGTTCTCCACCAGCAAGAAACAATACCATCTGCAGTAAGTGACTGAATTATTCAGGCAAATGAAGCACAATAATCACACATGCTGACTGGTCTGCCTGACACTGCTATATGAGACACTGGATTCCTAATTAGCAAATAACTGCCATGGGTGGGTTTTCCCCTTAATTATGATGCTGGGGGCCACAACTGCAATGTTTTTACTCTTTACCCTTTCAAAGCCTACTAGGAGTAACCGTTGAAGCCCTTTTCTGTCACATTTCAGGCCTGCTTATAGAACAAAATCTGACCACCAATTATGTATCTTAAGCAGTAATTACAAACTACAGCAAAGCACCTGACAAGGTGTTGCATTTATAAACTAAAATTACCAATAAACCTAAACAGATTTGTGTATATTTCTTTGCTTATTTTCATGTAGCATACAGATACAACAATCTCAATTTTTGGACAAACAAAAGCCAAAGATATAAACATTAAAGTGTCACTGATCTCTTGCCTAGTGCAAAGTCCTTCTATTTTTCTGGTTTTAAAATGAAAATCACAACATTCTGGTTAAAAAAAACCCAAAAAACCCCAAAACTATCCCCCCCCCCCCCAAAAAAACCCATACAAATCACACAGGTATTTAAAATAAACACCATATTTTAACTTCATAGCAACATTGAAGCCAGACATACATGGGGTGTAAGTACACGAGTTAACATAACCTAAGAGAAGTGTGGGCTGAACAGTGTAAGCCTGCACCACTAATCCCCTGACAATCAATCTGAATTGAGGAGAATTCCACAGGGAGCAAAGCTGTTTTATGGTAAAGCACTGCGGGGATTTTGGGGTGCTCGGAGTCTAAACCACAACACGCTGCCAACGGCTCAGAGTGCACATTGTTTTTACACATGGATATTGATAATCAAATAAAATCCATGGTAAGCACTCTACTGAACACACACACACACACACACACACACACACACACACACACACTTTCCCCCCAGTCTTGCAGAGACAGTACAGCCAGCTTCGAGCTTCAAGAGGCACAGCCCATGATGTGAGTTGCTTAGCAACACAGCCTTGTCATCAGCTAACTCTTTTTTACCAGTCACGACTAACACAAACACAGCTCATCATCTCTCGTCACGCAGCCAGTAAATGCAGAACACCACAGCTGCGATACAACTCTACATCAAAACTCATGAAGCGGTGATTTAAAAAATTTTAAAACTCACATTTAGACCTTTGTTTGGGGTGAGCATTATAAAAAGAAAAGCCAGTCTTGGCATTGTGAAAATTGACTGAATCATTTGTCTGACTCTAAGCACTGGCTCATGTAATAACACTTCGTCACTGTATTGGCAAAACACTGCACAGGCACCGACATTCATGGGAGCTACTTTGAAGGTCAATCTATGGCTAAACAAGCATACCTTGTGATGTCAGTGTTTTGTGTAGGCTTACTGCATCAATAGAGCCTAGTCTCATTCCTCATCACTACTTGTGTAAGGACAGAGAACAAACCATGGTTTGAATATCTAAGCACGCAGCTGTAAGAAGGACGAAGGAGAGGGCGATGAGGCACTGTTGTGGAACTTCTAGGATTAGTGGCAGACACAGTACAAAAGCTCACACAACCCACTGTCATTTACAACATTTTATGAGCACATGAATACGTGTTTAAAAAGAGCTAGAGCTCTTTCAATCCTTTCCCTTCCACCTCCAGATTCACAGGCTTAGTCTCAGCAAGACCTCCAGACTATCCCTGCACACACACAGGCTCATGCAGATCTGTTTCATAGCAACAAGTGAGGCAGGCCCGTGAAGCCATCTTTCGTGAAGCTGACCCAACATTAGTATCCAGAACAAACCAGGAATAAACTGCAGTACACAGCAAGCTGGTGTTACATTTAATGCTTGTGTTGTTATACATCTTGAAATCAAGGCTGACGCCTTAAACCACCAGCTAAATCACCAGTGTGATAAAGAAAATAAATTTAAAATTGTTACTTTGGTACACTTTTCCATTACTTTACATAGAACTAAGAAAACATTACATCTTTCGATCCTTGTTCTCATATTTTGTGGTTTTGCTAAACACAAAATGTAAATACATAATCAGCACGGCCAGTTTCCAGAACTCTGTGTAAATATACGTCCTACATACTCCTTCAACATACTCCACCACCCCAAAACTGCAATAGGAAGATGCTCTACATCTGTGGCTCACCAATTAAAGTATCAAAAATCAATAGAAGACAAGAAGACAACATGTGCATATTATTTGTACTAGCATAAGGGTGCGTAACAATGATCTGGAACTGTATTGGAAATAACTTCATTTAGATTTTTTTTTTACTTGGATATGATTCAATATAAGAAGGAAATAAAATGTCATCCAGGGAAACCAGTGAAGAAAGATAAAATGTCATTTCCTCACTAACCCTGATCAGTGTTTCAGACATCTGATGTATAGCAGGAAGAATTAATGCTGGTTGGCACTACATTTCCACAAGCTCTAACAGCAGTTTTCACTGCAAAAAAAGAAGAAAAAAAACAACAAAACAAACTTCAATTTAAATTTTAAAATGTTAATTTCTTCATCATATGGCCTAATCATCAACTTTCATCAAGTTTTCAGCAGTTATCTTAGTGGATTCCTGTCACTTACAGTTACAGTTATAATCCATGGCAAGCAGGAAGGAAGGTGTTTCTTCCAAGTATCATCATTATTTATAGATTGCTGTGCTTAAAGACCCAAGGGTGTTTCTGCTTCATGCAATCATTAAACAAAACTGAATTATAACAAATTATAGTGATACAAACAAAAGTATAAATCATGAAAATATGTTCAGGTCTTTAAAGCATGATCCCTCTTCCCAGCAAGTTAAATTTTGTATATTATTAACCACTTAAGGTCCAACCAACTTTGGTCTGCTGACAGAATTTTTTCTTAACCTGTTTTTTAAAATGCATTTTTACAATTCAATTCAATTTTATTTATATAGCGCCAAATCAGACTTTTACAGAATTTTACAGACTCCTCTATTTAATCCTGTGTTTCATGAACGCATCCCAACACAAACACACACTAAGCTGGACAGTGACAGCAGACAAAATTACATGTGACGACTGAAGTCCATTTTCAGATTGATCAAGTTTTTGCCTCTACAGGAAACAAACTACATGACTTGTAACTAAGGTTAAAATGGAACATGAATCCTAGTGACCCTCCTGAACTGCTGAATGAACTTTGGTGGGCTGTGTGTGTGCAATGATTCTGCTAACAAGCTGACACGTCAATACAAAAACCTCAAGTGCTTGATATCTTTAGCAACAGCATCATGAGTTCAGAGGGATGAAAGGAAGGTTAAACAACATGTCATTATAAGACAGTTTGTACTTACAACGCATTCTTTACAATAGCGCTGTAACATGACCACTGCACAAGACGTCGTCTTTGAAAGTCAGTTTGATTCAAGAGAACTGCTTTGACACCCTTAGGCCCCGGGCTGTGGTTAGCATACGCTAGCAAGCCAGTCTACTCAGACAACTGGAGTCAACATTTTCGCTACATAAAAACAACAGCTTGACAGGGGTTGTCCTATTCGTCAATGGCTTGAGAACGGCCGAAAACGCCTATTGCAAGCTACAAGTTAACCAACAACCTTGTCAATGAAACCAGGTCTCTTATTTGGTTAACGGTAGCAACGCTAGGTAACGCGACTGAGCTAACATAAAGCCATCTCAGAGGCATCACAGGGTAATATGCTAACGTGAGTTAGCTTCAGTTGCTGAGCGTGTGCTAACATTTTTGCCGGAATACTATAGTAACTTAAGGTAAAGTTGACGCTCATTTAACATTTCAGATGTAACTAAAACAAAACCAATACGTTACGATGCCTTACATATTCTGCACGTATATCACCGCCATCGCTGAATTCAAACGATGCTCATCTCACCTTGTTGCTGTCATCCTCCTCGCCTGTAACAGTTATGTTTTGCTGCCATTGACGCTGTCGCAGTTTGGTCAGGGTTGCCAGATAAGGCGAAGGAAACAAGTAACCTTAACTGTGAAAAGCCACCAGGGTCAAAATAGCCAATTTCTTCCTCCTGCTCTCTCAGCATGCGGTTTTATCAAACATTCACGATGCTTTTTTTCCTGGTTGCGTGTAGTGATAGTTTGAGAACTGTCGTTTTTCCAAAGCAAAAACACAAAAGCACACTTGTTTTCGTTGCCTTCTGAAAAACATTCTATGACGAGAAGCTCTTTATTATAAACACCGATCAAGGTGTTATTTCTTATAAGAAGTGCAATGTAGCCCAACTGCCCTGTTTTTGTTGCATTGAGTGACTTACTATTGTCATGTACTTTCAATATATATAGTAGCGTGTCAAGACTCTTAAGTCACCCTTTTCTTTATTTGTTGCTAGGATAATGGAAATTGAGTGTAGAAATGTACTTAAACATGTGCAAACATAATTGGAAATATACAACAGGGCAAATACTGAGTTTGTTCATTTCTAACAAGCTTGAATGTCAATATTTATTTTTCAACACAACCTGAACACTATTAGGCAGTTTTCCTGTAACTTTATAAGTAGTCTTCAGAAATAGTTCTCCAGGCTTTTCGAAAGGAATTCTGTTCTCTGTCAAGATGATCACACACTGCTTTAGTAATTTTGAGGTTCCAGTTTTGGGAAGGCCAATCAATGAGCTATATAGTAGTTTTGTTTTGAATCATCCAGGTACGCTTTTACTGTATTGGAAGTGTGCTTGGGATCATTGTCATGCTAAAAATGAATCTCTTGCCAATTAGTCACTTTCCAGATGGAATTGCAGGTGGATCAAAATCTGACTGTACTTCTCTTTGTTCTTAATTTGACAATACCTCCAACACCACTATTTGAAATGCAGTTCCAATCCACAACACAGCCTCCAGAGTGTTTTACAGATTGCTGTAGATACCCACGGTTGTACCCCTCTTCTGACCAGATGCATCAGTCAGGTTCTATGTCGGGTTCCATGCTGGACGTTTTCCCTACTTCTTAAGGACATGATATTCAGGCACTGTCCATCTGCAGTAGATCATGTTTAAGGCCTACCACTTATTCTTTTGTCCTCCACCTGTTCTGTTTTAAAATCTTGTAAGGAAACATAAGAGTGCAAGAAAACAAGAGGAGTGAAAATGGAAAACGTTTTGGCTTCTTTATTTTTACCTAAGGCAGTGTTTCCATTTCAATAAGTAACAGATTTTCAAGAGAAATTTCCCACTGTAACATGAATTGAATATAACTGTAAAACTATTACAAAAGAAAAACAAAAAAGGAATTTGCAATAATCCGGAATACATGTTACAGTGTACAAATAGCTTAGGATATAAATACAAATTCTCTGACATTTCTTTTAATATTACTGTTAAAAAAAAAATCTATGACAATCATCTGACAATTTAACCTCTGACTGAACAAACAGTAATGCACAAGAAACTGATACATGGACAAAATAGCAGTTTATATTAAAAAGAAAAATAAACAAAAACTAGGCCATTTGTTCATTCTGCAAGCTTACAGTAGCACAAATATGGAGTGCAACATTTTAGTAAGAATTCTGCACTTCACAGGTGGTCAAGCTGTTGTAAAATAAGCCAAAAACAAAACAGCACACACACACAAACACAAAAAAAAAAACTAAACAGAAAAAAAGGCCAGATTGGATTGTCAGTCTACAAACATTAAGCTTGTGGCTGATAGTAGCTTTTTCCCTTTAATTTTGTTGCCTCTAACCATTTTTTTAACATATTTAACTTCTTAGCTGTTTCTACACGCACTACTGCAGAACATTTTCACAAACAGGGTATCTGCATGTAAAATGTGCTATACAAATAATGTAGCTTTGCTCTGCAAAGCTATCTACAGTATGTAAAGCAAATAGCAGCTGAAGCATGAACTATGACTGTCTGTACATTTCTAATACCTGCTCATCTTGTTCTGGATCTGGTAAGAATTACCTGCATTTTGAGATTAAGATAAAAATAGAAACAGCTTAATGTGATTCATATATACCCCATGGAGGTGCTTCTCTCTAACACTTCTTTTTGGCCTTTCCTTAAACCAGTATGGCAAAAAAAATAGCATAGAGGGACTAACATAACTCTCATGAGAGCAATAGACTGTGGAAAAGCAAGAAAAGGAAATACAAACATAAGCTGGCATTAAAAGCATAAGCATTCATGTGTTTAGAGGCAACTGGCAAAGTAAGCAGGACTTGGTCAGCCTGGACACCAGGCTAATGAATACCCACTAAAACGAAGTATGACATTATTGTTGAGGCCTGGATGCCGAGGCTACACGTGGGCATGAACATTCTAGTGAAATTCAATAGCTTAATGAGATGATTCGATACAAATGCAAATGAAACAACTACTCCCTTAAATGCCTTTGATGGACTACCATATATGTAACCAGTTTGACATAACCTACTGTTCACTGTGCAAATGCAGAAAATTCAGAAAAATCTGAATAAAGTCAGAAAAATCTGACTTCCGAGCACTGTGCTAATGATGTCACACACTCCCAAACTTCATTCCACTTCCATTCTATCACAGTGTCAACAACCTTTCAATGGAAGCAGTTGTGCAAATAAAAATTGAACCATTCCTCCATTGGTTGACCATAAAAACACTCGCTGGCAAATATACATGTTATAATAACTGTATGACTGAAAAATTGAGAGCCTTCCACTTCAAGGTTGCCTCAGGAAGATTGTTGCAGGCTACAGGTCACACCACATCCCTCGGTGTTCTTGTTTCACTGATGGTGGACATTTCATCCTTAGACACACATGTGCTCAGAGGACTCTCAGTATGAGACATTGCAACCTGGTGACTTTTACCACACTGATTATAGGATTGCAAATTAGTGGCAGTCTGACAAAAAACGTTGTCATCAATATCATCGGCTACGTCCTCCATCATTCCAGAATAAACAAAAGTGCTATGAGGTAAACAGGACTCTAACTGCAAAGGAGGGTGGCACTGTCTATTGTAAAGCTCAGTGTTTGGTGAAAGTAAATCACAGGAGATGCTGTCCGACATATTAGAGCAAAGACGCTGGGATTCACTGCTGGATGTGACAGAGAATATCTTGTGTTTATGTACTTGGGTTTGACTGAGACTCTGCATCTTTTCACTGATTTCCCCATCTGTCAGAGGAAGGCTTAAAGCCATTTCTGACCTCGTTTGCCATGATAAGGCCATAGTGTTGCTGCTGTGTCGAACTTCTGATGCAGACACGACTACATTCTTCTTGTAATATGGTGAGGCATCTCTCTCCAAGTCCTCTTCTGTCTGAGGACAGGAAATGATAGCATCTCTGTTCTCTCTGTACGAGTCAGGCATCTTCAACTCAAGGCTTTCTGTGTCCAGAGACCTACTTCTCCTCTCTAGAGACAATGGGTTAGGCATGGACTGACTGACTCTTGTAAGGCCGAGGTGCCGTGGGAGACTGGCAACCGCCCATGTATTACTGATCATGTTCTGTTCATATAGGTCTAACATCTGATAGTCACATTCAGCAAATGCATCCTTTTGTAGGTAGCTTTCCTCAAATTCCTGATAGGGCGATGAAATGTCCTCCTCCAGTTCCATGTGAATCTGCTCATCATATTCACCTTCATTATGCATATCCACTACATCAAACGTGACTATGGTAGGCAAGGCCTCCACATTTGGAGTGATGGCAGAATTTGTCTCCAAGTCATCCACATTGTCGTGCAAGTTGCTCAACATTTGAGTGTGTTTTGTGAAGTCCACGAGTGCCTGTGAAAAACACACAGTTTGCCCATCGTCCATGTCGTTGTTAGAATCTTCAGACGGAGAAGTGATATTTCGGTACGGTAAAGCCACAGGCTTGTTTTCCTCGAGATGTTCCTCTTTGGGTTCACAAAACGTTTCAAAGTCTGGGTCAGACATGCTTTGGAATGATAAGCTGCTATGCCTTTTCTCAGTGTCAGCATTTATGGATTTGGCTCTTTTTTCGCTGGAAGCAAGCACATCTTCTTTTTGATCATATATATGCAGCTCTATATGATCTACTCTGACTGAAGCTTGGGCTTTTGTGTTCAAGTTACAGTTTTTATTCATAGCGATTTCTGGCCGACAAACCACACTGTGTGCCAACTCCAAGGAGTTACTGCATGTGCTGGGCATCTCCAGAAAATCATGAACTTTATATAATTCTGCACTTATTTGTAATTTGTTCATTTCTGGGACAAAGGCTGAATCTGTAACATCAGCTGGTTGACTTGAATAGTCACCCAGTTTTGAAATGGGAAGTTTGGATTTGCTTTCATAACGTGGGCTCACGAGACTTTCGTCAGGCGCAAAAAGTTCATAAAGGGCATCGCCGCTGTAACTGTCTCTGGGTAGCCTTTCTGTTTGAAATCTGTCCGTTTTTTCTCGTCCTTCCTCTGGCCCTGGTGTAGTTGAATCGTAGTAGCCCTCATCACTATTTGGAACTGACTCCTGATGCTCACTTTGAGGAGTTAATACATCAGCAATTGAGGAGGAGTCCATGCCACCGGCTTGCTGTCCGCTGCTACTATTCAGCAAGTCCATATTGTGGGATGTCGTCAGCTCAGCAGTCACGTCTGTGTGGTCTTGATTGCAACTGTAGCAGACCTCCTTTGAACTATTGTTCCCCCAGAAATCCTGAAGACAAGTTTCATCCAAATCCTCAGGCGAGGCCATTTCTTCGCCGCCTCCCTGATAAGTAAGATAACAAGAAGCCCTCTTTCCTCCATTTCTGCTCCTCTCTCCAGAGACTGTACTCTCTGTGATGCTGTCGTCTTCTTGATCTGCAATGATGTCCCCGCAGCCGGTGAGGGAGTCGAAGCTTTTCAATGACGCGACATCCCCAAAAATCATGTCCAGTTGATCTGTTGAGCCAGCCGGTGTTTCGGACGCCTCCGACATCATCTGAAGTTTCAGACAGGGCTCGCTATGTCCTCTAGCTGGCTCCTCATACTCACTGGAGACTACGGCTATCAAATTCATTTCCTCCAGCTGATCATCACTCACCTGCTCGTCAACCTCTGACTTTGGGCTTTCTTTCTCCAGACTCCTCTCTAACACTGTCTGCACATTGGCCTCATTACGTTCAGGACCAATGGAAATATCACTTGTGACGTCTACAAAATCAGGCACATTGGGTTCAGATCCCAGGCACTCTGTGACAAACTGGCTGATGTCCCGGACAACAGGCACCTCTTTCTTGCAGTGAGGAGAGGACATTGCAATCACTTCAGTTTTAGCCAATCCATCATTTCTGTGATTTCTGTGATGCTTAAAACTGTGAAAAAGACTCCTCAAACCCTTTTTTTGCCGACCAAGAGTCAGTGATTTCTGCTCAGCAGCAGGATGACTACATTCATTGCTACAACTACTGTGGAGCTCTCCCACAGTGTCCCTCTGGCTGTGGTACTCAAAATCTCCAGCTGAGGCATACCCGCTTCTTAGACCATCATCCTGACTGACTTTGCACAGCCCGTCATGGGTTTTGCTTTTGCTGATTCCTTTCTTAGTGGACCACTTGTTCTGATTTTTGCTCCTTCCTCCAAAAAAGCTTGGTAGAATACAGATACTTTTACGAACTCCAAAAAATGTCAAGGCAGTCCTCCTGAATTTTCCAGATTTTTGAGATTTCACTGTTGCATTCATGGTGTCTGGCTGAAGCTCTCCCACGACGTCATCTGGGTAACATCTTGAAGGCTCTTCGGAGACTGATGGTAAATTCCTGGTATCACTTGGTGGCTCATCAACACTGCGAGAAGCCATGGCTAGCACAGTTACAGGAGCACAAGTTTGATAAAAGGCACAATAGCTGAAGTTTAGAAAGCAGCAGATGGGATGACTGCTGTGAACTCCTCCATCTGATGAGTCCTGTATTGCAAAAATTAAGACAACAATCAATACCCCAACACTGACATTTAAACATTTATCAAGGTTTCTACTGCCTAAAACTGTATGCCTATCCTGATTGCAAATTTTTTTTCTTTCTCTATTTTTTTTTTTTAATTCTTTTACATTTTTGCATTTGCAGTGCATTCCCCTTACCATTTAATTGCAACTTTAACTCTGTAAACAGTGTTCAGGTAGGACAAAGGGGAGGTGGGTAGGGTTGGGATGTGTGCAAGAGCTGCAGAGAAAACCACATAAAAATGCAATGCATCTATGCCCCAGAGGGCTTTCTTTTTGAGATTGTGAACATTTCCTTCCTCTGAAGCAGACAGTGTGGTAGAGAGCTACAGTGGACCCATTGTATCAATTCAAGTCACTTGGAATCCTCATCACTAAACTGTTCTCTACACGCTTTAACTATCAAGGGAACATCCTCCCATCTTCAACCACTGCTGAGCTACATGAAAGTGGAAAGAAAATGCACTTCCACTCCCACCAAAAAGTACTAAGTGGAGGGTTAGCAAATAGAGTAAAATAAATCTTAAACACATAGAGCCATGTTGAATTTAACAGTAGCATTTATGGGTTTTATTACAGTACAGGGGCAGTCCTTTACAGTTCAAGGAATGCATTACCTCTTTGCAGTTTGTGATTTTAGTCTTTTACACTTAATCCTGTTTCGTTAATGTTAAATAGCTGTGCTGTTATTTACTAACTGATTTATTTTTCTCAATTTAATCTTGAGTGCAGGGCAAGCTAGCAAGTTAAGCTCTCCTTGCAACATGGCAAATTGAACCTCCCCCACCCTAATTCAGATGTGGCGTTTGGAACTATTTTGGTTTTCATGTGACGTATGACCCTGAAGGTAAGCGCGTCATGGACAAAAGTAAAACAGTATGTTGGATGTGCCAGGAAATGCTCAATTACATTGGTGGGAACTAGTGTGTTATCGCAGTTAGCTCGTTAACGTGTTGGCCATCCAGCCCCAGGCACGGGGCGATCCGCGGTAGCTCGTTAACTTGCCGTGTTGTGGCGTTAACGTAATTTCAACGAGATTAACGCTGACAGCACTAGTGGGAACGCAACGAATATGACTGCACATTTACTCCGACATCATCCTAGTGCAAAGACAAGTGGAAGCAGACAAAAACAACAAGCATGCATGCTACAAACTTTACCTGAGTCATATAGACAGCCGTTAGCACATGATTCTCCTTATGGGGACCTGATATGTTTAATATGCTGCTGAGAATATAGCCCAGAAGAAGCGTATAGTATAGCTTTTATTTCTCTGTAATAAACTCTCTTTTCCAAAGATGAGTGATTTCTCGATCAGATATATATATATATTTTTTTTATTACTTTGTTGTTTCAGCAACATTAAATTTAAAAACTGTACTTTTGAGTTAAAATATATATTTATAATTTTAATAAATGACAAATTAAAAAGCATGAACATTTTTTTTGTATCGAAAAAATATCGAACCGTGAATTTTGTGTATCGTTGCACCCGTAATATATACATGCATACATACATACATACATACATGCACACACGTATATATCACCACAAACATCTCATAGTAACGTGTTAGAGTGGTGATCATTTGGTCTTGTTTGCAGCCACAGGACCTAAACTCTGTTTACCAAAGTATTCTAGAGATTAAGATCTAAAGCTTGGTTGGGGCTGGTCGTGCAAAAAAATTAAATAAATACATTAAAAAAAAAAATCACAAGCAAGGCAATGCATCTACAACTCAAAGACTGTGGAAGAAAAACAAAAAAATATCTACATGTTACAATAGTCCAGTCTAGACCTTAATTTGACTCAAATGCTGTAAAGCTCAAGAGAGTAGCAAAATGAAAGAAGGCAAAAAGAAGAGTGGAACAACATTTCTTGTGTTTCAATGATATGAGACATCGATGAAGTCATACAGAAAACCATTACTTAGTTACTCTTGCTAAAGCTCCCTCTATGTCTCTTACAGACTTCAGGTGCTCAATAAATAAATAAATACACACATATGTATTTATTGTGGCGGGCCTTCGACCAGGGTTGCATTTAAGATGTATCCCACCAAGAAAATTGTTTCTTTCTACTTATGTTAAAAATAACATTTCTGTTTGAGGGGGAAAAAACAACTGATGAATTCAGCCTTCTATTAATTATATATGAACTTTCGTGACTGAAAAAGACAGATATAATTTAAAAGAAAACTGAGCTGAGCTAAAACTATGCCAGCTTACTCTGAGTCAGAGTTGGCGTAAGAAAAAAAGCTAAACGCTACAGATGTGACTTTTCTGCAGCTGTGCGGTTGCCATGCCACAATAAACACTAGCGGCGAACGTTGGATCAAAGACGGCGATTTAACCTTTTTTTTTTTTTTAAAAAGAAAGGTTAAAAAACACTTCAAATGGTAGCATTTGCAATGGAAAACGCCAGCGACTACACATAGCCTAAACCTATTTGTAGCTGCTGCAAATATAGACCTTGGCTTCCATATCAACTAAACTAACGACAACGTTAGCCAAGTAACATAATAGTGGTTGGTGAGTCATGAAGTAAACAAACTTACCAGCTAAAGCCACATTCTGCCGTTGTTGGCTCTTCGACCAAGAGACGAAGTTAGCTCTCAGTGCATCGTTTGTGCTAACGCTAAGTTGGCTTGAACTTTGAGAAACAGCAGCCTGCTTGTGGTCGACGGTGGCCCCAGAGTAGCTTTAACCAGACATAGTTTCATTTATTTCCAGGTACCGTTAGCTAGTTGGGGGTGCTCTGCTAGCAGCGTTAACCGCACTCACCAGTGTGTCCTCACCAGTTTGTGATAATATGACTCACTAGTTGCTAGCGGTAGTAACGTTAAACCACACGGCAGCAGCAGTGTACTGGAAATACACGCAGAGCAGCCGACCCGGGATGAGATTACCGTGTCTAGTTTAGCCGCATGCTGCATTAAGGTGTTCGCCCCTTCAAAGAAAACAAACTGCATTTAAATCCTGGATGATGACTTCCTCTCTCGACTTGTTGGGTAATTTTCCCAAATCTCCTTTTCACAAGTCTCTTCGGCGCATATTAGTGACGACACACGTGTGTATCGCAGGGCGTAGTAAAATCGATGAGTAAAATCTACACGTATTTCTCAAATGATATCGTTGCACATTTCATTAAAAATAAATTCCACATTTTTATTTTTGTAATGAAATATACGATAGCAAAGCTGTGATTCGATATTTGCATCTTCAAAATACACATTTGTTTATAATTGTATTTATATTATAATATGTGTCTCTATCTGTAAATCTATATCTAACTTTGCATACAGTTTGGTTATAATGTATTTTTTGAAAGAGCGTGAAAGAGCAGCTGAATTAGAACAGTGGTCTCATTTATCTGCTTGCATGTGGTTAAAACATTCGCTGACTGATGTGTAAAGTGAGGTGATTGGACATATGTTCAGTAAATAAGATGGTTCACCTGTATAACCAAATGTGTTATGGCAATAATGTTTAAAGTTTCAAGTTAGTTTTGGTTCTTTAAGATGTGGGTAATATTCAGGCAGAATCTCAGAATGGATCATTTTCATTCACGTTATATATTGACACAGAGAGAAATCTTAAAAACAACATTTTATCATTAAAAAAATTCTTCAGTAACATCTCTATACATATATTTACAGCATTTTTTTAATACAGTAAAACAATATGATGCCCTTTTGCAAATCAGGTGAAACTTAATGCTACAGAAAAATCACTGAATAGTGCATGATTAGGCAGTATTTACAGTTCAGTTCTATGGAGACTTAACTTAGTTTTAACAGTGCAATTTTGCATATCCTCTATGCAAAAGAAGGTCTTACTGCTTAATTACTATTGTAATTTTATTTCAATACTGTTTCCCAAAGTGCTTATACAATCTTTTTATTCTTCTTTATCTACACACATCCAAGAGTGACCAGATGTCAACAAATTAAAAGTGAGGTATAATTGTTAAGTTAATGCTGAGGGGTAGCATGTGATTTTAATATATGTGGCTTTAAAAATGCAGGTTAAAGGTTTTTTTTGGTTTTTTTTATACATTTGAAGATTTGAAGATAAGATTTTCCTTGTGTCTTATAAATTGATGATAAAGTTTGTTTTTAATTTTTTTTCTGCTCTTACCGTTACATTTTTCATTCCCAGTGACAATTGAGGCTGTTGTTACCTGTCATTGTTAGTCTGTATCTGTTCGATACTCATCTTTGGTTTTCTTGTGAGACTCATGTGTAGGTTGTGAGACATTAGCTTAATATGTGCAGCGTGGGAGGGGGGGTAAAAACTGCTATGGACATAAAATGGTACACCTGGTCACCCCCAATATGTACTCCTTGCTGTTGTTGGCCTTCTTGAAACTGTGTGTTCGTAATTCGTTTCATAGTGTCAGGTCTTCGACTGGCGAACGTCTGTCCACTCCATTTTGGTGTTTTGAAGCGCCTGCGTCTTCTTCTCATCCACCTGCACGTAATCCACTCTGTACTCATCGGACAGGAATGGCTTCTGCTAGACATCGAGAGGGAGAGATAAGCAGACAGTGACGTCACATTTTTAACAGTGATACAATTCTGCTTCACCTGCACAAACATTTAAACTATCAATGCTCCACAGGGTACAGTAGAAGTCTTGCTGTGCAGTTGTTGTCATTTGTCAAATAAAAATAAAGATAAAAATAAAGCCAAATAAAAGCATACCTTCAGCACAGGAGAGGGGGTTGCTGAATTGAAATCCAGTGACAAATAGTCAAGATTTGAACTTCTCGCCCTGGGCTGAACTGGCCCATCAAAGAACTGCTGCCTTGATTCCTGTGAGAAAAAACAAATCATAAAGGCTTCGTAAAAACGTCCCTGTTCTCAGGAAAATGTTTCTGACATATTTACAATCCTAAAGGAACATCAGTCAACAGCAGGTAAGCTTCACTAGTGTCTTATTTTCATTAAATATGTCACTAAACAAAAGCAAAGTGACCTCTGTTCATTTTCAGATTGAGTTTAAGAACACGTCGGAAGCTATATGTGTCTAGAGACACTATGGATGACTAATGTGACTTTTTCAAGGCTTTATTCAGGGAAAATAAAATAAATATGCACATTTTCCAGACCATGAACAATTACAAGTAGCTGAGAAGAATATTTTGGAAATTGGTAGTCACTTTCCACTCCCACATTCTTCAGCTATGTGAGTTCTGAGCATATTTTCCCACTCACAAATGGTTCTATAATAAGACAGTGACAGATTGAGTCATTTTTGTAGTCTTCTTTAAGCATTCTCTAAACCATAGATAGAAAAATAATATTTAAAAAATAATTCTACATATGTTTCCACTGAATAGAAATCCTACCATTGCAGAGGAGCTTGTGACTTCATCTCTTAATTTCTCCCCATTCTCAAGTCGTCTTTCAAGAGGTGAAGGGTTCACTGAAAAGCTGTGAAGAAAGGAACGGAAACAGTTATTTACTTTCAAATTAAAAGGAGAAAATACAGAGAATCCTGAGGTTTAAAAAACATCCATAGCCAAATGTATTCTTAAAAAACAAGGCTCAAACCCTAACTGCAATTTTATTAACCCAATCGTGTGCTTGTTCTTGTTTCTTTAACTCAACACAAAAGTTTGTAGACAAAGACACTTTCTGCTCACCATGAGTCGATCAGCGCTCTGCTCAAAGGGAGATGCGTGGGACATTCTGTGATTGTAGAAAGGCCACTCAGATCAAGAGGTGGGGGTCGAGCTGTGGAGCGAGAAAAGGTCAGCGTTATCAGATTGGCTGCAATTCTCTAACACGGCACAGAAAGGCCATGTCGGAGATCAGTGTTTCTGATACAGGTGCTGTATATCTGTCAGACATGTTCGTTGCATAGATCTGTGACTATGAGAGCGCACAAAGCATAATTTTTAATTAAGCTGTACACATTAAAGTTTACAGAAACAAAACATCTAGCCAAAGATGAAACAAACATTTAGTACTTTCCAAACATTCAGGCTGGACTCTCACCTTTCCTTATGCGAGGTTTTAGATGCCGGTGAATCGGAGGTGGTGCAATAGCACTAAGTTGACTCATTAGTGGGCTGAAAGATGCAGACGGTTCAATACTGTAGGTTGTATTGAGGAAGCTTAATGTCCTTGGGCTCATGGGGATGTAACCATCAGACTCCACGGTCGCAAGAGAAGGAGAAGGCGAAGGGGAAGCCATAGGAACATATGACTCATCCTGGTAGTTTTGAAGTTTTGTGCTATTTAAACAAGGCTGCAAAAACATAAAGCATCATATGATCAGGCACGTGCACTACATCAAATATATTATTATATTACAGCTGGAACATTTGTTAATTCCAGACTTGTTACATACTTGGGGCATTTTTCAAACTATTTTCATTACATGTATTTATTAATAGAGAAATGATACTACAGGGGGGAGTTGCCATTAGTTGAATCCTACAGAGGGATTGTCATTTTAGCAAATGTAATCACTGTATTGTTAGAAGAGAAACATGTCATAAATATGAAGCTAACTTAGCTTAGCCAGGTTGGTTTGTTTAGTAACAACTTGTAGTGAGACTACTATACTCGTGCAGCCAATCTAATGGTAGCTGATGTCATTGACTTCATATAGGCAGAAGTGGCTAAAAGTAAACTGATTGTAAAAAACAAACAAACAGATAATAGTGGAAAATTAATTCACAATAATGTGATTTGTAGGTAGCTTTGAATGTGTAATACGGGCCATAACTGTAAGTTGCTGCTGACATACGATGACCGAGATAATTTTTTTCTTAGTAAGCCTGATAACAAATCAGACGCTACATGATTGTGCTAATTTTGACTTGAAAGAAAGACTATGTCACACTCATGCTAACCTGAGTTAACTTAAAGCTCGCTGAGGCTTCCTGTTTATCATATGGACATGAAATAGGTGTAAATTTTCTTATCTAACACTTTCTTGAAAAACAAAAAGTGTGCATAAAAATAAAAGTGTGTCACTGTTCTTACCAAATTAATACTTTGTCTCCTTATCTGCATAAATTTGCTCTCGGCATTTCCTAAAAAACAAACAAATAAACCAAAGAATTATGTCTTTTAACTTCTTTAAAAAACTCTTTTAAAATCAGCTGATATGAGTATGAATCAAAAAGCATCCTGATCATATTTCCACCAGGTTTATGTTTCACTGAGCAAGGATCATCTTCATCAGCTTCTATACTGTGCATTAGGATTTACCCAATTTGAAATGGTCCAGGCTCGACAAAGAGGTCCTCCGGGGGAAAAATCCAGCATTGCTCGAGAAATGGTGCGCACTCATTGCCCTCGTCCTTTGAAGGCCTTCGTCGCTTGCGTACTCTGACAGGTGATTAGGCTTGGGTGGCAGTGGAGGGGGTGTTAGTTTATCACCCGTCGCCTCAAACATCGCGGGAGAATGTGGTTTGTCGAACTGGAAGACACTTGTGGCGCAGTGATGTAGTGGAGAGGAAGACGATGAAGGCAAAGCTATGGAGGTGCATGGAGCGCTGAATGGAGGGTTGCTTAGCCTCCCATGGGGGAAAAGAGATGGACTGGGACTAGTGTGGGAGATTGAGGATAAAGAAGATTCGGTGCAGATGTCCTTGACGGCATCGTCTGATGACTTCTGCTCCAGAGAGATCTCGGAGTTTGAAAAGCTGTTGTGTCTGCAGATAAGGACAAAAAAATGCAAATATCACATTTGTTACACACACCACACAGCTATGATTTCAGCTTGTGGGACATGTTGCACACACTGTACATACCGACTAGTGATCACACTCCCCGTCTCACACTGGGAGAGAAAGAGGTAGTCCGGTGGATAGCTGGAATCTTGTTGGCTTTCTACAGATGCTATATCAGAGCTGTCAGGTGACAGCTGAAGGGAGGTGGGAGTGTGAGGAAAGCTTTCCTCTGAGCTCTCTGTTGACAACAAGAAGAAAGAAACACAGAGAATGTAAGTGAGCAAGTGCAAAGCCAGAAGATGCAATCGTTCCCTGCCTGCACTCACTCTTCATATTCTGCATTTACATATGAAGTGGTATTTATATTGCAAGAAACTTGAAAGCAGATATGTCTTCTGTTTATAAATCCCCTCATTCTTTCAGGCAGGTTGGCCCTTGTTCAGAAATTTGTTTCATTCCATTTCACTCAAGGCCCCCCCTCAAGTCAAGGCCGTTCCCGCAGCACTAATCCAAAAGTCTTTGGATGTTCTCATGAAATATTTGCTATTAGATATTTGTGTCCTACTGTGGGCACAGAGCAACCTTTTAAAAGCCTTTGCAAAACTTATGAGTTGCTGCAAAGAGCTCTCGAGATCTAAGGTCTACTGCTGCCGTCCAGAATTCTCAGTAAAAATCTTTGTGCAACAGTAATTGTGCGCCACAACTCACGACTCCATTTTTTGATTTACAAGCTTGTGGCATATCGGCAAAAGTTGTGCCGTTGCTCTATCTCCTTCATGCAGATGACAGCTTTTTAACAGACGCACGCTGAAGTCTCCTCCACAAAAATGACACTTGAAGCAAAGGCCGAATCAGCAGCGTGATGATGGTAAAGTGTCGATGTGTTAGATTCAAAAAATCTAATTACACCCCGAAGCATGGAGGTGATACAAAAGTGCCATGTGCTCATTTGAATGTAATGTTGAGCTGTTCTTATCCCCTCAGATCCAGAAGCGACGTTAGGCTGCGTGACAGGGAGTATGCAGAACTGCAACACTTATGACCGCTGGAAACACACATGCAGACAACAGCCAGGCTCCTGATAAAACGTGAGGTCAGGCTTTATCTAAACTGTGTACACTGCTTCACCAGAACTTTTATTTGAATTTATTTCCATTGCGCGCGTGTGTGTGTAGACAAACTGTAGTCAAAATATTTACATATTTCAAATGATAAAAGGGGAAAAATACAGCAATGTTTCCTTGTTGTTGTTGCTGCTGCTGCTGAAGTGGAAAAAAGTCCAGGTATGAAATGGTGCTAATCACATGTAGTGACACGATTGTGAAAATGTTTCTGAAGTTCAGACTTGTAAGGTCATACAACCAACCTGTGACAACCACAGTATTGTGGTACCCTTGCTGTGTTCCAAAGTTTCTAATTTTGAAGACTTTCAAGCTCATCCAATGCTTTCAAAGCCACCAATCCAACCTTAATGGTACTTCAGAAGTACAATTCACTTAAAATCTAGATCTAAAATCTGCCTTCCTTGGGTATATTTAAAATGGGTTTGTTTTTTTAAATCTTAAAGGGAACAGGGAAATAAATCTTGTACAAACAGCATGGTTGAGAGTAACCTGATTGTAAACCTGAAGAATTTATTGCAGATTTGCAGTTGTTTTTTTTTACAGTTGTCAGTAAGGTGCAGTCTTACACTTGATGCCTCAGTTAGCATGGGAAACGAAAATCATGAAGCTCCAAACAAACAGTTTGTTCTGACCTCATAAAACTCCCCACTTCCTGAGTGGTGACACCAATTTGTTTTGGACCAGCAGAGGGAGTCTACACGATTACTTCAGTGCAGCAGCGTCTTTCGACATGTTTACCTGCATCCTCCAGGCTCCCAAACTGGCAAATCTGACTAATGCTGCTGATCCAGCTGTTCATCTCCTCCTCGGTTTTGGCCACCAGGTAGAAAACACGAGATGAGGTTTTTACCACGAAGAGGTGCTTTCCGTGAAAGTCCCTCTTTATCCGCAGTTGCCCTTCCAGCATTTCCACCACGCACTCTTTCAGGTCAATGGTGCGGATTGGCTTTTTGGAGTTATTGCTCTGATAGTATTCCAGCACATCTGGATCACCGCTCATGCGACCTCTTCGAAGCACAAACCAACGTTTCCTCCATGCCTGCAGGTGCAAGAAGTAAAGAAGGTTTAATGGCCTTGCTCTTGAATTTAAATTTCACTCAATATTATGACTCACTTTAAATACAGTGCTTCATAATTCAAACTGTAGTATCAGCCTTTCCCGCCAATTTTGCTAATCACGAGAATTTGATCATGGCCCCGCTAACAGCAACGAGCTAACTAAGTTTCTTTGCCTTTGTTATGGTCAGTAAGCGGAACCTCAACTCAAATTTCCCAGAAGTGCAGAGAAGAGGAAGTTCACTGTATTTAGCAGAAAATGTCTAACAGAATGAAAGAGGTATTTATAAAGAGCCTGGTCACTTCTTTGAGCTGAAAACTAACTGAAAACCTAACACTGAAACTGCACTAAAAGGTATTTATAGCTACTCACAATGAGCACCGCCTAAGCCCTCTATTCCAACCGAGTTTCATCCTAGCCATGGAGCTGTTACAGTTCAATAACAATAATTAATAAGAATCACGTTAAGAATAATAAAGGTGTGTGTGATGTTATCGTTTCACTCTTGGTTTTTGTGGCTTCGTTGTTGTGGCTGAGTCTCTTCTGATTCTCTTCAAGGCTTGAAATTGTGTAACATTTCTTTCTGTGTGTAACAAATGCTCTCCTGCAACAAGTCAGTTGGTGATTTATGTGTTCATTCCAGGAAATGGTTAGACACACACAGACTTATTGCCTAAAAAAACACTACTAAGCTTAAGAGGAAACCGTAACTAGACAGATGGCAATTTTGATCCTGTAGATGTTCTGAAAATGACAAGTTTCGCACTCCTAAAAAGGAGTTGGTTTGTGTACCCAGGTTCATCTAATGGAAGCAGATGGTGAGTGTAGAAGCCAATCAATAGATTCTGTATATTCTGATGAAATCAGGTTTCACCCCCTAATTAAACATGGACCTCCTTGCTTTTCTTTATATTACCGTAGGCTAAGGCCTATAGTTTATCTCCAGATTGTAGATACTGTATGTCTGTTTAACCCCTGGAGGATCTTAGAAAAATGCATACACTATCGGTCTTAGAGCCACAAATCGACCCAAGACCCTCCAGGGGTTAATTTGGAAAAAAAAAAAAACATCGCAAGTCCGACACTGATCTGAAACTCACAAACAAGCTTGTTTTCTGTGTTTTTAAAGTTTCAACCACATCAGATGCAGCTTCCTTATCTTCTGTCACGTGAGGTTAGTTCGAAACTCTGGTCACATGGGTAACGGTTGGTCAGCAGTGGTGACAAATGAGTAACTTGTCCTTGTTGAGATTATTTGTCGCGATTATTTTGTGACTCCCACAACAGAAAGCCCCAAACCATAATTAATAATTAGTGGTTCTGGCTCTGGCTGTTCTACCAAAGCCAGAACTCAAAGACTGGAGGAGCTAAATGGAATTCAGCCATTTTTAATTACATTCTTTACACCCCTGTATCTGTTTGTGACAGGTCAAAGTGTATTCAGCCAAGAAGTGGCTTAATATGAAGACAAGTGAGATTTATGGTATTTTTTACTTTGTAGTATATCAATATTTTAAGTTTAATTGGTGTTTAGATGATGTCTCCCCACCTTTTCTTTATTTAAAGGAAAACAAGGTGTGAAATCCTGGAATCAGACACTGTGATAGCAGCAATGTGACAAACATCTGATAGCGCTGCATGTGTATATCTGAGTAAACAAAATACAGACTCCTGCTCCACTTCATCACGCACACTGATGGACTGCAAACTGCATTTCCAGAAAGTGGAAAAACAATGTTGACAGAGCTCCTTCCAGCGAAGTGTATCTCTAGCAACACAATCAAACCAACACCTTAGTTAACTACCACAGCCCCTTGCTCCTTCAGTCTTGTCGGCATGTTACTTACAAAGATAAATTTGACCCAGATAATTACTAATTTTCATACAGGCAAGACCAGAGCCTGATATTTTGAATAAGGCAAACAGTGAGTGTACCAGTCTATACAACTGTGGATTTGCATGTCATGCTAAAATAAGTTTCTATTTCCCATCCCAACACTGTCAACACACATACACGCATGTAAACCCCCCCTCCCGCACCGCAAAAAACCCAATACACACACACCCTTTCCTTACACCGCTGTTGACAAATGGCCCTCCACCTCCTCTATTCGTACAGAGGAAGTACATACAGCCATCATCGAGCTGGACTATTTCTGCTTGTCGCTTAAGTGTCTGACTGCCCCTGACATTACTTCCCATGTTTCACAACACACAGACGCACAGAGCGCAGAGCAAGTGGCCAGCCTGACACTATCACATGACCCCCCACAACCACAAAACAGTCAAGGCTGGATGCTGTTTATGTAAGCTATTACATATACTCGCTGCAAGGACTCACGTCCAAATGTGTCTGAAGCACATCTGCAGTGAGTGGGGTATTGTTGCTAAAGCACATGACTGCTATAACTACGCCAACACGCAAAAGTAAAGTGACCTGTACCAGAGATGAGGTAGGTGATATAAAGGAGACCGAGACAAGGCAAACATACAAGTCAGTGTATCTCTTAATCTTCATTCTACATCGCAGCATACACACATAAACACACATACACGCACACACACACACACACACGCATAAACACAAGGCTCAGCACCACAGCCTGGCATTCGTCCTCCTGGCAGAGGACATAGACAAGTGTCCGATGTGTGCTCCTACTCACAAATCTCTTCAGTTTCTTCTCCGGAGGGGATTTAATGAGCCAGCCTTTACAGACCACATCCCCAGCACTCATCTTGGCTGCAGTGTGTCGTCCTCACGGCTGCTCCTGCCGCTGCTGCTGCTGCTGCTGTTGCTGCTGCCGTGAAACTGAGAGTAAAGCATATCCTGTTCTGGTATTCAGCTCAGCCACTCCAAAAAGGAGGAAGTAAAGAAATTGATCACACTGACGCTGAGAGAGAGAGAGAGAGAGAAAGAGCGCACAGAGAGAGAGAGAGAGAGAGTTATGCATGTACTGGATGTAGCTCTTGGCCTGAGGGGGAGTTAATGAAGAGAAAAACACTGTCAGACAAGATCTGACAGATATGAGGATTTAGACTCACTGACTGGTGACATACAATATGTCGCCTTGTCACAGTCTATTATAAGACCTGCAGTACAAACATCAGTGATTTGTTTTTTGTCTGTTGATTTGTCAGTTTCCTCATGTGGCTGAGGTTTCTGAGCTCCACTGAAATACATAGTGGTTTTCAGTGAACCAATGAAAACACCAAACTCCCGCCCTACTTGAGGCTTAACGATATATTAAAAAAAACCTCATTTACATGCGAGCTTCAAGAAAAATCTTGGTGGTGATTACTAGTAGAACGGCTATAACAGCTATTATTTCTCTGTTTGCTTTTCTATCCAGGCCTAGGAAGCTGTTTACATTTAGTTCTGAACAGGTTTTAAATGCAAACCATCTTGGGTCTTAGGTTGCTCATGGTAGGAAAGGTCACGAAAGATAATTCACACACTCGTAAGAGCACTGAAAATTGGGTGTAGCAATGTTTTCAAGCATTTATGAAAGTTGTGCATGTTTGCTATTCAGTTTGCTATAGTTGACAAGACCAATAAAGTTCTAATATTAATAAATAATAACATCTATAAATGTCTAAATAACCTGACACACTCCTTAAAGGTGCTCAGTGGCATGGTGGTAAATTCCAAGTGTCTCAGAGCACATCGAAACAAGATTCTGCTTGCCCATTCCTCTGAACCTAAATGGAATATCAAACTGCATATAGAAAGGGATCTGTTATATAGTCATATCCGTAGTTCTTGTCTTTAATTTTAATGCTGTGATTATTGCTTTAAAAAAAAAACTTTTTATATTCAGGGTGTTGTTGTTGTTGTTGTAAAACATGCAGTTACCGTTTCCTGTTACTTGTGTGGTAATTTCCTTTGGTTCATTACAAAATTCCTCTGAATTCAGGCCATCATTTTCCTTACTGCTTCTTCATAATACTTAAAATACATAGGGGAGACCGGGGATAGTTGTAACGTGGGTCAGTTGTAACACTTCCAATTTCTCCAATCAGGGCTAAGTTTCAAATGATGTGACTCATCCTGTGCATGCCCAACTCAGTTCTGCTATCACATGTGAAAAATCAGCACATTTTGTCAAACACAGACAATTTAACACGAAAAAAAAGTAATTTGTATGCCAAAAAGTAAGTTTTTCTACTTTATTTCAATTTCTAATAGCATTATCTGCTTTGCAGTTAAACTCATCAAACTTGAATTATGTTATTTGTATGTCTATGGGGATATATTCTGTGTAGGTCTTTAGTGCTAATGTTTTAGCCGTTGGCTGTAATGCAAGCTAGTTCATGGCTATAGGAGTCTGGGTCAGTTGTAACAGCAACAGTCTGGGTCAGTTGTAACAATAATGCAGATGTTACAACTTACCACACTATTACTTTAACTTATATTAAACAAGTTGGGGCAACAACATCAGCAGAGAGAGGTTCACTGGTCACATTTGTATATGCGGTTAATGCCATTGGCAACACAATTCCTCCACTGTTTGTGTTCCCACACATACATTATGCAGACCTCTGTGTCAGAGATGGACCAGTAGGAAGCACTGGTAGTGGAAATAAGTCAGGATGGGTGCAAGAAACAGATTTCCTCATCTTTCTGAAGCACTTTGCAAACCACACCAAGGTAAACCCTGAAAAAAATAATGGAATTGCGATGCTGGTGAACAACTACATTTTTTCAGCTTCATTGTTATGTTTAAAATTGGTGCAAGAGCTGTAGGTTATAATGCCCACTGAGCCAATGAGGCCAAACTCAAGGAAGACCAACCAAAATTAATGAAATATTCATTTGCAGAAAATTCCATAATTTGTCTTTTTTGGGGGGTTGGAATATGCTCAAAAGCTAGATTTCTGCATTCTGTCACACACACACAGAGCTACATAAATGGCTCTAAGTGCATTCATGTGTTGAATAAACAAAGATTACATGTTAATGTTTTGTTAGTACCCTTATTTCATTGTGTTACATTTTACCCCAGGATATGTTACAACTAACCCAGACTATGGGGTTAATTGTAACATTTCACTCTTTGTGTTTGAGACCATACCATGCAATGGGTAACTGTGCTGCAGAGAAAATAGTTGCACTATTTAATAGCAGAGACATGTAAATACTTTGCATTACATTTTGAATCCACTACCTTAAAAGAGCTCCAATTTACAGACAGAAATGTCAAAAATGTTACAACTATCCCCGGTCTCCCCTACTTAATATATTGTAAGTGCAAAGTATATTGTCCTTTCTTTTAAAATACTCCATATAGCTCATCACCTTAAATACTTACATCATAATTTGTTTCTTCCTTTCTTAACTGCGTCTCCTTTTTGGTGAGTAATTTTATGTAGGCAAACCTGTATTCAGTAAAATAACATGCTAAATATTAGGAAACTGCAAATTAAGTTGCAGGCTGGCAAGTGCCAGCATATCTTCTAATTTAGTTTTTGTGTATTTGCATATAAATACATAAATGTCATTACACACTAGCTTAGGCTTTAAATTTGTGTGGTAGTGTCACGTACTTCTGCACATAAAAACCGTGAAGAAGAACTGGTAGTGGTGAAAATACTGCTGATAGGCATGGTAGTGTAAAAGTAAGACACATACAGCTGCTGCTGCTGGTGGTAGGAACAGTATATATTCAGAAGGCCTCTATTTTGAATGAAATGCCCTAACTTAAAAGTCATTATCAGTGACTTCATCATATAAACGCCAAACACATCAGATAGAGATGCTTCTGAAGTACAGTTGTGCAACTCACCACGAAATTATCTTTTATCATACTAGGGAAGTTGTTGTTTTTTCTTTCTTTAAACTTCTCTTGCCAGTAAAAAGAACAACCCACCACGACCTCACCCTTTATCTTTCTTTCTCTAAAAGGAAATACATTAATCCTCATTATCCGACTAAAAGTTACTTCTTATCACAAATTTTGAATATAAATTTTCTAAATCACTATTATGCAGATGATGGCTGACAATAGCATTCCTACAAACACAACATACAGAATAACTGTCTTTTCAGCCACCAGAGGGTGACAACACAATAAAAAAAATACAGACATTGCTTGTTTGTTTGTTTGTTTGTTGTTGTTTTTATTGTTTTTTTAAAAAAAAGAAACAACAGAGAATAAAATATTACTTTCTGTCAAAATATTAAAGAAAACAAAAATAAAAACCAGCATCTTACCTGTTAATAAACTACTTAAAATAATACCAATATATAAATATAATATAATATCTGTCTGATCGTTTCCTGATAACATTTACAATAATTGATTACACAGCAGTGGAGAGTAGACTTCATCACAGTAGATGTCTTTCTGAAAGCGCTAAGTTTAAGAATATAATCCACCCACTGTTAGCATCTTCGATGCCCTGTACCAACACAGAGCAGAGCAGCTATCTGAATGCTACTCCAACAGAGGTCGATTATCTTGTTAATAATTTTACCTCCTCACTACATACGACTCTGGATACTGTAGCTCCATTGAAAACTAAGGTCTCTAATCAGAAGTACCTGACTCCGTGGTATAATTCTCAAACATGTAGCCTAAAGCAGATGACTCGTAAGCTGGAGAGGAAATGGCGTGTCACAAATTTAGAAGATCATCATTTAGCCTGGAGAAATAGTTTTTTGCTTTATAAGAAAGCCCTCCACAAAAGCCAGAACATCTTACTATTCATCACTGATCGAAGAAAATAAGAACAACCCCAGGTTTCTCTTCAGCACTGTAGCCAGGCTGACAAAAAGTCAGAGCTCTACTGAGCCAACTATCCCTTTAACGTTAACTAGTAATGACTTCATGAAATTCTTCACAATTAAAATTTTAATTATTAGAGAAAAATTACCAATAATCATCCCACAGATGTAATATTATCTACAGCTACTCTTAGTACCATTGATGTTAAGTTAGACTCTTTTTCTCCAATTGATCTTTCTGAGTTAACTTCAATAATTACTTCCTCCAAGCCATCAACGTGTCTTTTAGACCCCATTCCTACAAAACTGCTCAAAGAAGTCCTGCCATTAATTAATGCTTCAATCTTAAATATGATCAACCTATCTCTAATAATCGGCTATGTACCACAGGCCTTCAAGCTGGTTGTAGTTCAACCTTTACTTAAAAAGCCATCTCTAGACCCAGCAGTCTTAGCTAATTATAGGCCAATCTCCAACCTTCCTTTCATATCAAAAATCCTTGAAAGAGTAGTTGTCAAACAGCTAACAGGTCATCGGCAGAGGAATGGTTTATTTGAAGAGTTTCAGTCAGGTTTCAGAGCTCATCACAGCACAGAAACAGCTTTAGTGAAGGTTACAAATGATCTTCTTATGGCCTCTGACAGTGGACTCATCTCTGTGCTTGTCCTGCTTGACCTTAGTGCAGCGTTCGATACTGTTGACCATAATATCCTATTAGCGCAATTAGAGCACGCTGTAGGTATTTCAGGTACTGCGCTGCAGTGGTTTGTATCATAATTTGTGCACGTAAATGGAGAGTCCTCTTCACACACTAAGGTCAATTATGGTGTTCCACAGGGTTCAGTGCTAGGAACAATTCTGTTTACATTATACATGCTTCCCTTAGGCAGTATCATTTGAAGACATAGTATACATTTTCACTGCTATGCAGATGACACCTAACTCTATCTGTCCATGAAGCCAGATAACACACACCAATTAGTTAAACTGCAGGAATGTCTTAAAGACATAAAGACCTGGGCCCGTATCCCTAAAGAATCTTTGTGCAAAAAGTGGCTCCTAGCGGCCAAATTCTAAGAAAATTCTCAGAGTCATGACGTTTTCTTAGAATTTCCCCTAAAAGTGACATGACAATCCCAGTTAATGTAAAAGCTATTCCTCAAGATTCCTAGCGCTTAAAAGGGCTCCTAAGGCGAGATCTGCTAAGAGCAGGGAAGAGGACTTTTAGTGGCTTAGGAGTTCCCCTAAGCAGCTGCACAAAATGGCCAACAGAAGAGGCAGGAGAGATGTCCTGCAAACACTGGATGACAGGGAATTATTGAGATGCTACAGATTGGATCGTGCAGGAATCATGTTTGTGGTGGATCTCCTTAGAGATGCAATTACTTCACCAACTCGACGCCACAACGCTATTGCACCGGAGACGAAAGTAATCACAACCCCGAGGTATTTGGCAACCGGGAAAATGCAACAATGCAGCAGTGATGACTTGGGTCTGCAATCACAGACATTGCTAAAAGCTGAGCCGTGTTACCCTCGTTAAGACCACACTGGACTTGTAACGTTGTGATTTCTACTTCATTAAGGACAGCCTCTTGAGATAGGCCATCTTGTTTTCAACGGGGTCCATATGGGAGTGAAAGTACAAAATATGCCAGCTAGGATATTAATATGAGCAAATAAGACACGAATCATTATTTGAACAGGGTGTAATGAGTTTAAGTTTTCACATATTTTAGATTCTAATGGCTATAACCCCTACAGCTTACTATTCATTTTCCAGATATTTTCTTGAATGTGAAATATTATTTACAATTACAGTCAGCATAAGATTAGAGTATATAATATGTTTATTGATTTGAGGGTACATCCTTTGCTCATTATCACCAAAAGCTCATTTCCATCAAACTTGTAGGATCAACCAATCACGGCTTTTGAAATGATGACTCATACCTAGCAACGGGGTCAACCACACCTCCTCACTAAGATAGGATTTTCCATCCATTCCTTGCTCAGAGTTCACTGAAAATGTTCTGGAATCACTTCTAAGCTAAAACTCCTGGCAAGGAATTTTTAGGTTAAGTTAGGAGCTCTCTGAGAGGATTCTCAGAATCTTTAGGGATACGGGCCCTGGAGTCCATCTGTTAAAAATCACATTCGGTTAGAACGAATGGTGATGGTTGGGGATAACTGCAGTGAGGCGGCAGGTTAAAAGAAGGTTTAGGCTCCTGTATGGTAAGAGTAACTGCGTTTTGCTAGTGAGCGGGCTAGCTAACCTTGTAGCCGTAGTGTAGCCCTCAGGCAGTAAACCAAATTTCTGGTTAGTGTCCCTTAAAAATTATTATTATTTATTTTTTATTTAATGCCACAAGACACATTACTGTTGTGTCAAATGAAGAGGAGACGAAGAGAGTTTGACAGTTGACCTGCAGGGTGCTATCAGGAGCTGCAAATGCTAATGCTAATATCGGGGTTTTTACGTGTTAAAGTTGAAATAAATATATTTTCTAAATATATATACATATAGACCTGCAGGGAGCCACATGCTCACCGTCTGATGATGAAATTTACTCAGTCCCTTGCAGGTTCCTTGATGTGGAAAACATAATCCCAGACAAAATAGTGCTTGCCTTAGGGCAATATTATGCAGTTAGACTACTCTTCTTAGGGTATTAATCCTAAATTATGGTCTTTGGGGCTGCTTGTTTCAGGTTTTTAGGTGCTTCCCTACTCCAACACACTTAATTCAAATGATTATCTTCGAATAACTAGTTGTGTTTGAGCAGAGACTGTTAAGAGGATAACCTCTGTTAATGTTCTGAGAGCACTGACTCAGTGGTGGAATGTATATATGTAGTCTAGTTTAGTAGTCTAGTTTTGTTTGGATGCAAATTTATTACACGCATGCACCAAACGTGCTGTGTTTCTGCAGAAAATTTGTCCTCAAAAACTTACTGTGAAAAAAATGAAGTTGACATCAAGTGCTGATGAGCTGGTCCAGATGTTTCTAAACAAGAAAAGAAAGAAACTGAGATTCTGGGTCCATCCAGTTCTCAAAGAAGGCAGCAGCAGAGAGAATTTCATGGTTTGATCCAGGAGTTGAAGCTGTATCACTGACAGCTTCAACTCCTGACATAAGCTTGAGCTTTTGCTGGCAGAGTGGGCAACACATCTGAGGAGGCAGAGAAATCATTGCATAGAGCCAAATGACCCATAGCAGTGTCTAAGGTAAAAATAGTATTATTTTAATGCTGCAGATTTGTCCAGTGAAAATGACTTGTTCCGGATGAATGGCTGCATTAAGAATACATGAGAATATATGCGAATACATGAGTCCAAGACATATTTTTAACACATGAAATTTTTGCACAGATTTTACACTTGCAGTGTGTAAAGGCCTTTACAGTCAGAATTCAAAAGCTGATCAAAAATGATACAGAAATTACTTGAAGGTGATTTGATATTGCTGGGAAGAGGCTGATGTATTTTTTTTTTTGCTCTTTATCAGGGCCCAACATGAAAAACTCAGTTTTAAGATTTGCTTGGTGGTATTTACAGCATATGAGCAAAGGTAGTCCACATATCATGTACGTGACTTTGTTATATGAGATCTCAACCTGCATAGCACATAGGAACACACATCCACTTTGTTTACTTTCACTGGCAGTCATCCACGAATCCACAGAGCTACAGTTACCTCATTAACTTCACTTTTCCCCTGTATCCACTATTCCAACAGTCTTATGTTTTTCTCTTGTGTCTGCTTATTATGCTTCTATTTTTGTCCAGGACTGTTTTTAATCATCCCAGAGAGAGGAGGTATCAGCATCTCAACAGAGACCAAAACCAGCAACCCCATCTGCTGCTCTGAACCTCTCTAGATAGCGTGCAAAAAGAGCAGCACAGACCATTAAAGTCTGCAGGCCAAAACACCAACCAGTAATCTGGAGGAGAACAAGGTGACAAACTCAGCAAATTCACAGCATCCTACAAAGAGGAGTTGGATAAGCTGAGGATTAAGAACAAAGTTGAAAATCACTGAAAGAGGAGAAAAGCAAAAATACACAAAACAGAGAAGAAACTTGAAAACATAAAGACTTGTTGGAAGTCCAGAGAGTGCTAAAGAAAGAGAAAAGGGCAACGCAGAAGGCAAAAAAAGAAATTCACGATGCAAAGAAGGAATTGTTGGAAGTCCAGAAAGCACTGGAAGAGAAGACAAGGGGACTGCAAAATTAATTGTTATAAAGATAGATGGTAGACACTGAACTGTCACAGAAGGATGGGGAAAGAAGAAGAAGAAGAAGCAGGCGAAAAAGAAGACAAACGAACAGGAGAAGACAGTCAAGAACAAGAGCTGCTTCCAAAAGAAAAAAACATCTACTAGTTACACAAACTTTGAGGAAACTGGTGGTTCAACTCAGGGAGAGCGATAGCTTCCTCTTCCTCTCCCGTTTTTCCACTTTCCCTTTATCTTCTCTACCTTCACCACTCCACCTTTAATCCACTTCCTGTTTCTCCCTCCTTTCATCCTCCTGTCTCCATCGTCCCTCTACCACCTTCTCTCCCCTGGCCCTCCACTTCACCTTCTCTCTACTCTACCTTCATTCTCCCTCTGTCTCTTCTTCTTCATCCTTTCCTTACCTTTCCTTACCTTTGAAATGAAGATTCAAAGGTAAGATATATAATAATCTTCACCATCATCAGTGAATAAAAATCAGTCAATAAATAATCCTGTGTGTGTCTGCTTCTACTCCTGCTGGTATGATCTAAAAAGGAATAAAGCTTTGAAGTCTATCAGTGTTTTTACAAGAATACATTTAAATTTAAAACTCCTCTGTGGCTGTGATTGTCACATGAGCCTGAGATGAAGTGTTTCCTCCCTGTGTTTTCATAGATTTATTTCGATCTGATATTCACTCACTGAGTGCCTCTCCTGTTAGATTACGTGGGCAAAGCTTGTTGGGATTTACACCTAGAATCATTATCTGGGGCTTGAAGAAGAGGATATAAGAAAATGCAACAATAATATTCACACCTAGGACCAGAGTGTTAAGCAGGAGGAGTTTAAAAGAGAACCAGACACTCTGAGCACATGAAGCCAAAGGGAACTTTCAATTCACTATCAAATCTATTGATATCATATTGAAATATATCCTAAATTAAAATGACACAAATAAGGCTATCACAAAGCTTCACAAACAGCTGTGAACTCCTCAAAAAAGTGTCCATCATATTAAACTGATGCAGGAAAATGCATCTGGGACTTTTAAGAGTTTCCTTTTCAGTCAGGTAAGCCAGAGTCAAGTTAGGTTCATTTTCAAAGTGTTCCTGAATTTAAACAGGTGAAATGACAGAAAAGGGGATCATCTCCTCCTCTAATGAAGTCTCAGAGCAGCTTCTGGGGGTAAGGAAGATCAGGGCTGAAGAGAATCCCACTCAATGTGCACTTCCATGGCATCACCAAATCACAACCTGTGTAAAACTAGCAAAACAACCTAGCTAAACTGGTCATTGTAAGTGGGGAAAATTGCAATCTCAAATCAAAAAACATGCTACACATTAGGAAATTACACTTTATGTTGCAAGCTAAGTTATACCAGCATATCTTTTTTTTTTTTTTTTTTTTTTTTTTGGCATTTGTGTATTGGTATTTGTGGTAGCAGAGTTATATTTAGAAGGCCTGTAATTTGCGTGAAATGTTCTGACTTTATTATGTTACATACACACACATACATACAAACAAAGCAACTCAGAGGCTTTTTTTTACTAAATGATCTTTTATTATATCAGGGAAGTAGTAACTTCTCCTGCCAGTAAAAAGAGCTACCCACCATTGCTTATTTAGCTTTTCTTCTCAAAAAAAGGAAGTACATTAATCCTCATTATCCAACACAAAGTTATTTCCTTGCCTTATAATTTACCAGCAAGCTTTGAAATGTGCAAATGACAAGTCTTTCAAAATCACCATTATGCAGCTGATGGCTGACTATAGCATTCCTATAAACAGAATGAATCCCTTTTACTCACCTGGACCCACAACACCAACGCCCTGGTAAAGAAGGCCCAGCAGCAGCTGCACTTCCTCCATGTCCTGAGGAAGAACAACCTTGGCCAGAAGCTGCTGCTGGCCGTCCACTGCTCCTCAGCATGCTCTCCTACTGCCTGGGTGTTTGGTACATATGGGCCACAACTGAGAACAGGAAGGCCAGAACCGTAATTAACACTGCCCAGAAATGGAGGCCATTGCCAGATCCTCCTGTCTCAGGAAAACCAGGGCTATCACACATCAACCCTTGCACCCCACCCACAACCTGTTTGATCCGCTGCCCTCTGGTCAATCAGGTCCCAAACCTCCAGACTCACAAACAGCTTCTTGCCCTGGGCCATTCGGACTGTAAACAAACACTATCTCCTCACACCCACCCCTGCCCCTGCCTACTCACCCACCGATCTGAGTAACAGTCTTTGCTCAGGCCACTCATACACAGACAGTATTCAGACCTCAGTCTTTTTCTTTGCACTACTTCCACATCGCAACTCGTTCTCTAATGTGTACCTTACTCTTGTTTTTGTACATATTTCTCCTGTTTGTTATTCATTCCTGCTGTCTTACTATTTATATTTTATTTTGGCACAGTTGGCGTGGAGCACCCACAATTTCGTTGAACAGTGACAATAAAGGGCTATTCTATTCTATTCAACCACCAGATGGTGGCAACACTACAGGGAGTGCAGAATTATTAGGCAAATGAGTATTTTGTCCACATCATCCTCTTCATGCATGTTGTCTTACTCCAAGCTGTATAGGCTCAAAAGCCTACTACCAATTAAGCATATTAGGTGATGTGCATATCTGTAATGAGAAGGGGTGTGGTCTAATGACATCAACATCCTATATCAGGTGTGCATAATTATTAGGCAACGTCCTTTCCTTTGGCAAAATGGGTCAAAAGAAGGACTTGACAGGCTCAGAAAGCACTTCTGGATATAGCACCATCCAGAAGTGCTATATCACTAAAGCACTTCTGGATGGATGCAAACTGCATTTCGTTGCCCTGTACCTGTGCATGTGCAATGACAATAAAGTTGAATTCTATTCTATTCTATTCTATTCTATATCTTGCAGAGGGATGCAGCAGTCTCAAAATTGCAAAGCTTCTGAAGCGTGATCATCAAACAATCAAGCGTTTCATTCAAAATAGTCAACAGGGTCGCAAGAAGCGTGTGGAAAAACCAAGGCGCCAAATAACTGCCCATGAACTGAGAAACGTCAAGCGTGCAGCTGCCAAGATGCCACTTGCCACCAGTTTGGCCATATTTCAGAGCTGCAACATCACTGGAGTGCCCAAAAGCACAAGGTGTGCAATACTCAGAGACATGGCCAAGGTAAGAAAGGCTGAAAGACGACCACCACTGAACAAGACACACAAGCTGAAACGTCAAGACTGGGCCGAGAAATATCTCAAGACTGATTTTTCTAAGGTTTTATGGACTGATGAAATGAGAGTGAGTCTTGATGGGCCAGATGGATGGGCCCGTGGCTGGATTGGTAAAGGGCAGAGAGCTCCAGTCCGACTCAGACGCCAGCAAGGTGGAGTACTGGTTTGGGCTGGTATCATCAAAGATGAGCTTGTGGGGCCTTTTCGGGTTGAGGATGGAGTCAAGCTCAACTCCCAGCCAGTTTCTGGAAGACACCTTCTTCAAGCAGTGGTACAGGAAGAAGTCTGCATCCTTCAAGAAAAACATGATTTTCATGCCGGACAATGCTCCATCACACGCGTCCAAGTACTCCACAGCGTGGCTGGCAAGAAAGGGTATAAAAGAAGAAAAACTAATGACATGGCCTCCTTGCTCACCTGATCTGAACCCCATTGAGAACCTGTGGTCCATCATCAAATGTGAGATTTACAAGGAGGGAAAACAGTACACCTCTCTGAACAGTGTCTGGGAGGCTGTGGTTGCTGCTGCACGCAATGTTGATGGTGAACAGATCAAAACACTGACAGAATCTATGGATGGCAGGCTTTTGAGTGTCCTTGCAAAGAAAGGTGGCTATATTGGTCGCTGATTTGTTTTTGTTTTGTTTTTGAATGTCAGAAATGTATATTTGTGAATGTGGAGATATTATATTGGTTTCACTGGTAAAAAATAAATAATTGAAATGGGTATATATTTGTTTTTTGTTAAGTTGCCTAATAATTATGCACAGTAATAGTCACCTGCACACACAGATATCCCCCTAAAATAGCTAAAACTAAAAACTACTTCCAAAAACATTCAGCTTTGATATTAATGAGTGTTTTGGGTTCATTGAGAACATGGTTGTTGTTCAATAATAAAATTATTCCTCAAAAATACAACTTGCCTAATAATTCTGCACTCCCTGTAGATTATTAGAAATCTAGCCTACCACTCATAAATTATGACAGTAAAAACCCAATAAAGATTTGTTTATATAACTTACAATAAACCTTCATACATGGACTATATTTAAATTCATTAAAGCACATTATTTTAAAAATATTTTTATTTCTTGAAATTCTTTAAGTCATTAGCTGCGTTAATAATATATAAATAATATTCATTATTATGTTTAAATGTGTTTTGCATGAATACACAACCTCATTTTTTGTTTTCATAACTTTTTTCATAACAGTTTTTTAACAATTTACTGTAGTATTACTTTAAATGACATGCAGGGGGCAGCAGTAGACTCTGACTACAGTTGTTTTAAGAAAGGAACAAGAAGGGGGTTCGCGCAATTACCAAAGAGCCTTGAATGAAAGAGTTCAGTATAGCTGCTACTTGCGATAACAGAGTTGCTGTCATTCATGTCAGGAGCGACGCCATCTTTCTTTTTCTTCTTCTTTTTTAGGGGCGACCAATCTTAGGCGTCTTTACCGTCTTTACAATTACCCATCATTCCCCCGAAACGTATGACCTGTCCCTGGCCTTGGTGTGTGGTGCTGTGCAGCTAGTTGTCAGTGTCTGCAGGCTGTTGGAATTAAATTAAGGGTAAACCGGCTTGTGTTTTTATCCGACAAGTCTGCGAGTAAACCGGGAGCTGAGCCACAATGCTGAAATGTAGGACTGTGTGGAAAAAGCTCGCTCCTTTGGCTAGAACTTCATCAACTCTGTGCCGGCAGAATGTGAGAAAAGCAGGTAAGTATCTAGTTACAGTAACTTGTCTTCCTTTTAGCTGACCTCGGTTTGATCATGCACTGCCTGTAGCATGATAATACACAGCAGCAAAACATGAACCCACAAGGGAGGTAGCCCTGTTAGCTTAGCGCACGTAAATTTCAGTGACCTTTGGATGGTTATTAGAATGCTAACTCAGCTAATTAGCAAACGTTAACGACGCAAGATGGAATTTCAGTAACGACCCAACTTAAACTGCACCTCATTTCATTGATTGAAGCGCCAACGTTAACTGATAACGTCAGCAAGCATGTTTTTCACGTGTCTAGTGCTGGTACAGGTGTTACACCATGTTCAGTGCCCGTTTACGCTTTGTAGCGTATGCAAGGGGCCAGTGTTGGATTTGAATCATGGGGTCTTGCAGTCTCTGATGACCCAGAAATGATAAGCCCAGTCCTGTGCAGTATGTAGATTGCTAGAATGTACATTAATCTTCATAATAATATGTCACGTTATACCTATTACTCTTAGAGTGGAATAACACCTGCAACGCAAGTCAGATAGGTTTGCCATTGTCTCTGTTTTATAGAAAAGTAATTTAAGGCGCTTTCTTAAACCCTAGAGGTGTGATGAGGGCAAGCACAGGAGCATATATTTACTCAGTCCTTTTCCACTGTCAGCATCCACAAATGTATTAAGCGTGTATTAAACGGGTAGCTACTTGGCAATTTCTTTTTATTAGAAGCAGGACTGAACCCTGATTTAGTAACGTTTGTGAACATAATTAAGAGTGCTGTAGCTTTAATCAGTGTTTAATCATGTGTGTGCTGGTTTACTGTTTCAGGTTTGAACAATGGCAGAATACCAACACATGTACCCACAGCTCACATGTCCAGTGGGCTGCCAGGGGGTGGTGGGGATAATCTAAAGTATGCCCTCCTGGTTGGAGCAGCCTCCATTGGTGGCGTGGCATATGTGAGTAAGCTTGGTTTATCATCATAGAGAGAGTGTGCAAATTTATTAATTGGAGCAATGATTTTCCACCCCTTTTCTTGGGCTTTATTTCTGTAAATTGAACATTAAGGGCTGAGCAATATGGACAAAAGAAAAACAAATCTATATTTTTATGCTTAATGCCAATACAAGATATTTAGAAGGCCTGCATATCTCTGTATTTTATATGGTAAATGGACTGATTATTATATAGCGGTTTTCTACTCTCCCGGAACACTCAAACATACAACATACAACATGCCACATTCACCCATTAACATCCATTCACACCCATTCACACAAGCACTTTCTTCTATGCTTTAAGTGCTTTCTAGCTAACATTCACACACACTCATACTCTGATCCATATTCAGATGGATGCATTGGAGAGCAACTTGGGGTTAGTATATTGCCCAAGGTCTTTTGGCATGCAGACTGGGGGAGCCAGGGATCGAACCACCAGCCTTCCACAGGGTGGCTGTAGCTCAGTAGATGACCTGCTCTCCTGAGCTACAGCCACCCCCATATAAAAGCAACATTATTTAATAGGCAGTGTTAAAAGCAGCTGGTTTATGTTCTGTTAAGTAGGGATGGTTCAGTTTCTTTGAAGTGAGCCTGTATGAGGTTCAGATCCACAGTCACCGTGTTACTCGGAGTAAAAACTAAAATCCATGTACTGCTGTAGACACAGTCAACAGCGACGTGGATTTTAGCCACCTGAAAGTACAGCTTTCACTGGAAAAGAAATCAAGTTGTTACTCTCCACCAGATTCCATTAACAAAATTAGTAATTTTACTTCACGCAACACAGGAGTTGTTTGACCACTGCTGCAATGGCTGCTTTGTTAGTTTGTGTTATTCTGAGACTTTGAATTTTTAGTCGATGAGTTTTGATCCCACATAACACATTACAACACTTAAGTCACGCAGTGTGACCTCCAACTTTTGTTTTCTGTAAATAAAAGTTACTGTTTTTGTCAACAGTCTGGTGTTTTTTAAAAGAACATGTTTTTGTAGCGTGTCATCTTAGCAAATCAGACCTTTTGATTGTTTTCACAGATGCATGAAGTTAATGTTTACTTTCAGAGTATGAATTATTAGTTGTTGGCTTTACTTAAGCTTGTTTGAATAGCAGAGCAGTTATATGGATAGATTAAAAAAAAAAATCTGTATAACAACCGTGATGGGAGTGATCTGCTGTCACCTCCAGCAGATTCTGACAGCCAGCTGGGCCCTTCCTCTGTGGAGTTTGCGTTTTTTCTACCAGTGTCGGTTCTGTGGGTACTCTGGCTTCCTCCCACAGTCCAAAGACATGCATGTTGGGTTATTTAGTGATTTTTAATTTGGCTGTAGGTGTCGATATGAGTGTATGCGCGTGTGTGTGCAGTTGTCTGTCTCTGTGCTAGCTCTGCGATAGACTGGTGACCTGTTTGGGTTGTAACTCGCCTGATCCCCTCTGTGAGCTGGGATATACTCCACTGCCTCAGCATATCCCAGATTGCGCAAGTAATTAAGAAAATGGTTGAATGGCTATATCACCCAGTCCTAGTTTAAAGGCCTCCACTGCCTGTTTGCTCATGACCGAAAGATAACCGTTGACACCAGATCTGACTGGAAAAATTGGACAGCTTGACAAAATGAAGCAATCATTGAAGTTGTCAGTGACTAAACTTAGTCAATTTATCTGTTTTTTACAGGCGTACCATACTATGAAAGGAGACCAGCAAAGATATCAGGCACGTATCACTGAACTTTCGTCCAGATCACAAAAAGCAGCTGCAAAAGAATCAGTCACACCCATCCAGCCCCAGCCTCCCGGTGAGCAGCTTTTAGGAACTATTGGTTAATAAGACAACTTTCACCTTTACTGTTAACCTCTGAGAAATTTCTGAATTTCACTTTTTGATTTTTTTTTTGTCCTTTAGCTGTAGAAACCACTGAGACAAAAGGTGAGTGATTTCTTTGCCATGTCTGTGTAGTCGGTTACTGATCAAACTCCACTTATGTTAATAACTAATAGGAAGTAAATCTTTGTAACCTTGACACATTTAAACAGATCCCCTCCAGGCCTCTTAAGTGCAGCGCTTAAATGCTGTTCGCAGTGACACCTTTTTAAAGGAATTTGTTTTTAAAGGTGTTAGAAGAGCCTTTTAATCAGCTGACTCCATAGCGCATGGTTTAGCTTTGACTTTATTTTCCATGTAAGTAGCAGATTTTGAGGCTTTAAAGCAAACTGCGTTACAGACTGTACTTGAATTGGAGACTGTTTTAAATCTCTCGCTGAACCACAAACCAGATTGTCTCTTGCTCTATATGCTGAATGTTACTCAAAGTTATTTTTAACTGTGTGTTCGCTCTCAGCCACCACTGAGCCAAAACCTGAAACAGCTCCTTCATCCCAGGAGCCAAGCCCTCCAGCATCAGGCACTGAAGCAGTAGCCACCAGTGAAACAACCGAACTGCCTCCAGGTTGTCTGCATACTTTTTTTTTTTCCCTCTTCATCTACCATGCATGTTAAGCAATATAAAAAATATCTAGAGCATGCAAGGCTTTATATGCTTGGGTATTAGAAATGATGACATCAACTGGCAAAAGCAGGTCAGTGCAAGCAGGCAGGCGGCAAAGCAAATTTCCACGTGTTAAAAATATGTTGTTGGATTTGTTAAATTGAGATGATGTGTTTTACAACAGATTCTTTGCGTGTGTCATACTTTCGTCATCTCTCTTTTTTTTGTGCGTACTGTCTATATTGAAAAGCTGAGAATTTTGCAAATGATACCTCATTTGCTGCCATGTAAGTAAGATTAAAAACAGCCCCAGATAAAATAGCCACAAAGATAGCATTCAGAGATGCACTGACGAAACCAGTGAGGGAGTGGAATCGACAGAGTTACTCTGAGCCTCTTTTGTCTTACTTTCACTCTGAATTGTGCTTGCTGTTCCTCTTCCATCTGAAAATCAGCCGTGGGCTTCACACCTGCCTCTCTCAAGCTGCCCTCACATGCCCCCTATCTCCTCATTGGTGGAGGTACGGCCTCTTTTGCTGCTGCTCGGTCTATTCGAGCCAGAGACCCCGGTGCCAAGGTCAGTAAAGCCCCCATGTTCACTTTGAATTCTCTTTGTTACTTGTTTAGTTGTACCTGAATTTGGTAAATATGAGTCTTTTTGTTTGTTTTTTTACTGCCAGGTACTAATTGTGACTGATGAGCCAGACCTTCCATATATGAGACCTCCTCTTTCTAAAGAGCTGTGGTTCTCTGATGATCCCAGTGTGACAGAAACTCTGCGCTTCAAACAATGGAACGGAAAAGAAAGGAGGTGTGTTTGGTCTATTTAACCTTAGTGCTCTCAGTTCTTTTGTCTCAGCATCTGTCTGTCCTTGGCTGTGTCTTGCTACATTATTGAAAAATTCAAGCTTCCTCTGGCACTATTGTGCCTTCTTCAGACTTAAACACAGGGCTTCCATTGTTCTTTAAAAAGGGAAAAAATAAAGCAAAATTAAGTCTTAAAATATCTTGTTTCCTTAAAAATAGGTGTTAATTTTGCAGATTGTATTAGGCAGTTTATGTCTAACATCCAGCACAGAGAGAATTGAATGTAGGCTGTACCAGTGAAAGAACTTGGTTAACCTCATTCACATTTTACAATGAATTATTTAACCCACAGTAATGAGTTGCTGATATTAGATGGAAATAGATGGATGCATGTATTGCAAATAAATAAGAGAGTTATGATAACGTACAGTAGACCTTTACCAAATGTAACATTGCCGACATATCATCCATCCATTTTATTAGCCACTTGGGGCTGGAGTCTATCCTAGCTGACTTCAGGCGAGAAGCAGGGTTAACCCCAGACAGGTTGCCAGTCTATCACAGCGCTAACACAGAGAACCAGTCAAGGTTTCATTCACACGTACTTCAGACTGAATTCACCAGTGAACCTAACAGGCCTGTATTTGGACTGGGGGGAAGCTGGAGTACCCCGAGAGAACTCACACAGCAGAGAACATGCAAACTCCACACAGACAGGCCCTGCCAAGCTTAGATGTTCAATCCCAGAACCTTCTGGCTGTGAGGCGACATTACTAAGCACTGCACTGTCACCCAAATTTAGCCTAAAGAGACTTCTTTAGGCTCAGTGTGCAGCAAAATGTTTGGAACAGTTATAATGTTATAATAATGTGCTATTGTGCTATTGTATACCAAACTTGTATCCATGGCTTGTTTATAAATGTCTGCTTATAATTTATTATTTCAACATTGCTCGGTCTGAAATGCAGTCATTCTGATCTTTAAAATTTGCAGGAACACTGAGACATCCCTGATGATCTTACTTATAACATTTGGTTGTTACTAACGTCTCTATTTTACTGCTGTTTCCCTTTAATAAATGTTAATACCAAACAAATCTTGCAGTTTCTCTACAAAGAGGTGATAGACTTTTTTTTTAAACACCTGGTATTGTCGTAAAAAACGGAATGTGTACTCTATAAACATTTCTGAGAAGCTTTTTTCTTTTTCAGTGGTTTAGTCATTTTAATACTTTTGTATTTATTTGCTAGCATCTACTTCCAGCCGTCATCATTCTACATTAACCCAGAAGAGCTGGATAGTGTAGAAAATGGAGGAGTGGCTGTTCTCACTGGGAAAAAGGTAGATTTATGGTTTTCTTTCCTCAGTCTCCATAATTTTATTCAGTATATGAATAAAATTATACTGAATAAAAGTGAAGTATTCAGACCAGAAGTAATTATATTGACCGATTTGCAAGCATTATGTGTTATGATGTCTAAACCTGGAAAGCAGAAGTTATTCATGAGGTATACTTATTTTTTTTATAGGTGGTTCACATGGATGTGAGAGGAAACAAAGTAAAACTGGACGATGACACTGAGATTTCATATGACAAGTGTTTGATTGCTACAGGTAAACTCCCTTGTTTTATTTCTTGTCTGTTTTTATCACTTAAACCTGGTAGAAGCTAATTTTATCTTTCTCAGGTGGTGTGCCAAGAAATCTCCAAGTCATTGAAAGAGCAGGAGAGGAAGTGATGAGGAGAACCACTTTGTTCCGCAAGGTCAGTGTGTAGCCACAAGGGGGTGGTAGAGATGTTTCACTCTAACCATCTGTGGCTGATAGTATGTATATACAGCTTGTTGGAGTGAGTGTTAAGGCATACCACGAAGGAAATATTAACTATTTTAAAATGAAAATAAAAAAGTTTTGTCTTTTTTGATTTAGATCATTACAAGCATTGAGATTTTCCAGACAAAGTCTTACTGTGTGTTACATAAAAAAATCTGACTGTTGCTCTAAATTCAGTTTTTGTTTTTTGTTTTTCCCACAGATTGAGGACTTCAGATCTCTGGATAAGGTCTCGAGGAATGTAAAATCCATCACTATCATTGGAGGTGGCTTCTTGGGCAGCGAGCTGGCTTGTGCCCTTGGCAGGAGATGTAAGAACAGATGACGAGCTGAGAAACTAGCAGAGTAGATAAGAACACTGATGTCCAGCATAAGTAACTCTTTTCTTAGTTGTTGTTCTTCCTCTTTCTCTTTTTAGCTACTGAGTCAGATCTGGAGGTGATACAGATGTTCCCTGAGAAGGGTAACATGGGAAAAGTGCTACCCGAGTATCTGAGCAACTGGACAACAGAAAAAGTCAAGAAAGGTCCAACTTTATTTCATATAAGTCTCCAAAGACAAAAAATGTTCTTTATGTGTCTCATTATATTATGATGTCTTGCCTGTTTTCATAGAGGGTGTAAAGATTATTTCAGAAGCTTTGGTGAAGTCTGTGACCTGCAAAGATGACAAATTAGAAATCCATCTAAAGGATGGTAGATTGGTAGGTTCAGATTTCTACACAAACTCTGACAGAATCAGGACATTGAATTTATTTATAAGCTGCTTATTATCTATCGTTTTATTTTTGTAGGTGAAAACTGATCACATTGTTACAGCTGTTGGCCTAGAGCCAAATGTTGACCTTGCTAATTCAGGAGGTCTGGAGGTGGACTCTGACTTTGGTGGCTACCGGGTAAACGCAGAGCTGCAAGCGAGGTCCAATATTTGGGTGGTAAGTTAATGTTCATACGATGTTTTCTGCTAACAAGATCCTGAAGAGCTGTGATTAAAAATCCCTCTTTAAAAGTTCCTGTGCTGTGCTTTGCTGGTTTGCCTATAAAATCCTAGAAAATGCTGAGTACTTTTGTAGAAATTTCAAACCTGTGGGAAAGTCTTAACTTAATTATTATCCCATTGTGCTCATACCTCTAGTTTCACTGATCATTTTGGACACAGGAATAATTGTTATCGCTTGTTTTAACCAAAACCACCACATTTTGACCAACCGATGCACAATGATGATTGTGCACTTCTTTTTGATTAAAGCGCCCTCTTCAGGCTCAATCAAGTCTTAGTCCTAATATAAAACAGTGTAATTAAAATTGTAGTGTAATGCCAATGTCCTATTTTGAATGTAATGTTGTGTTTTAGGAAAATATTGTCATTTCCTGTTAACATGAAATAAAAACTGCATAATCTAAGCCATACTGCATGTTCCCAATCGATTCTTGTTGATGTAGGCAGGAGATGCTGCGTGTTTCTATGACATCAGACTGGGTCGCAGACGTGTGGAGCACCACGATCACGCTGTTGTGAGTGGTAGACTAGCTGGAGAGAACATGACGGGAGCCAGCAAACCCTACTGGCATCAGTCCATGTTCTGGTAGGTATCATACTTTTTACTACTTCTACTTACTATGGGCTATAAAGTCTTTTTTTTTTTCTCACCCCTCCCCAAATGAGACCTGTGGATGCAAACCATGAAAACTTCTTTTAAATGGAAATGAAGGAAAGAGTTTGTGAAGGCGAGAACAGTCTTAATTTTTGATTGCACTGAATGCATTTAAATCAGAGAGCATGTGCAGTGGTGCAAGGGACTCCGATGTAATCCTTTTAGAGGTCAGATCAACATACATGATTCCTTTGAAGTTGAAAACCATTAACCATTAAAATGTCTTTGGGGGACATTAAATCCATCCCGAGAGAGACTTTAAACCCCTGAAGAGTCATCTCTGTTCATCAGAATTCGATAAAAAATAAATAATACCATCTTGCAATAAAATGCTTTATACTTGCCTCACTAACTATGCATGCATATATGTGTGTGTATATATGTGTGCTGATGCACCCCACTGAACTCTCTTACACAGATGAGAAAAAGCCAGTGCTTAAATTATAAATCAGGAGGTCTTGATCAAAACAGGGTACTGTTCCAGCAGGTCAAGGGAGACAAGGTCACAGAGCGCATAAGAAACAACATCAACAGTTTCTGGAGCACTTTGGGCAATGGCTCCCTGTTTAAAACTGAAACTGTCACCACAAACAGCATTTTGACAGATTTAGACGTGGTGCTTTTATTATACTTACAGAATATAATGAAGGCAACATTGTCTTCACTTAACTTTTCTCTCCTATGCTTCATTGTCTGTTTTACTGTGACACACGTGGTAAAACAACGAGCAGAAAATCCTTAAACTGAGCTAAAATGAAACGATGAAAGGCACAATGGGGGAAAAAAACATTCAGCTTGCCCACGTCATCAGGCAGCTTCCAGTATGTTGCTAATGGTGATGGCATTGATTCCTTTGGTTACCTGTGGACAACAACGATTGTTCACTGAGATCACTGCTGATGTCTCTTCTCCTTGCCATCGTGTAACGCTAAAACCTGTGCCTTTACAGAGGGGCTCACACTTTCTGATTAATCAAGCGCGTTAAGCTTGTTTAGCTTTTTACACGGTGCTTTTGGCAGATTTCTTTGCTAATCAATCACATGGTGTAACATGTGATTGATTCGTTTTCATCTGAGGTTGTATTTAAATCATTTTAGAACCTCGTAAGTAAGACTTGTAATTGCTTTATTATTTCCTAATAGGTAAAACTTTCGACTCGATGACTGTGTACTTTTTCTCATGTATGAAAAAGCACACGGACTGGTTAACAAGGTTAAATATTTGACTTAAAGCTTAAAAACAATAAAACTTTATGACCTTGGACATGCATATGTTAGACATTATAAATAAGATCACAGTAGGACTCCAGATATTAAGGGAGTTACCAAAAATGTAAGTACAGTGTGGAATGCAACTCTCAGGACCCAAATGAATGTTGTGAATACATGTTGCTAGCAGCTGGTGAAATGTGACACACTGTTGAAACATGGGTTCACTGCAGTCCAAGAAAAAGTACACAGGAACATTTGTCCAACTACCACAGCTCCATTAACTAGTCCTTCATATTTATATAATTATAAAGTATAGTCAGTAACTTTTGAAAAGTTCATCTGTTTATGCTCAAATGCTGCATGTAAAATATAAAGAGATGTACCAACAGATTCCCTATAAATATCAACGAAGCATAGTTCTGGCCGGCTCTGCAGTTTTGTACAAGCTCTCTGTGCAACCTTTCAATTTGTCAAGGTCAGGTGACTCTGACATCACTTCAGGTCTTAAAACTCATCAGGCAGCAGCGGTGGGGGTTTGTCACTGAAGATTACAGCCCTCAGCAGTGCTTGTGTTTCACATGGGAGCTGTCTGAGGTATATAAGCATACACACAGTGTTCAGGAAGCTGTTTTGACAGTAAAGTTTTAAAAAGCTGGCATTTGTTTCACTTCAGCAGAACTACTTCCAACAGAGATGTGAGGAAAATGTTCTTGGCATAGAAATCCTAGGTGACACTTCTTGGCACAAAATGACTGTCTAGTTTAATTATACAGTGGTGCTCCAAAGTTTGTCTACCCTTTAGTTTTCTACATATATTCTCTAAAACTTGACCAGATTTTAGCACAAATTTTAAAAGTAGATTTTAAAAAAAGGAAAAAGAAAAAGCTGAATTAACAAATCAGACAATGACAATTAATTATTGAGAGAAATTGTCTATTGTAGCATATCTGAGGAGGGAGGGGCGATGTGAACTTTAAGGAACATCGGTTAATGTGAGTGTTAAATTACAGTTAAGCGTTGCCAGACAGTGAGATAGCAGTCAGATGTGAGAGGGCTTCTTCTTTTATATTTGTAAATAATTATTTTCCTTGAATATCTGTGGGAGTGAGGCAATAGCATAAGCATTGCTTAAAGATCACAAGGACAAGTCAGAAGGCTGTTCGAAATGCTTGTATCAGACCAAAATAAAGCTTGGAGGTTTAAACAAGCTTGCTTCTGGAGGAAGGGAAACGCTGCTTTGCACCATAATGCCCATCATGGCTTGGGACTGTGCCAGAACGGCTTTCCATCAGAGCAATGAATTCTGTATTCTTCTGGGAAATTCTGAAGGCAAAGGGTCAGGAGATCTGCCTGTGAACCGAATCTCAGCTGAAAGTGGGTCACGCATCCAAATGACGACACGGAGCACACAAGTTATTGTACCAAGAATAGTTGGAGAGTAATAAAGCTTTGTATGGCTGAGTTACAGTTCTGACCTTAATCCACCAGAAATGATGGAGGAAGGCAGCAGTTCGTGTAAGGAAATCTACCGACATCCCAGAATAGAAGCTGTTCTTTACGGAAGAATGGGCGAAAATTCCTCCAAGCCGATGTCATGGACCAATCAACAATTTTTGTAAACATTTTGTTGCTGTTATTTCTTCACAAGAGAGTCATACCAGATACTGCAGGCAGGCAGGCAGGGCTACACTTTTACACATACTAATATTGAATCATTCCCCCCCCAGACGTGGGAAGTTAAATCCATTTAAGTTAAATACTTAAATACAATTTTCAGGTATCTACTTTAGGTTTCTCCCTACATTTCTAAATGAAAATCTGTAATTTCTACTCTTTACATTTCAAAAGAGACGTGTTACTTTTGGTTTAATGCATTTGGGGGTAAGTTACTATTTTGGTACTGCCAGCGTCCAAACATCAAACTGATTTGAGCCTAAACAGAATCACATGAAAGGCAGTCCTGTTTGTTGATTAATCACCAGAGGATGTTGCATAAAAAGAGATGGCGTGTGCCAAGGTCAGGGGTTGAAAGTGGAACGGTGGCTTTTGTTTTTGCCACAACACCAATGACTGCACATGTCCATGTGTTGCGGTACTTCAGCATCTAGCTAGCCCTGTAGAAGAGGAGCGAGCATAAAGGGAGTGACATTTTTTTAAGTGTCAGGTCATTTCAAATGCAGTTCAACAAAAATCAGTAAACACACAAACTATTTGTGTGCAGTTTGTCGCACAGTGTGTTGCTAGCTAAAGGTTCAGCTGCTGTATTTCACAGGGAGAGAAAAGAAAGGTCTAACTTCACTCAGGGATGGTGAAAGATAAGAAAGACAGGACAGGAGAGGAAGAAGAGAGGTTAGATTTAAAGGAAAGTACTGCTCAGTAGGTTTTAAGAAGATACTGGGTCTCTACATGTGACAATATGTATTTTCATATTGTGAAACATGCTGAAAATTTAACTGATTTAGACTTGCTGCTAGTTTAAGGACTGGAGTTCTCAGTAGAAATTATATTAGAGTTATGATGATGAGTTATGATTCTTTTCCCCACAAAATTGGCCACTACAGCCAATTTTAGTGTTCCCCCACCTGCTGAATCCCACTTTAACGCATGACTGTACACGTATTCCTATTTACAGACAGTCACCCTCTACAATGAAGGCAACAGAAAATAGATGTATATTTTTATTTTCCTTCTTTTTCTTCAGATTCAAGCTGAGCACAATTAGAAGAAAATAGACTAAAGGTTTTTATTTCCATCTACTGATATTATTTTATCATTTTGTTAATATAGCACAAGGTTCAATCAGCTTTGCACAAAAATAGAAACATCCTCCAAAGAGCTACCTTTTACTTTCTTACTTTGAGCCTGTACTTTTTTACTTTTACTTGAGTAAAAAAGTCAAACTTTCTTACAGTACTAGAGTATTTTCTAACAGTAATATTTGTACTTCTACTTAAGTACAGAGTGTCTGTACTTTTGCCAACACTGCCCCTCTCACTTCCAAACATGACCTGGTTTAACATTTTGTATTTAATTATGTATTTAATCTACATGCTTGTAGAATCGGATATCAGATCAGTTTTAAACTTGAAATCTTTCAAGCCCCACTTTGAAAACACATGAGACATTTTGTGCAAAGAATTACTAAATGTTATGCATGATTCCTGACTTTGTTCTCAACTACATGTGGTACTGCAGTAAATCACGTGTACCTTCTTACAGGAGTGATCTGGGTCCTGATGTAGGCTACGAGGCTATCGGGATTGTTGACAGCAGCCTACCAACAGTAGGCGTGTTTGCTAAAGCCACTGCCAAGGATACGCCTAAAGCTGCTACAGAAGAGTCAGGTAGGAGCAGTCAACCTTTTCCTTCAAGCAAAGAGAGAAAAAAAAAAAAGATTTTTGAGGACAAAGGGTCAGACAGTCTGTGTTCTCAAATCTGCGGCAGGAACTGGGATCCGCTCAGAAAGTGAAACGGAGGACACAGCCACCAGCGCGGTGGCCTCTGTGACACCTGCTCCTGTCGTGGAGAACAAAGACGACTATGGCAAAGGAGTCATCTTCTACCTAAGAGACAAAGTGGTGGTGGGAATTATCCTGTGGAACGTGTTTAACAGAATGCCCGTTGCAAGGAAGGTAAGTGCTGCCGTTTTGCTTTGTGTCATCAAGAGCAAAATATCAGTTCGGTTGTTGTAATTGCTTATTTCTGTTATTCGTAGATCATCAAGGATGGAGAAGAGCATGCAGATCTGAACGAAGTGGCCAAGCTGTTCAACATCCACGAGGATTAAGACTGTGGGGACGACAAACGTGCACGGGAGGGAGTGGGGCTTCATGTGACAGCTGAACTCTGGGACTCATTGCCACATTCTCTAAGACACAACTGGTCACACTTACCAAATGAGGATCAATGTAAATTATGTTGGTGAAATATTTTCATATTTGGAATTTATATCTGTTGCGCTTGTTTTTCCTCCTTTTAGGAGAAGTCTCTGTGTTATCTTTCTGCTGTCACCAAACTCGCGTGATTGCTTATCTGCATTCCCCCCCACCAGGCTGCAAATGTTGCACATGGGTCATCGTTTCCGTCGGTGTGATCAAAGCAGCTTGTTCAGAGGAGAAAAAAAAAAAAGCTGCAATAAAAGCTATTTTTAAATCACTCATCTCTGTATTTTCAGTTGTGCTTTTAGAAAAATGACACTGACAACCGAGAAGTTTACCTCCATTCGGAGCTTTGATTGTTTTGACGGTAGTTTAAGTCTGCGTGCTTCATCGTAATCTGAACCACTGGAGCATCAATTTGTGCTGCTTGCTACATTTGCTATGGTTATGCATGTGGGCTATAGTGATTTGACCACAGATCAAAAGCACGTATTTATCGTTTCAAATGGGGAAAAGCCAGCCTGTATAAAAAGCACCTGACTACTCCATTTAACAGTGCGTCGGTAATATGATCTGATGAAGTAAATCCAGTTCGCAATCCAGCAAAATATCACTAAAATGAAGCTTGGCCTACTTTTCTTGTCCAGAGGTAAAAATGTGCACGCATACAGAATTTATTTTATTTTTTTCTTTACTCAGGACTTCTTGTTATTAGGAAGGCATTCATGTTTTATATTCCAACACATTTCTTATCCAATTTGACACTGTGGGCTCCAGAGCGGAGTGGAGAATGGCCTTTTCAAGTGTGAGGCAAACACGTGCAGCCGTTACGTCCCATCGCTTTCTCTGACATTAATTTTACATGAGGAAATGGCCGAGCTTGCCCCCTCTCTATGTGGAGGAACAAATATGAGTTTCCGCATTTATATGTGAATTTGTGTGGCAGTTTGTAGATGAAATAATTAGACCAGAAACTTTTAACAGCAGTGCTAAAGATAAATCCCCTCTGGATGTGTTCTGACACAGAGATGTGTTGCATTGGAATTAATAGGAACATTATGCCTTTATCTTATTTCCCTTCTGCATGGAACAACAATCTTGCCAACTTGGCAGTTACCTCTCTGTTCTCCTGCCCAATTTGAGGCCCATTCAGTGCTGATGTTATGTGGTTTTGTAAATTGATGGCAATATAAATACAGTTTCACCAAAAATATCTTTGAACAACCTGATTTTAAAAGGAGGTGGAAGGGTCATTTTAATGTAAAGGTTCTCCTCCCTTGTTATTAAAATACAGTTTTCAGGCTTATTTACATGCCTCTTTAAAGTTTTTTAAAATGTGGATTAAGCACCTGCAGAGCTGTGTTCATCCAGAAATTAAAGAGGGAAAAAAAAGCATAGCTATATGTGTTTAACTTTCATAATTAGATCTGTTTAATAGAAGTGCTTATAAGCAGTACAGTTTGAATCCCAAATATTTGAAAGTGCAGATCTGAGGCTGCGTCGAAGACCATCGTTGGGGGCAACTCTGCCGTAAAAATGCTGCTGTCCCTTTAAAAATTCTTGCAGTAATTCCTTCAGCATGCATATGGCCATAAAAAAGAGATAAAGCTTGAAGTGATCCACACAAACAGGCAGGGGAAGGAGGAAAAAAAAGTTCCCTTGGATTTTGAATTATAGAGCAGCAGCTTCCTGTATTTTACACCTGCAGAGAGGGAGGGAGGCTCATCTGACTCCAGGAGCCAGCGCCTGAAAGTTCTCCGCATCTCCGCATCCTTTTTTTTTTTTTCCTTCCAAATTTTGGCTGTTTTTCTCTCATCTGTTGGGTCCACCAACTCAGAATGCTACTGCACATCCTGTGTCCACTGTGGGCTTCGTTTGTCATTTTTCAACAAGGCAGGTAAGATAGTTTTGAAAGTCTTTCCTTTCAAAAATGCAAGCGCCAGCCTGCACGCTTATTTGAAGGGGCAGTTACTGTACCTTACATGCTCCGATACTTCTTTAACAAAGAAGCTGCCGGCACAGCTTTTTCTCTTTAAGTGGAAAGAAACATGCATTAAATATTTTGTAATCTATAATTAAAAGCAACAGTTCCATTAGGTAAAAATACCCAATTAAATTTGCAAGATTTGAGAAACGGATCTTAAAAAAAAGAAAAAAGTAATTTCATGGATATTGTTCTTTTATTCAGAAAGCCTGCAATTTTATTCACAGCAGGACACCTTTAATCACAAAATGCATGTAATGTCCAAACTTAAATTTTAGCTTCTTAATACAAATTAGGAAGCTAGACATTAAGTTCATATTTATGTCAGTGAATCATCACTGCCCCATCACCCTGTAGGTCTGTGCAATGTAAGGAGCTGAAGTTCCCCAGCAGGGCAGTCAAGCCGCCCTCTCCCTCTGACTTTTTGGACAAACTGATGGGACGCACATCTGGCTATGATGCTCGCATCAGACCAAATTTCAAAGGTAACTGCACTCCCAGATGCAAATACTGCTCTATTTGAAAAGGTGTGAGAAAGAGTGCCGCTCAATTTGCACAACAATCTGTGCAGTGATGTGGCACAAATCCTTCACAGATGGGTCAGAGGCAAGAGATGCTGCAAGCTACGATGTCTCCATGCGAAAGTCTTTCTCCTTTTTTTCCTCCTCGTGTGTTGTTACGGTTTCTGTGTTGTCCCACACCCTAAGGTGATGGTGTCTTGTCACAGACGTCTCTTTCACATCGTTTTTATTTGACAGAAATGTGCGGTCATCCTTGCATGTTACCCCAAAGGCCCTTTCCAGTCCAATCTTGTGAAACTGGCAGAGTCTCTCTCACATAGTTCCTGCACCGCCTCTAGGGTCAAATTTCATATATATTTCATATTTGCTCCACATCCTTGTCGGTGCATTGTGGATAAATCTCTGCTGATTATCTATAAACACACCAATGTAAGTAAAACTGAATCAATAAATAATTGCCTCTTCGGAAATGACTCACTGAAATATTTAAAGTTCCAATGGTCGACAGATGGGCTACGCTAATGGGAGCGTACTGGAAATGACAACACAATTTCAGGCTTGTTATCGTGGATAAATCTTTATCAGGACACGGCATGGCATATTATGAAGGGAAAAAACAGATGTTGTGGTACAGGAATCCCCTGCTCTTCATCAGCTTTAATATTTGATGTGTTCCTTTTAGAAAACATCATCAGTGGTATTTAAGGAAGCAGTGTTACTAAGATGTGTCCTCCCGTCAGGTTCTCCTGTCAACGTGACCTGTAACATCTTCATCAACAGCTTTGGATCCATCACTGAAACAACTATGGTGAGAAAACATCTGTTTTAAATTTATCTGCTCTTTTTCGAAGGTGCCATTGTACAACATACATTTTAATGACTTAAAAAAAAACGGGTGTGTAACTTCAAATTTCTCGAATCCACATGAGTTCAAGAGTATACATACAGGCTCACATATATACTCACTTAAATCTTTTAAAAAGTGGTGCTGAAGGTTCTAAAACGTGTTATAACTTGACAAGGCCAAGGCCTATTAACTTTTTATTAGTGAAGTTAATAGACAGTTAATTAACAGTGCTCATTAGACTGACCAGTACTCAGAACAATAGAAATGTCCAAGAAACCCAATGAAGATCAGACAAGGAGAACTGTAGATTCTCCTTTTTGAACTTATTTATTTTTATTCATTGAACTGATGATTGTTTGATCATCAGAGGGTGCAGTCCAGGAAAGAAGGGAATGCTCCACAATCAGTGCTTTCATGCTCGAGTGAAATTTGCAGTTCCTCTGATGGACAAGCCAAATGTTTTTATGGTCAGGCAAAGACTGAGTTGTTTGGCCACAATGACAGGAGGAGTAAAGGTGAGGCCTTTAAGTCTGAGAGCGCTGTACCAGCTAAGAAGTATGGTGGTGGTAGCATCATGCTCTGGGGCTGTTTTACCGTCAGTGGTACTGATAGATTGCACAGTGGCTGGATTAACGAAGGAGGAGGACTACCTCTAAATTCTTTAACTTCGCCTCAACTAAACAGACAAAAGTTGGACATAACTTAATGTTCCAATACAACAATCCAAAACATGCATCAAAACTGGTTTTGTAATGAATAACGTAGGATGAAACTTCTGGAATGGCCTTCCCAAAACCCTGAACTACATTTAAATCTGGGTCTGTGACAGACAATTTAAATGAACATTAATAATTCTGCCAATAAGAGGGCTTAAATATTCAAAATTATGCAAATGAAAGCTTGTCATTTGTATGACTGTGACTGAACTCCTTTGGGCTTTACCTCCATTATCTCTTTATTTTTGTCACATATACTGTTACAGTGGTGGATGTTCATAATAAATACAGCCAAAGTTTCTAATATTGACATCGTATGTGCTGATAATCCCAGTGAGGTAAAAGCTAAGGCTTCAGACTGCTCTAAACAGGCGATGGACCGAGGGTCTCCACCAAGGAGCACATAAGACAAATAAGGATTATTTTTGATTTATGATTCATGCAAAGCTACGGTAGTAAAATCCAAGAATATAAATATATAGTTGGAGGTGAGCATAATAGGTCCTCTTTAAAAATGTCACTTTGACTAAAGACTCAAGGAGTGCCTATAAATAGCTGAGCTTTTATGGGAGTGTCTGTAGCTAACATTTGTAGCCACTTTCACTGTAATAATGTTCAATATAAATTTGCATCATTGCCTCTAAGTTAGAAGTCGTAGCTCATATTAATCCCTTATACTCACAGAACATGTGAATAATGTACTGGAAACTATATTCACATCCTTTAATTCAGTCAAAGCAGTTATACTACAGCTTAGAGATACAATACTACAACTTTAAGGTCCCGTATTCGGTATTTTACTTAGTAAACATGTGCACGAATTAGCATAAAATAAGTCAGTCAGTATCACAATCAATCTGCATAACATTTTGTAATATGATAACTGGCACTAATCTTACTCTGACTGATGACTGAAGCTGCCAGTTAAAGCCAGTACCAAAACAAATGGAAAACCAATAGCACAGACCAATAGTTCCTGTGTCAAAATTTATAGGGGGGCAATTGTGCTTCTTTCCAGCTCCAACTTAGTAACTTAATTAAGTAAGTCTGCATGACTCAGAGTTGAAAATAATCCTTGTTAATTTACACTGGACCTTGGTGTCAGCCCCTCGGTTTATCTTCGGTCTGAAACAAGCAGTTTTAGCTCCCCTGTGTCAGGTCAGTTTGGTTGCCTCTCGCAAACCAAACAGCAGGCGGGTGGGGTTTCTGTGCTCACTGCCTGAGATGTGAGCCTGGGATGACTTCGTACAGAGCCAAGAGTAGAAAATCTGTCTGAAAACGAGTGTTTAAAACTGCCCGAAGCCCCGGGCTCACTGGTGAGCCAAAAAGCACTGACCTCATTATTTGAAACTCTGGCCGCATTTAATATGAGCATCCACGACTTTAATAGCAGTTGGAGAGCAGAGCTGGTTAAAGCTCATTTATGAGATGCATCAGACACTTTACTGTTTATTCATCTGAAGCTTCTTTTTTTTGTTTGGCTCCTCTCCGACTCTTGGTGGAGGCCAAGTTTCATGATGCCCAAACATACTATCATTAGATTATGACTGTTTAGTTGCTTCACCTTGTAAATGCATAACATAGTGTCAGCAAAGATCTTCTCATGTGTCTTTCTGTCTAAATAAGCAGCCATCCTTAATTTACAAGGCCTCTGGAGAATGTCTGGGGTTGGTCATGTTTGTTGATTTATTCACGTTTAGAGCCTGGAGAATTTGTGCATTTTGTAAAATACTAAAGGAGAGAGACATCAAATTTTAATTGATGAAATTGTAAGTGGAGTTTGCTGTTGTTCAGGTTATGGGAGCACTCAGGCCTGTTTGTCACCATTTGTCCCCTACCCAAACACACACAGACACACAGTCACGCCTGCCTGCTTAGAGGATGGTTCTTCTCTTTACTTTTGCCCTCTCGCTAAAATTAGATGCTTGAACATATGCAGCATACTTGCATGCATATGCAATATGCATATATCCATTTTTTCATCATTTATAAGTTTACACAGTTTTTAATTACGTGTTGCCTCCATAATTTAGGACTATCGGCTCAATGTATTTCTACGGCAGCAGTGGAATGACCCTCGACTAGCATATAAGGAGTACCCTGATGACTCTCTGGACTTGGACCCCTCAATGTTGGACTCCATTTGGAAACCTGACTTATTCTTTGCAAATGAAAAGGGAGCAAACTTTCACGAGGTTACAACAGACAACAAACTGCTGCGGATCTTCCAGAACGGAAATGTCCTCTACAGCATCAGGTGAGCCATTTTATGTGTGTTTATTAAATACGTGGGGTTAAGTTTTAATAGTACTTCAACTATCAAACACATTTCCAAAAATGCTTTGATGGGTAGCTCAGTGAATATAAAGTCTATTGAGAAGTACTGTAAACATCCAAGTGTATGGACTGCTACATATTTGTTTCACTCCAGTTCAGTTCAGTTGTAATTGCACTGTCCAGCATGCACTGTGAGCAAGTTCTTGTTAAGCAGCTACTGCAGGCTAAAGAGGAATCAGGTCAGTAATGTGCTGCTAAAGCGCTGGTAAATCGTAGCATAATGGTAAAGAGTTATAAATAGAAAGAAAAAAAGAAGCATTAGTTCTAGTAATTAAGATAAACAGGAATAAAATCCTTTTTTTTAAGGTTGGTTATATTATTTATGGCCCCACTTGGGGAAAACCACAGTGTCTGTGGACGACATTAAACCAGGATCATTTATGTTCCTCCTTTCTGCAATATTGCTCATTTATGTGAGAGGCTTTGCTTTGTGAGTGCAGGAGGGGAAAAATAGAGAAATAGGTCAGTGAAACGAACAGCATAATACAGCATAATACAACAAAGAACGCTGTGACAGCTAAAGAACATCTGTGTGTTATCTATAAAGCCAACACCTGTACTAAATAACGGAATGCTTTCTAATCTCGGTCTTTATGTTCTGTAACCGGGGTACATCCCTATTTTTTTTTTTTTTTTTTTTTTTTTTTAAACTGATGGTGGTGATGTGTGTGTCTCAGCCGATTTTTATATCAAGCCCACCATAAAGGCTGACATGATGTCTGTCAGCACCTGTCAGTGCTTTCTGCAGCCTGTAAAGGGGGCAGTGAAATAGAAAAATGGAAGGGAGGACAGGTGTCGGAGAGGTTTGAGCTGCTTGATGTGACCACTGATGTAAGGTGAGTGTTCAAAAAAAGGGTTTGAGTGACACATGAGTAAGAAATAGCCAGTACTGTGGAGTTCACAGGTGGTCGTTAGCCAAGTCCCCCATTCGCCTTTTTGCCTATGGGATAAGGTTCGAGGGTATCACCTTTTCATGTCATAGACTATTATGCTGCTGCTTCTGTTTTCCAGACTGACACTCACGCTTTCCTGTCCCATGGATTTGAAAAACTTCCCCATGGACAGCCAGACGTGCACCATGCAGCTTGAAAGCTGTGAGTTCATCTTCTTAGGCAGGCTAAGAAAACATTACATACAGGTTTTGACATAAAACTACTGCGTACTGCGTACTGTACACTTTCTCTTTCGCCTCTAGTTGGTTACACCATGAATGACCTGATTTTTGAATGGCTGGATGTGGGAGCAGTGCAAGTTGCTGATGATCTAATGCTCCCTCAGTTTGTGCTAAAAGAGGAGAAAGGTCTTGGTTACTGCACCAAGCACTACAACACAGGTACAGGACATATGACAACCCACTGTCCTACATTCTCAGTACACACTGTCCATCACCTTCTAATAAGACTTTCAGTTTGCACCTCTGCCTCCTCCTGTCGTCAGGTAAATTCACCTGCATTGAAGTCAAATTCTACCTAGAGCGCCAAATGGGCTACTACCTGATCCAGATGTACATACCGAGCCTGCTGACTGTCATCCTATCTTGGGTGTCGTTCTGGATCAACATGGATGCAGCTCCCGCAAGGGTGGGATTGGGAATCACTACTGTGCTCACCATGACAACACAGAGCTCTGGCTCCAGGGCCTCCCTGCCAAAGGTCAGAAGCAAATTTCAGCAAGTTATCTGCTGTTTACTAAAAAGATAAAGTCAGAATGGAAATACAGAGGGGTTGTATGATTCCAAGAAAGTCAAATGAGATAAAATAGATTTAACAAGAGAATTTTTTAGCACCCAAATTTCAGTTTCTAATTGGACTACTCAACCTCACATTCATATTTAGCATCACCAGTCAGCTTAGCATGCATTTCATCGGGCTGTGGGATAATTTAGTTTTAACTTTTTTTCTAAGTGAATGGTATAATCAGTTTAATAAAAATTTTTTTTAATGTATTTAACATAAATATTATAAATGGAAATAATTAAATAATATAAAAATACAATAATATATCATCTTTCTTCACTCAGTCCAAAAGGAACCCCTTGCTGACCACATCCCAATGCTGAAGAACTACCTTAATAATGCACATTAACGCAATTGAGTAATAGTAATATTCCAGTTGTATTTTTAAAAAAGAAATCAGTGGCTTATACTTGATGCAAACTATTTTTGCTATGTTGACAGGTTTTATTAGTATTTTCTTTTGTGTATATGTACTGGAGGCTTCATTCAGCTGAGCTGGTGTTAAACTTCTTTCTGATTCTGATATTAATTGAGACAGTTGATTGTTATGGTTACGCAGGTATCCTATGTCAAAGCCATAGACATCTGGATGGCGGTGTGTCTTCTGTTTGTGTTTGCTGCACTACTGGAGTATGCAGCCGTCAACTTTGTTTCACGCCAGCACAAGGAGTTCTTCAGAATGAAAAAGAAACTCAAAGAGCAGCAGCAGCAGCAGAGAACTGTAAGTGCAGCCCACCCACTCAGGCCCTCAGGCAGCTGTCACCTGCTATTCCCTGTGCCCAGCTCTGCACGAGCTGCTACTCACCTGCATGCTACACTCCAGTCAGGAAAAGCACACAGCACTGACCTGTGATTAATTCAAGCCATCACCTTATTCTACTGCTGGCTGAATGTTCTCAACATCATGGATATCATGAGAAAGGGAAGAATAAGGAAGACAAATTAGGATAAATTACCCTTAAACTAGATGAGGCTCTTCTTTTGGCCAGTTCTTCAGAAATTTGGCCTTCATTAAGGCAAGTTAAAGCAATGTGACAGCAGCTGAAGAGCTCTTTATACCTTTTATAATATTTATGCCTCAGTACACCTGACATCTGCTTTGATCTGCAGTGCAATACAATGCATGTGGCCTGACATCTATGCAGTAGAGCAAAGTTGTGCCAGTTTTGCAAACTGTTCAGTCAGTGCAGTCTGTTTGACGATTAAATAATTGTGCCGGCTTTCCTCCCACACTCACCCGCAGGGGACCGGTGACAGTAAGGTGAAAGGAAACAACATGTCAGGGAACAATGCTCCTCATGGGAATGCATCCCAGCAGTGCAGTGCCTGTGCCAGGGTATGTACTGTTGCCTTGCTCACCAGCCAATTGCTGGCTCCAAAGAAAGAAAAAAACAAACAAACAGTTTAGCTTAGTGATTTGCAGTGAGTCTGTGCTGTGTCTTTGTCTTCCAGGAGGAGGAGCTGGCACAGCAGGGTTTTCTGCTCCAGAGTATTGGACTTGCACTGTCCTCTCAGGAAATGGATGCAACACCCATTTTTGCTGATCTACCTCCTGGTTTGGGTTTCTATGAGATACGGAGGCGTTTTGTGGATCGGGCCAAAAGGATTGATACCATCTCCCGAGCTGTTTTTCCCATGAGCTTCCTGATGTTTAACGTCCTTTATTGGGTTACCTATAAAGTTCTGCGACATGAAGACGTCCAAGGAATACTGTGACAGACTGAGGACCATGAACAAGTTGGCTACTTCCTTCACTGAGTCCTCAGTTGAGTCATGCAAGATGTGTTTTGACTGCATGTTCAGTGCCACTGAGCAATTCTGTGACCTGGAAGAGTCCAGCGGTTTCTTTACATTTTGAATAACAAAATGCACTTTTTATTAGCACTTATGCATTTTCACATTAGGTTACTGTGTGCATTTACAGTTCCATCAAGTCAAAGTTCTATAGAGGAAAATCTGTGCGTGCAGTTGCTGTAGCCTCACATGTACTCAGACTGTACCTTTACTTTTTTACTGTGCACGAATTTTACAGTGGGCATTGTGCAAAAACACGTGTCTGCAGTATCATTGAAAACATGTACTTGTTATTCACCGTAACTGTGATTCAAAGGAATCAAGAGTCTGATTGCAGGCTGCAAATATTATGGAATATGAATTTATATGATATTAGGTTTCCTGCTGAAGGAGCTCAATCTGTAATAAAGACTTGAATATCCTGTTTGAGAAATATGTTTGCTTGAAAAATACTTTGATCTCTTTGAATTAGTAATATTCATCTCAACCATCTGAACCTTTAGTTTCATATCTGCATACTGGCCAGATGTTGATATTATTAATATTTTATCAGGAACAAGAGTAACGTTATGTAAATGCAATTAAGGTAAGAAATATAGTATTATTAGAAACTAACAACTTCCAGAGAGCACTGTACTATTCCAAATAGTTTCTATTCATATGGTATTAAACACAGAGAAATAATCATTAACTACAGTGAGGAAATAATGTTTCAGTTTTTCAGAACCTGGCTTATTTGGTTGTCAGAATAGCTTTTTAAGCTGCACACATCTGGTACTGAGTTCTCCTAAGGGCTTGCAGAAAGTGTGTTTTACTGGTGTTTAACAAAGCCCACCTAAATTACACAGTAGGAGTACACTCTGTCTCTTCTTATCGAATAATCTCTGGAACACGTTGTTGGTACAGCTAAAATAAATACAGTTCGAAAAGTAGCGCAAAACCTTCACTCTTGACCCCATGGGAGGAGCTAGAGGTGACCATAGCCACATCGGAACAAAGCCTGACCACCCAACACAACCAATGGTGATGCATTAGAGCACTACGCAAACACTACTATTTTACTAGAAGAACATTTTATGTGGGACAATTTCTCAATAGTGTATTTTTACAGTACTCATATAAATGTACATTTTTTCTACACTTAAACAATTCCAGATCTGGTTTACAGTGAATGCAAAGTATAATCTAGACTTAGCATAAAGATCCTCTGCAATCCTAATAAACCTCGACAGTCTCAACCTTGTCATTGTATTAGAAATGGTCTGTTTCTGCCACCGTTTTGCCACCAGGGATCCAGTCCCTCATTTTATTGCTATTGTTAGGGTCCACGTTCCCCTTTAAAAAGGAGGGTCTGCTTAAATCAATAGAAACTTGTTCTGAGCGATCACTTTCATTCTGTGATGACGTATTTCTTTCCTGATGGGAGTGTTGTCTTACAGGATGACAACACATCCATCCACAGGGCACAAACAGTCACTGAAGGGTTTGATGAACATCCACAGTAATGGGAATTGTATGTTATGGTGTTTTGCATTCCCTAATTTTGAACCATCAGGGCTCAACACCAGCCATCATCCAAACACTTAATGAGGGTCTATTATCCCCACTGTACAGTTCTAGAGACTTTGAGAATCAATGCCAAGGCACAGTGAAGCTGTTCTGATGGGACACTGTGCTCCATGTCCCATCGCTGTTGTTTCTCACCGATCTGCAATTTAATGTGAAATTCTAAAGTTATTATAGTGTTACCTTTCACTGTTTAATGACAGATGCAAAAAGTTTGGTTCATTCAGACAACATTCAATTAAGTTGAATGTTTGCTTAATAGAGCTGACATTTTATTTCAAAAACTATCAGATCTATCTCACAAATGCTAAACTGCATTTCATTACATTTGTCTTCCATCTGATGCCCGAGTCAGTCTTCATTATGTTTGCAAATGATAAATAAGCCATGCAATAAATACCTTTTGAGCAATAACTTGTTCAGTACATCACATGAATTTTGTTCTTAAGGTATTGCTAGGTTAACATTTCTAGTCCATCACATGGTTTTAGCTTTTTATAAAATCAAGTTATCACATGAATTATTCATTTTAAAAAGTAGAAAAAGGGCAAACATCAGCACTGAGACTGTGTGAAACTAGTGTGACCTCTTTTTTTCCCCTCCTAAAAAGTGTCAAAGATAAGAGGATCCTTGACACTGTACTGTATTTGTGCGAATCAGCTACCCTCACCATGACGAATCCAGAATCGATGTTCATTTCAGTCGTTTTCTTCTACTATATTATACTCACCCTTGGATAACTACACTTGCATGCGTGAGCTTAGCTCAAACAAGGGACAGCCACCACAATTTCTTGCCTTTGTTTTGAATGAAAATTTCTCTTTCTTTTTTCTTTTTAGAGCTATACATTATTTAGGCCTAGTATTGTGTCCTATGGGGTATTTACCCAAATACTATGCCGAAGTTGAATTTTATTGTATGCACTTTTACATCACTCATGTAATTGTATGAAAAGCTACTTCTTCTACAACACTGTATTTAGTGTTTGTACTCTGGGGTTCACTCTAATTGTTTAAAGCATACAGGTTAATATAAAAAACATATGATGCTATGTTGTTAAAGAATTAGCTAACCAGAAGTATATTAAGTAAAAACAATATACACACTGATTAATAAGTAACTATGACTCAATAATGTGTATTATCACAGAAAAGGTCCGTTTTTACACTGGGTATTTCAAGTACATACTGATGCTACTTGCTAAGTAAGATTTTAAATCCCAAAATTAGATTCAGGGTAAAGGATTTTGCAACACTATGCAAAATACCTAGTAAATACCAAATAATATTCACACTCTTATAGTGTCACTTTTCCTGCTATATTACTTTTTAGGTATGTTGGGGCTCAGCATTGTCACAAGGGCCTGAAAAATAATGCACAAGCCAATGTAACAACTCACGGTTTTACAGTAGAACATTGCACTCTAAGAAGATGATCAATGTTCCTCACTTCCCCAACAAAGCAGTCTCTATGGCTTTGTGATTTTTTTTAGCCACAAGAGGGTGTTGTTGGTCCGTTAAAGTCCTGCATAAGCAACGTTGCACTGTGCCGACCCCAGTTTGCACAAAAGTAAAGCACATAAACCTTCCTTTTTACACTGTGTCAGTCAAGAATGAATAATGAATTAGCTTATATGTTACATGCACATATAGTAACAGGGAAGCAAATCGGTTTGCTTAGCAACTTTTATAAGACTTATATATAAAAATGTGTGTGTGTGTGTGTGTGTATATGTTTATATATATACATATATATGTATATATATAAACTATTGCTGCGTATATATATATATATATATACGTGTATATATATATATGTGTGTATATATGTATATATACGTGTATATATACATATATATGTATATATACGTATATATACATATGTGTATATATACATATATATATGTATATATACATATATATACACACACATGTATATGTATATGTGTCTGTATACAAGGGCGATGCCAAATATGGGAAGCACTAAATGCATGTTACTTTTTTTAATGCCTCCTAACCCTAGTATACATTCACTTCGTGCTAAATTGCACCAACTACCCAATTGATATTATATTTTTAGATTATTATTTGTGTGCATACGCAAAGATTATTAGAGTAATGTTGTTGCTTGTTCAGAAAACAGGAACAATGTTCTTTACTGATTAAACACTCACAAGTGCATTGCTAATAAATTTGCAATAAGTATGTTTTTTCCACTTTGGGAGTGGGGTTGGTCTCGCCATCACCAACATGTGTCCACTGGCTTGAGACGTGGCAGCGCCTCCGGTCATGTGATTTTTGTTCGCACACGAACCCCACCCCGGTATCGCCCACCCCGAAAGGTTTTTTTCAATATCGCTCCTTCGTTATTCTACTGTCAGTTATCCGATTAAATACACGCACTGACAGAAAAAAAAAGTGTTGAGAAATATTCCCCTGCATAACTCAGCACAAATAACTAGACATGGATTTGAGTGGTGGCGGTGACCACCCAAAACAGAGCCATTTTTAGACGTTTACTGCTGACGTTTACAGAGGCTTCAAATAGCTTCCGTTTTACTCTGGTAGTGATTGGACTGTCCTGTACTTGAGTGAGCTAACATACTGGTTGAACAAGTCCGACATTCTTCACTTCAATGGAGGAACAGCCCAAAGACCGGGCACAAGACAGGCAATACCATCACCACGGAGACGACAGGCACTCTTTTCAGCAGTCAACTTGTCTAAAAAATGATCAGAGCCACTTCCAGTGCCAGCATCAGGAAACGCAGACGAAGAAAACAGGTTGGGCCATCCGGAAAAGTTAGCTAATGCTTGCTAGCCTTGGTCAGCTAATGTCAGTGAGCCGACTAGCTTTTGCTAACTAATTTGAACTAAATCGCGATTGAGGACTTAGCCTGCTAGCTAGCTATTAGTTCATATTATATATGGTTCCTTGAGATAATTTGGTAAATGTTTCAGCTGTTGAAAAGCTTGGCCCTTTTTGACGGATAGCCGGACGAAGAACTCACCGTTATGTTAGCAAGTTCGCTAGCTGACGTTGCGTGACAGTTGTCGCTGTGGTGGTTTGACACATCGGGGATTGACCTTGTGCGCCGGTTTCGCCAACCATTTTTCTTTTGCAAATGCATCTTAATCATCTCAAGGAACCCCTGCCATGTTGCCATGTGTTCTTAGTGCATTATTTGATAGGAGTGCACGGCAAGTTGTCCTCAACAATAGTCAAATCTGTGTCTTTTTTTGTTCGGCATGCTCATGTCCAGCTTAGGAAAACCGAGCCGGCTCCACTGGAATGTTCTCAGCTGCCATTTCCTGTCAGCCATGTTAGACTATCACTGCTGGCTAATGCTGTAGTTCCACAGCTAGTTAGAAATTGTTGTACAGGCAACCTACTTTGCTGTTCTGGCATGTCTCTGCTGTCATTTTGGCTGCTGTGGTTGTTGCTGATAGGGCACAACAGTTCCTGGGCGTGTTGGTGGAAACCGAGCCGCTGGTTAGTTGACATTAGCTAAAGCTAGCCATCATTGACAGGCCTGTTGCATGTTGTCCAGTCAATGTGAAGCCAGGGAACAATTGGACAATGTCTTGTTTTGTGGCGCAGAGCTGACACTGTAAGCATCGTCCTTACGAGTCTATATGCACGCGTATGATTGCTAGTGAGTAAGAACCGGCCTCTGTGTAAGAGAGGAGAGACTGTATGCAATCCATTGGGTGCTGCGCTCACAGACATTGAGGCAGCACCGTTGTGAATGGAAAGTCCTACGTTGACACAGCAATTCCCATGCGTCTCTGCCGTGCACGGGCCTGTTAATAGTTTATTGCTCCTCTGTGCGTGTACCATAAATGCTGTTGTGAGCGATCCTTGCAACAACTTGTCTCTGATGTCGAATATTCTCTGGGTTGGGGGAAGCTAAGCAAGAGTCCTTTGTTGTTGACAGTTGTGAAGCATATCTAATTTTACATGTAGTGAGCTCTCAGCTCATCTTGGAAGATTGTTAGGAAGTTTAATTTCACACAGCACTATAAGAATAATTATAAACCCAATAAAGAGATCATGGGTGTGGTTTATATGTAATACTAGAAAAACATTTAAACGTTTAATGTGCATCTCTTTTTACTTGGATTTGTTTAGGTTAAGAGTTGCATAGTCACTTTTTTGCTAGTGTTGTCATGCTATTGCTATTGTGATACCATGCGTGCGCACACACACAAAAAAAAATCTATAAAAGCCTTGTAGTTTCTCCAAGTATGAAACAGATTATTTGACACAGACTTTCAGGAAACGTAGTAGTTGTGGAGGTTTTCTGCCAGGTGAAAGGTGGTGGATGTGTTCCCTAATTTCAGTATGAACTGATTTTGTTTCCCCTTTCAGGCAATAAAAAAGTAAGCATCAGTGACGAGGAGGGAGAGAAGAATCCACATCTGTCTAATGCTGTTGGCATGTCGCATCCACCTAGCATCAATGCTAACAGACACACAATTAATACAAATGCAAAGCCCAAATCGACGCAAAAGCTGTGCACGACTGTTCCAAAAATAAGCATCAAAGGAATGGACCATAAGAAGAATATGGACTTTAAAAATGACAAGGAGAAGGTGCAGGATTTGAGTCATCATGAGGGCCCGCCTTTGGATAAGAAGGACTCCGTATTACTTCAAAATGGCGTCGTAAACTGTGGCTTAATTACAAATGGCTATTCTAGCAAGGACAATGACGGTAGTAGCTCGGAAGGTGGATATACTACTCCGAAGAAACGCAAGACCAGATGTAACAATACAAAGAACACTGATAATGTGATAAGAGAAAAGGAGAGAGACATGCAGCAGGGCCACACTACAGAGGAGCTGGGGGCTTTGAATCTAGAGACAAATGAGAAAGGAATGACCTCGAGACTCGATGGATTTAGAGCCACCCAGAAAGTAGAAACTCAGTCGACAGCCAAACGGGCTGTTGTATCAGAGGCTTCAGTGGGTGAATCTCAGAGGAAAAACTCTGATGGAAAGACAGTTGGCACCTTGGGTAAAAAAACTGAGGAAAGACACAAAGGCAAGCTTTCTTCACCTTCAAAAGAGGACTCATGGACTTTGTTCAAGCCTCCGCCAGTATTTCCTGTGGACAATAGCAGTGCTAAAATTGTTCCCAAGATCAGTTATGCAAGTAAAGTAAAAGAGAACCTCAACAAAGTAGCTCAAGGTGGAGGAGAGGCACTGCCTCCTCCTGTCAGACTGTCACAGGTCCCTATGTCTGCTATGAAAACCATCACCTCAGCTAGTTTTACTAATGGTCCTGTTTCTGGAAATGGAAACGGTTGCCCGTCAGTGGGTACCTTCTTAGCTCCTGCTGCTAGTAGTATTCCATCAGCCCAGTCTATTCTAAGTGGCGACAATGTAGCATCTCCTTTGGAAAGTAACTGTAGCTCCACAACTAGTCCTGTAGATGGAGAGGCATATGAGCTTAGAAAGTGTACTCTTTTAATTTACCCTTTAAATATGCAACCTGTACTCCCTAGCGCTCGTCACCTTGACCCACCAGCGGCTCAGACAAATCAGAAAGCCCTGGGAGATATCTTCCAGAATCAGTGGGGGCTTTCCTTCATTAATGAGCCCAACTTGGGCCCAGAAGGCGGAAATGGGCTGGTGCCCGGAGAGGACAAAACTACTGTGGTCACATCTAATAGCGAGTGTCAAGCTGTTGCAGCCAAGGTTGCCCAGCCTTGCTTTGACATTAGCCCATCATTGTTAGAGCCTGGGCCTTTGGTTCAAGACCCTGAGAAAAGGACTTGTATCCCTTGCATTGTGTCCAATGCTTGTCCTCCTGCTTATGGGATGAGTGAGGAGGAGAACAAGCTGCAGCCATGTGGCAAGGAAAAGACACAAGGTGCAGGAACTGCTGTGTTGGCCCCCAGTAAAGACAACGGTGCTAAGCCTGCGCAGGGTCAGCTAACCACTTTATTATTTGGCTCATCTAAAGAACAGGTTCTCTCTAAAGACATTAGCACGAGGTGTAGCTGGGGGTCCTTTGACGTTAAAGCTGCTGTCACTTATCACACTAAAGGTAAGTTTCACTCTCTGCTCTATCAAAAACATTAACCCAATAACCAGATTTGAATTCTTGTCATGTTTAAAAAAAGTCTATTTTTCTCTTATATTTCTTTAAGGTTTTGCTTACCTTGTTTGATAAAATAGCAGCTGTTTTATAGTTTTTCTACATCATGATGCTTTCTAAATGATCTTGCTATGTGTGTTCAGGTGTTGGACCAAAATTATTTCTGAAATGTTCCTCAAATGCACATCTGGGTGGTGATTCTTTTCTTTTCAAAATAGAAATATGTTTGTGTGGACTTAGCCTAAGATTCTGTTTTGGCACCACCTGTTCTGACTGTTAAAATTAGTGTAGCAGTTAACCTCAGCAAAAGTGCTTCAGCACACAGTCTGAGTAACTGTAGACAGCGTCTGATTTTTGCCTCACAGTTCTACCAAAGAAATGAACTAAGTCAGCCATAGATGACTTAATATGAAATTTGATTTGATTCTTTGCTAAGGTGAAATCGAATATTTGCACCTCACCAACCGAAATATCTTATCCATATTAAAAATGTTATTACCTTCCAAAAATGGCTTTTTGATAGGGCAAATGGTAGTTGTAGAGTAGTTTCGTTGCCTTTGAAAAAGTTACTACAAATACAGGACCAGGTCTGTGAGCACTTGGTCAGTTGCTGTCTTCAAAGTGACTTTGTGTTAAGGCGGTGATAAAACCGCAATAAGGTGGAGTCAGTCTGCTATCCATTTGTGATTGAATAGGGTTAAGTTAACAATGACATGCAGTCGGTTTGATAACATGAAGATTAACTGTGATAAAACGATGCAAAGAGACGTGTAGCAGACTACTGACTTTGACACTATGTTACAATCAGTCTGTCTCTGTTTATAAATTGGATGACAGTTTGTTATAAACCTTTACCAGTACGTCTGAGAGTGATTCCAAGCTGTGATTGTTTGTAGACAAGTTGCCAATCCCCTTGCAGTCAACACAGTCAACTTTTGGGTAAACGGTTAGTCACCACATACAGTGGGGCAAAAAAGTATTTAGTCAGCCACCGATTGTGCAAGTTCCCCCACTTAAAATGATGACAGAGGTCAGTAATTTGCACCAGTGGTACACTTCAACTGTGAGAGACAGAATGTGGAAAAAAAAATCCATGAATTCACATGGTAGGATTTGTAAAGAATTTATTCGTAAATCAGGGTGGAAAATAAGTATTTGGTCACCTCAAACAAGGAAAATCTCTGGCTCTCACAGACCTGTAACGTCTTCTGTAAGAAGCTTTTCTGTCCCCCACTCGTTACCTGTATGAATGGCACCTGTTTGAACTCATCTGTATAAAAGACACCTGTCCACAGCCTCAAACAGTCAGACTCCAAACTCCGCCATGGCCAAGACCAAAGAGCTTTCGAAGGACACCAGGAAAAGTATTGTAGACCTGCACCAGACTGGGAAGAGGGAATTTACAATAGGCAAGCAGCTTGGTGTGAAAAAATCAACTGTGGGAGCAATCATCAGAAAATGGAAGACATACAAGACCACTGATAATCTCCCTCGATCTGGGGCTCCACGCAAGATCTCATCCCGTGGGGTCAAAATGATCATGAGAACGGTGAGCAAAGATCCCAGAACCACACGGGGGGACCTGGTGAATGACCTGCAGAGAGCTGGGACCAAAGTAACAAAGGTCACCATCAGTAACACACTACAACGGCAGGGAATCAAATCCCGCAGTGCCAGACGTGTTCCGCTGCTGAAGCCAGTGCATGTCCAGGCCCGTCTGAAGTTTGCCAGAGAGCACATGGATGATACAGTAGAGGATTGGGAGAATGTCATGTGGTCAGATGAAACCAAAGTAGAACTTTTTGGTATAAACTCAACTCATCGTGTTTGGAGGAAGAAGAATACTGAGTTGCATCCCAAGAACACCATACCTACTGTGAAGCATGGGGGTGGAAACATCATGCTATGGGGCTGTTTTTCTGCCAAGGGGACAGGACGACTGATCTGTGTTAAGGACAGAATGAATGGGGCCATGTATCGTGAGATTTTGAGCCAAAACCTCCTTCCATCAGTGAGAACTTTGAAGATGAAACGAGGCTGGGTCTTCCAACATGACAATGATCCAAAACACACCGCCCGGGCAACAAAGGAGTGGCTCCGTAAGAAGCATTTGAAAGTCCTGGAGTGGCCTAGCCAGTCTCCAGACCTCAACCCCATAGAAAATCTGTGGCGGGAGTTGAAAGTCCGTGTTGCTCGGCGACAGCCCCAAAACATCACTGCTCTCGAGAAGATCTGCATGGAGGAATGGGCCAAAATACCAGCTACTGTGTGTGCAAACCTGGTAAAGACCTATAGTAAACGTTTGACCTCTGTTATTGCCAACAAAGGTTATGTTACAAAGTATTGAGTTGTATTTTTGTTATTGACCAAATACTTATTTTCCACCCTGATTTACGAATAAATTCTTTACAAATCCTACCATGTGGATTCATGGATTTTTTTTTTTTTATTTTTTTTTATTTTATTTTTTATTTTTTTTCACATTCTGTCTCTCACAGTTGAAGTGTACCTCTGGTGCAAATTACTGACCTCTGTCATCATTTTAGGTGGGGGAACTTGCACAATCGGTGGCTGACTAAATACTTTTTTGCCCCACTGTATGCTTGCAGTTAATTAGGGCTGCCACAATTAGTCGACTAGTCACGATTACGTCGACTATCAAAAATTTAACAGTCGATGCGTCGTTTGAAGCTTTGTAAGATCACAAAAGACTCAGGAATAAGTGGTAGGATTTAAGAGTGTAATAACGGACTGAAACAGAAGATGGCAGCAGTGCATGTACAAGGATGCCAGCTGCCGTTAAACCCCGAAGAAGTAGTAGCTTTGTCCCAGAATTCATAGCGCAGCCCTGCTCAGTTTCCAACAATGGCGGCAGCTAGTTAGTTTTAATATTACTGTTATTATTCTTTCTGGGTCACAAAATAAACGTTTAACATATTTTCAGGTGAGAATGTAGCTGTGTAAACCTCAAATATCTGCTCAGTTTATCAAGACGCCACATATTTTGAAAAGCGCTCCGAAGTCTGTTACCCACTAGCTCGATAGCTAGCCGGGGCAAAGCTCACTAGAGCCGGTGAGAACCCTGGACTCTGGGCAAATAGTTTTCAAACCCACCGCCGTCTTTCGCTACTCAGGTTAAACATGATATATAAGTCACTTAGATAACTTAAAAATGTTATTGTTTGGCTTTTTTTTAGTATTCTATTTATTCCTGAGTAAATCAGTTTGGCTGAGATTAAAGTTATAGTTTTTACACAGCTGAATAAACGTCAAGCAGACAACTGATTATCAGAAGTGTGAGATGCTCGAGAATATACTCAGTTTTCCTGTTATATTTTAGATAGCAAGGAGTTTATTAAACTTCACCGAAACAATCTGCAGATTTCATTCAAATTTAATAAATTATCATCTTGCCTTTATTTTTAGTTAGCACATACCATAAACACTTAAAGCTGTAAGCTAATGATAGTTACATAAGAGCAGATGCATGCTGGTGCAATAAGCTGTACGTTTTCATGCTCTGATTAGTCGACTAATCGCAAAAATAATCGGTGACTAGTCGACTATCAAAATAATCGTTTGTGGCAGCCCTACAGTTAATCACCAACAGCAAACAAAATTCAATGTCAGTTGTTGAAATGTACGGGGCTTTTATTTTCCTTTTGCAGTGGTCATTTAAGGGTTCTCGCGATTGCTGTTCGATATGTAAAAGTATAATTTTGTTTAACAGCATCAAGCATGAACCTAAATTCAGATTTTGTCAACTGTGTAAAACACTAACTTGTAAAATGTTTACATATTTGCTTTTTTTTTGTTTTGTTGCTGTTGCTTTCTTTTAATTGTTGTTTTTTTTTTTTTTTTTTTTTTTTTTTTAAAGAATGTTTCATGATGAGCTAATGTGTGTTTTTGTTTCCTTTCATCAGAAATGGAATCCGTTTTCAACTTGCAAAAACAAGGTACAAAGATCCTGTCTTAAATATATGTGTTGGCACTGTTTTCCAAGCAAGGAATGGCTGTGGATTTAGGATTGGATTTAGTTCATTTTACCCATAGTTTTCTATAATGAAAAAAGGAAAAAAAACTTCAAATATTAATTTATTTGAAAGCCACCGTTTGAAACTTGCAGTTAAGGTCCAGAATACACTATGTCTGACAGTAGTAATAATAAGAAAGATGGGGGGTGTTTGTTTTTGTTTTGTTTTTTTTGTACCATTACTAAATGCTTCAGAAAGAAAATAATCGTATTGAATGACAAGATAAGAAAAAATAATGGGATAAAGCACGGCAGTGTTATCACACATTTATGAAATCCTCTGTGCTAGCTGAGACACTGAAATGACCAGCATGGCTACATTCACCTAAGTAAATGCTGAGGCACATTAGGGGTTAAGTCCTTAATGTGCTTCAGAGTAAGGCCATTTAATGCTTTAAGAAATGATGCGTAACATTTTAAAATAAACACAGAATCCTTGATCACCCTAATTCATCTCCTCTCTCCTGTAGATCCAAAAAGGGTAGTAATTTACGGCGAGACCAAGGATGGACCTGATCAGTGAGGTAGATGGCCTACAGTACTTACCTTCTTCTCTTCTGGGTGCTGCAGTTATCTACCTTGGAAATCACAAATCCTGTTGGATAGAAGTGACAACTGTGAAAACATTTGATAGTTTAGCATGACAGATTTTCCATGGTATCTCGGGTGGAATAACGGACTTCTCTGGGGGCATCAAAATGAACACATAAGCTCTGGATGGACGTTAAAAAGGAGCTGATTGGTGCCTCTCCAACATGACGAATGGACACTTTGGGCTGCGATCTTTGTTTGTCTCATGGCTCTTTAGTGATAATGTTTGGGAGTTCATCAAAAGGAAGGTGTTTTGGACTGCACCTCCCTAAGCCTTTATCCTGTTGACCTGTGGCAGCAGTCAGTCTGACTACAGCATGCCTCAGTCATGTTTTCTTTTACACATTCACAAGTTTCATTGTAGATATGTTAGACGTTATACATGCACATCTGTGTGCAAGCTTGAATTCATCATGAATGAAAGGAGAACACTCTGCAAAGCATTCTTTGGGGGGAGGTCTGTGGGGTCCCACTTAACTCTAAGTTAAATGGGAGCTTATAGGTGAGGCCCCATCCAGGAAGGGAGTCTTGTCTTAAATCAGTAAGGGAAAATTTAATTGCCCACATTTTCTTTTTGTGTCATTTCGTCTTACCTAACATGAGTGTTATCTGCACTACAGTTTGACCCCAGAGCACAGGTACAAAAGTGCCCAGTTTGAAGGAAAGCCACCCCCTTTGTTTCACTGTTTATTAGGTGTGCTAAAGAGTCAAAAATAAGGTCTCCGTTAAATTCATCCTGAAGCTTTTCATACATTTCAGATTATTAGAAGGTTGTCACCGGCTGTTCTTAAACTGAGGTTCATTATACGTTCTATTAAATGAACTCTGAGTTGGGGAATAAGCTTGGTGACAAACTGTTAGGTAAAATAAAAGGAGGAGGAAAAAAGAGACATTGCTTCCACAAAAGTGTTCTGCATTTTGTGCTTTTTGTTCAGCAGTAAGGCTCAGGATGTCAATACAGATTATTTTGCCTGTATTTGTGTTCAGTTCCTCTTGTTCTACATTTTTACAATGTACTTTCTTGTTTTGTTTTTTCTTTTGACTCAGAATTTGGTCTTTACTTTTTTGCCTTGTACGGCATCGTTTTTCTTGCATGTTTACTGGTGGAAACGCACGAGTTGGAGGTCACTGTTCATCGGCATACAAAGATAACAGTAACAGAACAATTGCAATACTAATCTTAGTTCCCTAAGTAGACACTTTTTCAAACTGTTCAAATGTGAAGATTAGTTAAATGCTATTATGTTTTACTGTGGATAACCTATTACGTTTGCAAACCAGTGTGCAATAACACCGTGTGATCCATACATGCGTGTTGGGAGGGGTTGTGAGGGTTATGTAGAGCTACAACGTCATCAGCCAAGATGCTAGCGTGGCCTGCAGTGCAGTTCAGAATGTTTAAGGGTGTTCAGTTTGTTGCACGACTTCTAAATTCAATGGTGGGATATGTGTATATTTTTTAAAATTATTCTAAAGGCTCATGTTGTAAGATCCAAGTCTAGGCAGCCCAAATCTGCTAGCTGACCAGCTGTGATGTCAATTTTTTATTTTTTTTCCTTCACCATCAGCAAATCAAGATCGGTTTACTCAACAAAGCAACTGTCCAGGTTTTTCTCTAGAAGCTCTGATTTGGCTAATGTGTGGATTATTAGCACTTTATGTAAACTAATTGCTTTTATCTTATGATTAATAGACAAAATCTGTGTGTAGTGACGAGAAATCCTCCTTGAAAGAATGGCTCTGGGCTGTTACTTTTCAGAAAAAAAGCCGCTAAATATACAGAATTATTAAATATAACTCAGGTAGTGTTGATAAAGCCATGACTGTGTTTAATATTGTTTCTTGCCAAACGGCCCCCGTCACGTAAACGTTCTCATTGGAAAGGTTGACTTTAAGTCTGATTTATATAAAGTATCGTATGTTGTGACAACACACCAAAAAGTTAATACTTTGAGAAAAAAGTTGTCATGGCGTGGGAGGTGCTGTCATTAATCGTTTTGGGCTCTAAAATTGTTGTTTCTTTTCCTTTTAAGCACAGTGCTGCACAGGCTCTTTTCCATGTATCCTGGACTGTAACCTTGTAATCTCTGCCGGTTCATTTTCTCCCTTATGTGTTCATAGTGAAGCACCTCTTTGATTTATTAATGCTGAACATCAGCAGTGTTTCTACGGGGGTACACATGAGTTTTCAAGTACACTTCTTTCCACTGTGTCCTGATTAGGCAGCGGCACAGCTCGCGCTCATGCACGGAGAGGGGACGTCATAACTGCCACCATGTTTTTGTACAAGTTGTCTTGACATTTAACTTCCACATCTAATCGCAGTCGGCTCTCTGGTATTTAAAAAGCTTTGTTTTGGCTTTCATTGTACGCCATTTGATGGATGAGTGTATCAGCAGACGCTGCCCTCTGAACGAGAACGCTCGTGTCAGACGTGGTCAATGAGGAAGCAGGGGTAATTGAGGAGGTATAAGCGCTTATTTTTATGTTGTTCTGTGCTTGTGGAAAATTGACACTTAATCTGGCATCAATTTACAACAAACACCGCAGTTTAATTTCTTGCAATGGCCCATAATCTGTTTGCGGGGGGCAGGGGGCAGGGGACACAATCAGGTTACCATATGGTTAATGTTCAGGCTGAAAGGATTATCAGTGCACAGCTATAGGCTTGTAAATGTAAAGCAGGGTGATCAGAATAACTAGTACGTGATCTTACTGTAGTATTATGATGAAAACACTATTTTCTCATGTGTGGGTTTGTTTTGTTTCTTTGGGGGGGGGTTGTTTTTGTTTTTTCTGTCTCTTTCCTTTTTAATGCTAGAGTGGTCCTGGTAGAGGGAAATCAGAGATTCTCCTTTGCTCCCACCCTGATGCCCCTCTTTTTCAAGCACTTAATACAGCAACAAGGCTATATTGAATATGCATATATTGAGAGAGAAATAATTATTCAGCATTGTAGCCTGCAAACCAAAAACAGGTTCTTGAAGCAGAGTAGGTGGTTAATCAGTGGTTTGTTTTTTGGGTGGTGGTGGGAGTGAGTGACTGTTGGTGTGGTGAGAAAGAAAAGCCTGATCATGTGGAGTTTATATTTCCACCCCCTCAGGATGTGCAATCACCTCAAGGATGCTTCCAGGTTGTGAGTGGCAAGTTTGTTTGTTTGGTGCGCGCATAGCGAGTTCTTCCTATTATATGCAAGTTCCTCGTATATTTCAAAAAAGTCCCTCGTTTCATGTTCAGGTGCCTGTGTTATAAAGAAAAACTTTTACAGCAATTTTGATTGTTTCAAATCTGCTTCCAGCGTATATCTGTGCCATTTTCTTTATTTCTTTTGTTTTGTTTTTTGGAACATTTGCAACGCTGTTCAAGTATTCTTTGGCTGTTCCTAATTGTTCTTCTTTTAAACGATGTGGATGCCACTGAAGGCGAGGAGCGTTTCAGGCGTCCTGTAGGTTGTGTTCACAGGTGCGACCTAAAGCCAAATCACACGGGCACGGGAGACAGATCTCTGCTCGCTGGTGTATACTCCAGTCCGTTGTCGAGTTAATGTCTGAACGTAGCACATAATTAATTTGAAATTATTTAACAAGTTTAATCTTTTAATGTGTTTAAAAAATAAAAATAAAAAAAAGTTTTATTTTTGAGTTATAATTTATCCATAGATGCACAAATAGGATGTGACTAAAATAAATAATTAAGAAAATCTCAATGTCTCATTTTTGATGAGCGCTAGATGTTTAGTTAGTAAGGCTGATGTAGACCTACTACTTTTTTCTTTTTTTTTTTCTTTCTTTTTTTTCTTTTTTTAAAAATCCCAATGTCAAGATATTTGCCCTCAATGGGTTTTGTTTGTTTGTTTTTCTCTCATCCAATTTTATACAAATTTCCTTAATTCTTCAGATAGTTCTGATGGAGTGATGAGCATTGAAAACACTGCATCCAGAGTTCCTCTTGATTATATTTTTATTTGTCGTGTTGTTGATCATGTTGTGAGGTGGGGGGGCGAGGTGATTTGTTTGTTTTTGTTTTTTTTGTTTGTTTTTTTAAAGTGCAGTTCAACAGCTCTGAATCTGCTTTCGCCAAAGGTACACTACTCAGATATTCAGCTACTGAATGACAAATGCACACAGACAGAGGGCGGTTGATGGAGATGAGAAGTCACTACTGTAGCAGCTGAATGTCACTTTGAGCGCGTTGACTTACGGTGTGTGTGGGAGGGTTGGGGGGGATTCTTAAAACAAATACCGGAAGTGCTGCTTCATCATCCAGTAATCAGTCATCTGTAACGGGAAATGCTGGACTTGGTGTTTGTGCTTGACTTAAAAACTGTCCCTCCTTTAAACTGTCATTGCCTCTTGGAAGTGTTTTAAATTTACATAGGGCTTTTTGTTTTGTTTAATTAAATTTTTTTTATTTCAGTGACACCTGAGAGGTAGTTACAATGGGAGTAAACAAGGGCGACACATGTCCTTTTAAAGGATTCAGTCATATGAGATGATATGATGTGCTGAATCGTCCTCCTTTTCTTTGTCATCTCAAATGGCTGCTGTTTGTGTTCATGCATTTTTTTTTTTTCTTTTTTTCTGCTCCTCCTCTCATCGATTCTCCATCTCTTGCCCTTCTTAAAACACGAGGCAATGGCATTTCTTTCTCATGTCTTACAGGTTGGCATTTAAGTTTTTAAGTGAGCAGTCTGATTATTTAATTTTCTTTTGTTTTTGAATTTAACAGAAGTGTCACATTAAAATGTTCGTTTTATTTTCAAAGCATGATAATAACCCTCAAATTCCAAACAATGTAATAGTCAATTTACAAAAAAAAAAGAGAGAGAGAGAACTCCAGTGTTCACAATTTTAGTTTCCATTAAAATGTCAAATTTTCATGAAAGCAGTGTTTGTGTTTTCTGTTTTGGTTGCACACTGACACAGTGTTTCCTGTGACACATTATCTCAACCTTGTGCACTACAGACACGTTGCAAATCTTAAATCCCATTATCCAATTTAACCCACAGAGAAGCTTCAAGGCTTCTGTTTGATTCTTGTGGGTGTGACCCCTTTTTTTTTCTTTTCTTTTTTTTTTTTAAACTATCTTCTGTCCAGTTTTTATGAGCCTATGTGAATTGCAGCCTCATTTTCCTATTCTGATCGGATTGGCAACCAGTGTGGTCCTCTGCTGCCCACGTGCTCTTCTGCATACCTTGGTTATAACAAATGGTTACTTGAGTTACTGTTGCCTTCCTATCTGATGCTCTGGCCTTTTTCCTCTGACCTCTGATCAACAAAACATTGTTCCACAGAGAACTGCTGCTCACTGGTTAGTTTCTTTTGGGACATTCTCTGTAAACTCTAGAGATCGTTCTGTGGGAAAATCCCTCAAACTTCAGCAGGCCGTCTTGATTGTCTCTGGCCTCTTTCTAAATGGTTGGAGTTGCTGCAGTGTTGGTTGATTAGGTAGTTGTACTAACAAACAGTTGAACAGGTGTACTTACAGAGTGGCTGATGAGTGTATATGGTACTTTACTACATATTGGATGGAGGTGATACATTTTCTGTTTGTAAGAATATTTTCTATCAGTTCTCATTTCTTCATATTTTGCTTGGAAAAACTGAAGTATTGTATAAAAGGCAAGTCCCGCATGCGGCTCTTTAGTCTTTACACTGCGGCTCCGCGTGGTTTGGGGAAAAAAATTAGAAGTATTTAGCTGAAGTGTATTTTATTTATGTTAGTTCTTTTTATTTTTATTTTTTTTAACTTGTAGTTCTAAATTGGAAGATTATTGTGATATTTAAATATAAAAATACAATTATATTTTATTATTTTTTTTCATCGCTCCCAATAAGCGTCACACTCGCGGACACTGGTATGCTCGCCGAAACGCTGTGCATATATCGAGACTTTCAACCCCAGGTAGGCCAATTAACTTCGGATCCACATTATGTCAGCAGCTGTTCTCCACCGTGAACTATGTTAAAAACAAACACTGCTCACGCCTCATAGATGACAGCTTACAGTCCTGCGTAAAGATGAAAGTGACTTTGTACAGCCCCGATTTGCAGATGCTGTGCACAGAGGTTCAGGAGCAGAAGTCCCATTGTAAACATATCACTGCAGACCCGACGATGTTTGCATGAACATGCTTTTCAGCATCTCTTTATTGACCACTTTTCATACACGGTTGCTGTAAGCATTCAGCCGGCTATAGCTTTTCAGCTCACAGCCCGACACATACCAACAACAGCATAGATGGCACAGACGTGAAGGTGGCGAGGCGTGATTGCGGGTGCCGCTAGGGTGCGTCCGCCTCCCCTGCAGACCACGTCTTGCCACACACATTAACCAGGTAAAATACATATTTAGGCAGAATTTTGCAAATATCTATTTTTAATTTTTTTAGCAGCATGGTGCTTTTTTTCCCCCCTATTATTATAATAATAAATATCTATATATCTATATTTATATCTATATATCTATATTTATATCTATATATCTATATTTATATCTATATATCTATATTTATATCTATATATCTATATTTATATCTATATATCTATATTTATATCTATATATCTATATTTACCCAGATAGAGTGAGTTAGTTTTATAAGTCATGTCAAGGCTCCAAAACCCCAAAGGCAAAATATCTGGTGTGAGCCGCCACCACACCCGTTTTTGTTTACATGGATCATTTTAGTTCAGCTTTCCTTTTGTTATATTTCTTTAAGAGTTCAAAATGTCTTAATTATATACATAAATTGTAACTTTCTCTGTAGCACTTCATGGATTTCATAAGCAACACACCTTAGTTGTTCACACAAAGCATAAAGGTAAAAAAAACAATATATACAGTGTTATCTTAATTTTAGATGTCAAAAAGTATTTGCGGCTCCCAGTGTTTTCGTTTGCGTGGAAACCAGGTTCAAATGGCTCTTTGGGTGTGAAAGGTTGCTGACCCCTGCTCTAGACTTTTGCGCAGTACTGCAGCTATGATAGACACGAACAGAGCCCCAAAATGTTTTCCTGTATAGTATAATGAGGCCATAAGTTGCCTCACTCTGTCATGTTAGTCAGAACTATTAGCTTGATTACTTGAGGATTAAACTTTACTTTTTATTGTGTCAAAGACTTGCTGCAAATAAACTAGTACAGTACATATTGCAGGTGAAATTAGCTAAACCGCTGCTAAATGCAATAATGCAGTATGGTATAAATTACACTCATATGAACACACATAGGAGCTATTTCAAATGAATTTAAAAGTACAGAGTTATTCACTGGTTCCTCCTGTGTCTTTGTTTTCTTTCACTGGGATGGAAATGGGGTGTCACAAGGTAAAATGAAACCTAAGCCATGTGGACAAATGACACCAATAAATAGGTCCTTGAACAGTACAAAGAAAATATTTGAGAAGTCAGTGCTTTGGAGACGGGAAAATCTTTTTTTTTTCTTTTAAATTAAAAACAACCCAAAAACAGTTGTGCAACTTTGCAAAGTTATGTGGAACCATCTCTTCAGCTGCCAGCACCAGCTAAAGAAACTGCAAATCAAATGGGAAGTTTTCCAGGGCACACAGACATCTGCTCCTCTGCTTCTTCTGACAGCATATGTTAGAAACACTTCCTCTCACAGTCACTCCCACAGTCGCTCTGTTTAGCAAGGACAGCATTAGTGGAAACCATGTGGTCTTAATGAGCTCAGCTTGATCAAAAGGTCTCTAGGTGCTGCATCATCATCATCAACATCACCAGTGAGCAAGGCTGCCGATTGTTGTTCAAAGACGCCCCCTTGTGGGAGTAGGATTAGCACACACTGAGTCACACAAGCTGAGCTTCACAAGATGAGACGCTTATTTTAATCACCTCTTGATTTTATGAACAGAGGCCATGCACCTCAGCTTTTAGATTTTTTTTCTTAACTATGTTTCTTTATCTGATTTAAATGAACAAAAAATGTAATAAAATTTTAACTTTGACCTTGACTTAGATGTTTCAATACAAATTTCTTAGTTTCTGTTATGACTTCTAGATGCTATAGGACTTTTTCTGCATGAGCATGTAATCTGCTTAGATCCCCTTTGGAAAAAAGTGGGAAAAAAATCAAACAAAGTAGCTTTCCAAACTCTCTGAAAGCCCCTGAAAACCTTTGCACAGTATTCAATTCAATTCAATTCAATTTTATTTATATAGCGCCAAATCACAACAAAAGTCGCCTCAAGGCGCTTCATCAGTACTGTAGTTTGAAATGTTTGTCTGGTGGAGGGAGTTAAATTTGGAAGTTCTTCGAATGCTGTGATGACCCTGGAAGCTGTTGACACTGCAGGTGGTGTATTTTCACCACAAACACGTGTACACACATTTTTTTTTCTCCCCCTATTCTGTCCATAAAATTGAACCGGTGTTTACTGCCACCCCTTCAATTCCACCTTGATTACTGTGCACTTCGTGAAGGCAACATGGGGCTTGATGGTTAGTGGACTGGTGCTCAGAGAGATTGTCTAGTGGTCTGGAAGGTCACTAAAAGGTTTGATCTTTCTATTAACAATTCGTCTGCGCTGAGGTGTTTGTGAACTAGATGCCGAATGTCTTCTCACCTCAGGACTGCTGCAAAAAGGATGAGCTCAGTGACCCTTTTTCAAAAAAGAAAGAAAGAAAGCAGCTTTGTTTCCACTATCGGTGACTTGAATAAAAGTACAGGAGTATTAGAAACATATTATTGGTAGTATATGGGATATTAAAGGTGCTTTTAAAAAAGCACCTTTAATATTTTTGTCTTTATTTCTATGCCATTGAAGCGATATAAAATAAAGATAAACTGGAGTGAGGTGTACTTTTGTTTAATACCAATTTGTACCACAAGATGGTGCAGTGAGTCAATGTAACCTTGATTTAACCAGGCAAGTCATCAAGAACACGTTCTTGTGAACAATGAGGCCTGATAAAAGAAAAGCCTCTTGAAGATGTTAGAAAAGGGTTCAAAAGCAGCACATATCCTAAAATGTTTCAATACTTTGTTTGCAATAGTAATGCACTGCCCCCTGGTGGTGAAAAGTACAGTTATATTTTCAGAATCAGAATCAGAATCAGAATACTTTCAAGAAGGTAATTGCAAAAAGTACCTTTAAATATCACAAGTATTCTCAGATAATGATTTGTCATATTACAGGCCAGTTTTCTTGTGACCCACGACATGAAGAGATTGGATCTAAAACACATTTGTGTCTTAACGGGGCTTTTTAAAACCCATCTGCTCTGTGGCTGAGAATGTTAAATCTGACTAAATCCATGTGTAATTGTATATTTATTACCCTCATCTCGGCCTTATATTTGTGAAAAATGGTTCTATAATTTGCAGTTTTATTCCTCAGTTGCTCCTGGTTTGGTTTTGTAAGTTACTACAGCACAAGTGTGATTTATGACATTTCTCAGCTCCATCAGTCAAGGACTGCTTCATAGAGCCATTTTTCTATTGAAAGCCCTCACGCATTTAGACGGGTCCTTACATGCTGCTCATTCTTGATAGGGACAGGAACCAGAGGCAGTGTATCATCTGAGTGCATCTCCCGCTTTCTTGTATGAATATATCAGCACTGACCAGACAGTCCCTGACATTTAGTGATCTGTGATGATCAGCATAAACCTTAAATTATCCAATGTCTGCCTGAAGTGCTTTCAAAAGTTTGCCACTGATCTGATGTACATCATGGTTCAAAGAACAGCTACTGCAGGCCCGGTTCCAGCGATCACCCCGAACCCTCGTAGAGTTTAATTAACATCACCAGTGTGCTCACTGAGAATGTGCAGCAGTGCAGGAAGCTGCAAGTGCTCAAATGATTTGGGAGTAAAGTGCATGGCTCATACTTTCTATAGCACACTCGGGATGAATGTTATTTTTTTTTTGTTTTTTTTAACTCGAACTCTTTCTATGATTTTATTTTACAGTGCTTGAGAGCTGTGTCATACTTGAAAAATATGTGATTAATGGGCACCGCCCTCTAGGGCCACCAGCACATTTTCATTTCCCAAAGCTATATAGAACATTGTAATTCAAAGTAAAGGATAATAAAGCTTTGTGTGCAACAAAGACATGCTCCTCTGGTGCAGAGTTTAAAAGTGTCACCTAGATACATCCCCAGAGCATAGCAAACTCTCTAGGTAGCAAATAAGCTACTTCACTGACATTTTGAACCTGTTGTAAAGAGACCAGGAGCCTACAGCTATGCTAGCGGCTCTGTGAGGCTGTAGCTAGGCACAGTAGGGCTTTGAACTAAATGCTAACATCAGCATGCTAGCAATATTACAAGTCCTAACGGGCTCATATTTAGCAGGTTTACGCCATAGCTAAATATGGTTAAAAGTGTTGGTATGTACAGTGTCAAACCTCCTTTACTCATAGGCAACATAAAGCTAAACTTGATTTTTTAAAATAATTGAAAATACATTATTTAAAAACAAACAAAAAGGTGATATGTCTCTATTTGACAAAAGAAAAAATTACATTCAGTCAGTATATTCATTGTGGTGACGGCACAGTAGTATGCCGTTTACTGTCCTGTCACAGCAACAGGGAAAATGTGCCCTGTAGTTTATAAACTATGGGAATGGACTACATAAATGTTAGTCCCTAATCCCTGTTTCAAAGAAACACAGAAAGAAGCACAGCCTAACACAGTGTGATCCATTACATGTGTATGTGACCTTCTCTGCAGGGTTGGTAGCCTGGTTATGGTTTGGTGAATATATAAATAACTGATTTAGTTATTCTTGGTTAGGACTGACTGATCACTGAAGAAGGCTCCTGGATGAGAGCTGAAACATCTTCAAGCAGTTCAAACACCTCTCGGTATCTTATGATAAATATCTCTTACGGTTGTTTAGAACATAGAGAAGGGAGTTCCAGACAGCAACAGTTCACAAAGAAAAAATGTATTAGCTGTAGTTTCTGACCTATAAAGAATATGTGGCTCAACTTAGGATTAACTGCAACGCAAGCAAACCAAAGTAAATGAAAACCAAATCAGACTTCCAAGTAGGTGAAGTAATTTCCTTTATTAGATGGGAGGGGCCTTTTATAAGCACCTACAAAGGAGGAAGGGAAAAAAAAGGCTAACAACCAACAGCAACGTAAGGCCCAGGCCCCTCACATTGTCTAAAATAAAAGTAGCTGCCTTTGTAATATTTTAAAGTATCGAGGGAAAAGTTAGTATGAGAGGAAAAAAAAAATGATGGCTAAAATTCCACTATGACTATTTCTATATGTGTGTATACTGTGCCTGTAATGTAAAAGGGCTCTAAGAGTCAACATTGAAGAGACTTCATACATGCCTGCCCTTATTATGACTCATTGAAGGGATTATGCAGCAGGCTGTCATCATCCATCACAAAGCCGTCCACATGCTCGGGCTCAGCAATCTCCGCAATGTACAGCGTGGCCCCCACCCCACCGTACCACCACCTCCCTTCAAGTGTGGCCATTAGTTAACTCTGCATATAATCCCACAAGCCCCTGATCATTCGTTTCCTGTTTACTCACACTGCTCGGCCTCCACTCTTCTTGCCACTTGTACATGAGTGAGAGGAAGCCGGAGTAAGTTACAAAGGACTGGAAATCCATGTATGGAGGCAGAATGTGTGACACAGGTGTCAGATTGAAATCAGACATGAGTCAGTCCAGCTGCACTGACGGAACAAGACAACAGCAGCACGTCCACGTGATCCGAACGACAGGAGCGCCGGCGTAGCCTCAGAAAACTGTGGCAAATGCAAGCTGTCCCGCCGATGATTTCTTTCAGGTCATCTCTAATATTCTCTCAGCAAACTGCCGCATAGTGTTTGCTTCTAGGTGGAATTAAGCTTTGTGTGCCACTGGGCTGGTGTGAAGGGTGGAGGGAGAAAGACGAGGACGGGGAGGTGGGGAGGGGGCTTTTTGTGTGATATGGGCCATTGACTGCTTTTCCATAGCTCAGGAACAATAATGAGATTTTTTTTTTTTTCAGAATATCAGTGCCACCATTCAGCGCACTGATTGTGTTTATGAAATTGTGCATACATCTCTCAATGCTGGAGCACAGGATGGGGAAAGCTATTTTCAAAACATTAGCAAATTGTTTTCTGTTATTGTGCAGAGATTGATAAGAGCATGCGTCGACTAAACACACAGACACACATACGGGGGAAGAAAAACATAAAAAGGCAAGAGACTGCTGCGATGGCTCGGATTTACTCTCTAATGTATTACCATGACTTCATACTGCTGTTAAACTGTAACTACAATAAATTCAATCAGTGCTTTGAACCACTGTAGGTGTATTCCTCCTCTGAAAAAGCCATTTGAGGATGCTGCGACTATCCAGTTTATTTATTATCACTTGTGTTACTGTGTTACCTGCTGATGACAAATGTTCCTGATGAGATATGAAAATGACCTTGAGCGTGACCTTGCCTTCAAATCTCTGACATTTCTCCAAAGCAGATATTGAGACAAATTGCTTGAGATTTCACACAAATCAATTTTATCTGATTACAGACCTCTGCACGCCAGCATTAACCAATGAAAATGCGTTTGCTGCTACTCATGCACGGCGGGTTACAGTTCTCATTAGCGCTCGCAGCGGCTTCAGAGGCAGCAAAACTGATTTTTTTTTTGGGGGGGGGGCTTTTTTATTGCATTAAAAATGACATGGACATTCTTTTATCAGGGCAGCGATACTTTGTAGATGTGTTTTTTGATGATACCGTATCACATCTGGAATACACTGTGCTGTGATATGGCTGTTTGTTGACAGTGGCTCTGGACATCAAACACTGTCGTTTTGATGGCAATTTTTCTGACAGCAAATGAGGCTGTTAAACTCTTCTTGTCAATTTCTTATTCTGAGAAGACACCACACAAGGACATGCAAGACGAGTGGGAGTTTCAGTGTAAGCGAATCAAAGTTAAAAGACATCAGAGAATTCAGTATTTTCAGCTGTGGAACCTGGCACCTTCTCAAATATCCAAACTGAGACACAAAAAGAATTTGTTGGTCCCCCCTTTTGCTGATATGATTGCTGATATGATAGCAACAGATCCTTTAAGTCCTGTAAGTTGAGAGGTGGGGCCAACATAGATTAAAGCTGTTTGTCCAGCATATCCCACAGATGCTCGATTGGAATGAGATCTGGGGAATTTGGAGGTCAAGTCAACACCTCAAACTCGTTGTCCTGCTCCTCAAACCATTCCTGAACCACTTGTGCTTTGTAACTGAGAGCCTTATCATGCTGACAGAGGCCACACCCATCAGAGACTACCGTTACCATGAAAGGGTGTGTGTGTTGTACATCAATGCTTAGTTAGGCTGGTACGTGTCAAAGCTACTGTCACATGAATGGCATGACCCAACACTTACCTGTAGAACATTACCCAAAACATCACTCTGCCTCCACTGGCTTGTCTTCTTCCTATAGTGCGTCTTGGTACCAGGTGTTCCTCAGGTTAGTTACACACATGAACACATCCATCCACGTGATGTAAAAAGAAACATGATTCATCAGATATGACCAGATATGGTTCTGATGCTTATGTGCCCATTTTTGGCACTTTCTTGGGCAGACCAGAGTCAGCATGGTCACCCTGATTGTTCTGCAGCTGTGCAGCCACATATGCAACAATGCACAGATGCACTGTGTATTCTCACACTTTTCTAAAATTTCTGCTATTTGAGCCTCAGTAGCTTGGCTGCTGGATCGTCCGCTCCCCAATGCATCAGTGAGCCTTGGCCACCCATGGCCCTGACACTGGTTCATCACTCTTCCACTTGCCCATTTTTTCTGCTTCTAACACATCAACTGTGACGACATGTTCACATGCCCCCTAATACATCACACCTACTAACAGGTGCCATGATGAAGAGATAATCAGTGTTATTCACTTCACCTGTCAGTGCTCATAATGTTATGCCTGATTGTACACTTTTAAATAAAGATAAGATTGCACCAATGTACTATGACCAGCCAGCCTATAAGAGATAACTGGCTCATATTGGGTTGGACTCCCACTGGAAGTGGAGTGATCCATACTTTCATGTTTATTTCAGGTTTTGACAGGTTTCAGAGATACCTCGCCTTATCTGTAATGAGTGGTTGTTTGAGTTACTGCTACCTTCCTATTAGCTCCAAGCACTCCAGCCATTCTCCTTTCACCTCTAAGATCAACAAGGCATTTTTACACAGAAAACTGGTGCCCACTGGATATATATGTGTACTTGTTGTTGTTGTCAGACTTTCTCTGTGTAAAATCTAGAGATAGTTGTTTGGGAAAAATCCCAGTAGATCAGCCCATCTGGCACCAACAACGATTCCACATTCATTGTCACTTAAATCACCTTTCTTCCCCATTCTGATGTTGAGTTTGAACTTCAGCAGGTTGTGCTGACAGCATGCCTAAATGCACCAAGTTGTGATTGGGTGATTAGATAGTATATTTTTCTATCTGAGCATTTTGTAGTACCCAGCTAAAGAACCATTAATCCGTTGGTAATGATCCCATCAACACCAATACCCCCCAACCCCCCCCGCCTCCCTTGACACCTACTTTGTATTTTCACTCTGTCCTCCAGTGATAATTGTCACTCTCGCCTGCTTCTACAGTCTGTTGCTCACTAGTTTGCTCTGAGGCAACTATTGATTCGGGAGCATCATCAGATCCATGAAGACAATGATGATGAACAATGAACAGACAGCTGCATCCTCTGTAGTCGGGGGCCAAAACCGATGGCCTTTGTAAGCATGTAATGCTTCATCTGGTGGATAATATGAGAGAAAATAGGGGCACAATATGTGAATTTTCTGAGTCACTTAGCTCATGGTCTACCCTGCTTTTCATGCTGCTGGCTACACACACTCTCTCGAATTACAGACACTATAATGGCTGAAAATAGACTGGCCACAGCATCTTTCCTCACCTGTAAGAATTCAAATGCAAAAGCATACTTTACTGGAGAAAATGATTATATATATTATATATGTATATTCAACGAGGCACATCTATGACAACAGATAACAGAAACAAACTAGACGTAGACAAAACAATGGCATTGTATTAATGAGGTGATATAAATGCTGTCAAAACCTTCACTGGGTAGAACGGTAGTGTGATAATCCTTACCCTCGCAACAAATTGTAATTAGCATAATTTATATTAGAGTAATAATTAACATATGAAAGTAATGAGATTACAGTTATTACATCTCTTGCAATTTTTAAAGCAAAACTATCCTGATTTAGATTGTTCATAATCTATAGTCTAACAGGCTGCCACCTATAAAAACCAAGGCCTAATCTATTGGATTATGCTATTTAATATAATTTTCCTGATGTTATTTAAAACTTTAGAGACTAAATATTCTGTAATGAAAGGTGACGTGAGCTGTGAAACAACAGAGTGAGGATGGGGTCATAATAAAAGTAATTTCCTAAAAGCTCAGTAGAACAACTCAGTACGCTCCCATTTGTTTCTTAAACAACGATCCACGATCCAAGCCCGCACAAGAAAAGCACCTGTGCTCTTGGCTTCAGACGTTTGCCATTCCCAGAAGGTCATTTGGTTAATGCATATTTGAGTTTTCATGGACTCTTAACTAGTTTTTAATCAGCAATTATTAGCGAATTGGAAGGCTGTGCAGGCACATGACTCTCTGCTGGCGGGAGAGTGCCCATCAATGTCACGTCAATTTCCATGCCAAAGGCTACATTAGGCCTGGAGTCTGGGAGGAAACAGCCACCTGAGTGCCTCATCTCCCCATCCACAGCAGTCTTCTCATCAACTATTGACTCTATTACACAGCACTGTCAAAAAAATTTTCCGCTTCAAAAGAGGAGCAACCATTACATGGCTGTGTGGGGAGATAATTTAGTGATGCACATAAAATTAAGTGCATATCCATTGAACATTGCTCATTATTGCACTTGAATTCCTACAATGCCAGGCTCGTGTGAGGATCCTGGATGCTTCCCAACCTTTCATTCCTTTCCCATTTTCAAGGCATAAACACAACTTGATGATTTAGGCTGATGTGATACATAAATAGCTGTCATTTTCATCTATAGCTAACCTACCTGTAATTGGCAATTAAACATTGCCAGCATCTCAGACTAGCTCTTAATTACCGTTAATAAGTGCTGAGGGGCTCTGAGGTGTCCTCGCAGGCTGAGGATGGGGGATGTGAGTCTCCTGCAGCACCACATCACGCCATGAATATGCATGGCGGAAAGGTATTCTTCCGCTCTCTCTCCCTCTGCTTTTCAGGCACACGGAGGTGGAAATGGACCACCTCTTGAACTTCTTCATTACACCTCCACAGCAACCTCAGCATCGCCGCCGTCGTTGCCATGCTGCATCCTCGCAATGGCATTTCCGTGCACTGTGGCTTGTTTTGTGTTTGCCAGGAGCTGTCACATTCAGCCTGTTAGTGCTGGCCCATGGGAAATTTGCACAGTGTGACTGGTATGAGGTGAGGCCATCAAATGAGCCTGTGACATGCTGCTATATGCCCCACATATTTGCTATGATCTGTGTTTGTGTCTGTTTGGATAATGCTAATCACGACCCTTAGCCCCTTTCACATTTACCCTTTTTTTAAAACAGGAGATAAATTTTCACAGTATAGAGGCTCATGCTCAAATATCATTTATAGTATTTCTACTTTAAAGCAAAGTTTGATTTCACAGATTATTACAGCTTCCTTTTCTCCGCTGTGAGCTGACATTTAGCTCCCATGACTGCTGATTGTCTTGCCGAGTTCCACTAAAGACCCGAATCCTTGTATTTAAGGGCCGACGAGTGTAGAGCTCTCTGATCATAATGGCACTTTTAATTAGCACTTAATTAAAGGCAGGTGGACTGGAAAGGTCAAGCAGTTAGGCCTCTGAGTTAAAAACACAGTCAACGTGAGCATCGGCTCTTTGACAGATGTGTCTGCTAATTACAGTGACCAGAGTCTGGACAAACTCTGTTCACATCTGCCTGAGGTTAAGCCATTTTTCATATTTACCATCTTTTTCTTCTAAAGTTTCGCCTGTATTAATGTTTGCTTTGATTTCTTCAAATCTAAGAGTCAATTCCTCGGACAGACAGCAAGAAAATCCAGAGCAGTTTCTTTTGTAAGAAAGTGAAACAGCCCACACTGCCAAATTGGATCATCATTGTGCTCATTACACAAACACAAAAATGAATGCAGCGTGATCTAAACTCGCAGTGCCTCAGCTGTGAAAAACAGAGCTGAGCCAAGAGTATTGATCTCAGTCTGAATTTATGGATTGCCGTGTCTAAGTGAGTGATGGAGCTGTCGGACCGTCGGTCTCACCTGACAAGCACCCACATTAAAAATCCTGATCCCTGAATTCCACCGGCGTCATGTTTAACTATCGCCATCTATCACGGTAAACATATACAAAAAAGGTGTTTTAAATCTATTGTCGTGAACTCAATACACTATTGTTATCCTAGTGTGTCTGTGAGTTAGGTTTAGTAAAAAATGTGTGAAAAAATGGAATGATCCAGTCAGAAAGCAGCTGAATTTTTTCTTCATTGTCAGTGTTTCACCTCAGAAAATGACTCGGAATCAGATTTTTGCTTCTGCCATCTGAGGTTAAATTCTCCATCTCGGGAAGAAGCAGAACTAAGCACAGCGTGACAAACGCATCAAAAGGTACTATTGTAAGGCCCTGAAATGGCCTGTCATGCAGCAGCCTGTTTGCTCATCTACTCTATCACATCCCCAGCCGTTTATACACTGAGCCTCGGCTAATGCTGATGCTCTCCATGTGACGCTGATGAAGAATAAGGCACTGGCGAATGTGCTTCCCTGAAAGCACTGCATCTTCTCAGGCGCTGCGAGAGACCACTGAGGGGCAGCAGAATTACACGTCAGTCTTTGTTTGCTCACCATTTTCCCCAAATGCATCTTGGGCTATTAATCCTGCTGACTTATGAGAGACCTCGAAGGATCCCAGGAGCTAACATGCGCAGTGTGTGTGGTCCGGTCAAAATGCGATATGATATTATCCCTTTTTTAAAAAAAAAACAAAAAACAGAAAATAAACATAATTCTGTGATATAATAGTGATAGTTTTCCACAAATCTGCACTGTGATATTCGGGTTCAGAAAAACACAAATACTACGCAACAGTGGAAAGAAGTCATATAACAATTCAGTTTATTTTATTTATTTTCCAGACAGACACATCGATTTCTGGACCACAGTAGAGGATGGAAACCTTTCACAGACATTTTTTTGTCAATATTATTATTTGAAAATACAAATATAAAATTAGACTTTCCACATTTGATATGTGAGAGACCCCCATCCATTATTATTATCATTATTATTTTAGTATATTTTACAACAGGGCTTGAGCAAGCCATATGATAACCTGAAAGATGCTTTCAGATGTCAGTCAAGTCTGTCTGTCTCTCGCCATAAAAAGTCGGTTAACATAAAAAAAAGGGGCAAGTGTTAGGAATGGGCAGACAGCGGTGGAGAGAGCTCTGCGCTCAGCCTGCGGAGACACGGCAGAGCCTCACATTGCAGGCCGTGCAGTCTGAAGAGCCTCTGGACACCCCTCGTGGCCGTGCGGTCCACTCCAACCTCGACAACACGCCGGGGGAGAACTCGCATGATGGCGAACCAATAATGATGAGTGGACTAAATGAACCTGGGCGTGGCTGTGTGACGAGGATTATTCTGTATACAGCTGAGGTCTCCAGTCTAATATTATTCAGTTCAAATGAGCGTGAATTGCAAGTATATATATTCATCTATATACATATATATTGCAATTATATGTATATATTTGGCGATGAGCATGGCGTGAGATGGCAATGGTTTGGACTGGAGGGGAAGTTCACCCCAAAAACACAGTAGTACAGGCGAACTTGTGCCATTTCCGTCACCTTGAAGAGTTCAGTCCAGATTTGTGAACATGAACTGATCTTTGATATATCGAGCCATAAAAACTTTAAATAGCGTTGTTAGCGAGAGTCACTTTGTGAACTTTGTGTTCACTGTGACGGTATCCAGTATCTCTCAGAGATAAGGGCACACTGTCTGGTTTTTTGCTTTTTCAAAAAACCCATTAGCACCACTATGAGTAAGCCTCTTTTTGGATAAAAATGCTCAAGAACATTCAATGAGCCTTCAAAGTCTGTCTGATTCATTGGAAATGGAGCAGAGCCTGTAAAGCCTGGTGTTCCAGCTTTTAGGAAACGTTTGTTCATATTCAGAAAACGCTTGTGAACCCAGGATGACAGAAATCCCATAAGTGTGTACGGTTTCAGGGTGGGATTCCCCCCCCACCCCCACCTCGAACTGATGGGGTTGTTTGGCCATTGCCTAGCACTTGCCTCGAGATTCAAGTTTAAATGGATACGGTAGTACACTACAAATGTCAACACCTTCCAGGTTGACTTTTTTCTTTTTTGATTATTTTTTTTTCTTAAACCAAGTCCCCTCCCCTCTCCCCAAATGGATAAGCTAGTCTACTAAGATGTGTAACATTCATCAGCTGTAAACTGCTGTCAGTTTGAGATAAAATGAAATTACAGCAACAGAGCCATGCTACCTTAAAGTCCAAGCTACAGGATCACAAAACAATAGAAGAGTCAATTTTGATATTGCGTGAGGGAAAACAAGCCATTTCAAGCCTTCTTTCCAGTGAAAAAGGGTTAATTATAGACTAAGAGACAACAGGCACCGCGACAGCACAGTGTAGTGTGTGCTTGCTGCTCTGGTATATGCTGTTTGGAAAAAAACGCCAAGAAAACTGGAACGCGACTGGGTTGCGTTTGAGTTAATTATACAATTAAAATATTTAAATGAACAGGAGGAATTTCTTTATTACTTTGAGAATTAAATTATAACCAAAATGTGTTCAGTTATTGTTCTTCTGCTATTAATACATTTCTTTTTATATTTCAAACAATAAAACTTTTTCCACAAATACTGCATTATTCTAAAGTGAGTGATCACTCTACCTCGCTAAGATACTGACATATGCGTTAGTTGGCCGCTGCCTAATTTTAATTTTTAAAAAAGAACAATTTTACCTTCAGAAAGTAAAGTAAAGATCATTTACTTTCATCATTTACTTTAAAAAAAACCCAAAACAAAACAAGATAACTTATTAGCATCACTGACAAAGCTGCTGTGTACTCTATGTGCTGTGTGCAGACTGGTTAGGAAGAAAGAGGGCACTAATGTTAACTTATTAACAACAGAGTAATATTAATCGTTAATTTAAAGAGCCAGTAAATTAGCAAACAGAGATTATGCTCAAAAAGGCTCAACTGCACTGGCTGTATTGGGGTCCAAGCAGCGGCTCCAGCAGCAATCCCATTGTTTTAATAACTTTGTTTTTGCTTGTGTAAATCTAAACATGTTAAGTCCAGGCATCCTTTGACAAGGTTGTTAATAATAATCTATTCTAGCTTGGCAATGCATCACAGCTTCAGGTTGCAGGTTCAACTCTGGACAGGAATTTAACTTTCTATTAATCAGACCTGACAAACTCGACACCCCTCAGCACCTGCTGATATTTCTCTAATGGTTCTCTGTTCAGTATTTGCAGTGTTTCTCTGTGTGTGTCAGTAATGCCTCTGTAGTGTCAGAAACACTGTTAACAGATTCAAATAAGATTTTAAAAAAAGTCATTAACAGTTCCCAAATAAATAAGAGCTCAAAAACTGTATCATCTAAAAAGAATGACACCAGAGGAGCCTGGGATATCTGCAAAGTGTACAAACATTAAAAGATAGAAGAGGCTCTTTAAACAGCTCTGTGACTGATGACGTATGTGGTAATAACTCGCATGTCTCTTAAAAAAATATGAAATATCTTAAGTAAAAATTGTTTTTTTTCCCCGTGATTTCAGCTTGTGTCCCTCTTGAAAAAAAAAGGAAAGAAACAATCAAACACAAAAGTTTTGCATATCTAGCATTAGCATTTAAGGTAGTATGGCACACCCCTTTAAAAACATTCAAGGGTGGGGATCCAAATAATGCCTTGTGTACAATTCCATCTTACAGCAACTATTTCTCTATTGTTCATCCATGAGAGCTTTGGTTAGCTGAAACCATGTGAGAGTGGCAAAACCAAACCAAAAGAAAAAAGAAAAGAAAAAAAAACATACAGGGAAAAATTACAATGAACCTCTAACAAAATAACTGTCTGCAAATACCAGAATAACATGATCGTTGAGAGAAAGGTATATCTCGACTGGTCCTAAATCCACTATTCACTACAAGTATTATATTAATGAGTCCTCTATAACATCTACTTTGTAATTACAGGAGATAGAAAAAGAGCGCAAGAGGGAGAGGGATAAATATGAGAGAAAGGAGAGGTAGAGCAAGGGAGAACAACAAAGAGCACTACACTGGTATCAAAGACAGCACTCTGTTTACAAGTTAACTGTGATTTCTTTACACACTAATGAAGTACATGAATGAGCAACAAAATATCGTAGGATCTCTGAGGATGGGGAATGGAAAGAGAGAAAGTAATGGATGCACAGTACATTTTAATAGTATATTACAATTATTAATATATAAACCACAAAGTATCAATAAAACTCTGATTAAACTTGAAATCAGCAAAGAAGCATCTTTTTTTATAGTTTTGTGTTTCTTATTTTCTTTTACATTTGAACATTACAAGTTGTTTTTTTTTTCTTCGTCTTCTCTTGACTGTTTAAATTATTACTCGATCACACCTCCATATCGTTTACTTTAAAAGTAATCCAGCATAGTTCTTTACCTGGTTGTTTTAAAAGGAAAAGAAATGAGACGAGACGCGGGTAAAAGGAAAACAGCAAACGCATCTGCGGCGGCATCGAATTTCAAAACTTGAACGCATACTGGAGCCTATTATTATTATGATTATTATTAATAAATCATCATCACGAGTAAAACCATCGACCACAAGTACTGTGGAAAACCCGGTGCAGTGGTAGATAGTGAATTATTCAGTGTCATCTTTTGACCCCGTATTAAATATCGTCAGATGAGACATGGGTCTACTCTATAAAGAAATCCAAGTGTACACAGCAACATAACCAGTTACTTCTTCCCACGCTGTGAACTCGCCTCAAAACGCTCAAGTGTTTTGTCAAGTCGAGAACACGCCAGCTCCGAAATCCTTCATGCTATCCCAAAGCACAGGGCAGTTTCCTTTTTCTTTTTTTAAAAAAAGCCAACATATACATGTGCAAATAGAAAAAAATGGCCTGTACTTTACAACTCACAGTGCAATGATTACTTGCTTAATTACCTTTCAGTGTTTTCATTTGTTTTGCCACTAGAATAAATTAAAAAACCTGCCAATGATTCCATAAGAGAACTCAGGAAGGCTGAGGTATGGTATCAAAACGTTTACTTTCCTAATTCACTCAAAAAAAAAAGAAGAAAGAATAAGATCTGAGTCGGACAACGAGCGTTACATAAAGACTCAAGCACAGAGCCCAGATGTTGTGTTCCAAAGGAAAGAAAAAGAACTAATCGGGAACGTGCAGGATGAAACAAACATCAACATTGCAGCTAACAAGTTCCTCTCAAGAGTAGAAAAGTGTCAGGATGCGCAGAGCCTGCTTCAAGTTCTAATCTTCAGATCTAAGTACAGTGTGCTTTGGATTTAATCATCTTTTTTTTTCTTTTAAACTTTCTCTTTGAAATGATACTGATACTGTAACAGTTAGACAAAAAGATACCAATCAGGCTCTTTATTTTTTAAAATTATTATTATTATTATTATTTCTCCAAAACTGTGTTGACTCACCGCTTGTAAATTTTGCTGGTATGACACTTGTAAAATTATTCAGCTTCAGTATTTACAGAGCAAGTGTGTGTGCGCTAGGCGTGTGTGTGTTCGTGTGTTTGTTTCCGTGTGGGGTTGTTATACCGTCTTCCAGCAGAAAAAAAAAAAGTAGAATAATAACTGTTTACAGCTTTGTCTTCTATTCACACGCTATAACATGTTCTTTTGACACACCATCACAAAAATATGCTATTCTCTCACTGAGTTGGTTATATGCAGTGACTGGAATAATATGTACAGCTACATTTCTTTTTCTCAAGTTTGAATTCACAATGTAGTTATATGAAATTTGTTATAGCATATATATATATTTCTAAACAACAAAAACAACACTTATAAAAAAGGACCATAAAAATATTGGAGTCCTCTTTGTATTGCCCAAAAATAGGTAATTATGGTTAACAATGAGACATCACAAGAAATAAAACAGCTACTAAGATTTATTACTTAGATACCTTCTTTAAAATTTCCTTAAAATGTTTTTTTTTCTTCTCCGAGTCTTTCCGCACTGAGCTTTTTTTTCTTGTGTTTTCTTTCTTTTCTTTTTTTTTTGCAGAAAGACTGAATGAAACATCCCGAGCTTTTTTCCTTTTAGACTCACCGGTACAAAGATGAAGACGTGACTTTGAAGATATTCTTGGCTATGACCGCCGTACTTCAAACGAAAAAAAGCAAAAAAAAAAAGCAAAAAAAAAGCAAAAAAAAAAAAAAAGATTTACACAACAATACCAGAAAATAAAATAAAAACGACACAAAATTAAAGGTTCAACTAAAACGACTCTCTCAAAGCTAATCAAAAGAAAAGCTAACAGAGGAAGAAAGTAGGTGAATGAACTCGACGTGAAACATCATACCAAACCAGGTTGTAAAGTTATAGGAGGTTTGGATTATAGTACAGCAGTTGTTATTTTTCTGAGATGATAAACATTTTCTTTTCTTCTTCATATGGTTCCGACTTTCGTTCGTTTTGCCGGGGTGACGCTGTAGTGCTTGAAGTTGGATTAGCATCACCTGCACACAAAGCCAATTAGAAACTTCGTCCTGTCTTTCCTGGGCCACCAGATATACTCTGCTGGGTGATAAAGGAAAAAACACAACAACAAAAAAAGGAAGGAAAAAATGGAACAACAGCATTAGAAAGCATACATTTAATTAGAGTAAGTCTCGAACATAAATAATACTCGCTGTGACGTATTTTGCAGGCTTGCTGAAGCATGAATAACTGGGATATGATTCTAAGAAACTGCTACAGGTCAAAATTTCCTGCAAGCATAACAGAAGCACCAATTACTGTAAAAACAGCCTGTCCAATAACAAAAAGTCTAGGCTGTCACAAATACCACACTATATACTTAAACGGCTTATTAATTTAGCATTTGTGCATATATACTGACCTGCCACTTTATTAGATATATCTGCTCATACCAGTTACTGGCCAATCACATGCCAGTAGCTGATTGGTTAGATGGAATTAAACCGACAGCAGCAGAAGACCACATTGCCTGCCACTCCTGTCAGATAAGAACAGGAAACTGAGGCTACAGTTTGCACGGGGTCACCAACCTCAAAAGTGGGAAAAAACTGGGAAAAAAACAATTTCATTCTGATGGTAGAGCCAGAATGTGGTGGAAACTACATGAAAGCATTGCTCTATTCTGCCTTGTATCAACATTTCAGGCTACTGGTTGTGGTGTGACGGTGATATTTTTTGCCAACTTTGGGCCTATTGGTACCGACTGAGCACTGTTTAAATGCTACAGCCTAGCCTACTGTTACTGATCTGACCTATCCCCTTTGACCACAATATACCCATGCTCGTTATCCTCGTTGACGTACCTAATAAAGTGGCAGGTGTGGTATATCGTGCTGTGGACTCTTGTACTAAGTTTAAAAACGTATACAAAAATACATTTTATGCACATCAAACATCTACAAGTATCTGTAGGGCAGACAAGGTTTTATATATGACATTGTTGCTGTACATATGAGGGACAGTGTTAGCAAAAAGAAGGTCATGTAGTAATAAGCAATTCCCTTCCTCAAAGATTCTTCCTACACCTCGGCTGCTTGTTAGTGAAAGATTTTGCAGTTTCGATTTTAAAAGTTGTGAAAGAATTGTAATGAGAGTCCTGTCCTTGGACAGCCAGAGCTTAGGTCAAAAACACTTTAAACTGTGACATCCCCTCTGGTTGAATAGCAAGACATGTGATTTTTCTACACAGACATGTGACTATTTTAGGATGAAAACATTTCAAAATGTCAAAAAGAAGGAGGAAAGAAAAACTGAAGAACCGGTAGTATGTGTGTGGGTAACCGATATGAAGCTTTCCTTCATAAACAATCACAAAATGATTAAAATTCTCGTAATGTCTGCTAATCTTCTGTCCTTTTTATCAGTTGTATTTATTAGTTTTTGGAGAAAGACCTCAAACAAACCACCTCGCCATACTCACACGTTACTACCAGCTCTGTGTTTCCCCAAAGAGAGGTGAAGGAACAACGATTAATGCGATGAACACATAGTACAGATAGATACTGATAGAAATGCACAGTAAATAAAATGCAATACCTCTGATGAGATGGCAACCGGCCACCTGTTCAATGGTATCCATTTGTAAAAGCTGTCGCAATCAACGGGCCCTAAAAGTGTACAGTTAGTGCTTTTGTCAGTATGCATTTCAAAGAGAGAAAAGTGAGTATCATATCAACTTCTTTTTTTTTTCACAGCTAGCATGAATGTGAATGTTGTGATCATGTTGAGTAGCAGAGCAGGAGAATACTGAAATATCAAACCAACTCTTTTAACACTCTTGCAAAAAGAATAATTGCAACATTACAACAGGAAGAAAAAGCCACGTAATGCTAAAAGATATTAAAAACAGTTAGATATGCTCTGTACAGTAAATGATTCATACTGCATTTAATAATGCAAGCTCTTATAACAATGCAGCACTCAGATTACAGGATCTAAATACAAAATATGTAATAATACACACAATCCCCATTCATGCTAACATACACAAGTGATTTCATCTGAAAGAATGCCGAGAATAGGATCATAAACAGCCTTCAGTAAGATCAGTGTGCTTCTGACTATTGAATGGCTTTTATTACTGAGGCTCACTTATCAGGACACTGTGAGCTTTCCTACTGACAGGTCTGTAAAAAATGATTGGATTCAAACACAACAGTGAAAAGGAGAGAAGCACTTTCAGCAGCGCTTGCTTGTCTTTATCACCTCAATCAGCTAATTGCGCTCTAATTGTCTTGCATAAAAAAACAGTTAAGTTCATTAAAGCTTCTTCGCAGTAGCTGTTTTCGTACTGGCTAAAGGGATTAATAAAATCAGTGGAGCGTGAGACAGAAGGACAAATCGGTGAATCTGAAGTCATCCGTGAGCTCCTGAGATATGACGATCTTATATGCGCTTGGTTCAACAGCGTTCTCGGTAAAGAAGTGAATTATGAAGCGAATTTTAGTTCTGAATCATTTCCTATTTTAATGTTCTGAATAGAGAGATCATCTCGGCTGGAGCAGGAAGTCAGAGGCCTGCTGCATCACCTCTCCTTTATTGATTCGCTGTGATTCTGAAGTGGTGAAGTGGTGATTTAGTCTAGTAGTATTATTTTTTGTATTTTTGTGGTGGGGGGGGGGGTTGAAAGACTTGTTCTATTCTCTAACTCAGTAATAAACTATGGCTACAAACTGTTGCAACAAATGGAAAATAATTGTAACAAATGGCCTCATTTCCATCTGTGAACTATCTGCTGGTAAATCTGCCTTGAAAATGAGCCAGCGTGGTGTTTCATAGCAAATATTTTGCTTCCTACACTGAGACCAGCAGATTAAAGCAGATAGCCAGTGGACCTAAAGCAATTAATAATAGGGGCTTTGCTCAGGGAGGAAAAAGGCTTTAAAATGTTTTTTTTCTCTTAAGCTCTGCTTTGCGTGGATATCATAAATCAATTACGCACGGCTGCAAACATCTAAACGAGCTCTTTTACCTGTTTTGTACATTTGTGACATCATCCAATAGCAACAAGGCATTACAGCCGTATAGTGCAAGCGCCACATTCACGACATCTTCGCTAAACCGCCGCACTTAGTTCAACTGATTCAAGCACACAACGTGATAAATCTCCTGTGGTACTTCTCAGAACATGTGTGATTTCAGAATGCAGCATAAGCCACAGTTTGCCACAAAGGCTTAGATTTAAAAAAAAGAAAAAAGCACCACAAAATACCACAACCAGAGGATCACCTAAATAAATAAAAAGATAAATATCTGTTTACTGTAGCATGAAATTCAAGTTAATGATGTGGACTATAAAGTTTGGAACGAGCGTCTTCACCCTGTAGTCTTTTCGGCGCTCGCTCGCTGTACTAATGGGCTTGTCGTTATTCCATCTCAGTTAAGCCATGCATTAATGAGCTTGTTGCAGAAAGCAGGTGTTATTTTTATAGTTTACACTGTGTCACTCAGTTCAGTCATGTAAAGCAGCACAAACATGCTCCGATGTGAACTGAAATCCTGCTGCACTTTGCTAGGGCCAGAAAATTCACACGGTAAAAAAATTTAATTACTCGGCGAGGTCGAAGGTAGACTAACGTACGAGTAAACAAAGTGCTGATTGGGTCTTCTTTCGTGGCGTTTGAGCCTTTTCCTTTATTGACAGTAAATAAGCTAAGTACATCAGATTTAACTTTGGCTCATTCAGTCTTTGGCTGCTCTCAGAAAACTGTCTTAGGAATGCTAAAAAACAGAGAGGGAGTAGTTTATGATGGGAACTGACTGCTAAGTCTCATTTATTTTGAATGTAGAAATAATCCTTGTTAAGCCATTACATATGTCTTTAGTAAACTAGCTCTTGCTAGGTTTCCACCCTGCATAGACTCAAACTGCTGCAATGTTGGGAAAACACGGGAAATAAGAGGAATGAATCTGAATGGCTAAACTTTCTTCTTAGAGTTCCTTTTAGAAGTAAAGATGTTCCTACTGGCTTTAAGATGATCTCTCCAACACTTATGATAATAGATCGGTTCACAGAGAACACGGAGTTTGAGAGCACAATTTTAATGTCTTTTTCTTCACCTTCAAAGGAAGGTGGGATTATTAGCACTCTGATGGGGAAATCCCTCACAATATTCTCTTTATTACCGTCACCTCTTCTTCCTTTGTAGTCCTAACACTTACGCACTGACTTGGCGAACAGCTGCTAACCGATCAGAGAGAAAAGTTCAACAGCATGTGGCTGAGCAAGCCTAACTGGACAAGGGCACTGGGAGACACAAAAACCTGTGTGGGAGCATCGTCCTAGCAATGGAGTGAACTCCAGCTCTGGGACAGATGGGGTTCTAAAAATAAAAGAAATTTGTTCTGGGCAGGTGATGCAGGATCTGAAGTGAGGTGATTTGTGCAACAGCTAGAGGGGAAAAACATTTGCTTTTGACACAGATAACTTACAGAGCTGCGATGGGCTTTAACACTGATGTACTACATTATTATGGGAGCCCTGAACCTGACAGCAGCAAAAATGCTTCCCTGGATATTTTCTAAGACGACAGCAGTGATTATTTTTAGTCAATTCAGTAAAAGAATAAATGCTAATTTTTATGCAAACACTGAGCTGCTTTACAGAATGTTGCAATTGAAGCCCATTTGCATTTTTTGTAACGTCTAATTTTAGTGCAGAAGAAGAAGCAGGAGGTGCAGTCGGAATTTTAGTACTTACTGTGATGCTGGGGCCAAAGCCAGAGCCAGGCTGAGGGCTAGCAGCACTGATGTAGTTGCCCACAGCTGAATCCTGGCTGCTAGGTCCATATAGGTCAGCCACAGGCCCTGGACTATTAGCGCCGGGGAAACCTCCGGGCCTTGACGGGTTGGCACCTGCATACAAACACAGCGAGGAGCGGAGCAGCTCAGAAACCCCCAACAAAGATCAGTATATCCTTACTCTTGTGACTCAATGGGCAAATTGAAATCAAAAGAACGCATTACTGGATTCATACATTTGTCTTGAAGGGCTTGCTCATATTACAGGTTACTGTATTTGATGCTGCGCGTTCAATTTAATTTGTAATCGACTGAAAAATGGTGCAGGATTTTGGCTTAATTTCATACCAAACAAGCAAAATTAGGGGTGAATCCAGTATGAGATTCTAAATATAATCTACATGCTGCGTGTATTATGCACGGGAATAACATTCACTTTGTATAGTCATGCACAACACAAAACAGGCACGTTGCTAAAAATACTTCCATCATGCTAATAAACTAGTAAGGTTGCAGTGTAAATGTTGACATGCATAATGTGAAGGAGTACTTGTACAGCGACATCGGCTGTAGCTAAGTAGAGGAACAAAGGATTATGAGGATCTGAAATTTTTGGTGAGCATTCTGAGCCCCAGAATTTGAAATACTACCTTCTATTTTCTTATATGGTCTACTAAGTATACCCCCCCCCCCCCCCCAAAAAAAACCCCCCAAAACAAAATCATATAATACTTAGCACTTTTCAGCTTTTTAGTCTGCAAGAGTAACTTCCAGCATAAAATAAAATGGGTATGTCAGGCAAGAGAAGGAGGGAAACTGAGGAAATATAAAAGCCTGACCCGAGTTCGTCGGCAGGTCCAAACTTGTAGGGTGGGGGATAAAAAAGAAATACTGTACGTGACTTACCACCTTTTGCCCTGTGAGTAAGAGCAACTCAGTATAATAAAATGCCTTTAGAAAATCCATATGCCTGCTAAAGGCCAATAACACTGGCAATACAAGGAAAAACAGCCGGGCAGAAAGAAAAATGCAGTGATCTCTTAACAGCAATCTCCTTTGCTGTCAGCTTCGCATAACCCTCCATCTCACCCTTATTCACAGACAAACTGTGAAAAAAAACTGTGCAACTGCATTAAAAAGAAAAATCCTCCGACCACAGAAAATGCTCCATCTTGTGTATATATATTAGCTCATGAACCCTGTGATGCCTGAGAGGAGGTCTTTGTAGAGCATGGAAAAAGACACAGTGTGACTGCTGTGGCTCCAACGCGCTGATGGAGACACACACACACACACACACACACGGTAAACTAACTATCATTGTCACCTTGTTTAACGTATCACCGCTCCATCTATCAAAGCCGCAACAGACAGGTTAGGTTCACTGGAAGCACCTCAAAGCATGCTTCAGATATTTATGTGTGGCACTCTAGGAAAATGAAGCCATCTCACTAAACATATATCTAGTGGAGTTGACACTGCTGTAACTGTAAGGACTTTAAACGGAGAGTTGCTAGTGCGCTTATCTTGCCCACACAGCCCCCAGTAGGCTGGCTTATTATATAATTAAGGATTTTTTTTTCCAGTTGAAATGGCAATCCTCATTTCCTGTAACTGGTGATTTTTATTGGAGTGCAGCTCACCCCTCTCTCAGTGAAAGTAATTTTTTGATGTAGAGGCTGCAGTGGTTTGTGCATTTAGCCAAAAGAACGCCAGACTCCACTGTAACGCATTTTTCTGTTATTATCTGGAATATACATCCTTTTTTCATAAAGACAAAAAAAAAAAAAAAGATTGGAGAGAAAATGATCAATCTTGTGTTTGTAACAGATACGATCAGTTATTTAAAGAATTCATATCTTTAAATCTAATTTTCTGCCCTTTGAAGGGAGGAAGCTTTTAATCGGTTCTGTTCGTTTGTCTGTCTGCTCGTTAGCAATCTAGCGTCCAAAGTTTTCAAGATATCATTTTCAAATGTTGTGGGACGGTAGATACCAATAACAGCTCAAGCTGGTTCAATTTTAATGAAAATTGGTTTAAGGTTAAGGTCACACTAAATGTAAACTTTTCTTTTTTTTTTTTTTAAACCCTTTATATTACCCACAATTTTTTTATGGATCGTCTTCAAATTTTAGAACAGTATACTAGGCCTCAGAAGGCATGAGTACCTAGGTTGGCTAAGCATTTGACCTTGACCTTCATTGTTAGCACCAAGGTCAAAGTTGACCTTGAAATAAAATTTCAAGAAACCATATTGAATAATATATCTCATGAAAAAGCATGGAGAGAGATTTTTATAATTTTTTTATTATCATTTTTTTTTTACGTCCTGCAACGATGCACTTGGTGGGAGTTGCCATCTCCGGATGTTTTTGTATACTTGTGTAATTTATAAGTCAATTACATTTTTGTCAAACATTCTGATTTAATTTTATCTCCTTCAAAACACCCACAATTAAATGTCTCTGAATTTCACATAGGCTCAAGGTTGGCTGCAGATTCCAAGTCTATTCCACAGACAACGCCCACGTGCTACGACGCAATTAAGCTACGCTGACTCACTCAGGATTTGAACGTGCCCTCTCAGGTGAGACAAGCTGCAGCTTCAACAACTCAACGAATATTTCAGGGGCCATGCGTGCAGCAGAGACATATTCATTAGGTGCTGCTAAAGAGCTGAGGCAACATGACTTTTGACCTAAACACCTCTTTACTCTTTACTTAACTGCTCCAAATCGCCTATCAAATACTATAAATCAGCACGTCACTTAGCCTCACAATCGACAGACAAGGGCGATTGATGTGTACTTGCAGCGATGGGAAGAAATCAGCTCTTTCCCTCTCCTATATAGATGTTTATCCCATCAAACAGTCCACGCTGCTTAGCAAATCTATAAGAAGAAAAGTGTTTTCTCAAACAGTTAGTGCTGATGTTGCTGCCTCATGTGTACAAGCATTATCACAAAAGCCTCCAACAATTCCTTTACAACCCCACAAAGTCACATCTCTGTAATTTGTTGTCTTTAAAAGGCTCGTCTTGTGCATTTTTTTGTCTGCTAGCTGTACTAAAGGTTACACAGACAGCCTGTAGTAAATGCCAACATCTGCCGGGGGCAGCTGGCCAACACTTTAACCATTAGGGGGAAAAAATCTTGCCCGCACTCATGACCTCAGCCCAAAAAGACTGACAGGACAAATCACTTTGCTTTCTATATGTATATTTGTCTTTTTTTTTTTTTTTTTAAAACAGTTATACTGTTGGGTGGAAAGACAGCCAGAGTAGTGGTTGATTGGATGATTATACACTGGGTTCCCATGATCTCATGACGATATTCCACTAAGCAGGAATTTAATGAAAGAAACACTGTCTGTAAAAACACAGTCAAAAGACCGCCATCACCATGACACACATTTGACATAAACACTTTTATTTTAAAAGTCAGCATATATTAAAAATTCCTGTCTGCTCTCAAACAAAAAATATCAGGTTGAAATTCTATTTAATTTATCTGCATAAAGCTCGCAGTTACTGAAATCGCAACATGAACTCCATTTGACTTAGTCTCATCCCTTGCTTTTTAACAGCTATGATTACATAAGAGAGAAGATCAGAAAAAAAGCACAGAAGAAGAAAATGTGCTTGTGTTGCGGAGTAATGGCTGTATTATGCAAAAAAAAAGTTGTCTATTAAGTGTTCAACACTGTACAGCATTTCTACCAATTTCACACACTAATAATACGGCAATCACTCTTACACTAAGAATTCCTAAAGGGCTTGACTGAAAAAAAATGGCACTCACTCCCACACTTGCTCTCTCCTTTGCTGTTCCAAATTAACATAAACCTGAGCTCTGTCAGAGTGGCCAGTGTACTCTCAGACATCATCAGTAGTTATTTGGTTCACATGCAAATGAAGGATTACATTCTGTATATGTCGACCCCCTTATGTGCAAGCAGGGGCTGGAACATAACTTCACAAAGGAACAAAAGATCTACATTAAAAACTGGAGAAAAAAAAAGGAGGAAGAACATGCAATACTACTTTGTCAGCAAGACATTTTTTAATCATCATTTTTCAAAGGGATTTTTTTTCCTCAACAAAAGTAAGAGAAAATATGTATATGTGTATAAAAAAGATTAGATCATCTGCATGGAAAAATGTCATGAATCAAACTGAAAAGTCCAAAATGTGGATGAGATAGATGCTCAGATACAAACCTGGGTTCTTAAATTGATCCGGGCTGTGTAGGTGCTGTAGGGGGGAGTTGCAGGCGGAGGTGGCATGCTCACTGTGCAGCATCTGAGCCGCTTGGGGCCCCAGGGAGCCATAGTCAGCAAAGGAGCAGGGCCCCCCCCTCTGGTCACTGGGCGCAGAGTAAAACCCATAATCGGGGAGGCCTGGGAGATACAGTATAGGGTGGGGAGGGGGAGGGGAGGGGACTCCATCATTGTGGAAATCAACTTGTTCATTGTCATAGTCAAAGTGTCCAGATTGATAAGCATAGCTCGATGGTGCTTTACACCATTTTAAGGTCACATCCTTATATTTTGTCTGCTTTAGTTGGCCCTCCCTGCCCTCCCTCCCCAGCAGCTCCTGCCATGTGGCCAGACCCCCTGGCATATGGTCCGTGTTTGCTATGTTCAGCTATATTGTATATACACTAACTTGAAAATAATGGACGTATAAAATAATTCCATGAAAGGATATAATTAAAAACTGCTCATTAACTTAATTGAAATGGACCAAAAGCAATAAATACAAAATACACAGTAAGGCCACAGCTTTGCATAACTGACCTGTCCCAGTGTTTGTTTGCAAGCATTAATGAGTGAGCTAAAAAAATAAATTTAAAAAAATCTAAGAATCAGGTCAAAGCAGGTCAATACATTTCTCATTTCAAACCGACAGTTCTTACTTGACGTACCTGGAGGAAGCTTTTGTCATTTAAATGAAAAGAAACACAGAGCGCACTGATCGATAATTAATTTAAACCCCTCGTTTTTTTTTGGACCAATAAAAACTGATAAGCCCTTTATGTGAATGAGATACAGACACGTTCATGTTTATTGATGATAAGAATTCTCAAGTGTACTAAGTACTCTGAGCACGTCTTAGATTGGCCTCTTCGAATTCTTTCTTTGACACAGATGGTGGATTATCAACAGTTTAGAAAATGTCATTCAGCAATAAGTCGTGCTGACATTTATTGCTTGTTCTCTTAATCTGTGGCAAGCTGCTCATATAAAGAGTGCAATTAAAAGAAACTGCTCCTTCTCACACCTCTTTGATAAGAGAGTTAATCTACTCAGGGACTGAGATTGGTGACACCGGCTTTTCCATGCTGGGTTTCCCCTGCTGTGTGTTTGTTTTTTTATTTGGGTCCTGGAGCGAATAGCCATTCAAAGCCACTTCACCTCTACCCATTCAGAGTGAGACAGTCCACTTCTGCCAAATGGAAAGTAAGCACCAGCCATGTTTCTCCCCGCCAATGCTTTTTAGCACTCTGATCTCACCACTTGTGGGCTGTCTGCCCACTCATCAAATTATAGGCTCCAAATAGGGCAGGCTTCCCACGTACGTCACATAAAGCCTGACACATTGAACAAAGCTCAAGAAGCAATCATTCCATTTACTTCACTTAGAAAAATGTCACTGAAAATTGATTGGCCTTGCTAATGAGGAAAAGCTGGATCAATGGAATAATTATAATGGGGAAAAAACATTGACAATAGCACAAACCACGTTATTAGGGATTCATAAGGAATCCATTCCAAATATATCACCAGTTTAAAACGGTGCAAACTCGCCTTGTGAGTGTACAATAAAAAAAAAGTCACTTTCATACGATATAAAACCGACAATAAAGGCAGCTGAAAATGAACCATATTGTAATCAGTGTGATCTTGTGAAGTAGCAGCATTAGGAAGGTGTAGATGACATGCACACTCTCGAGTAGATGTAGGTGATTTGCTGGATTTAGGTTGATAATTACTGTTATTATTGTTTAGACAAAACTGACATTAAACTACGGTATTAGGGCTACTGAAGCAAAAATAGTATTAAAAGCAACCAGCTGAAGTGGGTGCATCTTTAAACCTGTGGTCAGGGTTGACATGAAAAATAACGAGAAGCCTTTAATTTGAGGTGAGGTTCCAACCCAGTGAGACCCTTTGTGTCTTTCTAAACAACTTTCCTACTTACCCAGAAAACTAAAGTTTTATGTGAACAGAAGACTTTTTTTTGCTCACTGGGAAGAAAATTTGTTCAAACGTGACAACTGCAACCACCAGTTGCAGCCAGAGATCTTAAAATGATGTTGGATGATACTCAAAGAAGCTCACGACAACAATAAATGGAAAACTGCAACACAACAGGCCAAAAAACATACAACAATCAACTGGGTTGAGGATCAGATGCAGATCCATACAGTTTATCATTCATTAAAAAAAGAAGAAGAAAAAACCCAAACACATGCCAAGGACAATAAACACCAATCTTATGCAATTTAGCCTTTAAAAGTATCAATTACCACAAACTGGGCAGGGCTCGGTTAGAGAAAAATAAGGGAATAAGGCGCTGCAAATACTGGCAAATAAAATCTGAAACATTTAGAGCTCGAGGTTGGTGAGGGAGGCTCAGGTAGGAAACTGGCTTTGTTTGGCACAGGAGCACAACAGAGACACAAACATGCAGGCCCACACTCGCAAAGCCATATATTTTCATCAGTGGCTATCTGATCTGTTATGCAGGACGAGAATGGGCAGAGTGTGCCCACAGCTGCATGAGTATCACCGATCATATCGCTGTGCCTCAGACCGTCCCACTATTAATATTCACACAATCTATCCAGAACAATGGGCCTTTCTTGGACTCCTTTTTTCCACTGGCCACTAATTGGATGTAATTACTCATCTACAAAACAAATGAGCGTGTTGAGGTTGCCTTGGAGACTATATCAGGGGACCCAGCAGTGCGAATCGTTCGCAGGGCTTCATTTATACTGATAATTATCTCCCCTGCCCCCACCCTCCTTCCCTTCTGCCCTCAGTGACCAAAACCGGCTGTGAGGCGATAGAGAGGGGAGTGTCTTGCAGTCATCTGTTACTGACATCATTGGGGTGGCTCTCTTTAAGTGGATAAATGCCCTGTTCTCAGTCCCACTTTGCCAGGTGACTGCCTTTAAGGAGGAATCACAAACCTTGAAAGTAGTCTTCTTTTTTTTCCCACAAGTTGGAAAATAAAAGAACCCCTTAATCAGACTGATGATAAAATATGGCCTCGTGGGTCTTCAGGATGTGAAAAGGTTTACCAGGAGTCTTTGTCGAGTTTGGGATCATTCTCATTTTAAAACCAGAGGAAAACACTTTGTCCACATCTTCTACTGTGCAAGGGTTCGCTAAAAGGCCTCTGTTTGGAATTCTGATCGTCACCAAAATATTGACTTTTCATGTGCAAGAAGCTTTGAATATACATGAACATATCTGTTATTTACGCAGTCAACAAATACCAGGCATCGGGGAATATAAAAATCTATCACCAAGTTCTGCAAATAGAAATTTTCATGCAGCCACTCCTCCCTTTCCCTTGCGGCACCAGCAAGATTCCTCGGTGGCCATCAAACCACATCACTCTGCAGAAGATGTCAATAAACCTGACATGCTGCTTCTCAAATTAGCTTTGAATTTTAGAGCTACCATAATTAGCTTTTTCATTTTCACCAATGTCATTTAAAAATAGCGTGAAAGAAACTAACAGCTCTTTTGCTGTCTAGCCTTGCTTTCACTTTCCATTTGAAATAATCTTTTCTGAATGAATGGCTGAGTAATTAACAGCACTAGACACCCTTTTCAGAGAGCACAGACATTTCATAAATAATACATATTTAATGTCTTGTCATTTTGTGTTCAGAGAAGCTTGGCTAATGAATTTTAACAGATGATTTCTTCTTGCATTTACTCACCCATACTGAGGCCTCTGTTTTCTTTACTTTTCATTTTATGCCTGCTCTTGCCTTTTCTTGCCACTCGTTCCCGTAACGGGCAAACTCAACAGAGATATGGATTTACCTTGGGGAACGACTTGTGGAAAGTGCCAAGCGCCAAGAGAAAGTGTGAGCGCAGAATCACGGGCAAAACAATGTGCAACAGAGAAAGAAATCCGCTTGCAATAATTTGCAGCAGCAAAGCCCAGACAGGCCATGCTAAATGATTTTAATGCAGATTTTAACCTGTGAGGGATCGGGTCTGGTTGGGACTGAGAAAGGGCGCTCGGTTATCGACAGTCGGCGCAGATTATCCCATCGTGAGCAGCCCCAGAGCTGACAGCGCTGGCCTTTTGGCTAAACACATTTTTTTCAAACATGTCTGGTCAGGCTTAAGTGGTCTGAAGAAATCTAAGACTCTCTGTGAGTGAAATCTGAGCGCGATGCTGGCTACGTCTAATGGTCATTTAGACACAGAGGGAAGAATATATGAATAAATCAAAGAGGAACCGACTCTTAGAGCAATGCTTACTCAGAGATTGTACGTTAATGGGTTGCTAAATCTCACATCCATTTATTTCACGTGTTATTGTTAGGGTGGAAAAGACTGCAGATGCTACTTTTGTCTGCTCCCTCGTTCACAAAGGACCATCACAGCAGGGTCGCATGTCTGAGTTTGCAGTTTTACTCCGGATGCCCTTACCAACACAACTCTAAGGGGATTTTTGTCTCTGACTGGAAGTAAACCAGCAACCTTTCATTTGCACATGAACATGTAAACCACTACAGTATGTAGCCACACAGTGTGGAGAAAACTATGCGCTTCTTTTTGCAAAGTAAGCATTCTGCAGTGTTCTGCAATAACCACATAATGCACTATCGTATCGAACACATACTATATTTCTAAGCTGAAGTCACAGAACTGACAGCAAAATACCTTCCTAGCATTAAGTTTTCTTTGAAGAGTGTGTTATGTATGCAGCCCCTGGAGGGCAGAGCGGTGATGTCCCCGAAGGCCTGTGCCTGTAACCTCAGAGCATCTGCTCCCCACAGCTGTGAACCACCGCTTTGTGGTGGAGGTGCAAAGGGACGCTTTGCCCTCCCCGATGTGTCAAATCTTTCCCTGGGCCTTAGACAAAAACCCGAGCAGGATGGGCTTGGCATGCCTGCTCATGTTATTTTGCAGCAAATACATGTAAAGTGCTTCTGGCCTCAGAGCTGAGCTCTGCAGATTAGCATCTGGGACAAATGGACCCATGCTCACTAAGAGCCAGACTGATTAAGCCTCGTGCACATAGCCAGTCCTACTCTCCTCTCAGGCACTGCAGAAGATCACAGAGCTTGTTGGGAGGAAATTGATAATAATCTTAACTTGGAAATGACTGTCACTTTTCCTTTCTTTTAATCGCTGGGAAATAAAAGAGGTGGAAGGAGAAGTGAGATGAGAAAACGTGAGATCAGAACAAAGAAGAGGAGCAGCTAACTGAGGGGAGGAATGGGTTTTAAATGATGTGACGACTATCCTAAATCCCAATAAAACTGGCAGGGCCACCTCTGCAATTTATACTGCAGCACAATTTATTCATAGGGCTGGCCACAGCCACTCTATTTCAGTTTCGAGCACCTGAGTCAAGTCAGACATACTGTACATAGCAAGTACCCAGACCTGTAAATGCAGTTAGATGTGCTTTGTGTACACTGCAGGTAGAGCAGAGATCTGAGACTGACATTTGAGCTTCTCAGAAAGCTCAGAGGGACTCAGGAAAACACTCAACCAGAGTACACTGGGACCTTTGAAGTTCCCTGGACTGTCAGAACCATCTGCATCAGTTGCATTTTCTCAGTTTTCATCTGACAGCGCACAGGAGATTTCACATAAGTCTACTTTAAAATGGAGAAAGAGTACCACAATGAGGAGGAAAGAAGACCTTAAAAAGAATGGCTAAATTACTAACTTTCTCCACGTGTTTTATTTGTTAGATATCCATTTATAATATTCAGAGTGATGTTCTCAGCGTGCATTTCAATGGTCAGGTTGTTGTTGACATGTATGTCTAATTTTTACCATTCAGTTCCCCAATAAACTACCTGTCGGTCTCAATAACTGTGGCAACAATGGCTCTTTTTCTCTATTTACTGGTTTGTTCTTCACATACACAGCAGAGGTTAAAGTGTACGTGTTTAAAATACAGGCAAATAAGTAATTTCCTCAATGTTAGCCTTAATATACAGATGCTCAGCCTTTCCAACTGCTACAATACGACTGCCTTTTAAAACCTCCACTGGCACCCAGTCATAGCTTGATACCAGCCTAAAAATCCAAGTATGGACTGGCACCTTTCCACCTCCAGGCAATGGTAAACTCTGTCAAGTAGCCACATCTCTCTGATCTACCTCTCGCCTGAAGCTAGTTTCTCAAACGTCCCCAAAAACACACATCAAGACTACCCCTCAAGCGTTGTTGCACTTGAGAGGTGCAAGATACTACCTGATGGGGATCAGAGTAGCAAAAAAAACCACCTCTTCAAATGCACACCAAACACCAACCTTTTGCAAAAAAACCCATTTGGAATTACACCAATCACCGCTTTTGCTTTTTATTAGCCTGTCTGAGTAGTAACCGTTAACTCTGTGTTTTATTTCCCCCCCCTGCTGACTGGCAGTTTTTATTGCCTGGAAACAGGCAAGAAAGGTAGTGCAGTAGTGTTAAAATATATAGTGCAAAAAAAAATAAGATTAAGCAATAAAACACATGGTAATAGATCAAAGAAAAAGTGGCACAGGCCCACTTAGCTGTGTCTATGGTTTCCTGCAGGAAGCAGGCCACTGCCATCCAAAATACACCTTGTCATCAGCAGTGGTCTGTCGCACAGAGAGAGGTCAGCATGCTGTCATTCTGTCTGCTGAGCACTGGGAGTCGGGCGAAAGTGCCCTCTGTCACTGATGGAAAATGTCTTCCTCATTTTCACAACACTCTCTTTGTGTATCGCTGCCAATCTCCAAACAAGCCTCGACCTACACAAAAAGCTTTCCTGTAGCATTCCACTTATATCTCGTGATTATCAAGTGTGCATTTTTACTTTTATTTAAAGCCTGTGGCATCCGGTTCAGGTGAAATATCATCGCCAATTCTTCTCTCCTCCTGGGTCAAAGTCCACAAGCACATATATAATATGTGGTGCTCTATGGAAACTGTAGGTGGAGTCAAAGCACATGGAATCCACATGTACGTCTGCACTAAACGTGGAGAATTTAGCAAAAATGAAAGCAAGAGCATTGCTATTCCTGGACTGACACCCCGGGCCGAGCGTGCTGCAAATTAAATGTTACGACGGGATGGAGATGCAGCAACGTTCCCAGATGACACAAACAGAGAGGAAGGTCAAGTCTAAACAACCTGTGTCCTCTGTTTGGTTTGTGTCTGCGCAGAGAGGAGAGCACTCCATGTATTATTCCACGCTGCGTGTTAATGGCGTCATCTTGAGGACTTCTAATAAATCATTTGCGACTCAAAGCCACGAGATGGAGAGCTGCTCTCGTTGGATCGTCAAGAGGCATTTGTTAAGTTTTTCTCCCGAGAACAGAGCGGATACTAAATGGCAACAATAAAACAGAATACAGCTGTTTTAGATCTGCTGACATTTTATGAGCTCAGTCAAATTATGCTCATATTCCACATTTTGCTGCTGTTATTATTGTTGTTCCATTTTCTGCTTTTCAGACACATTCTGCCATTTTTCTAAAGAGTTCTCCTTAAACTGTCTCGTGGCTGTTTAAGTACTCTAAAACAGGCCCATGATGTCACTGTTTTTCACTCTGACACCCCTCCCCCTTCGCCCCTGTTCATAATCATTTACTTGTCTCCCTTCCATTTGCAGCTGTCAGAATTAAACTGTACATAATAGCTGCCATCACGTCTCTTGCTTCCTGGCTGCTGCTAACCCCAAATCAACATTCCTGCTTCTTAGTGATGTTCATTGCAATTGTTGGTTAAGTTCTTTGTTTTCAAAATACAAAATCAAATAGCTTGATGTGAGAGAAAGAGCATCTGATTGGCTTCCAGTGTTCCCTCTGTTGATTTGAATTAAGTTCAAATGAGAAGAAGAGCGTGAGCTTGCTTGTCTGCATTCGTGTGTGCGTGCGTGCAGGTAGTGTGCGCCCGTACTGTAGCTGTCAGTGTGCTCATGTGCAATAGTGTGCATTTCACATCACAGCACATGTCATTAAACACCAATTGTCTCCTGACTTTATATCTGTAAGCCACTGCACAAACCAGGCAACATCTGAGTTACAATTAAAACACATTTGCTCCAACAAGCTTCAAATAGTATGTCTGATTAGGAAAGACAGTTTTTCCTCACTGCCTGGAGGCTGTGTGTTCAGTCAGGGGAGCTATTATTGACAGCTATTGAATGATCTACAGTTGTAAGGGTGGGGGAAAAAACAGGATGTCTAAATGAAGCCGACAAGTTGATCAATGCTGTTTAAGACAGAAAGAAACTTGCATCCTGTTTTTTTGGTACAAATCTCTTGGCAGATATTCATCTGCTTGCGAATGGGGTGTGTGCTGTCAGAACGCTTTCCTCGAGTGCGTGTGTACTTAAAGTTGATCTCTACAAGCAGGCAGCTAAAGCACTGACTAATCTTTCCAATTTCCCTATTAAACGTCTGTATTTACAGATATAGAGCAACACAGGATAAGCTGACGTTCGTAAAGAACCGACACAACGGTGATCACAAAGGCACCCGAGGTTCACGGTGCTTTGATGATCAGGTTGTAAGAAAAGTGTCTGGGAGCAAAGATGACTGCCATTACTGTACTCCACTGCTTTCTCCTCATTTATTTCTTTTAAGAGACAATCCACCATTAGACCAAACATTACGCAACTTAGTTTAACCTAAATGACAAATATCTGGACGAGGCAAAGGAAAATGTCCATTCGGGTAGTTTAATACTGAGACAAACTGGAAATTCATTACCTAGCTTCATGGGTTACAATATTCTCAATTTTTGAATCTGAAAATATTTATAGACATACTCTGAGAAGAAGATATTAAGGAAAGACTTTTTTATTTGCCCTAAGCTGCTTTAAGATCAGATTTTCTTGCATGTGTAACCATTTCTTATTAATGCTAAAACCCTGAGAGCTTCGAGTACAGATGTTTTAGACCGCGGATCGCCTCTTCATTAAGGTTTTGCTTCAGAAATTTCCTCCTGGGAAGACTTTTACTGTCTCAAAAGTAAACAGAGCTATGTTATCATACATGAGCGGAATTCATATTAAAATTTGTCGTGCTTTGTCATCAGCCCTTAAAAATCTTCCAGATGAGAGAATTGGAATTAAAGCTGCCGGTTCATGTTTTAGAGGGATCTGGAGCGGCTAGGGCTATGTCTGAAAGGATGTGTATGTAGATATTTTGGATTAAATATGTATGTGAGCCTAAATTCAAAATGTTGCCAAGTGTGTTGGGGGCTGAGGGAACTATGTCTATGGGGAGAAGCAGAGCAGGAGAAGTTGAAGAGAGCAGCAGCCACACAGAACATGGACAGAGCGTTTACCTGGCCCTGTGCTCTGTGGGTACGCCAAGTAGCCGCCTCTTCCACGGGCCCCCCTACCTGAGCCACGCGCTGCCGCTACTGCCGCCGCCGCCACCGGTCCATATGCTGTCGCTGGGAAGCCTGCAGGCACATATACACACACATATACACACGCACATCACTTCGTGCACAGAGATGAGTACCTCCCAAAGCTGCAGGAGAATGTTGATACCAGTGCTGAGCTACAGGATAAAACTATAGCTTTCACAGACAGGGGCTCGTGTTAGGTCGACATCTGTCAGCAGTCTCCTACAGAACACAGAGTGAGATTCAAAACCCCGCAGACCTGCTCGATCCACACACACAGAAACAAAACGATAGCCACGAGCAACTCACGGAATAAAACGAGCTGGGAAAAAATAGAGACACATAGGTCAGCTCTGTCAAATCCAACCTGGCACATGAGAAGGTTGAGATTTTAAACAAATCACCTAGTAACTCAAATAAACAATCTCCAAATTGTTTCGTATACACAACATTTGATTTCTATGTATTCAAAATGTCATGTTTAGCAATATAATCCACATCCTCTTACTGTAAAGACTATATCTTTGGACTCATACAGAAAAATATGCTGATGACGATACATGTAAGAATGAATATATGAAAAATGTATGACTTCAAACTATATAAAGGTACATTTCTGCAAATGTGTAGGACTGTATTCAGCTACAGCACAAACCCGTGTAAGATCTCTGATTACATTAGTGGAAGAATTTGGCTCTGGGGGTGTTTATGTCACATGCTTTGGATGAAAGATTATAGCCACTTCTGAGCTGCATAGACATGGGCATAATGGCCCTACCTCTGGGGACCATCCCTGCATTTTGTTCGGGAGTGCTCCCAATTACAGTGAGTGTCTATGGAATCAGAATAATCCACTGTAATGCAGTCCACATTTTGATTTTTTTTGTCTGGCTATTCAGGTGGAACATATGTAGCAGAGAAAAACATTTCCCACAATCAGACGAAGGCATCTCTTGGATGATTTGTCACTCAGAGATTTCCATCTGTGAGCTTATGTGAAGACTGAAGAAGTCTTTTGTGTTTGTTTATTCTCATGTAAATACTTTACTGATGTAAACATTTATACCCCGACGCTGAGATTCTTTAAGCTCGCCACTTTAAACCACATCTACAGCATACACTCACTCAGAAATCAGGCAGTTTGTGATACACTAATAAAATCAAGGCTTTAATTCCATGCAAATATAAATCCACTTTTAAAGGGTCTGATTATTCCAACAAATATCAGCCTAATAATCAGACTGTAATTAAGCCAACACAGTATCTGTGAATTGTAATTACATTGTTGGCCTTAATGAACACAGTAGCTAGAGGTGGCTGACAGAGACTAGTCCATGCCCAGGGCTTGGGCTCTCAGCACAGGAATGGCATGTCATTAGTATGGGTGATGAGATTCCTCACTCTGGGCTCAACACCTTCTATGCCTAATCAGCCTCCTAAAATTATCTCCACAGGAAATGCTTTCCTCACTAGCAAAGAAATGATCTCCAAATTCCCTCAATTGGATTTTTTCTTGATTTTTTCCCCCCCTCCTTTAGTTGATATGTGTGCATGTGTGTTTTTTGTGTGTTCTGGCTATATTCTGGAGACTGTGGTTTAGACATTACAAAATGGCACAAGATACCTCAGAGGATTATTTTTTTTGAATGCTGTAGAGGTGAGAGGAGCACCAGCGGGTGACCTATTTTCCGAGCCAGCCTTGTACTGCTATTCCACGAAGAGGGACTCACACAAAAGACTGATGAGACAGAGGGAGGGATGGGGGGGAGGTGAGAGGGCAGGGTCAGATGAGCTGCAGCCAAAGAGAAAAACACATAGCTTTTCATCAGCCGCCCGAGAAGGAGGTAATTCACAACTCTGTCGACACAATATGACCATGAATGTGCGAGTTGGGTGTGAGGTGCCATCATGCTGCGACTGGTAGGCAGGTGAAGAAGAAAAAGAAATGCCACTTTTCCCCCGACTATCTAACAGCTCAGGAGAGAATAACAGACTGAGGTAGCATGGTGAAAGGAGAAAAAGGACACACAAAAGACAACAAAAAAGGCAACTTAAATCCACCCCGCCTACGCTACTGCAGCCGCAGCACACCTGAAAACGACTCCAAGAGCTAATCTCCGCCTCTTTTCACTAAAACACAAATCGACTCTGAAGCTATGCTAATGACGGCCATGCACCCCTGAATTTCCACTTACAACGTCCCTCATGGTTGATGTGCACAACAGTGCACTCTCCACCTCTTTCTCTCTCGCTCCCTTTTTCCTAAGTGGTGAATCTATCTTCCCCTCACTGCCATTGTCATGACACCCCCAATAGACCCACTGGCTTGGAAGTTAGTTGCGGGCAAAGTTGTGGTGAGAGATTAACTTTGCAGGATTAGGTGGGTTAATTAATAGATGGCTGCTGCTCATTGTTTTGTGCTCACGCTGTAAGAAGCCACCCAAGAGAAGCGCTGCAGCATTAAATCAATTTCATGGCCCTTTTATTACTGAGGAGATAAAGCCAATATTTAGCTTTCTATTCTTCACAATTATTGGGCCCCTGCTTTGCCACTTGAGTGGCTGCGCTTGGCTGGGGACAAGGACACATCTGTTTATGAGCTGTGGAGGCCCGGGGGCCTTGGTGTCCGGACTCCAGGGAACTGTCCTCAGCTTTCGCTCCTCACAGAAATTCAGCCTTCCTCGAGAATGCTTCGTCGAGAAGGAAGAAAGATTAGACCTAAAGAAAGATGAGGACTTTCAAAACTGCCAGACGCTGGCTCTTGCTAAACAAAAGGATTGCATGGTCTCAAATATTTATATGTACAACTACAGTTTGTCAAAACTCCTTAGTTATTATTCTCTGTAGTAATGCTAACTTAAAGTCTTACCTGACCATGCAAGTCTTTCCTTTACAACTTTCACATTAACTTCTAATAATTTCTTCTGCTTGAACTGCCACCATGATATACAGCATGTAAACATATCATTCACTGCATAAAATGAACTTTTGGTTAAAGGAACTCAGTAAACAGAATACCATATCAAATACGTCACATCATTGGATCTATGCTGAAGGTGCAAAACGTGGATCCAGAGCACTATACTTTACTACTTTATGTCTATGAAGTGGCATTTTTCTTGGGTGCACGGCAGCTCCTCTTCTAGCTGCACCTGTATTTTGTGAGTCTCTGTGAAGTTGACTGTACTGAAGTAGGTGGAGAGGCGCAGTAGGGGCAGTGTCATCGGTGATCAAACCGCACAGTGCAATTTTTCTGTCAAGGATTTCTGGGATTTTTGCTTGTTGGAGTCTGGGTCAACAGTTTTGTTTTTTCTATTACAAACTGTCAAAGCCCTTTAACAGTAATATGATATCCAGCAAAGGAGAAAAAAATTAGGAGAAGTGGTTAGTAAAATTAATTCTCGCCACTTCTAAAAACACTGATGTGCCTCTTTTTGCCTGATGTTGCCATGTTTTCAAGCTAACCCTAAGTCAGTTGATTCATGCTGACTCTTAAATATCGATCTATCCAGACAATACTCTTTTTTCGACTTGATCTCGACTTAACCAATGCGCCATTTCTGATACATCTCTGCAGATCTTTTCTGGCACACTGCCTTTCTTGCCACAGACTCACTTTCTGAACCCATTACTCAGAGAACGTCACAATGAAAAGTTGTTGCATTATGCATCAATAAGGTCCTATTTATGTCCTACTAGTCTGACAACAGCTTGACTGATGTTAATGTAATCTGCACTGTTCTTTGGCCCAAAACTGCCAGCAGCAGCTCCCCTGTCATTGACAAAGCAGCTCCATCAGTCACAGAGCACTCTCCTCATTTCTCCTATAAGAAGAGTGTCAACTGACGAATGCACAGGAGGAACCCAGGGACGGAGGATGCTTCTATGGATATGGATCAAATATGCTCAAACTTTAAAATCTTTATGAAACTGAAAACTATTAAAACCAACAACACTATAACTTAATTTTTAAGTGGAAATCTAAAATGCTGTCAATACAATATATAAACATGGTCTCTTTAGAAAGTGTTAGTATTGCTCTGCATCAGTGTTTTCAAGATTTTAACATTAAATTTGGGATTAGACAAGCAGCTAACCAGGATTAGCTCGCTGGCTAGCAGACTTTTCATGCTAAGATTCTTAACACAGTAGCTTGGTTCGACAAAAGGGGCCGGCGAACAAGGCTTTCAGCCTGCTACAGCCAATTTCGGAGGGCAGACAGAAGGAGTAAGACAGATGAACAGCGAAGAGCGCTGATGAGTGAGACAGATGAACCGAGAATACCAGCACACATCAGTAGAAGACAAAGAGAGGAAAGGACAAAGATAATGAGAAATAGAGGGAGACATAAGGCCAGGACTCTGGTGTGCCATTCATTTTCATGGAATTCTGGTTTGAAAAAACCCCCATAAATCTCCTCATTTAGGTAAATACAGAAACAGAGCAATAAAATGACACATTTGATTTTGTTAGTGTTAATAAAGTGAAGGTTTAACAAGAAAAAAAATCTCATGCAAATTAAAAAAAACAATCTTCCTTTTCAAAATATTCAATTATTGATTAATTGCCACTTAAGAAGGCCAAAAATACATTACATTATATACATTAAAATACAATATATGTCTTAACAGTAGTTTTAGTAATGTATGGATTGCATCATTTTAAAATGCAGTAAATTGCCTGGTGTGAACCACCTGTATGCTTTAACTCTCCTTCCGTGCTGCACATCTCTGATAAATTGCTGCATTAATTTTAAGGCCAAAACCAACTTTTACAAACAGGTACGAGAGCGCAGACTATCATTAGCATCACAGTGGATTCCTTTTTCACACATCGGGTTTAAACAAGTAGGAAAACCTTAAATTTATGGAATTCACATAGTAGTATAGACTACCTTTTTGGTAGTGCTTCAATAACCATGAGGTTGATGAGTGATAGCTGATAAGTTACACACCCACACACATTTATCAAGTTAACGCTGGTAGAACACACTTTGTATGGTTGAAAGGTTAAAAAACAGCTTGAAAAAACATTCCCCTCTAAGGTACGAGGCCAGGACTGAAAATGATTTAAAAAGCAGCCAATATTCAAAGAACAACTTTGAAACAACTTCAAAAAGCCTGCAGAGCACTAAAAAAGGAAAAACTAGATGAAAGTATGGCCTTTCGAATCCAAAATATAAAGAAATTATGGGTCGCTTCAAAGTTCAAGGAAATCTTACAAATAAATCAAAATATTAAGTTGCATTAAGGACATGTTCATAATTCAAACAGAGGTGAAGAAGTAACAACCCAGAAAACAAGAGGCTAAATAATTATAAAACAATAATAATATATTAAATAAATAATAAGAATAAATTTAAAAAATAGCTGAAAGCAGCAATTTTCATCTGCACTTTAATCTAAAATTGATCTGCTGTAAAGTTGGGTGAAATTTAGGAGAATATTTCTACATTTGAAGCGTAAATGTAAACCGTTCAACAGATTTGGAGTAAAGAAAGTAGATAAAGAATGTGTGTCTCTGTAATTTTAGGTTGAACTTCCTTTTTGATTGATGCTGATTCTCATCAAAACTAACCTGATTTTGTAATTACCTAAGCAAACAAACAATCACATGTTATGGACACATGGAGGAGAGGTGTAACATGGCCAAAGAAAGCCTGGTGAAGCCTGATCATTTTCTTCTGTGAAACTGGGTATAAGCGTTTTGGTGGCAGATGGGCTCAGAGTGGCCTTCTGGTTATGTTTCTGAATTGCATTTGCATCATTTGAGTGTTGTTGAGTTTTTTTATTTAGTTTATTCAGAATAAATTTGGTTTAGCTGACGCTCAGCGCTGCTTTGCATAGAGAGGTCTACACTGCTCAGTAGTTTGTATGTCTTAAATCAGGGGTGTCAAACTCAAATACACAGTGGGCCAAAATTCAAAACTGGAACAAGGTCGCGGGCTAACATTAATATTTATTGAAAAAAAAAATCTTCCTCCAGATTTAAGAATGAATCTCTCCTTATGGACTCAAACTTTGCTGAAAATCTGAATATGGAACAAACAACGCTTAATACTAAACAATATATATATTAGCTGTATAATACCAGTAGGCCAGCTCTAATAATAATTTGTAATTAGGCTGCGGGCCAAATTTGGCCCGCGGGCCAGAGTTTGACACCTATGTCTTAATAATAAAAAGGATGACTCATGGAAGAGATCTTAGCAAATTCATTGTAAAATAAAGAAAAGGAAATTGTAAATGACCTATAAGAAGTTCACTGTAAGACACTAAGAAGTACAACAGAAGTTGTAGCCGGGCCAGTGAAGCACACGGCTGCCTTGTCATGGGTTGAGGGAGGCATTCTGTCAGAAATGGAAAACTGACTCCACTACACATTTTGCTTCATCAATAACATTTGATAAGATATAGAGAAACATATAGAGACAAATAAACAAAACAAAAAGAAAGAAAATATTTATCAAAGTTACCAAAGAGACAGCCACCTAGCAAGACATCTTTTCATCTCCAGACTGACAAGTGTCCTATTGTTGTCATCCGTCAGTGTGACTTTGTTGTTGTTGAAAGCATCTCTGGGTTGTTGTTATCAAAGGCATAAATCACAGAGCTGGAGAGAGCCAGGTGGCTTTCATATGAACTGCTGCACACATGCTCACGTCTCACCTCTCCTCTGATCAGAGGAGACCTACAGTACACACAGAGAGTTCCCCTCGCTTACAATGCAGAGGCTAGGGTCTGGAAATGAGCCAGAGAGACAGAGAGAAAGAGCATTTACATGCACACAAGTAATTCAATTATAACCAGACTAATGCAATACACATATTATTGCAACTCTCATGTAAACACCTTAACCAGGTTATCTTACTCACATTAAAGTCCTAATCAGAGTAAACATAACTTGATTAACAGAGCTGGGTTGCATGTCAGTCATTCAAATTAATCTCGCCGTGTTTATGTCTGGTGTCTTTCAATGCTTGGAATCGGTGCATGCGCCACAAAGGACAAAGGAGAACACAGAGCTCCACGACGAAGGTTTCAAACAGAATCGTTACAGGATGAAAGAATTAAACAGGTAAATAATCACTTAGATGATGCTCCATCGAACCCTAAGCCAGATAAGTGGTTAGGAAACTTGATGGGATATTGGATGGATGGAGAAATGGTTACACAGACAGTGACAGAGTTTCTTGCCTTATTGTCTTATAATGCCTTATTCCTCCCATCTGTTATTTCCCTACAGCTATTTCCCTTAGGTCTACAGGCTAGTATCTTAGTATCTAGTAACATTTTCTTGGATCAGCTGATTTGTAACAGATAGTCTAGTGTGAAAGCTTAATAAAATGACATTTTTTCAAATGGCAGTCTGCAAATATTACTGGTACTTTGTTCGCTCTGGCAGAGTACAGTCCCAGCATTTGTTGCCAATTGTTGTCTGTTTATATTTTTCTCTTGATAAGCGGTATATCACAAGTTATGTTGCCTTGGTTGGTTTCAGTCTACCCACCCAGAGTCATTTTGGAAAGTGAAACAGAACTGAGAGGTCCCAGAATAATTCACATTTGCTCATTTGCCTGGCAAAACTAGGCTATAAAAAGCCTACAGCATCAATAAAAGACATATTCTAAAAAAACAAGTTTTCGAAATCAAATATCTCAGCTGAATTTAACGATTCAAAATTCATGTTTACAAACTAAATGCAGGGAAGCGAATCTTGCACCGGTGCCACATAGTATAGCTGCATCCAGCTTTGTTTAGTCTAAACTATTATGGAGCCAGCTCAATAAAACAATATTAAAGTAAGAGGTGACATGTTAAAAATAGCAGTGTGCATCTATAGGCTCAAATCCTTATCGTCAAAAGCAACTGGAGTTACACTCTGGCATAGGATTGACTATAAGTGGATTTTAATCGTGTGATGCATTCATGCACTGTTTAAGTGTTTCAGTCACTATACAAATGCCAGTAATGACAGATCATCAAACAGCTGATATCATAATATAATATAAGCAGTTAGACTTTACTGTGTACTTTTCCTGATGTTCACAAAATGACACATTTTCCAAAGTAGGTGCATGCATTCACAGTGTCTAAAAGATTTAAAGGTATAAAATTGGGAGAACAGTCAGTCAGCCACATAAAAAATAAATGGTTTAAATATTTGAACACATTTTGACAATTTTGTAATTCTGCAATGTGGTGCAGAGATTAGAAATGTTGGATTTGAAGTTTCCTCAGGTCTTGGTGATTCCAAGTTGGCTGCAGATCTTAAATAGATACAGCATTGCGTGGTCAGTATGACCCAGTTTTGAACCTTTTTTTTAAAGGTCAGATTTTGGAAACAGACTGCTCTCTGTAAAGTAAAAACCACAGGGTACAAAATAAGCACCGCCTGTCAAGTGGTACAATGAGGTAATTTATTTTTGAGAGTGCACAGTTATGACAATAAAAGAGAGTGATGACAGGATAGTCCGGTGCCTCCTCCAAAGGGGAAAAATGAGTTGCAACACAGCACTGAATGATATGCTTTAGAGAGGATTTAAAAATGGATATACACAATACCACAGGCATTCAGCATATACATACATATAGCCTGCACTTCTTCACTGCAGACAGCAGCAATACATAGGCTCTACAACACCAAGACTGCCCACATCTCTACAGTACAAGAACAGTCAATTGCTCTGTCATATAGTCACACCTGACTTCATTTATATATCTGCGTATGTGCAGGTCAATATATCTGCGTTTGTGTTTCCCTCTTACTTTCTTTTTTAAACCAAAGGTAATGATTTCTGTAAGTAATGAAACAATTTGGCACACTGATCCTTTGCCAATGATGGCATCTGATGGGGGAAAGAAAGAGTCAATGAGAGAAGAGGAGTGAATCCAGACCTCAGCAAAGCCTGGCTTTACGCTGGTAATTGCACACGTATCTTTTGTCTTTTGACCAAATGATGAGGCCCGAGAGGAGATGCATATGTGTTAAAATTTAATCTGGGTAATCTTTCAGAGGCAAAGCAATAAAAAAACAAAATAAATAAAAATCTCAGATTCTGTTAGTCATAACTAAATCACATCTTCTCTGCCACCTGAAACAAAAACAATCTAAAATAATTTAGAACCCAACATCTTTTAATTCATAACGCACTGAAAAGACAAATCTGCAATCTCAGGAGAGCAGTGGTAAACATATAATGTATCTTTCTGTTGGGAAATTACTGCTCTTCATGAGAAGGTCAGAGGTGAGGAACGGGTGTGCTACAGACTAGCCTACTTGTGCTAGCAGTGTCTAAGTGATTTGCTCAAGGACACTTCAGTAGGGTGGATTCCTGCTGCCAAGGGGGCTCAATCCGAAGCCTTCCAGCTGAAGAGGAGTGTCCGTACCCATGCAGCCGTCTGTCAAAACTGCCCACTATCCACATTGCACACCTACAGCTTTACATATTTAGAAATCATTCATAAATTAAAAGCAGAAGAAACCGATGCAGCTGTACAACGGTGTGTGAGTGATTGTGACATTGCAATGTGATGTTATGCCGTGAGCTCAGGAAGAGCTCAGAGTCTTCTACTTCTAGTCTTTTAGCTCTCAGTGACAAGAGTGCTGTTTCTTTGTAGCTGAAGTGCATGGCAGCATAGCATCAAAGAGGACAAACTAGGCTCTTTATTGAAGTGTAGCCGCACTTTCGACCTCTTCTTTGTACTACTTCCCGTGCTCTTCAGTATAAAGGAAACTGCTCCTATGCTGCACAACTGATATAAACACATTGGGCTTCCACACAAGCCTCAATATAACTCCCAGTCACTCACACACCTGCAGCAGTTAAAGATGAAGCACTGGAGAATGAAACAATAAGGGACAGAAACAATGCATTTCAAAAAACAGAAGAGAAATCTGCCAGGATAGATAAGGCAGAGACATTTAAATCCATTTGGTCGAGGAAATTGTGAAACTGGTTTTCAGAATGAGACAGGGTTTTCGGTTCACAACCTTAATACCAAGGCAGTTTAGGATAGTGACTTAAATAGAGAGAGACAGACAGGAAGGACACAGATGTCTGACCTTGCAGTAGTGCTTATGTAATGGTCTGCTTCAGTGCATTTAACTGCAGTGCTCCTTTCCAACCTAGGATCAGTAAAGGCAACATGTCTCTGCAGTCCAATCTCCTCTGACATCAGTTCTGACACTTCGAGTGTATGAAAAGGTCTTGTGAGCTCCAAGTGAATCAGTTGTTATGGCCCTGCCTGTGTGGTCCCCGTGGAGCCAATCATACTAATTAAACTAGACTACTTAAGCCTCCTCTCATTAGTGTCCAAGTAAACAGCCTTAATTTTTTATGCATTTTAATGCCCATCTCCCAGTTCTGGGGGTGGTACTGAACCGGACAGATGAATGATGAAGGGGGGTAATTTCAGGTTTTCTCAAATGAAAGAGAGTGCACTGCGTGTCATTTTATCATTCAAGTTAAATATGTGTTGGTGGATTTGAACTATGCTTCACCATATCTCGTACAGTCAAACTCACCTTCTCAGTGATAATTCATTTAAAGGATAAAAGGATAATATGTGATATAATATGTAAACATGATCTTAAACCCGAGCTTTTGCAGACTTATTATATTTTTGGCCAGCTCCATGGTTACACAATCTAGCACTGCTCCAGATACCAGGGGCAAGTAGGGTAAAATGTGGCATGACCCAAAAATAGGGCTGCAACACTTGACTTCACTTGATCACTGCAGAAGCAAACAATGTTTGCAGGGCTGTATGCACTGTTATAAGCATACTATACTTCATGTATACTGCATAAAGTATAGCCATCCATTAGGAAACGAGCAGTACTGAGCCACTGGAGAGCTATTAGCTCAGTCAGCAAGAGGGAACGGTGGAAAGATGGAGGAAAAGGTGGAGACAGCTGGGTAGAGTCCTAGCAAGTACCAATGCGCTGGAGCTCTCAAACAGTGGGTGGCATCAAAACAACAGGAAGTAGAAAGAGAGCATGGTCTCAGAGACACACATATTGTACTCCTCAGTTTGCATCCAGGTCTGTGGTCTTTTTCTGTTCTGTTGCTGGTCTCCAGCAGCGTCCGAAGGTGGCATCCATGTACGAGGCAGGACAGCTCGAGTTTCATTTCAAGACCAGCAGCATAACAGCCGAGACATAATGAGCTTTAGCGTTGCCACTCTGCCTGTTACAGCACCTCATCTTCCCCACCGCAGGAACCTAGTCTATGGGTCTCTGTGGCAGACTGTTTGCCTGCTTCAGTGTGTGAGGATGCGTCTGCTATCCTAGGGTGAGTTAAGGCCTGGGCAAATGAGGTGAGGCTTCTTTTCCACTTTCAGGAAATAGCTAGCCTTTCAGCTTTGCCTCTGTGAGAGTGCGGTTGCTGGTTCCGCAGAGACAGATGCCCACATACTCATGGAAACACATGTGTGTGCATGTGACCTATGATCTGTCTGCATGTGAGCATCTGATGTAATCTGTCAGCATCCCTTTATCTACACAGGAAAGTAAAATCACACTGCAAAAAACCCCACTGGTCCTCCTCTGTGCTCAGGGCATGCAGGAGGACCACTTGGTAATGTGCTGCTACACCTGATGGATGCATTCGATGGTGTCTACCTCTGACAGCAAAGCACATGTACATGAAACAGAAAGTGGGTAATGGAAAACAAAGCTGATGTGGGAGCAGTCCAGCTTTATGACTCCACACATAGAAGTAGGCAGGGCGTGACATACAGTGCTGTTCACTGACGTCACAGCAGCGCACTAACTGCTGTCATTGGGAATGGAGTCGTGGCCTGTGGAGCTCAGAGAGCCTGTATGTGTGATGGTGTGTGTGTGTGTACGTGTGTGTGAATGTGCAGTCAGCACTGTTGTGGAGACAGTGAGTCAGAGAAGCAGACAGAAAACCAGAGAGAGGCCCCTGGTTGTCCCTCCACCTCCCTTGCCCCGATATGCAGCCTCGAAGAGCTTTCAATTGTGTCTGTTGTATGCTTCTGTGTGTGCGTCTGAGAGTTTGAGTGCACAGGAGCAGAATATGTCGTGCATGATCGTTCAAGTGTATGAGATCACAACACTCGTCGCCGGGCCCTATTTTAAGTCCTGCGACTCATGGAGTGCCCCGGCTTACGCAGACCTATTGGGCTAATGATCAACCTTGGCAATTAAAGCCAATCTGTGAGTCAGTGTGGCATCAGGAGGGCCATCTGCTTCCAGCCCTGTAGCACTCACTCTGGCCTGTGGGACCACTTGCTGGGGTCACAGCTCACCCGGCTTGTAGAGAAATGGTCACAAGATCTGAGGAGCAATCTGCTGTGCAATTCTAGTTCAATAGAATCCTGGTCTACTGATACACTGCTGTGTGTACCGCTGTCTCACGAGTGCAGTAAAAACACAAGCAGTGGGGATCGATCTTGTGGAGGACAATGTTGCATGTACCCATGACACATGTAAGCTCCACATCAGCCTCAGGCTAGTGATTCCTCCCACCTGCTTCAGTATCGTAGCCAAGATGTGTGCAAAAATGGGAATTTAAGATGTATGAAAACTTAAGAGGGCTTTCTGTTCATAATGAGTCTGCAATGTATCCAAATCTTTATTAGCATTCACACACATACGCAAACATTAGCTGCAGCCAGAAAAACAAGAGTTTAACGGCAAAGAAAGTTTGAAAGAAAAAAGTTGTCAATATTGTAAATGGTTGGGATACAAGACAAGGCAATGGTGTCTTCGCTTTACCCACATTGGGCTATTAAACCTTTTGTGTGTTTAGTCTTGGGTGCATTAGTCTGAGATTGTCGTATTCTTTACATTAACAGCTTGTCTTTCACATATAATACACTCTGAATATCACTTACCTGCATGAAAAGCGCTGCAGGAAAAAAAAAGGTTTGACTGATCAATCACACCACAGACCTGACCTTCTCTTATCAGACATCGTCTTGCGTAGCATTTCAAAATATATTCTATATTACTTAAAATTTAGATTTAGAGATGAAACCACAGATACAAGGGGCAAGCACATCTTCCCATTTCTCTCTAAGACCTCATTGATCTGAAGTATACAAAGGATGCAACTACATCACCAAATAGCCCCTTACCTCTTCTGTGCCAGCATATCAGGTGTGCTTCAAAGGTTCACAGCTCTATATATCTTTTCTATCACCCTGCAGCAGACAGTTGCTAAACCCGGGGAAGCTAGCTGGTGATTCAGGCCAATGGCCTGGTGTGCATTTTTTTTTCATAAGCTTGCTTGGCCCTGCTCTAGATTATGGGAGCATTCATCCTTCAGAAGCACCCACTATCATACCAGTTGCAAAGGTCAGCAGTTCTCTTTCCCTATGTGCCACCTGCTGCAGCTGCTGTACCTTTGTATTGTTTTCCTACAGGAAAAGGAAGGTCATAAGTGCAGCCCCCCCAGCCCCCCCCGTTTACGGTTGTATAGAAACACACTAATGTCTCTTTGGGTCCATGAGTTCCTAAAAAATCCGTATCCGATTAAATTGGTTTTGTTTGTCCAATCTATTTCACTACATATGTAGTACAATCCAAGATGAATATATATCTATATATTATATATATATGAGGCCATCTTGAAAGATTTACATATTCAACGTAACAAGAGAAGCTGTGGAACCCAGAAGCACCTGCTGGGCCAAGTACTGTTTCCTTCCGCACAGAAAGAGAAATTTGCTCCATGCTGTTCTACGGCGTTTGAAATGACATTTTCTGTCAGGTATACGATGGAGTTTGCTGTTCTGTCTCAGGCATGGCTGGTTGGTGGAGATGGAGAGGGATGGAGGCTACCGCAGTGCTATCACACATCAGGGATGAGGTCTGACAAAGATGAAGCGTGTGACAATGAAGGGATATGGAAACAAGACATTGTGAAACAGATGGAAAACCGATCCACCAACTGCAGCAAACCAATACCAAAAGCCCACGCAAACCCCAGAGTTGTGAAAAATAGACACAAAATACAGTACCTTCTTAGAAACAGCCTTTTACGTGTATGAAATACAAACAGATGGCCCTTTAATAGGCTGATTAAAACCACAGTCCCAGAGAACTATTGACAGTGACTGATATCCCAGAGCTAAAGACAATAACCACTGTAGCAATGAAGTGAAGTGGGCAACAGTGATTAGGAGTATGGTGGAGCTTGATGTTGAAAAGAGCTCAAGATATGTTTTTGATGTTCCTGACAAAAAGAAAAGGCTTGTTAAAAATACATAAATAAACAAATCGATAGCAAGGCCAAACACAGATTCCCACTGGTGTGGCTTCTCATCGCTTCAATCCTATGCCATAAGTATACGGCAATAAAGTTTGCATAATCACTCTCACTGCCAGAAGGGGGAGACAAAAGTTCACTACAGTAGGTTTAAGGTAACTGGTAAATAACCCCAAATTACCCACCCCTCTGTCCTCAGTGTACCCTTGCCGCACTTACCCCTGCCCTCTCCCCTCCTTAATTATCCCTTTCCTCTGTTCTTTTAGTACTTAAGAGGCTGACTCACTGGACCTGAATTGCTGTTTGTCTGTCATGACATCTGAAATAGTTGGATGACTGAGTGTTATGCCTTTCACTCACTCAGTCTGATGGGACCCCACTAACATCTTCATCCCTGGTTTTTCGGTGTAGCATAATGACCTCCTAGTAGCGGCCCTAATGGAGCCATAATGGTCATTTATGCCATGGGAGGCTCTGAGGGCACGGCTGTGGAGGCAGCGAGTCGCACAGGAAGATGGTAGAGTGAAGAGAAGCTCCGGGTTAAGTCTCTCCACCTCCGCCTTTTCCCTTCATACACAGCTCCCAAATCTCCATCTTTGTATGAATACCACATATCTGTGTGTCTGTGTGTGCGTTCAACTCCGCATTCACGTCCATGTAATAAAAGGAACCGATACAAGACTGGTTAACAATAGAAAGTACAATATGAATGTATGAGGGGTGTATCCCTGCTTTTGATGCTCGCTTCTACGGCTTATTCACACGCATAATACACACACACACAATACATTCTCCTTTTTAATTACATTTTTCCTCATGAATGCAGTGTACTACATTCTTAAAACTCTTTATAATTTCTTTTCTATATATGCTTGCACTGCTGGCAGAAACTGTCCTGTACATAAATTACAGAGCATAAGCTTGTGCTTATTGCTAAAAAACATTCTCTTTCTGGCATTTGCATTTTTATTATCCACAGTAAACACAAGGGTCTTTCATCGTTACATCCCGTGTTAGTCTAGAACAATCGACAAGTAAAGAACAGTTCGATGTACTGTAAGGCTGTGATCAAACTGGATAGTCCTTTCAAATTTCTCAATCACGTGAGCTCATCCGAACTAGACACCTGGTTAAAATGCGGCACATCTTGGGATCGTTCCCCAGGGCGCTGCAGGCTGAATAATACAATAGCACATTTATCAGCGAGCTAATGCTAATTAGACTGTTGCATAAAAAGGAGAATAATGTACAGTAGCGTCCCTCATGCCTTGTCAGCTCCCGCTTTGTCTGTTTAGCCATACGGCTGCATTTTGGCTCTTAAATAGGAGAAAATGGCAGTCTATTTTAGAAAACATGAAATATAAACTATCCTACTGCAGGGCCGATTTCCCCAAGTAATCACAATGTGCTTTGTATCATCTAATCAGATAAATTAAAAAAAAAAAAACAACCAAAAAAAAAAAAACCAATGGCAAAGAAAGACAAAAACAGCTTCTTTATTTCTCTCCTCGCTCTCAAAACAAGACATACACATTACTTATTTCTATCACAAAACATGATCTCAAAATCAACCAAAGCTTAGTTTGTTTAATCTTTTAAAGCTTTCTGGGGAAAAAAATCAGTGCTGTCCAATTGCACAATCTAGGGAACTGTGCACTCTTTAATATCTTTTGTAGCCCATTTTAAACTCAAAGATCCTTTCCATTTGAGTTTTTTTTGCAGTCTGATGAATGTTAGATCTGAAGTCTGAACATTTCTGTCCAGCTCAGTGTTTGATTTTCTTCTGCTTTGATTCCTACCCCGGCTGCAGTCCAGGGCGAGCAGAGTAATACTGTACAAGAGTGTTTACAGTGAATGTCACTTTCAAGTTTTCTGTGGTAATGAAAACAGCTGGACTTCTGAGTAATTCACTCACAGTGCAGAGTGAATTACCTTTAAAAGGAATATAACATATAAAGAAAAACATGACATTGAGGCGGTGTGTGGTGAGACTGAATAATACTATTCCGCTGTTCAAACTGGTTTAATGTCAAATTGTAGTAACAATCAGGCATATGCACAATACTCCTACAGCTGCGGCTTCACATGATGCTATGTGTGGGTTCTAAAGCTGAAAATGAACTGAAGCTGCATGACTGACATGTTGACTACTTTGAATCATGCTCATATTGATACCTGCATTCATAGATGCTTACCACCCTGACAGTGAGCTAAAGCTTTCTGAAAGTGTTACCGAAAAAGCTGCCAATGCTGTAACATCCGTATAACAGTGTATTTATTATTGAGTCCATATGATTAGTAACAGTGCAGCAGCTGCTAAAGAGACAGTTCATCTAAAATGCAAATAAACACACTGGTTGTATCTAGTTTCTGAGATCCAGTAAGCTGGAGGGGGATGAGACCAAGTATAATTTCCTAATTACAGCACACACAGTGGATGTGAGGGTAATCCAGTGATTTTGTGTTTATTTACTAGTGGAGTTTAGTATGCTATTAAATTTTCCTTAGGAAGTTACCTTTAGTTCTGCAAATATTAGAACAGGATTGATTAAAGCTTCAGCTAGAAGTAAGGGTGCAATTTTCCATTTCTGGTGACGTGTCCTGAGTATTTGTGGAGGATTCAAAGCAAAGCGAAAAAAAAATTTTTTTTGTGTTGTTGTTTTAAAATGTACGCGTTCGCTTCGCTTGAGTTCAATACGGTATTTTCATCAAATGGCCATGTGTGTGAGATGAAAATACCGCAAAGTTTCCCAGTAGGAGCAAGTTGGCCCTTAAAATGGCAGGGAAAAAAATGCACAGCAAAAAGAAAATATGAAGATGTACACAGGACGTTTTTAACAGAGTGGGATAGTTTATATTTTTTTGTTGAACGCAATGGCAAGCCATTCTGCCTTATATGTCAGACGTCATTAGCGCATTTCAAAGCTTCAAATCTTCAGGGCCACTTCAGCTCACTCCATGCTAACATCGACCAGGAATTTCCAAAAGGGACTGAACTTCGCAAACACGAGTTGGCCACTTTGAAAAGTCAGGCAGAAAAGCAGATACAGTTTTTCCAAAAATTTACGAAGTGGTCAGAGACCATAATGCTCGCATCCTATCAGCTGGATGAAGCGGGGAGCATGAAGGGGAGTTCGTTAAAAAATGTCTCAGTGACGTTGTTGAAATTTTGTCTCCTGAAAACGACAAATTAAAACACATGGTATCAGACGTCCAACTGTCCCGCCACACTGCTGAACACAGAATATCGGACATTAACACAGCTATTGAATCACAGTTGCACTCTGACCTTCAAGCATGTGAGTATTTTAGTGTCGCATTGGATGAGAGTTGTGATATACAAGACAAGCCTCAAATGGCAATATTTGCACAGTCTGTGTCAAACGATTGTGTGATCAAAGAACTCCTGGATATTGTGCCATTAAAAGACAGAACCCGTGGCATAGATGTGAAAGAAACCATGATGGCTGCATTAGAAAAAGCAAATCTGCCCATAACGAAGTTAACTGCAATAGCCACGGATGGAGCACCAGCCATGATGGGATCTGTGAACGGGCTTGTAGGGCTGTGCAAAGCTGACCGAACTATTCCTGACTTTTGGAATTTCCACTGCATCATCCACATGGAGCAACTCGTGTCTAAACCATTGAATTTAGATAACGTCATGAAGCCTGTGATGGAAATCGTCAGCTATATCCGCACACATGCGCTTAACCACAATCAATTCAAGAATCTCATCGCTGAGCTGGACCAAGGGCTTCCAGGTGACCTGCCGCTGCACTGCACTGTGAGGTGGCTGTCAAAAGGCCAGGTACTCTCTCGCTTCTTTGAGCTTTTGGATGCCGTAAAACTGTTTATGGAAGAGAAGGACAAGGACTATCCCGAGCTCTCGGACCTCAAGTGGATTATGGATCTGGCCTTTTTGGTCGACATGCTGTGTCACTTGGACAGACTGAACCTGACCCTGCAGGGTAAGTTAAAAATGCTGCCTGACCTGGTGCAAAGTGTGTTTGCGTTTGTCAACAAACTGAAGCTGTTCAAGACACATATTCAAAAGGGAGATTTAATGCATTTTCCCACTCTGCTAAAAGCCAGCGGGCAAGTCGCCAGCGCTGCCCTGAGTAAGCAAAGAGCCAGATATGCAACGCTGATTGAAAACTTGCACGAAAGCTTTGTGACCCGGTTCCATGATCTACAATTGAAAAGGCCACAGATTATGTTCCTCGTTGACCCATTTAATGCAGAGACCGGCTGTTTGAAAGTCCCGCTAGTCACAGATGAAGCTGCGGCTGAGTTGGAGATGATCGATCTTTGTGAGGAGGACCAATTGAAACCTGCTTTAAGGGAAGGGACCATTGAGTTCTGGAAAAGTGTGCCAATGGAAAAATACCCCAATGTCAATGGGCTGTGCTTAAGATACTGTCAATTGTTCAAGGCGAGGAATGCCAGAAGTCCCACTAAACAACATGCATTGTAAAAGTAAATGCTATTGTAGATTATTATATTTTTGTTTGTGGACTTGGTTGAACTGAAAGTTTGTGTGTGTGAGACAGTGCACGCAATTGTTGAAAATGACTGGCCTGTGGTTTTAGTACTGTAGGAGTACATTTCTTTCATTATCATGTTGGTGTGTGACATTTACAATAAATCTGGCTGAGCAGAATGTGTGTATTTTGTGTGAGTGAGTGAGTGAGTGAGTGAGTGAGTGAGTGAGTGAGAGAGAGAGAGAGAGAGAGGGGAAAGGATGGGTGATGTTCATGTGTGCCCATGCGTATGAGCACCACCCCTGTCCTAGTGCTTTGGACATCTGGTAGTAACCTAGTGCTGGTTACTACCAGATGTCCATGGCAATCTGTAATTTTTCATGTTTGCCTGCAAACATTCACTAACCACTAGCCGAGGTGTAGCCAAACTAGAGAAAATGCAATACAAACTGAAATGTATTAAGCCTGCTTTAATACATTTAAAGCAGGCTTATTAATACAAGTTGTGTCTCAAAGTTGCAGCGAACATGTTTTAAGAGGTTCAAGTTTTACTGTGAAAGCAAACAGTCTGCATTTCTGATATCTGTCGCACTTTCTGCAGTTTCACTACAGCTCAACAGTGGTTCATTTAAATCTACGACCGTTTTCTCTGGTTGAAGGATAGACAGAAGAATCGGAGTAATCTAGGACTCCTGTGGCTTTAGCCATTACTTTCCCAGTGAGCTCCAGTAACCACTTGTAACCAGTCATTTTTTCCCATTGACCGGAGCTTGACAGGCGGTCACATGTCTGCTAATTGTGATGTAGTTATCAGCTTTTTTCAGTAACCCTTGTTTTCTGCTCTAATTTCTTAGTTTCTGTGTGTAGTCACCTACAACTGCACAAAATTGTGGCGCCTTTGCCTTACAATATAGAGTGCCTTGAGGCGACTGTTGTTGTGATCTGGTGCTATATAAATAAAACTGAATTGAACTGAAAATAGCTCAGCTGACCATCGCCTACCATAATCAGAGATATTATCAGAGATTGCAAAATTCCACACTACACTACAAGACAAGAGAGTAATACTGCAGAAAATTGTTAATGTTATTATCTGATCCTTTATTAACTTGAGTCAATATATTACTACTATAATTCCAGCAATGTAAAAAATGGATTGGCAGAAAAATTAAAAACATTTATGAATTTTTTAAAATCAAACTGCAAGCGTGTAAATTCGAGAGAAAATTCAATGCACACTTTGCACTGCTGTAACTTGCACAGCGTGGACCCAGTCAGGTAAAAAGGCAGCCACCTTTGTGAAGCTGAAAGCAGACCTTAAACTCAGGATAAATATCTAACACAGCCATCTCACTCAGACTCGTCATCTTAAAGTAGGCAAGTTTACATCCAAACAGGAAGTGGTAACATCATATTCTTATGCTGATATGACAGTCTGACATCAATTTGACATAATAAAAGCCCGCAATATGAAAGTTAAAAAAAAATTTTCACAGTGGAATCAGACAATGATCAATATCCCAAGTCTTCATTGTCATCATCAGACTGACCCATCCAACAGACAAGCTGGAGAATATAATGCTTCAACATAATAAGCAATTGAGTAGTTGCATTCACTACCATACAGAAATTCTTTTATAAACTGAAAAACTACAACACAGTTTTTTTTTTAGTTGGAATGTGGCCACTTTGTTGCTCCTTACCCTTTTTAATTCTGAGGCAAACATCGCTATCTTCTTGATTGTCACTATGCTCCCCGTATACAGCATTGTCTCCAAAATTAAGTTCATTGTGAAGTTCAATCATAATGTTGAAATTATGCTGCCGCAAGGTAAACAGTGTGTGATTACAGGATTGCAGCAAAAAAAAAAAAAAAGGTTATAGTTGTAAAACCAACAAAAAAACATCAGAGAAAGCATATTTACCAAACGCTGCTCACTTTTTTTTATTGGTATAAATGTTTTTGTAAAAGCTAAAAAAAAAAAAAGGGGACAAACATGCTTAGAACAAAGATTTATTTTTGGGGACTTCCACAGAGCTGAGTGTGTATCTGACACGTGTGACAGAATTTGTGATTTCACACTATAAAAGGAATGTAAATCAGTTTAACAGCATTATGACACTTGGAGCTAATTTTTTTAACCCTCAGATGTTTGATGAACCATAGGTACCCTTTAGCTCTTTTTTATAACCGAAAAATTTTCTGTTTCCATTTGATGTTTCTCATCAAGCTGAATTGTTTGCAGGCTAAATGTATTTTATGCCTCATAAAACATTTGCAAATGCCTTTTTGCATTTTTGATGCTGCAAGATCTGCAATTTTTTCCCTTTTTGCCCTTTTTACAGTCACATTAGTCTGTCAGGAACTCTATTAATCCATCTTGTAGTCTGCAGATGTTCCATGAATTTATCACGCCACTCTCTGTAGTTGTGGCATACATGAGAGCTTTCCTGGGATACACATTCATTATCATATTAAATATAACATTCCAAAAAGTTGATTCTGTTCATCTGGACGTAGCATTTTGAGTTTTGTCACTCATCGAAGGGATTTCTTCAGTCAATTGTCCAACCTTTGGAGTTGAAAACACTACGTCCAGACGAACAGAATCAACTTTTTGGGATTTCCCTACCTGGATGGTTGACATTAAATATAACAATTTATCTCAACTAGACATCATTACTTTTTTCTGTGCCAGAGAAGCATCTGTAGCTCAGCAACTTAATGGGACTTAGAAACAATAAATACCACAGTTTGAGGTTGGAATTTGCCCTTTTGGGGCAGTGCTCTGATACATGCTCATGTTTGACATATACAGTACAATTTGATTTATATCAGCAATCTGTAACAGTAATATGCATATCCTTGTAAGTGCATTAAAGAGTAATGATGCCCATGCTAGGATGGAACTATTCTGTAAGCACGTCACGGCTGACAAATATAGACACAGGCATAGTGCATGTGATCAATATCGAATGCACTTTGTGATCAATGTTGGAATTAATTGGGAGTGTCAGTTACTGTTTAACAGCCACGGTGCAGGTGTCTGCTTTGAGTTGAACAGACTGCACTGAGTGCTGTCTGTTCCCCATCTCAGGCTGTGTATATTTCAGCTCTATTTTAGGTTATGTTTTGTACACTTGAACCTTGTTTCAGCTGCAGACTTGTCAGCTTTGATTTGTCTTTTTTTTCCGTTTCAGTCTTATTGAGTTGTTGTACTTAATTCAGTGCTTCTTCACTAATCAATGTTTCATCACTGTTTTTTCTTGACAATTGAACAATTTCCTTACTGCTTCTCTTAACTCTTAACAGTGGACCCCTGAGGTTTACTGAGGGTAAAAAAAAGAAAAAAAGCCTTGAAATGCTGCTCACAATTTATGCCTCTTGGATCTAGACTGCGAGGCCCCAGCACCATTTATTTATAGGAGTGTTTCAGCAAGGCAGTGTACAGTGAGAAAAAAAGCCTTTGATCTTAAATTGAGGATGCTTTCCACATCTTAGTAAGGAAGGACACTAGTCAATATTTGGCCTGAGGTTATTTAATTTGGATAAGACGCTTGATTCATACATTAAAATTTCCAATTACCTGTCAAGAGTTGAACGAGCCCAGAGGAGGTTGTTTTAATCATACAGCTTTATCAAACTCTTTAAATTGAGTTTAACATGGACAGGATCTTACATTCTGCCTCGGGGAAGGTGATATTCCCTAATTTGTTGTAAATAGTAAACATTTTAAAAATCTATGTTTAACTAGAGTTATTTACAAGGAAAAAATAGTCATCATTCCTTTACCGTTCAGTCCCATTTCTCTCATTTTGTTGACCTAGCACACACACGCTAGGATGGTTTTAAGGGTAGTATTTAAGATTCATGTAAGATACACAAAAGCAATTGTTTTAAATGTTGGAGTCATTCAGTTATATGAATTAAATAATATTTTTTGTCTAATCAGTCACTCTTAACGAAGACCTCATTTGTATACTTTTTATATTCACTCACACTAATAAGTAGGTGCTATTCCTTTTTCTTCTGTGGAACAGTGTTGTGGTCAAGTATAAAACTAGCATATATCTGATCTGCAGGTGGTCACAGCTGGACCTCCTGTCTAACCATTTCTGAATCTATTTCACAAAGATATTACAGAGATCTGAGCCGCTGTCAGATATTTCTCATTCCGTCTTATCAGTGGAAGGAATGATGTCTGGCATGGCAAACAAAGTATGTGTAAAGTCCCTAAATAAAGCATGAAATTGACAGGATGCCTGTCTAAGTGAAGCACCACAGAGCCACTGGCCCTTCTTGCAGCAGTCAGGTATAGCTGCTCACCTCCAAACTGCACGCCTGCCATTTGGAGTCCCATTAAAGTGCCCGGCACTCTGAGTCAACACTTTTAATGCAGAAAATGACTTCATTCATTTTCCATTATAAGGACCACATTTTAAAAATCTGCCAACAAAAAGAGATGCTTATTTTTCCGCTTCTCCACAGACGAATTTGCATACATTGGGCCACTGAAGACGAAGAACTTCTCCCATTTTAGACATTTGGTCATGGTGGTGTTCAAGTATGGGATAAAAAGGAGTAAGCAATTTACTTCACTATATGTCAGCTTTCAAAACTTCGTTGAGGAATCCAGACACGAAGCACACTTATAACCCTGGAGATTATTTGGTGACTGACGTGTACACTGACCATCTTTTGTGTATGCGTGTGCAAGTGTGTCTGATTGTGCTGCTTGAGAGAGCAAAACAGAAATCGGCTGCAACGCCAATATTTTACGAAAGCATTAACTTACCAGGGAACTGGTAGCTGTAGCTGGGCGCGAATCCAGTGTATCCGCGACCATACGTTGCCACAATATTAGGGTAACCTTTGAGAGACAGAAAACAGATTAACAAGGGATGATAAATATAAATATTGTATCAATTACATACCATGTGACACCAATAGAGGTTAAAAACAGCACAGACAGTGACATAATTTTGACAGTGACTCAACTTTGCCATTGTACATGAACACAATGAATTGGAAATTAAGAAATCAGGAAATAAAGCAGAGGTTTAACAAAATGAATTACTCATTAAGGATTTTTTAAGCAATTTCTTAATTTATAATACTTTTATTCAACCCCTATTTAAATCTACCAAAAACACAGAGTATCATCATTTCAAAGGATCTTGAAAGTATAATTAAAATATAATAAAAATGTCTGAAGACTTAAGGCACTTGAAGGGCTCAACTAATGATTGCAGGATCAATTAAATAAGGGCGTGATATATGAGGCAAGTTGCCATTAAGGGATTTATAAACAAAACTAATGCTTCTAAGATTTTAGTGTTAGCAATGCCCACCCAACCTTTTTCATACAATATGCATATATGATGAATATAGTAACTGTCACTGGTGATGTCTTAGGCTGGAGTGATAAAGTGAATCTATGGAAAACATAACAATAAGCAAAGATGGACAAGAACACAGCAGCAGTTATCTATTTCAAACTGGGCATAGGAATAGTAACTGTTTTTTGATACAAAGACATTTGCCAAAGCTTGCTAAATGTGCGAATGTGGAGTATCTGGATCTGAAACCCAACAGACCTCACCAAATTTGAAATGCTTTGCTAGGCTTTGGGGTGGCTGTAGCTCAGGTGGCAGAGCAGGTCAGCCACTAATCAGAAGGTTGGTGGTTCGATCCCAGGCTGCATCCTGGCTGCATGCCAAATATCCTTGGGCAAGATACTAACCCCGTGTTTGCCTACTGGTGGTGGTCAGAGGGCCCGGTGGCGCCTGTGTCCGGCAGCCTCACCTCTGTCAGTGCGCCCCAGGGCAGCTGTGGCTACAATGTAGCTTGCCATCGTGAATGTGTGTGTGAATGGGTGAATGACTGAATGTAGTGTAAAGCGCTTTGGGGTCCTATGGACTAGAAAAGCGCTATACAAATGCAGGCCATTTACCATTTAGGCCTCTACTGCAACTGAGTTAGATTGCTTCCTTTTCTTAAAAGTTTCTGCTAGAGTTTTTTCTTTCTCAAAGAGAAATGTATGCTTAATTTTGGGTTGAAGTCAGGTGACTGACTCAGTCAATAATAACTAATGATTAAATGCAGTGGGGTATAAACACAGAATGAAAAGAGGTGATTGAAGAAGCATCATGGGAAGCCCCCAGCAGTAGTGTGTGATCTGGATTAATGGATACCTGGGTATCATCTGCATAGCAATGAAAAATGCATGCTATGCCTTCTAATCATACTGGCTAAGGGAAGCATGCATAATGTAAACAGAAGTGGTTTCAGCACGAAACCTTGTGGAACTCCATAATAGGGCTACCACAGTTAGTCGACTAGTCACGATTACGTCAACTATGAAAATCGTCGGCGACTAATTTAATAGTCGACGCATCGTTTGAAGCTTTGTAAGATCCCAAAAGACGCAGGAATAAGTAGTAGGATTTAAGAGTGTAATAATGGACTGAAACAGAAGATGGCAGCACTGTATGTACAAGGATGCCAGCTGCCGTTAAACGCCGAAGAAGAAGCAGTGTCCGGTATCGTAGCTGTATCCAAATTCAGGAACCGCATCCTCCTGTGCCCGCATTTGTAGGCCAATTACATTACAGCGACACGACGAAGACTGTCCAAATTCGAAGACTCCGACAAATGTGGCCTTCATTTCCCCAGATTTGAAGGATGGGTCCGGGTGTATAATTCGTGGCCCAACCTATCCCAGAATTCATAGCGCGGCCCAGCGCACCCCTGCTCAGTTTCCAACAATGGCGGCAGCTAGTTAGTTTTAATTTTACTCTTATTATACTTTCTGGGTCACAAAATAAACGTTTAACATATTTTCAGGCGAGAATGTAGCTGTGTAAACTTAAAATATCTGCTCAGTTTATCAAGACACCACATATTTTCAAAAGCACTCCGATGTTTTTGGAGACGTCTGTTACCCACCAGCTCGATAGCTAGTCGGGGTTCAAGGCTCACTAGAGCCGGTGAGAACACCGGACTCCCGGCAAATCGTTTTCAAACCCACTGCCGTCTTTCGCTACTCAGGATAAACATGATATATGAGTCACTTAGATAACTTAAAAATGTTATTGTTTGGCTTTTTTCAGTATTTTATTTGTTCCTGAGTAAATCAGTTTGGCTGAGATTAAAGTTATAGTTTTTACACAGCTGAATAACGTCAAGCAGACAACTGATTATCAGAAGTGTGAGATGCTCAAGAATATACTCCGGTGTCCTGTTATATTTTAGATAGTAAGTAGCAGACGGCTGAGTTTATTAAACTCCACCGAAACAATCTGCAAATTTAATTAAAATTGAATAAATTATCATCTTGTCTTTATTTTTAGTTAGCACATACCTTAAACACTTAAAGCTGTAAGCTAATGATAGTTATATAAGAGCAGAATAATGCTGGTGCAATAAGCTGTACGTTTTACGTCCAATGGATGCATGATCTGATTAGTCGACTAATCGCAAAAATAATTGGTGACTAGTCAACTATCAAAATAATCGTTTGTGGCAGCCCTACTCCATAATTAACCTTAGCATGAGAAGAGGACTCCTCATTTACATGAATAAACTGGAGTCTATTAGATAGATATGATTCAAAGCACTGCAGCACAATGCCTTTGATACCTACAGCATGCTCTTATTTCTTTAATAAAATATTGTGGTCAACAGTGTTGATTGCTGTTTCTTTACTGTGATTAATTCTGTATACTGACTAAACTCTTCAAAAAAAAAAAACCATTGCTTGAGATAAAAGGAAGGTTGAAGATTGGTTTATAATTAGCTAATCTAGCTGGGTCAAGTGACAGATTTTTAAATTTAATGGTTTAGTTACTGCCAACATAAAGGCCTGTGGTAGGCAGCCCATTAACAGAGATATATTATTCACATTTAAGATTGAAACACTAATTAATGGTAGGAATAGTAGGAATGAGGGTTTAATAGACATGTTGATGGTTTGGAAGCAATTATTGAAGTTAACTCAGAGAGATCAATTGTAGAGTTTAAGTAGTACCGAACCATAATAATGGTCTGTGTTTTGAGGATGACTATCTTTTTCTCTGATGATGACAATTTTATTTGTACAGAAATTTGTGAAATCATTAGTTAAAATTACGGGAATGCTTGTCTTAAAAGAGGTCTGACTCCTTGTTAACCCTGAATAAAAATTTTAAAAAGAGACCTGAGGTTGTTTTCTTTTTAAAGAGCAAGAAAATCTTTTTCTCAGGCTAAATGAAGATTTGTGTTTGTGAGTCAAGCACTAGTGATTTGAGGGTTTCTCTTTTCAGAGCCACAATATCCAGGGTTGTACACAATGGGGATGTAATTAATGAGATAATCAGCCTCTGCATTGGAGTTGTGCATGCAATTGAAGACAACAGTGGAGAAATTACATCCTTGAATGCGGTAACAACACTTTCAGAAAGACATCTACTGTATTGACATTTATTCCAGACTGCTCTGTAATCTGTAAATTTAAAAGTTATTAAGAAGTGATCAGACAATAAAGGGTTCTCAGCGAATGCTGATAAGTAGTGTTCTGGTTCTATGTTCTATGTAAGATGTCAGAACATGTTCAGTATGGTTAAAGTGGTGTGTGGGCTCACTTACATTTTGAGAGAAGTCAATTGAGTCTAATAGTAGATTAATTCTAGTGTTGAGGCTGTCATTATCAGCATCTACATCAATGTTAAACTATAATTACTGAGCACTAACTCAAACAAAATGTTGAAGAATTCAGAACCAAGAGATACCAACAAACAAAACTGTTCTTTGTGTTTTCCAGTTTGGTGTAAAAGGCTGAAAGTTAAGGTTTCAAATTTTGTCTGGGTCCTTGGTTGATTAATAAGCTGGCTGGCTTAAACATGGATTTTAAGAATCCATGTTTAACTGTTTTACACTTTGGTACAGTCGAGGATGCTTTATTATTCTTACTTTGCGATTTTCTTTTATGCTTGAATCATTATTTGCCGCTTTTTTTGGTTTGCTTTTTGGTAGTCTGGGAGCAGTCATAGTATCAATGGACATGTGGCTTTGGGGGGGATTAGAAACGTCTACTTTCACAAATTTACAGTTAAACAGTGTATTACCACAAAGACACTCCATGTAATTGCTAACTTAACCCCATTTATTCACCAACTGATATCAGACAGATGGTAGAATTATTCCATCTTTTTGCTGTTTTAACGCCATCTTGGCACATCAAAGACACTTTGAAGATGTGCAAGTGGTTGCTGACCTGATCCCCGTCTTCCAAGCAACCATTATAAAGTCCTATTGACTGCAAGTTAGCTTCACACAGTGACAATAATTTGGGTTGTGCCATGGTCTTGGCCACAGTTTTCCCTGTTGTGACTGTAGCATGAAGAATGAAAAGTGTGCCATTTGTATTGTGAAGTGCCATTCTATTAGTACTACAGGCTTAGAGTCTGAGAAAAATAAACATCTGTACACACCAGATTTCATCCTGGTACTGCTATCAGCACTCCATCAATAAAAACTGAAGATCTGGTTCTACTAGCAGCTGTACGTGCCTTAACATTGTCTCCACTATATTTTACAGATAATTTGTTACACATGGATAATTAGCCCTTCCTTTCATTTTCCATGCTTTTCTCTTCACATCATCCAAGTTAAACCTCGGTTTAAAATTCTTCTATCACATTGATAAGTCTGTTTTATTTTTCAGCCTAATGATGGTCTTTTCACATCCAATGACACCTGTTTGATCTGCATTTTAAGAGTTTTCAGGAACAACTACCAAATGCAAATTCTACACTTAAACTTTCAAAATTTTATCCCCTAATTTGTCATAAGATAAAGGAAAACAGCTTATGTGATATTACTTTTGAGCATTTAAAAAGAGAGGGGATGTGTAAAAAATGTGTTTATTATTTTTTTTAAACCCCTTTAATTAAATCCGAAATTCAATACTCAATTATACCTTGATTGCTTAATTTTCAATGCGGTCATGTAGACAGGCAAAATTTAAAAACAAGTCTTATTGTCCAAATACTAGACTAGACCTAACTATATATTCGAAAATATATTCACACAGGATGGCCTTCAGGATCTTATTCTAATTGTTTTTATTTTGACAAATAAACTATTATGTTACAGTTTTAAAATGAAAGGAACCCCTCATTAAATACATGTCTGAAAAAACTTCTATTATTGTTTAGAAAAATACTTCTTACACTAAGTCTGGTGGCTTGCCATGTGTGTTTGTGCTCTAAGCCCAATTAGAGGTGGCATAAATTTAACAGGACTATTTTTCAGGAATTCTGCCATAGTTTGAGATCTCACTGATTAATTTGGTCTGTAAAATGTTTTTATAGCCAGCAAAAATAATGGCTACAACGATACGACTGAGGCCCTGATTGTAAAAAACAAAAATGTTTTAGGGGAGCAGATTGAAATTTTTTTTTTAAAGCTTCATACATTTTTAGTTTAGCTCTTTATTTGTGCTGGGTATTAAGAGCTGGTCCCAAATTCAGCAAATGGTTGGAAACCAAAGCACTGATATGCTCCCACACAAATACAGCTGCTCTTGGTTCTTAACTATCTAATTTATTTTCACTCTTTATTTAACCTTAAGTTATCTGGCACTTTTATAGCTCAGTGTAATAACACTTTATAGCAGGCTCCTTGAGATGTCGGTGTCTGTTTATGTTCTATATCTCTTCACAGTAACAGAAAGGTTCATGTGTAGTAATATAGCTAATGTACAGTAGTTTGTCAAAATGATATGGTCACACAAGAGGCAGCTGCACATTTGTAAAATTATTCGTTTATTTTGCTAGTTTAAAAAAAGTTTTACAACAAAATTAAAACAGAACTTGAATTTAATTGTTATTCGATTACTTGTTATCTGAAGCATTTATCTGAAAAGTTGTATTAATATTGATTTACTGATTGATGATCATACATTTGCATGATGTATCTGCAATACATCAAAACTGGAATTATCAAGAATAATTTTTATACAATTGAAGCATTACCTAAAGCTTAGCTAGGGAATTATAATCTTGATACAAATGGAATATTTTAAAACTGTCATGCATAAATCAAAGTCAGTGGTTTCTGTGGGGGTAGAGACTTGGTTAAAAGCTGTACAGTCCCTGGGTGAATGGCGAGTTGCAATGAGGCCCAAAGTGGACCCAGTGTCATTAGAAAAATTTAAAAGTAGCAGATGTATTGTTCATCTGCTGTCATGATTCTTATTACTACCACAGACCCACCAGTTAATTAGCTGGACAGTTTTCAGACAGAAGCAGCTGTGGGCAACATATTGAGAAACGGGGTGCGAGGGAGCAGGCAGCTAGGAAGCGGTATACAGACATAAGAAAATTTGAGATGAGTGCGTGGGGAGGGGGGACGACTGAGAGCTTGAGCACCATCAAAGGTAATATAAACATAATTAACCCCCTAATTATAGTATATGTCTAAGTCTTTATCTGTGTTCCTCAAGCTATTATCATCTACAACCATAAGTCTGGACTAAATTACCTAGCACGATGACGTCCTTAAGGCTAAGAATGAATCAGCCTTGATAACTCTTTCTTTGTTGTGTGTAAGCTACACCTCAGTAACTGACCTCTGAAACCTCTTTCAGGCACGTGTGTCCTCAGCTCTCGTTAGCTGTGTACTACCCCGATAAAGTGGCTGCAGTCACAATACCATTCAAATGTCAAGACCGTAATTTAGAAACTGCATTTTTCTAGAGAGTGCTGGATAATTGGTATTACATTAAATACAACTAAGTAAAACATTATTAGAAAGTATGTGTGCACGATCCATATACCATATACATATATGTTTTTATATATATATGTATACATGCACTTGTGTGTATGTGCTTGCAAGGCGTCAAAACATATTTTGCATGCATGCGTCTGAGTGTGGGCAAGCTATGTGTGCGTGTGTGTGAGTGAGGGAGGGAGAATGTGTGTGATGCTCTGTTCTGTATGCCTCAGAGCCTTTGCCAGCTGGAATCAGAAAGGTTGACCTTGGTCATAAATATCTAATCAGTGTTTGCTGTCCATGAAAAAGTTCAATTTATTCCCAACCCAATGGGAAAATGCCTCTCTCAGACCCTCTCCCCTTTTCTAGCAGACAAAAAGAAATGCAACGCTGAGAGGCGGTGAGGGGAACCTTAACCTGGTATGGATGAAGTAGGACAGAGGCTACGCCAGAAAAAAAACAAACAATGCTCATCAGCTGCTGATGAGAAGTCATCACCGGGAAGTTACAGATGGACGGCTTTCACAAAGCCTCTCATTGTTTGTTTGGTCTGAAAAGAACTGTGATACGATACAACGAAAAACCTATCACAGACAGCAAAATATTGGATATTATGTGTTTGATACTGTCAAACAGAATAAGTGCCAAACTAAAATTGTTGGCTTAGATACCCGAGCTTCTCATACGTCCTTATTTTGACATTTTCTGAAACAGCAAGACCACTTTCCTTTTCTGATGTACCGCATTAAAATTGGGGTTTTTTTACTAAGCAAAGAGTTTTCAGTTATGTGTGTGCACAGTGTGTCAAAGGAGAGAGCCAAATATAAAGTGACACTAGCCTGAGATACATACTAAGTTCATCTCCTATCTCATGAAAGTCTTAGTATGTGCAAACTCACAAATATTTTCAGACAAGACAATGTGGTAGGTGGGGAGAAAGTACGGGGAAGAAGGAGATAACTCACTGTCTCTCCTACTATTTCACTAAATGAAGCCTGCCATTGTGTCTGGCCTTGTGGCGGCCTATTAGTGCTCTTATTTGCCTTATTAATATGCATGCTAATGTACCTATTTTATGGCTCAACAGTTCTGATTCACTTTAAAATCAATTATCCATCTGGTACATCCATACCTCGCCCAGGCTCAAATGTGTATTAATTTCAGCAAACATACATCGGCGCAACACAATAAAGATAAATGCCTCGATTAGAGGCAGTAAACAAAGGAGCTAGGGATGGCTTTAATGAGATTTGGCACAAAAGGAGCTTACACTTTCTTAAATAATGAGCCTAGGGTCCCTTTTTCCAAATGCAAATTATATAAAGGAATGTTTCGCTGTCCTTGTTCCAATTTCATTTAGATAAGAGTGTCTCCAAACAAGTCGACTGTTAATATTCTCACATGAGCACATCACTGCCTTTCTGCCTGCCGTCTCCCAATGGAGGGGAAGAGTGCTCTCCTCTTCGCAGACACATTAGTCTGTAATAAGTTCTGAAAAGTTCACTGTGCTTGTTAAATACTTCTAACAGATGAGATGGAACTGGGAGCGACTTAGATAGAGTTGACAGAAGCACTCAGCCAAACGTATCAACACTTTTACCACAAACAACTGTATAATCACCCCCGTGGAAAGGTCAAGGCTGCAATAACCATGACAGTTAAAGCAACTGTATATAGATAAATGGATAGATAGATAACATAGATAATTAGTTTACTGCCCTCTTCTTTGGTAAGAATAGCTTTGGGCCTCAGTGATTGTTCAGTTTTTGAGAAAATGCAAAACAAGCGACAGCGAAATATGAATATCAGCTTTGAGAGCTGCGGGAGACACAAATGCACCTGCACCTGCTGTGAGAGGGAGGGGCTACGTGCAGCGCAAAATGAGTTTCTTACAATCAGTGATATGTCTCTTTTGCTTCTGAAAAAAAAAATGAAAAAATAAATCTTTAATGTGATTGCAAATCCATTTGGTTACAGACAGACATACAGACACATAGATGGATAGCGGGTGAGTGGGGAGGCAGGGAGGGAGAGAGTGCAATAGTGTTAAATAAAAAGGGCCACAGGCATAGGCTGGATGGTAATGAAGAGGGGTGGGCCAGCAGCTGAGGTCCCTGTAGATGAGATCTCTCTCTGACATGTGTGTCCCCTTCATTACCCATTAAGGGGGGCACAGTGATGAATCCTTAATATGACATTACACCAATTTTCCTCTTCATTTAGCCTGCTAATGTGCTGGTCTGCTCCTATATGCCCAGGGGCTGGCTGTACCACACTCAACCAGAAATAGACCACAGTGGCCACTGGTGGCACACCTTGAAGCAGGCTAATTAGGGGCAGCGCCCACCTAATGGGGCTATCTAGACAAAAGTTTGCATAAGTTGATTTTTTAAGCAGATAGAAATTGGTGACTGAATGGTGTGCACGTCTGGCATTTGGTCTGGATAAAACAAAACATAGTTTTGCCGTAAAAATTGTATGCATCGGCCTTTTTCTTGATTGACCATCACAGGATTGGCAAAATGAGGTAAAAACACCAGAAACAAGTCTTTTGGTTTATCACCAAAAGATCTCATGGAAATATGCCCAAATATTCATGGAGTCCTGTTTAGATATCTGCACAAGTATAACTCACTTAGCATGCCCATCCCCAGCATGAAGGCATCCATGGTGTAGGGCAGACCCCTGGCTCGCCCCCGTGTACCTGGTGGGAACATCACCTCCTTGGGCTGGGCCTTCTTACATTCTACCTATGTAGACAGACAACAAACACACACATACACACACCAAAGCATTAGTCTGTGTTGGTACGCAGCCCGACAGATCTGACAGGGCTGTGTCAGCTCTTTAAGGTGGTTTTCTGTTTGACTTGCACAGTGCTAGATGTTTTCCATAGAGAGAGAAGGGGAAAAAACAGACTGAGCAAATCTGAACACCTCACATTTTAGAGCAAAGTCTCTAAGGAAAACTTACAATCTTCTCCTGCATTAAAGCAAAGGTTATTGCTCCAGTGAGCATGTGCCCAAACCCTCAGGGAAATACAGGCTAAATACTTGAGTTTCCATGAGTTTCTAAAACATAAAGGTAGGAGAAGTTCTGCTCTCCAGACTCCCACAGTGTGGAAGTATGTCCAGACTCTTTCTTTTTTTTAACAAAAGGACTAATCTTCAAACAAGTCCTGTCATTTGACAAATCGTTATTCCTTTGCTATCATTTTTCATTGACCTTAAATGTTTTTGGGTTTTTTTGTTGCAAAAACAGCTTCAAATCCTAAAGCCAAAAAGGGTGTGTTTTGAAACTGAGTAAGGGCTTTGTTTTCCTGTTTGTGTACTGTGCATTTGTGTATTGTTGCTGGGCTGGAGTCCCCAGTGTCCCGCAGTCCAATTCCACCTGCAGCGCTCATCTCTTTCCTGCATTTATTCCTCTCACTTCACTTCTCCCACATACAGGTTTGTTCATTTCCCATCTTGCAAGACTGACATCTCCTCCTCCTACATAACACATATCAAATGAGGGATGTGACAGGGGCAGATGAGAAGAAGGAGGAAGATGAGAGTCCTATTTACCACATATCTATCCTATCTCTATGAATTATAGAGAAGCACAAGCAGCTGACAAGGGTGGCACGGTCTTGTGTCTGTTGGTTGTTCTTTGGTAGGCTGAGTCTGTTCACCATGCTGCACAATCTATTTGCTCCACTGCCTGCTTGGCATCAGCCTGTCCATCTGTTTGTCTGTTTGCCTCCTGGCTCTTGCCTGCTTCTCCCTACTGCCTCCACTTAAACAGGGCTTTCTCGGCTGCTGCGATTCACATGTCATCCTGGCCTGCTGCACAAGACAGGCTACTGCACCAGTCCTGTGCACACCTCAACCAAGGTATAGCCTAGCATCCATACAAATAGGCCTGCGACTCTGACAGGCCAGTGATGCACATTAGTATTCACACACCAGTCATACATGCACAGCGGTAGACACGACATGCTATTTCAAGTTGCCAAACTCAAGGAAAACTTCTGTGCTGAATGCATAGTGTAACAAGCTCTGTACACTGTATCTAGCAGAGAGCGAGACATGTAAAAAAGGGAACACTAATGAAAAAGGTTTCTATCACGGGGGGAAGTTGCTGTGTTGCAGAGCTGTGATTTGTTGCTGTTAGTGGCTCTTTTATTTGAAGCAGACCAACTAAAGTACACAGTTCCCTCAGCCACTTTGTAGCTGTCACAGCTACTCTACCCTTCTTATGTGCCTTGTATGGTTTGACATAGTGCTGAAGAGAGCACAGGCGCTTTTTCCCGTCTGAAAATGACCCGCGGCATGGAAGCAGGAAGCGGGTGGGACAAATGGGCGTGTTAAAATCCCAGCACACTGCTGGGATTTTCAATGTTCACATAGCCGGGTGACAAATACATTCAAGTTCTATCCACACTTTCAAACGCGGCAGCAGCTGATCAGCCTCTTCTAGAAACCCCTGCAACAACTAGCGAGATGGACGCTCAGGTAGTCTGCTGGGAGTAAGACAGAGCCAGGTGTGAGTCATGCCTACATGCTCTCAGATGCGGGTCTTTTGATATTCAGAGTGCGGGTTCCTTGTCATGGATTTAAAACCAGTCAGGGGCCGGGTTCTGTGGTGGTGTGAGTATGTGGGTGTTCACCTGCTTCAGACACACAGGAGGTTGAGAGCAAAGGAGGCAAGAGCTTTTCATAGTCGACTAAATCAAACAGTAAGGAAGAGAAAGGACAGAGAGACAATTCGGAGCCCGGCAACGAAGAACTGCAAAGGTTCAGCAGCCAAGAGAGTAGAGATTCAAATTTCACCATATGGAAAGACCTTGTGGCACATTCAGAGTATGAAGGGAACACAGGTCCTTATTCTAACGGGGATCATTTTTCAGAATTATAGTTTGTGTAATTTGTCAAGGACTCTTGCATTTATTGAAGGCTGCACAATATTGTGTTGTGAAAAGTCTCCTGATCCACAATTTAAACACTATCAATGAAGGTGTTTGAGCACCATTGCACCCTGTCGAGAAAAGGGACACACCATTAAACTGCCTTGCCTTCCCTGCCAGAAAAGTTATACCATATTTCTCAGAAACGGCACTCACGAGATCTGAAACACACACACACACACACACACACACACACACACACACACACACACACACACACACACACAGTATAAACGCTAAGTAACTAGTAAAGTGGATTCCTGTCACAAAGTGTTGACAAGGTGTGGTTACTTCAACGTGTGTGCTTTCAACATATACTGAAATGTTTCTGCCTTTCATGCACTGATATACCGCAGACGATAGCTTAGCCTTGAGACTTACATCACTGCATACCCAAGATAAAGTCAGAAGGTAACAAGTACGTCTGTGAAGGCAACACTATAGAGTTGGATGTCTCGAGACCAAGACCGGTCCTGAGACCACTTTTACGTGGTCTTGGTCTTGTCTTGACTTTGGTCTTGGATCCCTCGGTCTTGTCTTGGTCTCGCTGTCTCGGTCTTGCTGTCTCAAATCGACATAGATTTGGAGATTTGGAGTCAACAGTATCCATGACGTACAACGTAACGTTCGATAATGTGTCATGCGCAAAAGCATCAGCTCTAGGAGCCATGCTTAGAGAGTGCTTTGTAGTGAATCAGAAGAGTCGACTCCCATTGAGCGAAAGCTGGCTCCTCACTTGATTTTGTTTCGCTGCACAGCTCTCACACAGTGGCTCAGCTATGCTCCAATTCCTCCATATTGTGGCCAATCACATGCGAGGATATAGGATAATATCATTATGTGAAAAACAGAGGGTGAGAGACACGACTCGCTTACTGACTGTCCTCTCAGTAAGTGAGTGAGACAGTAGACAGCGGTGAGGAGGTCTGTGCAAGTGCATTGCAAAAACACATAAATATGCCTGACACCCGTAAACGAAGCAGCATCTGGCTGCAGTTTAAAGACTTTTTTTTGTCTCGGTCTCGTCTCGACTTTGTCTTGGTCTTGTCTTGTCTCAATACCCTCTGGTCTTGGTATTGTCTTTGTCTTAGTTTAGGCGGTCTTGACTACAAGTCTACAACACTGATACTAAAACATTTTGTAACAACATATGGCTTGTGTTTGAAGTTTCAATAACATAAAGAATGAGTTAAACCCTTTTTTTTTTTGGATAAACTGTGCAATAATTAGGCAACTTGTTCTGATGTGATCTAGCCAGTGTTATGCTTCCAGTGGTCTTTTCTGGCTGAACTTGCTTGGGTCACTCGCTACTATTTCCAAGTAGGTCCATGTTTGCCCAGATTTTGCCAAGGTTGAAATCATGTTAACGCTGTGAGCGACACTGCTGTAAAATCGGAATGTTCTGAGATTCATGCAACTTAGCAATGAGTGGAGAAAAAGCTGCTAACTTTGAAGGAAGTATAACTGTCACAAGTCATGGAGTGGAAAATTCCAGTAGCAACTAAGCTAACATTCTACAATGTAAAATGTCATGAGTTATCCTAACAAGAGTAGCATGTCACATGTGTGGCAGAAGTGGCTAGCTAACCACTTTTCTGTTGCTATGAAAGATGTGTAAATCAAAACCTGAAGTTTTTTAAGCCTCCACGTTTTTTCTCCTCCACTTGTCCAGTTTCCTCCAAAATGTATATATTTTTAGGGATATAATTGCTCATCATGCAATGATATAGCAAGTCTTTGGTTAATACCTCTTTAGGAATCATCTTGTTGATGCTCCAATGTTATTTTATGTCTGTCAAATTGTGCTATTTTTGGCATTTCATTTCATACAGAAATGGGGAAAAAATTATGTGTTTTTGAGACAGACTGCTAGTAACTATATCTCTAAAGATACAATTTAAAACGTTATTTGCTAAGTTGTCTGTTATGTGTTGATACAGCACTGGTGTATACCTTGCATTAGGTGTTTGTTATACTTGAATGATTCATAGGTAGTAAGTGGCTTACAAAACAAACAAAATTCTCTGAAAATGATCAGGTACAAGGACTAGACTGAAAACTTTTGAAAAATCTGAAGAAAAGCTTTAAAAGGCCTTCAGAAAGCCTGGAAAACTACTATACAAGACCACTTTAAAAATGTGGCTCCTAGGAATAAACTATAAAGAAAGGCTTGGCTCATGATTTTGCACAATACTGCATGTCCTTAACTAGACCACCCTGACTGTAGAGTGTGTTCCTTTTCAGCAGGAGGAGGGACACCTACCTGACTACGTGTATTTTCTTATCCAGTTCTAGTTCTTCTCACACTAATAATTAGTTTAATATTTTAAGGAATGAGAATATCCGTATAACCACATTTACACTTTCCAAGAAGGTTAATTAGGATAACTATGCTTGTTAGGTTCCAGTATACATCAACTGTAGACCTTTAATTTTGCCCAAGCAAGCTGTAAGCTACTTCGTTGGAAGCATAAAAGAATCCAAACCCAGAAACCCCAAAAAGCTGTATAATATAAGGAGACAGATCCCATCCCAGCAGACCATCAGTTTGGAAAGTCTAGCATGGTAAAATAACAACAGATATATGTACTAAATTATATTTTGTTTGGGTCCTTTCCCTGGAAAGAATGCTTGTTAAAAAGTCTATAGGGCTACTTGGGATAATTATTTACTTTATTTCTCTATTTTTCAGGGAGAGTGCAGCTTAACAATGATAAGGAAAAAATTGAAAGGATGTAGTGTACATTAGCCAGACCAATTCTGTCCCTGTAAATTCTTTTCCATTTCTTTTTCTAAACTATCCTTGTTCTGCTGTAAAATTAAGATTTGTTTTCTTTTGGGCAGTATAGTATTCTCTAGCTACTAATAACTAGGCTTGAAGTCGAACTTTTGAGGCGTAGATATGCATCAGAGCCTATTCAAAGATGGACTTGTAGTACATCACAAACACTACTTCTGCCATATGTAGTAATATAGCCCCCAGACAGAGAATAAAGCAAACTGTCCTTGTTTTTTGTTTTTTTCATGTGCAGACCCTATGATACAGATCGGTAAAGCGCTCCAGTTATGACCTTTTCAATGCATCTCCCATACATATTAACCTTGTAGGTATGACGGGAAGGTGTGGGCGGGATGAACTGGCAATGACTGTCCTTCAGGGATGAATGTTGTGGGTGTTAGGTGTGTGTGTGCATGTGGAGGGGGAGGTGTACAGCTGCTATTAGCTTCACTAGTGAATGGATTCCATCAGCAGACTGATAGACTGAAGAATGGAAACAGTGTGATTCATTTACTCCAGCTCCCACTCAGAGCTAAAAAGTCAAAACACATGAACTGAATAGTTATGGAATATCACAGCTCTGCCCATAGTCAGGCTGTCAGGCATGGTGAGTCGGGGAGGGGGGGTAGTTTATATGCATCCTAAGAAAAGAAAAAGAATCAGTAGAGATTTTCTAAATATGTAATATGAGTGTTTATTGAGTTTAATGGGCCTTTTGATGGGCAGCAGATAATGGAGTTTTGCTTTTTGAGACAATTACACACACAATTTGACACTTTGATACTCAATTTATAATTTTCTTTTCAAGAAGAGGTCGCTACTGTGTATTTTTAAAACCATTTTCTCTAATATGGGTCCAACTACTAGCATTTCAACGATTTTACCTGGAGCATTTCTCTCATTTAAAACCTCAAGCAAAAGATACACAAAAAACAAAAAACAAACAAAACAAAGGCTATATGTAATGCATTATATAAAGTATATATTTACAACAGAGGCACTTGTATGAATTGTCAGTAGGAAAATTGGGCATCTGAGTGTTGGTACACAGACGTATGATAATGGTAAGAAGTTTTGGATAAAGCAAAACGATGCCTTCAATGGCCTTCAATCTCACATGAGTCATTATGTCTGATGTTATCTCTCTGTCTGGTTATATAAAGGCTAAGGAATATGAGGTCATTCTAAGGACAGGTGCACCCCATGATGCTTACACTGCTTTCTTGTCATACTCCTATATTACAAGATGATATTGTCTCTGTAGACACTGAGAGACATTCAACAGTGAGACCATGATCATCAGGTTAAAGTCAAATGGCTTCCATCACTTCTTCACTCAGCAGATGTGAACATCACTGAGCTTTTATGGGACATCCTGGAGAGCAGAGTGCAAAGTGGATTTCAACCTCCTTCATCCCTCAAAGCTTTCCTTCTTCAGTAAGCGGTAAACATCCAATTACTTACAGTCGAGAACTTGTAAGGCAACCCTCCATGAGGGACTTAAACTACTCCAAAGGGTGGTCCTACTCCCTTATTAAGCACTTCATGTTCAAAGACTGTTAAAGATTTCCACTCTTTAAAAAAATATTTTCCAAGACATTTTCAACAGCCCAAAGACTTAAGTCTCTCTCTGTAAAAATCATTTTCAAAATACTGATAACACGTTTAGCCTTTGGCAATAACCGAGTGTGTCCAGGGGTTATTTATGCAATATAAGATCTACAAGGGTACCATGCACACTTTAAAACCTCATAGCTTCAAACTCAAATCAACACAGCAATCCCTGCAGATTGCCAAATGAAACTAAGAGCACTATGCAGGAAAATACCCAGGACCCTGTACAGGCTGGATAAAAATCACCAGAAATCCAGCTCTTTGACTAAAAGAGGAAACTGGAAAAACAGTAATGTTTACATATTGTCATTTATGGTCCGATCACGATCAAGTAATGATGTGGTTTGATACCTTTAACCCTCTCAGGCACAAATTAAGTTTTTGTTGCTAATGCATAAAATAATACCTGCAGTGGTACTTCTGAGTAAAAAAACTCATAAAATATGTATGTGGGGTAATCAGGTTGTTAGCTTTTAACTCTTGCAAATCTGCAACGCCTGCCTTGAGAGGGTTAAGAAAACGGAAAGTGGATTTGGAGAATCCTGGCTCCTGCTGTGTTTTTAACTTAATGGGAGTAATTTTATTCATAGAATCATTCCAATCACATTTTCAAATATTCCTAAAGTATGTCATGCTTTCTCCACTACCAACGCTAATTGAAACAATGCTCCATTCCACCACTGAATTAACCTAATAGTGCACCAAACAGAAAAGCCCTAAATCAATATTAACATTTGCTGTGACAACCCTTTGCTTTTGAGTAGCATAAACGTTCCTCCACACACTAACCAGCATTTGTTCAGGACTCCTGGCAGGTTGGTTATTCCAAGAATCTTGGAGAACTCGCCACAGTTCATCTATTGATTTAGACGGCCTCAGTTGCTTCTGTTTTTTCATATAAATCCGGACTGACTCAATGATGTTGAGATGAGCAAATCATCTCGTCACTGAAGATGATTCTTTAGGACACTGTTTTTTTCTTTTTGTGGTCCGTGTCAATATGACCTATGAATCTGAATCTGTATCGTACAATACAATCAGAGATTATGCTGTGTGCTACATAAGGGTCCAAACATTGAAAGTGCATAAAAATCTGGCACAGTATTATACAGCATGCACCAGAGCAGGCAAGTTTATCCAGCTGGCGGCAACTACACATTCATTATTGTAAATCTGGTATAAAGGCTTACAAATGAGTCGAATCTTTTAAGTACTAACTTGAATTATTTTATCCCTGCAGAACATTAAAAAGAGAAAACTGTGAATCAAAGATCAAGATGATTTTGGAGAAAAACAATGCTTTCCGTGCTTTCAATGACAGCAAAGTACCATATGGTGCTGTTGTGAAACACACGTCGTAGCCACAGAAATATATGGGCTGCATTATACATTTTACTACTTCTCTTTCAACATTATGCTTGAGTCAATACACTGTGCAGAGTACATCTGTATCTCTGCGTTAGGAGCTATTGTATAAACGCCTACTTATATTAGTCTTCTCCTTAGCGACTTGGAGAGTCGGAGCTTATTCTCCTCGGCGCAGTAATTGGCTGGTCATGTCAGGAAGACACAGTGAGAAATTGACAGCGAACAGAAAATTTCTCCCTCCTGTTGTGATCATTTGCTACTCATTCGCTGAATATTGAAAATAACACATTAAAGAACATTACATTAAAGCACTTCACTGAAACCAATGTGACTCCATTTTAATGGCACACTGCTCACTCATAAGAGCCAATACTTGATAGGTATTATTATGAATTATCTGTGCATGCATAACAGCAGGGTGGTGTATGTGATTTGTTGGGGGGGTACTCCTGTCTAAGAAAACACAAGTCACAGCCGTTACTTGTTAATAAGGTGCTGTCTCGCCACAATATGATATAGACATTCATATATGGGGAAGGTGTGATAAAGTGTTAAAAAAAGTACCAGAAAACTGTCACGTAATCTCCCCCGTATTGATTTTTTTTTTTTACTCTGAAAATATTTACTGGTTTTAATACAAGGGTGGGTGCCTTGGTAGCTAAATCATGTTTCCACAATCACGTGTGGCCCTGGAGGGGATGATCGATACTTTTATCACAGCCTACATTTGCTAAAGCAGGCTAATGGAGAAGTCAGTGCAGCTGGTGTCACAGGTTATGAGACTTTTGCTAAGCAGCACCCTATTTTTAATTATGTATGAGGCAGAACTCACAGTGAACAGATGAAGCGCTCCTGAGAGAGCGAGGCCTCGGTGGCACATGAACACAGGGTGAGCGACCAAGTCACTTAAAGGTCCGGTCCCTCACATCTGAGTGGACGCTGACCCTGGTACACCGCCAGAGCTCCTGAGAGGACATGCAAGGAGAAGGTGGGCTGCCCTGTACATCCACATCCCTCCCAAGTGGGGTGGAATTTCTGTCTGCATCAATTATTCAAGAACCATCTTAGATAACACTCATGGGGAGGATGGATGAGGTCTATTTCTGTATAGTACTTCATAAGGATGAAGACAGGAGGCATTTTTTATTTTATGTGCTGGTGCTTCAGACACCGGATAACCAGTTTCCTCCTATGAGCAACTAAGGTAAAAAACATTTTGTGTCTTAGAAAAATGCTCAACGCACTCCAAATGCTTTTCTCTTTTGACATCCTTCCTAGATGTCAGCACTTTGTAGAAGATTTATTTCCTGTATCCAAAGGAACTTAATGTGCAGTAGGTACTGCCAACAGGGGCTGTGACAAAGGTGACAAAAGCCTTAGAAAACCAGACCTTACGGTGTCCTTTCCACCCCAAGTGAGAAAAAACCCCCATCTCATCTTGTCTGTTAGGGTTTCTAGGACTCCCAGGTGGAGTGACCAGGCTAGGGATACAGCTTTTGCAGTTATGTGGCACTTGAAACATTTTCTGTGCACGCCCTATTAGGTTCAACATGTCAATGCACAACAGTGTGTCACATGCACTTTTGACCACTCAAACTCCCCATGCATCCCCCGTGGTCGCAAATCTTACACTTTACACAGCACTTCAGCAGCAAAGGTTAAATAAATAACAACATTAGTAACTGTTATTAACTGTGACGTAACAGCGAGTCATTTCCTTACAGTGACTGTTGCATCAGAGAAAGCTTTGATGTTAATGGCAACACAAAAACAGCCTATAATTTCTCATCCATCTCTCTCTAATCCGCTTCCTCAAAAAACTCCTCTCTGTAGTAATAACAATCTTTTCTATTTATATGTATAATTAGAAGATTCTTATTCTTATTTTTCCTATATCATCCCTTTAGGCAAAGATTTGGAATGTGCATGAAAGAGGACACATGCTTTTCATGACAACATTGTTACTATTTTTTGACATCGCACTTATTAACAGTATAGCTTTGAATAATCCTAATAAAACTATTCTCCTGTATGTGAGATTCCATTTCTCTGGACAGAAAGCGTTTTTGCCGATGGAATGTAAATGCCAGAGAATCCCTGGGCTATGAAAGTTGGCACGACAGTAACACTATTTGTGAGTTTGAATCCACTTGAGCAGATGTTTTGAGCAGCTGGGCTAGCTACAGTGGACCGACTGCACATACACCTCATCGCTGACCAAGTATATACCATGTGCTCATTTTCTCACATAAAGCCTGTTAGACTGAGGTGTATCAGGAGATTTTATGTTTCTAATAATATTCGCTGACAGGTATTTGCTTTCGACTGCTATGCACAGCATGTTCCCACATACAAGACAATTGGGTAACGCCTTGTTTTTAAGTATAAGACCTGTGCAGCGGTCGTTCTTTAAAAGTCCTTGTAATTTCTTAATTTATGCAAGCTTACAAGCAAATAATTTACCTGCTTTGAACTTCATATAACTATTTGCTAAGTAATGACAGTTATAAAAGATTGGATTGTTTTGTGTTTTTAAAATCTGAACAGTCCCATCGTGCTCTTTTAAACGTAATTTAAAAACCTTAATTTGTGTGCAACTAATTTAATAACATACTGATACATAATAGTGTATTTTTTTAAAATGCAAGATTAACAAATTTTTTCAGTTAAGGAAATTCAGCCTCGTAATTGGAAACACAATTCAAGATTCATTTATTATCCAATTACAAGTTCTAACAAACAGGCTGTGAGTTTGACTTACATCATGAGAATTTTTAATTAAGGTAAAAAGGTGGAGAGGGGCTCAAACTATGCCAGCCAGGATATTCTCCAGAGCTCAGATTTAGTAACAAACAAAAAGTTGCATCCACTATTTTTGTAACTTCATTTTTTATTTTAAGAGAAGGGTTTAGAAAATCTACAACTGTCAGGTGTTACACTTCATACCGTTGCATGATTTTTGTGTGTTCACACGGTGCTGCGTCTACAAATCAAAGGCTCTGAAGCATTTGATTGTGACACGCTACCTTCCATGCACACACAGTTATTTCTGTCACACTCTGGCTTTTTGTGTTTCGGTCCTGAGCGCTGACTGTGATGCAGTGCCGAGACACGCGGGGACATATACTGGGGGTCATGTGTGACCTAGAGTGGTCCCTGGTGAACACGGTTCTACTACACTGGTCCTGTCAGTCACATACCCGGTCAGTCAGTCATTTCCAGGGAAGAACTGTGAAAGAGAGTGAAGAGAAGGAGCACTGCTGAACGGTACTAAGACGACTATTCCTCCAATCAATTGCCGTCCGCAAACGTGCTTAAATGGCGCAGGATTTCTTAAGACGCCTGCAAGGTGGAACTGGGTGAAGGAGGACCTAATGTCACACTTTCTACACTGAAAACGCTTCCTGCCAATTATCATAAGTTACACGATGACTTAGAAAACTGCTGCTGAACTCTGAGGAGTTCTGGGATGACCATATTACTGGTGTAAATAAAACAAGCATCACTGGCACTCTGTGGAAGGTGTTAATCCCTGACTAATGAACTCGGCCTCTGCCAGTAGCCTCCCTGTTGGATCCCTGGACATCTCTACCTGTGTGTGTGTGTGTGTGTGTGTGTGTGTGTGTGCGCGCATGGTAGGGGATTCAGAAAGAGAGGGACAGGCTCCACTCTCCCGTCCCTCAGCCTGACAGGCAGAACTCAGCCACACAATTTCACGGTTTGTGGGCAGTACACACCACTGCTTTCACATCCCTGAGACCCAGAGACCCACAGAGTGTCTATATGTGTGTGTGCGTGTGTGTGTGTGTGCTAGCCTGTGCATATGAACATGGACACACACATACGCACCCACACCAGCTGTGCTATTAATACTAAGGAAAGAAGAAATCAAATATTAATCCTTCGACGTCCACCTGGAATTGGAAAAAATATAATGCGCAGACTTACCATTTTGTTATTGATTTCATGAAAATGAATTTCACAGACTTTCTCTACGATGTCTTCACTGTCAAATGTTATGAAACCAAATCCTATGTAGAGAGAAACAGAAGAGGGAGGGGGCACAAGAAGAGACCGGGTTAGTGGAGAACCTTCACAAAACTTCAGTAAGTAAAATAAAAAAAAATAAAAGATGGAATATTATCATGAGCCAGATCCAGAAACTATGCAAGCACATCTGTGGAGATTGGTTTGGGCATGGAAAAGAACAAGTGAACAAGACAGACATTGTCCTCTTTAAATCAGGAATATGATGAAATCTGCCACATTATTAAGGGCACTCAAGGACCTCTTCTACAAAAAGAAGATGGAAAAACAGCACAAAGCTCATTTAATGATATTCAGTGAGCTAGGGCCCAGCATCTGAATTTCATTAAATGCATTTTGTGTTCTTTTTATTGAAATCTCACTGTATAACAAGCCCTCATTTTTATGTTAATACGGGCCTTAGAATGAATGTGTCGTTGACAGTGGGATTTTCATGCCATATTTATAGGATAAAAGCTTAACCCCTCTTTAAAAAAAAGAAAAAAAGAGACAGAGAGACAACATGGTTTTAGACTTTTGAACACAAGTGGATTGCAATGCGCTCTTCTGTGTTTTGATGGTGATACACAAAGCAATCTAGCATCTGTATAGCTGGGGTTGAAAGGAAAACATATTCTATTACTTTCTCGAAAGCCAAACAGTTAGTGAATAAAACAGTGTGAGGGACTGACAGGGAGATGAGTTTTTTTTTAAAACAGCAAAAACCTGACGAAATAAAATCGCCACGGACTGAGCCTAAACAGCCGTTGCTATAAACAACACGCCGTCCAGCCGACACACTCCGCAGACTGCGCCATCCGTCTACTATTGTATATGTTAACCGTCTACCTAATGTGAGACGAAAGCTAAACACAAATGTGAAACAACAGTTGTTACACGCACGAACATGAAGACAAATCCATGCCTTCAGGCATCAGCTCAGTCATCATCCACTTCACAGGACAAATCTCAAGGTCAAGGACTCGAGGGGAAGCTATTCGGAGCCTAGTTTCCCGCACATCTGCACATATTCGCCTAACAACACATACGACACCACGGGGTATACAAACGAGAGATTTGTCAACCATCAAAGAATTGCTGTATTTATTATACTGAGGTAGTTTATCCTTTTAATATATCTTGCTGTATTGGGCCTTTGCTGGCTATGCTGCAAATCGATGAGCAGCACCACTTTCTGGCAGTATTGGATTTGCAGGATTTTTGAATCAATATGATTAAACACCTTTATTTGTCAGGTATTTAAACCAAAGGAAAAAGCAATTCCCATTTGGTTAGTTTCAGGTAGATCATAATATTTTACCTTGTACTTTATCCATATCACCCATTCCTAAGCAGGCTGATTTGCAAATATTTAGTAGCTTAAGTGTCTTAATATTCACATCTTTGCAGGAACATGACTGAAAATGAAGTATATTATAGTACATTAGAATCCTAAGCTGCTTATTGCTTATTACTTCATCAGATCATCCTGTAAAATAATGATTTCTTTGTGCAGAATTGTTTCTGCTACTTACTACAGCAGACAGCCTACCACAAACAGTGACATCTATAGTTCTGTCATAAAGTCTTTATCTCTCACTCACGTTTTTCTCTTCTGCTCCTCCTTCACTTCCTCCTACTACGTAAATAACAAAAGATTCTCCTAAAGCTTCTCTTTTGATACAAGCAAGAACATATCAAAACAGTCTTGTCAAAAGAGGGTTGGAAACCCAACGTGCGAGCTGATTAAATACGGACAACATCAGATCTAATGAGATCTTAAGAGACACAATGTGAATATCCACTGAGATGTCTCTAAACTGAGTTGTAGCGGGAGCGTATGTGAGAGGGTGGGGGAGGCAGGGGACAGGTGATGACGACGGGCAGGAACGCAGGGAGGGGGGGTGGGGGAGAAGCACCTTCTACTCCTGCTCACCCCACCTTCATGGCGGGCACAAGGAGCACTTTTGACAACCAACAAATCAACCGCCAGGAGTAATTTGTCATGGAGGTCTGTAGGTAGAGGGAGTGGAGTCTAGGGGAACAAAGATGGAAAGAAAAAGGGAAAAAGGTGGAGATGAAAGTAGAGAGGGGGTGGGCAGAAAGACAGAAAAAGTGACAAGGAAAGAGGTTAACACACATGGCCCCTGTCGCCACACTCCTTCCTGCTGCTACAGGCAGCTCCTCCATCAACTGACAGGACATTTTCCACTGCACTATTATATCCACTGGGGTCAGGGCCAAGCCCACCACCACAGATACTACCAGCAGGGTCCTTCCACCCATGACTGGATCTGTTTAAACGGAAAAAAGGGGGGGAAAAGACATTTGGCTGTAGTGAAAACTACCGCTGGAACACACCGTAGCATTCACAATATCACAATTCACAACAAACATCCACATTTTTCTCGCTCGTCGGCTCAGCACACACCTCCTTTATCAGTCCCCTGTGTACTTTCTGAACCTCTGTCCCCTGCCATTGCATTGCAGCTCTTTGCTCTACTATCCTATTTTACAGACCTTACAGACAATTACAGGCCACAAAATAGCAGTAACAGAAATATTCCTTTCTCCCATCCTCCTTCGGTGGGGTGTCAGCAGAGCCAGATTGTCCTCATATATCCTGGCCATTCTTCCTCCAACTATCCACACGTAGCAGGAGGCTGACCCCTACAAAACTATTAAAGCCTGTCAGCACTGACAGACACAAGCAGAGACGTGTCACATCGAAGAACCTTCCCACAGCTTAAACAATACCCTGTAAATGGAAACAAGTGGATGTCTTATAGTAAGGCTGATAATAGGTGTTATGCGGCCACTGGCTGAGGCCTCTTGGCTGCACTTCCTCACACTTATTAGCCAGAACTGGGCTTGGCCTCGTTTCGCCGCTCCACAGAACCGGCGGGGCGCCTACTTTCACAACCATTTACCAACTTCATCATACTCAGTCTTTATTTCACACTCAGTGCAGGTTTCTCTGCTTCTGTTGCTCTGATGCTTTTCACACACCCTAACCCAACCAGCCCCACCAAGCCTGGGAAAACTTGTAAAATCATGGAGAACTCTTGGCTTTAACTTCTTTGACTTTTAAATGCTTCTTTGTAACTGCTGAAACTAATACACCTATAAACACAAATCTTACAAATTGGAAATACCAAACTTAAATAAATGAAAATAAATAAATGTTAAATGTAGCATTTGCAGTAGTAGTGAAGGTACTATTACAATTTTACTTTACCCCATTGTGTAAAAGATTTGTGAGCACATAAACATGCAAGGAGAAGACATAAGGGTAACATTAATTTACAGCTGCTATGTATAGCAGCCATAGCCCATGTCCCCGATGACTCATAAAAATGCATAGCACATATGTATCATAAGGTATATACCTCATTACACCTTTCTAGGTCAATATTAAGCACAAATGAACCAAAAGACATAAAGGTTCTTAACAAAGACGTGTGTAGGGCTCTTCCTTGCTGACAGCTGAACTTTTAACTACGGCTGATCATTTTACACGTTTCAATATGTCTAACCACTTAGCAAACAATTAAAGCTTATAAACGTGCACTTCCAATGCTTTCACAGTAGGGGCTGTAATATTGCTGCTGATGCATGTAATGAGAGGAGCATGCTGCTAAGCAGCTCTGACTGCTGACCCTGTCACCACAAGGGTAAGAAGCCTGGAGGATGTGTTGTTCATAGCTTCTGGGATGCAGCACAAATGGAACATACAGGCACAAATAGAGAAGACAAAAGCACCTATGTGCATACACATGTAGACACACACAAACACGCATAATTGTACCCAAAACTAAACTGCTCCACCAAGCTTAAAGGACAGAAAAGGTATGTTTTATCTTGTCTCATATTATCTATACTTTACCACTGAACTAGTAGCCCTAATTATACTTGATGGGACCTTCACCTGTCCATCCCAGAGTAAACCTACAGAAAGCTCCAGCACTGTCTGCTTATATGGTGTATCCTCCAAGCCCAATCTTCTTGTAATGCAGAGAAGCAGACAGAGGCAGTCCGAACACCCACGGCACAGTTAGAGTCCTTTGATCAGTATTTCCGTCTGCTATTACCAGAGATCCAGAGCCCCGGGCATTAATCCCCTGTTTAATACAGTTAACACCATGAACTCTATAACAGCACAGCGCACATATAGCTGAGAAGAGAGAATAGAGAATGAACAAATTTGAGAAAATATTGTGAATAGGAAGAGATATTTTTCTTTTAAAAACTCCTGAAACATTAGAGAGGGAAAAAAGCACACATCTATGAATGTTTACTGATCAGTGCACTGCTGCTGAAAAGGATCTCACAGTCTAAGTAGACTCAACATTTAATCCATTATGTACTTAGATGGCCATGTTTACATCATATCCCTGCAGATTTCCACCTATAAGTGTTGTCTTTTTACACCCATAGTAAACACATCTTCAATTTTAGCAACAAGATTTGACAACTATCTGTAGTAAATAAAATATGTTTTTCTTATTGGTTAATAGACAAAAACACAAAGACAAACAGAAAGACAAACACCAAGAGTTATTACAGGTCCCTTAGGCATACCCGGATTCCCTAGTCACAAGTCAAGACACTAGCTGATAAAAATCCAAAACAAATAAATATGACTGCTTTGATGCCTATGAGTCTGTGGGGAACTGAAGACGCTCGATGTAAAATTAATCCCAGAAGTGCACCATAGAGTGAGCCACGAGCACTGTTTCAGACAACACTCAGAAGATGAGACTGATAAGAAGTTTTTGGTTTAGCTGTGAGATTGCAACATGAATTCATCATAGTACATTTTTTCATGGCTTTAATCTTTGTTGCATAGTACTGTGTGCACATTTGTACTGGTCATTGTGATGAAAAAAGGATTTTAAGAAAATATTTTCTTGGGCAACAGACAGAAATACACATTGTAAATAAGTACTAACTTTGCATTTTATTATTACTTTTTCTATGTATTATTTATTTGATTGTTTTTACAGAGTAATAATGGACTTAGTTACTTAATAAATAGCCTTGTTATGTAAAAAATGCCATAAAATGTGCAGTTTCTAATGTGCACTGCATAAGTTTAATATGGTGGGAAGTTTCATTTGACAGCTGATTAAAAATAAGAAAAAAAGTAAAGAAAATATGTCAATTACAATGAAATGCTTTGTGTAGGTGTGTAAATGCACTAGCCCCTGTGAGATTTCACCAATGCAAATCTCTCTTTGGACCCGGTCTGCACAGTGTGCAGTGTGTCAGCCCTCCGTCTGAGCAAAAAAGTAAAGGTGATGATTACCGTACTGTACGTGTAGGTGGCTGTATGAGAGAGCATCAGGTGGTAGGGAGAACTAGCTAAAAATTGAGCCACAATTATCACACGTGGTGTTTTACATTGTTAGCAAAAGTTCTCAGGTTTTAAAACGCTGGAACTTCTTAGTTTGTTCGACATTTAAAAGGACATCTACTGATTGCTGAGAAATGTCATGAAGGAGCTTTCAACAGCAGAATGAAATAAAGCAAGAGGCCAGAAAACAATTAGATAAAAGCAATGCGACTATAAATTGGTGTAATTAGAGCGGGCGACCGTGGCTCAGGGGCTTGGGAAGCGTATCTGTAACCGGAAGGTCGCCGGTTCGATCCCTGGGCTCTCTGTCCTGGTCGTTGTGTCCTTGGGCAAGACACTTTACCCTACCGCCTACTGGTGTTGGCCAGAGGGGCCGATGGCGCGAAATGGCAGCCTCGCTTCTGTCAGTCTGCCCCAGGGCAGCTGTGGCTACAACCGTAGCTTGCCTCCACCAGTGTATGAATGTGAGAGTGAATGAATAGTGGCATTGTAAAGCGCTTTGGGTGCCTTGAAAAGCACTATATAAATCCAATCTATTATTATTCAATATGATTGTGGTTTTCTTCACGGTTGGCCTTTATCATTTTATGGTGCTCAGATGACTTTGCGCCACCACTTGTTTGGATTGTTTTTATATTCTGGTCTGATCAATTACATTTCTCCATTAATCTTGACTCCTGAAAACTGCAGATAGAAAATAGGACTCATAACATTGATAAACAGGTCATGGAACGAAAAAATAAATAAATGAAGAAATAAATGCTAGCTTTTCATCAAATTAACAAAATAATCCTATACCACAGTAGACACACCACCCTAGGGATGTGGCAGCATAATTTATACCTAAAAAAAAAACAGAATAAGTGACTAGCGAATGGATGGATGGATCTAGGGTATGCCTTTAATAAATGTTTACAGTGACAATATGCCTGCTTCCTCTGCATTTTCTGCAGAGCAACTGGGCTCAGCATGCATGCTGAGGGAACTAGTTTGTTTGTGCCTCTATGTAGGTCAGCTTTCTGAGTTGGCCATCAATTTCTACTGTCCTACTTAAAGAGACACTCCATCGCCATACAAACAAATACACAAACATGAGCACACACAACATTTGTAACACTTGAATTACATACGAGGATCATAGCCTGCACTTCTGCTATGTCATCAATTTTATTTGCACTTTAGTCACAGAAAGACATCCCGACAAATATCCTTAATTGTTACTGTAACACATATCAACTCAAATCTGTGTTGTTAGTAAATGCTTACTTGTAGCTTGGTCATGGTGGTAATGGCCATCTCAACAGAAACACACAAAGTGTGCACCGGTAAAATGAATACAGTGCTCATCATCTCTTCTAACACGCTCTACCTCCAGAAAGACCCTCATTAGTGCCAAACAATATACCTATAAGTATGAGTTTCTCTCTTCCTATATGATCACAAAGCTGCTCTAACAATAACTGAATGGAAGCAATTATCTGCTGAGAAGGTGACTAACTTCCCCTTTACTCACCAGCACTAAGACAGCAGGCTAAGAGCAGCACTCTACAAAGAGCTAAAAGGAGAAAAGAAGAAGAGTATTCAAAGACAACTACAAAAATAAATAAAAATGCATCTAATAAATAGTAAAGTGAAATTTTAATTACTTTAATCTGCAAACTACTGGAGGTATAGAGGAGTGTGAATAAAGATTTCACAGAAATAAAGAGAAGGGTTTACTTATACATGTCTCCACAAGGCAAATCACAGTGTGAAGTAACCGATACAACAGTGACACGTTTACCCAAAGGTGAGCTGCCAGAGATCTGAACTTGTTCACAAGTGTTTATCTGAGTCATTAGATGGAGAAAAATCACCCTGCACTTCGGACTTGACAAAGACCTTCGGTCCATTTGTATCACAGCCTTAGAGCAGGATTTCACCAGAGGGCTCAGCAACCTTCTACAAATGTGCCAAAGTCTTTTTGTGCAAACACGTGAGAAATAATTATCTGCAGGGCCAAGTTCAGGCTTTTCAAGAGCATAATTGTCATTATATGACATTAGATGTGCAGCATTCTTTTTCTTATTACTGTTCTTCACATGGGAACAAATATGCAAGGATCAAAAGTGAGGTGATTTAAGTCAAATGAAATAATCAGGTAATGTAATCCGTTAGTTAATGAAAGGCTGAATAGCTGGCGAACCCATCTTTATTGAACTAAGTGAGTAATCACTCAATGTATTAATGTAATCTCTTGATTTTAGTAAGACTCGTAGTTTTCTTGCAACCTCAAACAGCTACTTGGTAGTAGGGCTGGGCGATAAAATACAAAAGATCATCAACAGAGAAATGAGTTACGATAAATATAAAGTCGATAGAACTCATTCCATCCAAGGTTTACACAGACAACACAAAAGAACAAGAATAGTGCTGCACTGAACCAATCATCTGGCTGGAACAGAAGCAGAGCCACGTCAGGCTTGGTTTGACGCACACAGTGTAGGATGAGCAGCTGGTAGCAGCACATGTGCTCATGTTTGGGCTACTGCAGCCGTGCACACCAGTACATTGAGAGTGCGAAAAAGATAAGAGAAAAATCTAAAAATGTTAATAAAAGCTCAGGAAACAGTGTTGCTGAACAGTACGTCCCAACAGACACAGCACAAGGCTTAAAGAGGAGGTCGCTGTTGTAAAAAGGGTCAAGGGAATCTGGTAGTGTGGAGATATGGCCCTACTTAGCAGCTGCTTATGAGAATCGCACAATATTGAGGAGAAAATTTGGATGACTCGTCTCTACAAAACTAATAATCATTGATGCTTGACTGAAAGGTCATGCCACAAAATTATTATTGTGATGTGTTTAATGGGTAAAGTCAGGACTCTAATGCTTTTAACATCCAAAGTAGTCTTTCCTAACTTTAGGGCATGGACTGCTACACTGACATTCATTGTAGAATTTATTGATGCAATCTTAACTTCACTGTTTTTGAATATACTGTACAGGCCCTGACCATGCTGATTCCTCCACCATGCTTTAAGCTGGGGTTAAAATGTTGGCGTTAGTGTAAATGTGAGACAAACAGTTACAATGTGAATTGTAGTGTAAAGTGCTTTGAAAGATCTGCAAAATTAGTAAAGTGTTTTATAAATTGCACACAAACAGTGTCTCAGAAATCTCTAGGACTATGCACGTGGGCCTTTGAAAACCTGAGATATAAACAAATATTTTAGCAGGTTACAGTTATTTCTGCAGGTGTTTTGCTGTTGCTTATCACCTCTCAGGATTGCATGTTGTTCTCTCGGTGTGATCTTTCGAGTGTGCTCATTTCTAAGTAAAGAAGCAACACTCCTGAATTCCCTCCGTTTTTTTAGACACATCTAAAGAAAAGCATCTGTAGCATTAGGATCCTGTGAAAGTTGTTATCAATGAAATGGTTCATGTTTCACACCATCCAGCCTCTGAAAAATATTAATATGGTAATATATTGTTTTGCTTGCTCTTGCGGTGCATTGCTCATACACTGACGCATAGCTTCAATATAATTTTTTAAAGTCAACTCCTCTCAACAAATTCCACAAACAAGAGTCACTGGTTTGCTCATCTGTTTGGTGATAATCAAATGAATAGCGGTAAAGGATGAAATTTACATATAAAATGAATCCAAGTAGCAGCATGTTTAATAAAGACAGGAGAATGTGTATCTGTTTGTTTTATTGTTGGTCCACAAATGTAACAAAGCAGGAGATCATAGTAGATTTTGTGAAAAAGAAATGTGAGTACATAGTAAGTAGATTCATTGGCACCAAGTACCTTAAATCCTTTTACGTTTTGTCATTAGCTCTACTATTGGCCAAGAGCAATTTATCAGAATCAGAATCAGAATACTTTATTGATCCCTGGGGGAAATTATTTTTTGTTACAGTGCTCCATTTTAAACCATTTTTATCAGTACATACTCAAATTCATATATAGTTATTGACCAAATAGGGAATCGAGATAAAAATCATTTGCACATGTGTCCTAGCACTCTGCAGTGGTGATTATGGTACTAAAGTAGAGCTCTGTGTAGTTTTGTAAGCTTGTGATAAAATGGTTATGCATTCCATGTAACCCAGAAATGTCGAATAACAGTACCTGAGATTTAGATTCTGACAGGTGGGCTAGACTGTAGAAACACATGTTAGTAATGGAGAGCATAACACACAGCGTAACTATTTTTGCAGATGCAATTAGGTCATGAGATACTGGGGCTGGTTCCCAAAAAGCTCAGTCCATTTACAAAAACTACTCTCTGGATCTCTCTTTTACAACTTTTTTCTCTCGTCATTTATAATACTCACAACAAAAGGTTCTCTTGAAAGTGGGTGCGTGGATGAAAACTGGGTTAGCTGCAACAAGTAGTTTCACCCTCCAGCACAGACTCGTCATCCAACATTAATGAAGCAAATGAACAAAAAGGTTACACACGAGTTATTTCAAAGAGACCATAATTGGAACGAATCGACAATGTAAAAAGTATCTGCGAATAATTTCACCACAACAAAATTTTAAAGAAACCCATGGAAAACAAAACATATATTTTTAAAAAGACCACGGCCAAATAAGATCCAACGTCAAGACAGAACAGAATTACAACTGCACCTAATACAGTGTAAAGTCAGATGCACCATTAATTGACAGGCAGCTTTAACATACCTGGAATATTCTTTTGATATTTTACTTCTCTAATCCAAAAAAAATTATGGTATACAGTCAGACAACAGGGGTTATCATCTCAGCAAGTCAACCAAATTTTCCAAAATCTAGCTATACTGATTTAGAACTTGTGGTGTTAGTGCCTAATCACCAGAGAGATACAGGTTTTTCACCAGCAGTGTTGGGGAGTAACAGAATACATGTACCGCCGTTACGTATTTAGAATACAAAATATGAGTAACTGTATTCCGTTACAGTTACCGTTTAAAAAGGTGGTATTCAGAATACAGTTACTTTGTTGAAATAAATGGATTACACTGCGGTACTTTCCTGTTTCATTTTGTCGCGGGTCAGGACTGTTTGGGTTTTGTTTGACAGCTACGTTCTGTTGTTCCAGGCGGCAGCGTTACGGTTGCCATGGTTACAGGGCGACACTCTCTCTCTCTCTGCGACTGTGTGTTTCCTGGGTGAGAGAGCGCCTTTTCGTTGTTGTGCTAAGCTAACAGGCAGAATGCTACAAGCATAGCTCTAAAGAATGTAGCATCATGGGCAGTGTAGTCCGTGTTGCAGGGAGAATGCACTGCCATACACGTTATGTGTCTGTGAGCGCGAGGAGGGAGAAAAAGGCGAGTGGAAAGGTACGAGTTGCCGTCGAGGAAAAACGGGAGCTGGAAGCATGTAAATATAATAATAACCACTGCAGCCAAGAAGAGTGTCTGACGAGCCCAGTTGTAAGTAAGCTATTAAGACTCGACTGTACACCGTGTTCGTGTTTTCCTCCGAAAACAATAAGTTCCGTTGGAGCAGTCTTTCAACGCCTCTCTCTGTCTCTCGCAAGAAAAATTGACCCACACAACAAAGTAAAGCTATTTTTCGGCTATGAGCCGACAGGGACCCCGCCATATTAGTCAGAGGTCCCTTTACTACAGTTCGGAGTCGCGGACCTTCAGTAATAGTAATAAATCACACAGCAATAGTACATTCACGTTGTTGTAAAAAGCACGATAATATATTAAGTAATCCAAAGTATTCAGAATACGTTACTCTCATTGAGTAACGTAACGGAATACGTTACAGAATACATTTTGGGGCATGTATTCTGTATTCTGTAACGGAATACATTTTAAAAGTAACCTTCCCAACACTGTTCATCAGTGAGGTGTTATTGCAGAACCAGCTCACATGATTATCATGGAGCATCATCATCAGAAGTTGAGTTAATTTCTTTGTACAGAAAGTGTTTTTTTTTTTTTTACAGCAACCCATTCATACACAACTTTTCTCTATACCTTAGTGCTTCACCTAACATTCACACACATAAACTGGGGGTAATTTGCATGATTATGATCAGATTAGGACAACATTGATCAGTCAGTGTCAAACGAAAACTCTTTCGTCTTGGACAGTTTCTCGAAATGGATGAAAACCGATGCTGGAACTGGAACCTCTCCTGACAGTTTAAGTATGTCGTTGATGATAGTCCCCTGACGTCTGTGAAGCTGACCAGTGTAAATAAGACACTGGTCAATTTTTGTGTGTGTGTGTGTGTCTTCAAAACACAACTTTAATTGATAAAAATGGAGGAATGATGAAGGTAGGCGGAACTACCTTCAAGTGAGCTCGTATCATACAAACAGCTTCAGTGGCCACTTCCATTGTCTGTTTCTGTCTATTCAGGAAACAGCTAGCTAGCTTCCTGATGAATCATTCAGGTCTCTCAGTCATGAAAAAGTACGATTTCTACCTCTATAATCACCTAATCTGACACAGTGACAAACAAACAAGATAAAAAATATTTTGCAGCCTGGGCCTGGAAACCCTGCACATGACAATCTGTGGGAGTCTACAAAAGATGGTGTAATTTTTCAAGAAGACAGTTTTCAGTTTTCAAATCAATAGTCCATGGTTTTATATACATTAGTTATTTACTGATAACCTACTGCAGTGCAGCCGTGATGTGCTGCACATTTTAGCCAGGGTTAAATCTTGCTCTGGCAGTTGGCGACTAGTAAAGGCATCCAGCCTACAATATATTCTGGTACAGCTATATGGGGTGAGATTTTTTTCTTTCCTGAGCAAAGGACAATATCCTCTTGTCATCTTTAGTCTTGCCACAATAAAATTTGACAGTGTTTCTAAAAAAACAAAAAAAAGAGTTACTGTGAATCGATGAAGTGACCTCTATCTGTAATAAGGTGATGCAAACATTTTTGCTCTCTTCTGGAGTAATCAATTTCTGTTAAAATCCATAGTATAAATACACATATCCCCAGGCAAAGAGCAAAGGAGAGACAGTGACCGAAAGAAAGAAACAGACATAAGCGCTGGAAAAGTGTCTGTGCTCCTCTGCTTGAGTTACTGTTATCCCTCTATCTCTTCATGATGCCACTGTAGTTGCCTGAAGACATCTTTTACTTGTGTGGGCTAAACAGCAGCACAGCTCATTTTCTGAATACACACAATTTAAGTAGCAACAACGAGGAGGGTAAGGTTAGGTAAAACATTACTGAGGGTAGGGCAGAAGGCTACCAACATGAGTGGTTAGAATATGACTTCTAAAACTGTGCAAAACCAACCTGGGCATAATTGCTCACACTGATAGAATTTCTTTAGTGCGAATGGAGCATGGGTGTAATGAGATACGAAGGTTGGAACCACAAGGGGATTCTTCATTCAAGAATGTCAGACTCTTTTGTGCCAAGCAATAGGCCGAGTTTAATAGATGTCTCAATTTCTATTACATACAGTAACAACCAATGCGGCGAGGAGGCGGTGGGAGGTTAGGGCAGAAGTCTTTCCAAAAGGCTCTGAGGACCATGATGAATTTCTTTTGAGGTGTGAAGCAATGTGGGACATGAAATGAATGGAACTTTTTGTGTTGTCTGACCTATTGATATAGATATAAATTTCATTAAACCTAATTAGCATTTGTCATTCCTGAAGAAAGTGAAAAACGTGGGGTGGGGTGGGGTGGGGTGATAAGCAGCTCGTGAACGCAGAGAGATGGAAAAGTGGATCGCTCAGAAGCCTGTTCATGGGAAATTGTTTTTCGCTCAGAACAGGAAAGCTGGCAGGAAGCTGTCGATGCAGACACCTCCCAGGAGCTTCTACAGAAGATTCACCGAAGGGACTAAAACCTTTTAATCAAAATAATACTCTGCAAATAACAAGCCTTTAAAAACACAAGGAGGATACAAAGTAACAAGTGATGGAAGTGAATTAGGCCTCTCTCATTGCCCGTATGGCCAGATTGTTATTAATATTAAAGCATAGGGTATATTTAAAGGCGTGACACAGTGGCAGTTTATCTGAAATGAAGAACACTGATGATGCCACTTTGCAGAGTCCCATTACCATTTAGCAGAGATTGCTTTCACTGAGTGAGCCAAATGCTTAGAGGCGGAACTGCCACTTGTGTTTACTTTACAGATGCTGTTATGGTCTTACCGTGAAGAGCACCGTCCTCACAAAAAACCCTTTTCCCCATCCCTGCACGTACACCCCCTTGCCAGCCCACATGCAGCAAATCGTGACATCATGGAATTCTCCAGCAATGCGTGATGATGCCATTCTGATACTATTGACCCTTGTAATCAAGACTTCGCTGCTTCACGAACACTCCTCTTTCATCAAACATCGTTCTCTCTATCTCTCTGTGTCACACACACGCATACACTCACACACTGGCAGAAAAATTAGAGCTATGAGGTGCCCAAAGTGTAGCAGCGCAGTTCAATTGCAGACAGAATCTGTTCTCAACATCCAGGCTTCGTTTAATTGCTTACTTGCACTATAATTGGGTATATAATCAAACGATAAACTGAACACAGCACAGCGTCTTCATAACTTCGGAATATCCTTTCATCAGTGGCTTTGGGCAGTGATTAGCATAGATGAGAAAGCTCAACGGACGGCCGTAACTGCTGCTTATTTACGTCTTTGTTGGAGTTATTCACCTCATTGATTTGTGTTAGTCTTTCATGTTAGGTCTTCCAAAGAAACACCTGAGGAAGGGTAGAAAAAGGTCACGATCTCAAATTAGCGCAGATGAAAAAGGCTGACCATAACAAGTCATAACAAATACAGGCTCTCAGAGCTCTAGGAGGCTGTGGACTTGCTCTAACTGCAGTTGAGTAGGGGCCCTGCTCAGTGCTCAGATGTGATTTACGAACTGGACCACCCAAACTCCAGCTGCTTTGATTCAGCTCTGTTGCTGATCTTGCTGCACACATCTCAGTACAGACTTGGTTGCTCCTTGGCTTCACTTCTGTCATCACTGATGCTATACTACTAAACCACCACATCTCAACAGCACATGGCATAAATGAACTGAGAGAAAATATTTAAGATGCTAATTAACTGGGCAATGGTGCAGACCTTGGTCACTGCAGTCTTGTGTCATTAGAAGAAAACATACTCTGAAAACACCGAAAGCACACATCAGCATTGTTTCAACATTAAGCAGCTCTGCCAGATCTGTGTCCAACCAAAGTGCTTTCAAGTACCTACAGGGCTTTTGATAATGCACGAATGTAAAGACACTTACAGCTTCTAATGGAGTTTTAGATCTCTAGTAGTGATGTGAAGGTGTTCTTTTGAAAGCGGGTTGCCATTTCCTTTATCTCATGCAGGTGCGTGAGGTGTGCACACGGGTGACATAAAACAGATCCCTGACAATGGTGTCACGGCAACAAAGAAGAGCACTAAAAGCTAGTAATCACAGATGTGAACAATGCCGGGTATTAGAACACATCTGACATATTTGTTTGGCCTATGAAGAAAAAAAGAATACTTTGCTGTGTATTACCAGAGTAAATATGACTTTCGATGTTTGCATCTCATGATGATTGCAGTTCGCAAAAGACATAATTGTTTGTACTTAAAGTTATTTGTCAGTCACTGCAATGGGAGATGTCAGACACGCAGACTTAAATGCAAAGCGATGTTTTTCACCAAAAATGTGGTCCGCGTCTATCGTAAGCGTTAGATTCGACACTTAGTCACTTTAAACCTTGGTCAGCAACATACATGTGACTATAAGCTGTATTCTGGCCTACACTTGGAACTGAAAAGACTTTGCTTTTCTGTTTAGTTTCCCTCTCCCCCTCTCTGAATTTTCCTTTTAACTCTGCCTCTTTACAGAAGGGGAGCTCATTTCAATCTCAAAGCTGACATCTGTGGATGCAATGCAAGCTCTAAATGAGTGGATTTAATCCTGTGCAACAAGGATAGAGCACAGGAAGTATACACACAAGAAGCTGGGAGAGAGAAGAGGAGCAAGCTGAAAAAGAAAAAAGAGAGAGAGAGAGAGAGAGAGAGAGAGAGAGAGAGAGAGAGAGAGAGAGAGAGAGAGAGAGAGAGAGAGAGAGAGAGAGAAGAGTGAAAGAGCAACACAAAAAAAGAGAGAAAGGATTCTGTGACCTCCGTTCATATCTTTTCCATCTGCAGCAGCCTCACTGTTAGCTCATCCAGGAGAGAAGAGGACAGAAGAAGGAAGAGACAGAGCAGCTTAACAGATAGGCATTAGGCATGTTTATTCATGCAGTGAAGCAGCTGAACTATTGGAGAGGGCTTCAAAGCAGAGGATGGCTCCACGTCCTGCATGGCCTTCTCCTCTGGCTAGGTTTTCTGTATCTGGCCTTTGAGTAAGGGGCTGATCAATCCCCCAGCAGGCTGCCAGGCACTGGACCCCCCATTACCAAGAGGCTGCTCTTTGAACAAACCCTGCCAGGGGTCACTCTCCCTACGCTTCATCATCTTAAAGGTCAGACACAACAAATGGCATGGAAGACAGTTCTGTCCCTGGCTATAAACCCATAACTGACCACTAACAGTGTCTGCAGTGTCAGGACAGCAGGCAAACTGGGCTGTCACTTTCACAGTTGAGTGGAAAATGTGTCTTTTGTGTCCCTAAGATTGCGTACACTTTCGGGAAATTACCAAAAGTTGAGCAAATACAAATCGGCACGCAAGATCTTCAACTCGTGCAAATATTCCCAAGAGGGCGCAACAAGATCACCATAATAATCAGATAAAAGCTGGCATTAAAATAATGTCTGAGTCTCATATTACTGCTCGGGGTGAACAAACAAATGCAGGCATGTGGGAAACAAGAAAAGTGAGGAAACCAAACCCCTTGTGGTAAAGGATAATTAAAATGGCAGCACTGTGTACATTTCGGAAGCAGCACTATAACATATGTCTTTAACTTTTTTTTGTTTAAATTTCACTCACGTTCTCAGTGTTTATGTACTTACTGACATTTTTCTTTGTATCAAGTTGTTATGAAATAAATGTCCATTACAAAATGCAGTGGCTTCAGATGAATGATTACCTATAAACACTAAAACCAAAAAACAAGTGCAATTGTTTTTCCCCCGTAGCCATCTTAGTCTTCCCTAGGCAGCTGAAATAGTGGATGGTGGAAAAATGGAGTAACTGTGAAAATTCTGCTTGGCAAAAGAGAAGGAGCAGCCTTGTCAGAGATGCAAACAAAACAGTAGTCACCTCAAGGTGCTTTATATTGTAAGGTAAAGATCCTACAATAATACCCCCAATAATCAGATGACGTCCTATGAGCAAGTGCTTGGTGATAGAGGGAAGGAAAAACTCCCTTTAAACAGGAAGAAACATCCGTCAAAACCAGGCTCAGGGAGGGGCAGCCATCTGCCACGACTGGTGGGTAGGTGAGGGGAGGGAGACAAGACAAAAAACAAGTCTTATAGTGCTGTAGTGGGATCAAGTCTTTGCACCTGCTTCACAATAAAAGCCTTCTATGGAAGGGACATGTAAGGGATAATACACACTGACATACTGGAACTCTTCTAACTCAGCAAAGACAGCAGATCAGACAAGCAGGCTTTTTTTCTTTAAAAAAAAGAAAGAAAAAAAAGTGAAATGTCCCCTTATAAAGCTCAGGAAATTACAAATAAAGGCTTGTCTCCTCTAATAATAGCCTGCCCTCTCTGCGGTTGAGCTAAATCAGCCAACAATTTAACATTTATGATACATAATTAAGGCAGGGCCACTCTCTGTTTTCTCGTTGTGGTGCATCATGGCTTTTTATTGTTGCTTTAAGCCTAACATGAAATATTGCATAAAATGTATTTGGGCCAATTTTTCTCCTCTGTCCACGAACGCTACGTAGTAGGCTTTTAGACACTTTCTTTTGTAGAGGAAATTGAGTGGAATTAAAATGAGAAGTGGCAGATGCAAATCTTGTAATGTTATTATTTATGCCACCCCATTCCCGCTCGAAAAAAAGAAAAAGGAACAAACAACAAAAAACAAATCAATCAGCCTTCACTGCATCTTCTCTTTATCAATCAATAGAGAGGAAAAAAAGGTATTTATGCTTTTAAAAGGAATTCTGGTGTAGGCATTTGGAATTCTTGTACCAATTTTAAATCAAGGCAAAACCCCCCCACTACTATTAGGCTTATTATTAATAGGATTGAATGCCATTGGGGGCTAGGATAAGCGCAAAGACAGAATTGCATATGCAGGGGATAATGACAAAATACTGAAAATTACTGACATTAAAAAAGAATTTCCTACAGGCACACACGTGAACCACTAAACCACTTTAAAAACATTTCGAAAAGCACATAATGAAACCAAGCCAAGCTGCAGCTACAGAAGTAAATTTACTTCAGTCGTGATCTGGACTTGCACCTGCACCTTTTCAGAGAAGCCTGTTTGCTTAAAATGACAGCTTTTTTAATTTGATGACATGATTGTGCACACCTGAGCTCTGCCACTCATGAGCAGAGATCAGGTGTGCGCTGAACAGTTTGCATACTTAAAGCACAAAGCAAACTGCTGAATTAAGATGTAAGTATCTGTGCAAGCAAATGTTGAACTATGCTAGATTGATTTGATGAGATCACCAAAACCCCACAAACCAACACCAATTCACCCAAACAGAAAGGGAGATGTCACACAATGCAAAAACAACACGCCTAACACTGTAAAAATCCCCTCATCCTGTGATAATACCTCTGGGCACAGATATGGGACTTCTGCAGGGGAAGGGGCTGTTCCAATATGACTGTGAACACTCAGTTGTATTTCGATCTGTGTACTTTGGACATCAGGTCAACTGGGTCGCACGCATCAAAGTGATAGCACATGTCACCAGGAAACAGGTTTTTCTGGATCTGTGTAATTCACTGGTGTGGCCACAATAACAGGGAGTCTAATCACCCAAAAAAAAACAAAAAAAAAAAACAAAAACTTAAAATATCTCCTTTTGTACCATGTGGTGTTCAGGGACGTGCATACACATTTGTTGTAAGTTATTCTGGCTGATTACATCTCTGATTAGCCTGAAGTTAGGTGGAGCTATGCAGAGAATAATGCATGGTCACGAAACAGCGGTTACAAGAATCACAAATGTATTAAGCTGCAGTAACAGGTGCAACAAAACTAACTGAATAATCAGTGAGACGCCGAGCAATACGTACTCACACACAGTCCTCAGAAGAGGTTTAATCTAGCAAAATAATTCACAGCTGACATTTTGTCTTGTCACAGCAGGACAATCACAAGGAGCAGCGAATAATTAACAATGGCCTCGGCTCCACTGAAGCACATGCGTGCCAGGATCTTGGACCTGAAAACCCTTAAAGGGAATGCAGCCATTATTACATTCTTATTTTTCTTCCATGTGTGCCTTTACTGCTTTGAGATGATGAACCAAATAAACTAGCAGCTGCTTTTTGAGAATGGCAGGGCTGATATCAGTGTACTGTGGCGCAATTGATTTCCCATTGTGAAATGAAAAATGAATAGTGGGGGAAAATTCTTAAAGGATTTTAATAGCATGCCACCATTTACTTAATAGTAGGTAGACAGAGCCCTTAATGCTGCTGGGCACCTTGCTTTGTTACTCATTTGGCCACAGGATTAGTCTACTGTTCGCACATTAGCCAGTGCAGTGTTACACAGGATGTGTGATCATTTTGAGTCAGTTTGTGATGGAGTTGGAGAATGTTCGTACTACAAAGAAAAACAACTTCTACAGTCAATAGTAAACTGATTTCTACAATTTTCCTGTGTTTTCTCCCATTTCTAAACCACAGATATTCTGGGTTGTGGAAACTAAAACCCAGAGAATATATGTGGGGGGAGGCAGTGGCAAAAAGGTCCACCATCATTTTACATCATAAAAAGACACACTTCATATAGTGTAAAATACAATAAAATCCTTGGCTGCCAAGGATGAAAATCTGTTGGCAGTGGACCGCAGTGTACTGTCGAGCCATCTAGAGATGTGTGGTGTTTATCTGGATTGGGTATTCTGTCTGTCTGGCTTCCCTGATAAACCTATGATGCCAGGATATTCGCCTCTGGCTCCCTTGTCCGAATAGGCCTCTAAAACTGAGTTTTCTAGCTGCTGCTGGACAGCATGACATGAGAAATTCTGTAGCAATTTTTTTTTAAAATGTCTGAAGCCATCCCTGGAATATCAAAATCAATACATTAGTCTTTTTAAATCAGTAAGAAGATCAGTAGATTAGATGACATCTTGTGAACAAGTAAGAAAGATTTGCAAAAATAGTTTTTGCCTAAAGGAAATGTACTCTTTTTTTTTTCTTTAGTTAAATATATTTTGATCTAATAATGAGTAAAATAACCACATAGAACTTAAGTGGATGGATGAATCATACTTTAGAGCTATGAGTTAAATTCAAAATCAGTTCCATTTAAAAATCCAGATTGCTCTTTCCCCAGCAAAGATGGCATCTGATGACCTTTCCTGTACCCTTAATGACAAGCTTTGACAACTCAATATATATATATCAACAAATACATGGTTTCCCGTTTTTCCAAGGGTAGCTGTATAAGCACGATCTGATATCCTCGTGTTGGTGTTGTTCCCAGATCATCATACTAAATGTTGTTCCAGGATCAACATTGCAAGTGACCAATCAGAATGTTGTGATGTCATAATTTTGCTACTTCGGGAAAAACCGGCGTAAAACAAAAAACTGTACTTAAGCTGCGAGAAACCGCCTCTGTCCGCCGATCAACGGACCCTGACCCTAACCCTAACCGTAACCCTTTAATAAACAGTAAGCAGAATTGATATTGTCCTTGCAACATTGGAATTTCATAAATGCACGAATGGCTTGGTGCGCAAAAGAATAACGTCACAACAATGTGATTGGTCACTTGCAATGTTGAACCTGGAACAAAATTTTCATGATGGTCTGGGAACAACACCAACACGAGGATATCAGATCATCCAGCTGTATGACCAGAGGCCATGCTCACTAACTTGTGGTAGATACCCAGTCGTTTTGTAATAGGCCTGAACAGAAACCACTCAGTTCAGATAAGAACTTCAAGGGTTGCTCCTAACAGACTTTCGAGGGGTAAAGAGTTAACGCTTATTTGCGCACCACAGTTTGTCCTGAAAAGCCAGCAGGGATGCTCAAACACTCAACCATATCATCATCCAATCACATAGTCACTTTCTTGCTGCATGGGATCAGCCAAACTATATATATAGTATACAATCACACTAAGGTATAGTCTATAGTTAGACATTATTTATTCCTGAAGGTAGATTAACAGCTTTTCAAGATGGATTCATTATTTATAGCAGCGAGATGCACAGACTTCCTGTGGAAATACAACTTGCTTTTTCAAAACTAGGGCCTAAGCTAGCCAATTTGTATTATTTTTATTTACACGTGTAACAATGCAAGCAGAGAGAGCCCACTCAAAACACTGACCGAATAGCTAACATTAGCAGGAGCTGCACTAACTTGTCTAATTATATGCACATAATTTATGCTTTCCTCTCTAACTCTTTGAGCAAAAAGGCTACTCACTCACACTGCTCCAAATGTTATACACAGCTATGTACAGCTCCATACATACACCAGAATTATACTGTTATATATATATATATATATAATATATAAAATTTTCCCCCAACATCACACATTTTAATGTATTCTCACACATATTTTCACACATTTAGATATGCTGATAAACAGATACAATACTTATGACCCTATTCTGTTTCCATATGTGAGGAGTCTGGGATTTCACATTAACACAAGTAAGATGGAAACTAAAATAATCATGGCGGGATGGCGGTGGCATGTGTTGGTGTTTCTGAGTTTTCTGTGGGAGTGTGTGCCTGTGAAATGGGCATAGATACAAGTGAACGAGACATCTCAAGATATGTAATATGACATAATGTCTCCCCTGCTCGAACCCCCAGCTGCTCGCCCACATGCCACAGATCCTGCACCATGTCTAAACAGATGCTCTATCAATAATGCTTGCTCCAGTGCCACACACCTCCCTGGTGGCCAAATTGGGAAGAGTAGAGTGGATAGGAGGGAGAGAGAGAGAGAGAGGGAGGGAATGAGTAAATGAGTCAGTTTTTGGAGGGAGGACAAGAAGGAAGGAGAATAGGCAAGAACCCAGAAGCTAGAGTGACTACGGGGAGATGGATTCGCTACGCCAGAAGAAGCCAAAGGACCAGTGAACCTGAGGATGAAGTGTTCTCCTTCTCCCATCTGCTGCAATGGAAAGCGGGGGAAAGAAAAGTCTATGCCATTTTTGGCTATTTGTCATCCATTGTGAGCCATGATTAGTTTTTATTTCATCAATTTAACTTAAACCCAGTTTAAGAGAAAAATATGGCTTTTGTAGCCAGCTTAGCATCTTCCTATTCTTGACTTTGGAACAGAAACCTGTTGGAGTGCTTTGAATCATCGTCCTATTGTGGAAACTAAACTGTTTCCTTTGAAATTTCAAGACTGACTGCGTGGCACCTGTAAGACTTGCTGATATTTAGTGAAAACTGAACCAATTAATCTTCCCTTACAGGAATAAAATGTTCCCAGATGTTTATCACTTAGCGGTTTTCATCAAATGCTGCAAATTAAGGATATATTTTGATTCCTGTGGCCAAAGGCCAAAGTACAGGGTGGGCCGTTTATATGGATACACTGTAATAAAATGGGAATGGTTGGTGATATTAAAGTCCTGTTTGTGGCACATTAGTATATGTGAGGGGGAAAACTCCTCAAGATGGGTGCTGTTTGTTCACAGCCATTGACATGTCGAAGAGTTTAACACGTGAGGAGCGGATCGAAATTGTGTTGATATCTGGTGAACGCAGTAACCGGGTCATTGCAGCAGATTTCAATGCAGGTCACCCTACGAGACCACCCATCTCCCATGCTACAGTTAGCAAACTGCTTGCTAAGTTTCGTAAAACTGGTTCAGTCTTGGATTTGCCAAAATGTGGACGCAAGAAAACTGTCACTAATAAAGAAACATCAGTGGCTGTCCTAGCTTCATTCAGCAAGAGCCCACAGCGTAGCACTCGCCGCATGTCACTGGAGTGGCATTAGTCGAACATCCCTTCGGCGGATATTAGCTACTCACAAATGGCACCCTTACAAACTCCAGCTACTGCAGCATCTCAACGAGGATGACCCAGATCGGCGCACAGAATTTGCAGAATGGGCAAAACAAAAATTGGAACAGGACCCTCAGTTCATGCAGAAGATTTTGTTCAGTGATGAGGCAAACTTTTATGTGAATGGTAAAGTTAACAAACAAAACCACCGCTATTGGTCTGACACTGACCCACATTGGATGGATCCCTCCAAGACTGTTGGAACAACAAAAGTGATGGTTTGGTGTGGTATATGGGGTACAACGATAGTGGGTCCATTCTTCATCAATGGAAACCTCAAGGCCACTGGATATTTGAAATTGCTACATGATGATGTGTTTCCCTCTTTATGCACTGAAGCTGGCACGTTCCCTGAGTTTTTCCAGCAAGATGGTGCACCACCACATTATGGGTGCCAGGTCCGAGCATTCCTAGATTAACAGTTTCCTGGAAAGTGAATTGGTCGTCGTGGGCCAGTTGAATGGCCCCCAAGGTCTCCCGATCTGACCCCCTTAGACTTTTATCTTTGGGGTCACCTGAAGGCAATTGTCCATGGTGTGAAGATACGAGATGTGCAGCACCTGAAACTACGGATTCTGGATGCCTGTGCTGGCATTTCTCCTGCGGTGTTGCTATCAGTGTGTGAAGAGTGGGAGAAGAGGGTTGCATTGACAATCCAACACAATGGGCAGCACATTGAACACATTTTATAAGTGGTCAGAAACTTGTAAATAAATCATGAAAGAATAAAGTTACGTTGACACCAAGCACGCCATTGTTTTCCTTGTGACATTACCAATAAGTTTCATGTGTCACATGGTCCTCTTCCTATTGATAAAACAAAAGTTGTATCCAAGATGGCCGACTTCTAAATGGCCACCATGGTCACCACCCATCTTGAGGAGTTTGCCCCCTCACATATACTAATGTGCCACAAACAGGACTTTAATATCACCAACCATTCCCATTTTATTACAGTGTATCCATATAAATGGCCCACCCATATCATAATCTCTGCTTAAGCTTCACAGACTTCTGTAGATCACATTTTAAAGTTTCCTTCAGGTGACTGACAAATGTGCATCAACACTGCTCAGTGGGACAGTGCACCACCACTACTGAGCCCACTAAACATTCCTTTGCAGTTGTATGAAGGTAGTGCTTTTTGCTTCTACCCTGCAGTTTTATCTTAAATGTATCTTGGTCTTCACTTACTCATTTCTCCCTTTACTGCCAGCTGTAAATGGCATTCAAATGAGTAAGAGTTTCATGGATCCTGAAAACCGAAATGAAAACTTCATGTGTTTATGCAAAACCAAAAAAACTAACCGAAGAAAAAAACAAAACAAAACCCATCAAGCAACATTTTTAGTGCTTTGATACCTCCTTTGAACAAGCTGCAGAAGAAAAGAGAGAATAAACTAGTGAAAGACTGCAATCAGCTTTTCATCAATAAAATGATTAATTTCTTTTCGCTTGCAAGAGGAACTATTCAAGTTCATGAAACAGCATCGAGAGGAAAACAAACAAAAAATAGGCAATGAAATCTACCAACAAACATGCATAACACAAGAGTAATATCACAAAAGCAGATGGAGTGGCAGAGGAACAATGGCAATTTTTTTTGCACATGTGAAAAATGCATTTTCAGATTTACAAGAACTTTTGGGGCTGTGAGAGCAGCTTGTAGCTATGAAATATTGCACAGCCATTTTAAACATTTCAGCATAACCATCAGACATATCTATTTGTGTGTATGTGTGTGTTTGGGACACCAAAACTGTCCCACATTAGGTGTACGTACGTATTAGTTCTTGCATGAGCAACAAAACACATCTTTCTGCATCACCCCTGTTGTCATCATCCATCATAATCTAGCCCTGCCTTCCACTGGCTGTCAAAACTGCTCTGGACAATTCACTTAGATGGTGTCAGCTGAACTGTAATATTTTACCAGCCACTATAATGAGGACTGGCCTCCAGACTCACGGAAACAAACACATGGCTCCCTCCTAACGCCTTGGATGTTGTATCCATGACTTTGCCACAGTCATTCCAATTTTCCTGTTGCTGGAGGCAATACTACTATCCTTGTATGGCCAGCCTTTGCCAGCTGGGAACCCAACCTGTCGGGCCATGCAATATTCCACTTATCTCCGCTGCTACTGTGAGCTTTCCTAAGTAAAGAGCAAACCTCTTGTATTAATGCCTAGCTTTCTTTCAATAGACATTTTGTGCAATGTAAGCCATTTTTGCTCAACAAATGAAAAACCTCTTATTCAGTGATCTAAACAGCCCTGTCAATTTCTGTCAACTGACACATAAGCACTGCTTCGCTTAAGAATATTAACCAAAATCACTTCAAACTGAATAAGATTAGAATTTCTTTACATTAAATGTACAACACTGCTGAATCCACTTTTGCAGATAAGTTCTTTCATATCAGTGCATGTGGGAGCGCTACTCTGTGTTTGTCAGCAAGTCTGCGTGTCCTCAGTAAGTGCCACATCAACAATATTAACTTGGAGGACAAAGGAGGGCACAGAAACACACCGAGCCACGTGTCAAGACAGCAACAGAAAATAGATGGAGTAGCAACACACACTATTTTAATTATCCCCTTGTCTAACCTGCCCTCCAATTACAAATAAGGATGTATAATAATCCATCTATCGATGCATGAAAGACAGGACAACAACACAGAGGCATGAGCAGGATAAGAAGTGGCTTGAAAAATGTACTAAAAGGAGGCTCAAATGGAGGTTAAGCTATGTTAAATAAGTGTTATATTTCTGTTCAAACTCCATGCACCATCATTCTTACTACTTAGATGTGTACCATATATATTAGTTGAGAGGCAGGGTTTATTGCCATTAGAGACTTCAAGATGAAATACATGATTACATTTATGATAGTGCAGTTAAACGATAAAGACACTGCAGTGCACGCTGTATTCCACTGAGAGATAGGCGTAATGAATATGCTCTGGCTAATTTATGCTGGCTAATTTGTCTACATTTGTTAAATCTTTTTAAGATTGATTTTCTCAGCAGACACAAACTCAGCTCATCATTAAGTAAACAGCAGTGAGAAAGTTTTTTTTTGGGGGGGGATTTATTTAATTTTTATTGGCTTTTTACAATTTTATTGGACACTTACAGCAGGGAAGGGGTAAAGGGGAACAACAGCTACCTAGGAATTGAGCCGTGGACTTACTGCTCAGTTCATTTGTGCCTATGTGGCATATGCAACTTTCATATCAGGTTGTCCCAGGTGAGAAAGTTTGATATTATATTTCAGTACTTTATATTCAACGTTCCCTCTCATATAGGTGGTCATTTTAGTCAGTCGTTATGTGTAAGAATTAACAGGCTGTGCTGCAGACACCTGCCATTTGTCTTCCTTCTGCAAGCGAGAACTTCACTATAACCCGAGTACCGGATGATCTCATGCTTTATTAGAAGTGCCACAATGAAATATGCCCATATTTGGTAACGACAAGGAAAGTGAAGAGCCAATTTTTACCCTGCACACATACCCTGTGTGTTTGTCACCACACATCCAAATTAAAACATGCTTTTTGTTCAGGGGTCTTGGATTGTATTCTTTCCACATGTTAGGCTACTCATTGCTTTTACATTCAGCCACTTCAGCCATGACAGCGGCTTTCAAAGTGTGGCATAAATCATTCTCTTAGTACAAAAAAGTGAGTGATTGAGAGCTAAATAAACTCCAGAGGCACAAGAGAGAACTGTAGACAAAATGCATGCATCTGACTGCCATAGTCCTCCTGGGTTGAAAGATGGATTCATGCCTCCACGTGTCATCCGTAGAGCTACGTGAGGCATGTTCACGTGCCCACTTCAATGAACTGAAGTTGTTCTGTGCAGCTATCATCGCCGCTCTCAATATTTCTTTTTATTAATTTAGGTCAGTTCTCTTCATATTGTGCTCACAAGTAGGGATCTGCACTGATATTGACCTTGATCACTTATTGGCCATGACATTACTGATCCACAGTGGTTAGAGTTGTCCTGTAAGTGCTACAATAATTGGGACACAGTAGGATCTCAACACAAATTTTAGTACCAGAGTCCTTGGACTCATGTTACCTTACTTGAAAGCAGTTCCAGTAAATGTGGCATAAAGCAAGCTGGTTTTGGATCTGTACTCAGCCTCAAAGTTGTGCTGAATCTGCATGAGAGAAAGCCTTGGACTACTCTCCCTACTCTCAACCTTTCCTTCATTGAATCTACCCTCTTGAACACCACGTTTACATCCTTGTGTAGTCAGGCTACAGAAATGATCAACTGCAAAGAAAAAAGTGATCATATTCAGTCACTGTATCTTGATTATTTATTCACTTCTTCTGTGAGCTGATTACCCCGTTGACACAAACCCACATTGGAATACAAAGAAATACTGTAAGTGATGATTGTTTTGGGCAAAAGAGGATAGTGCAGGTCCTTGCAGGCATTAAAGCAGGCTGCATGGCAGCCCTGACTCCCAAGACAAGTTAATAAGATGGAGCAGTCCCTTGGGGCAGCAGCCGGTGAGCATTATCACTTTGAAAGCAGCTAGAAAAACTGACACGTACTAGGAAAGAACTTCCCAAAAAGAAGCTATTAATCACCCCTCTCACTAGCCACTGCTGCAGAAAAAGTTAATTTGACAATTTGGAAGACAGGGATAGTTTCAAAATAACGGATTTTCACTCCCACTTGGTTCAACGAATCTCTCGCAATTATTATGTATTGTTCTGCTCTATTCAGACATACTTCCCAATTTGCATTTTTTATACTCTTATTTCCCGCCATCCTTCACACACACGTATGACAATGTAACCTTTTCAAGTGCTGAACCTCAAGGAGGTGTGAGGCAAGATGGCACACAGCAGCACATGTGAACTGCCCAAAACCGCTCCTACAGCCATGTGGCGTGATGAATAAATCATGCTGCATAAAACCAAGGGGAAGAGAAGTTCTTCTCCTGAGGGCCCGCATTTGCGTAGCGCAGCTCGACTCAAACAAGTATCTCCCCACCATCTAAATGAGAAACACATGGCTGCGCTAAAGTCAATAAGAGCAAAACTGTCACCTTACTGAAGAAACATTGATCATTACACAATTTGTTCCCTTTTATTACAGCCATTGTAATTAAAAATAATTGAGTAGCGGGGTGGGCAGGTGTTCCCATCAACAATTTTTTTCACCAATTAGCACACAATAATATTGCTCTGGATATTGCAGATGATATTATTAGCATTTTGATGGAACACAAGTGCCTGCATGCCTGCTCGCCAGAGAACTGTTCTCAAGTGGAATCTTAGCTCTGAGATCCACCAGGGACGAGTCACTTCTGGTTCGACAAAAATGGGCTTAGAGACAGAGAGGAGGCGTTATAAGAATGTGCTCCACAAAACGTTCCATGGAAGCAGGTTTAAGGCGCAAAGATTTTAAAACTCCAAAGGTCCAAAGCAAAATTCTGGATCCCTTATCGTGATTCTTTTGCTACCACGTCTCCACGTCTCCTCTCTGATCTGTGGCTTTAAAAAAGTGAGGCAGACCCAACAGTTTCAAAAGGTCCGGTCTGTAGAGCCTTTAAAAAAAGTCATCTACCAAAAGCTGAAATAACAAAGAAAAAACAGATTCCCACAAAGTGTTCTGTTTGTGTTTAAAAGAAAAAAAAAAAGATACTGGTCAGGCATGCATAAGTAAATTTGGTCCACACAAATCTGACAAATGTATTTTAACATCAGCGATAAGACCTGTGTGTTCTCATATAACCAGCTTGTCTGTTGTCAGTGGCCTAACAAATTGGTTCTCTGACCACTTGGGAGCATGTGCGTGCCGGTTTACCCTGCACAGAAGAATCAGAATCAAATTTGAAGCATTGAATTTCTGTGATACATCTTACCAATTTTCTCTGAACCATCCGAGCTAAAGCTCAGTGTCTGTCTGTGACAGGGATTATCTCACAAACAGCAGAGTGGGGTTTTTGTTTTTTTTCCTCCTCTGCTTGTTGCCTATGCAAAGTGCACAAATGCTAATTTACCAGACTGACCACTGGTATTTTTGTGACAACACAAAACAAAGCAAAAGAAACAAAACCTTGATTACTGCTTTACCTAACAATATAGAACTAGCTTTCAGGTGGTAAAAATTGCAGAATTTAACAGAGGAAGAATACTTTTTTAAAAATTACATATTAAATCGTTTCTCATATAGTGATTTATAAGAAAAACACAAGAGCCACTGTGCAGCACTTCCTGGCCTGGCCAGCTGGCTCTAAGTTGCTTTCCCTCACTGAAATATGCTTCAAAACAATATCTCCAGTTACAAGTCTGCCATATTGGCTAACTTCTTAGATTGATCGGTAATCTAAGAATATGCTGCTAAATATGCTGGACTAAATGTATGCATCCTGCCTCACAATTACCTCAACAAGCATGCTGCACACCCTGAAAGCAGTTCTCACAGTTTCCCAAAAAAAAGAAAGAAAAAAAAGAAAAACAGAGTTTCATCATTCAAAACACGTCTCTCTGCAAAAAGATCTGTCAGTCCTCCAAAGTAACGCCTAGAGCATTTTTAATTATGATACAGGAAGACGTTTCACTGAGATCATCAACATAATGTGACACGGGATCATTTGGGTTAAATTTTTTATAGCGGTGCTCCCAGAAACAATTAGGAATTTTGTTAAAAAGAAAGAATTTATGTGTGGGTCATTACTGGGAACACATTTATTTTAATTCAAACACAAAATCGGCTAAAATAAGATAAAAAAAGAATAAGTAGGGAGCTAAAGCAGTCCTCTATAAGACTGTCAGCGTTTATTTATTAAATATAAAAAACTAAACTGTGCTATGGATCCTGTGCTATAGGTCAAAGAGACTGGGGAAAACTTCAAGTTTCAACAAGTTGAATGAATATAACTTTTAAGAGACATTTGAGATGCTGGCTCCATTATCTTTGATGTAAAGCGTGAACATGATTGGCAAAGGCTCCAGCATAATGTATGTTAATGTATTCTTTCTGAGCCCACACTGGGTCCAAGTGCACCGCAGGTGTGCTCGTCGCACCTGGCCACGAAAATACCAAAGCATGCTCGGCACGCCCCTGGCACTCATTGCAGGGGCACCTGACTGCGAAGTGCTCCGTGCCGCTGGCTTCCCAAAGACACGGTCCTTACTCTACTTCACTGATTTGTCCTCTACTGTGTCATCATTAACACTAGAATTTGGCAGAAATACTGTGCAATCACCTCAAATTTGTGATAGCATTACATTCTAGAGTTATAATGAATTATTTGTGTGTGGAGAGAGGGAAAGGAGAAGTAGCGAGAGAAAGTGAGCGGGGGAGTGTCGGAGACAAAGACGGAGAGACATACATAGAGAAGGAGACAGAGAGATCAGAGAGCTGGAGACAGAAGAACAGCCAACGATAAATGAATCCCCAAGAGAAAAGGAGGGACACGGAGAAATTACAGAACAAAAGGAGAAGACAGAAATGACATTTCTTAAGGGACTGCTGTGTGGCATTTGTAGGAAGAAAAATGAAATGTGAGGACCAGAGAGAGATGGAAGGCGGGAGAGGGCATGGGGAGAATGGAATGAGTAAGAGCAAGAAACAAAAGGAAAGTGTGTGAGAGGTAAGACTAATTTATGAGAAATGAGGCAGGAGTCGGTGAGGCTGCTTGCTTCTGTCTGATGGATTGGGTGGAGGTGGGGGAGGTGGGACTAGGTTTCGTAGGCTGTTGGACACAGAAGAACCTGTGATATGGATCCTTTGAAGCGGCATTTCAAAAAAAGAAAGAAGAGAAAAGTGAACTCTCCAGAAATAGTAGATGAATATAAAATAAAAAACATCAGTTCTCTTCGGAGGAGAATCTCCCTGGCAGGTAGGCAGAGCAGAGAGAAGCAAAGGTGAGAAAGAGAATGAGCGGGAAACAAAGAAGGAGAAGCACAAGGGAATGAGCAGAAGAAAAAAATGTGTGAAGTGACAGAGGCGAGAACGAGTAAGCTGGAGTAAGATGATGGAGATAAAGTGAGATAAGAGACAGCTGCCTTTGATGCAACTGCTCTTCAACAGTGGCGGCTCGGAAGAAGGTATGTATGCGCGGGTGTACGCGTGAATATGCACATGCGTGCACGTGCGTGTACACTATGAGGTGTCAGGCGATTGAGCCAACTCGTGTCAAATGCCTCACCAACTCCTACTTAAAACATCTAACATCTTCCCAAACATCTGAATACATCAAATTAACATAAATTCACAATGCAGCTCTGTCTGTTTAAAAATTGTATTCATGCACAGCCAAAGCATATTCTCAGTTACATTTTGAGGAAAATCTGTTTCCTTTCCAACAAAACCAATCAATCCCAGTGTGGCACACATTTATTCTGGATGGATGGATACATATTTTACTCATAGTACCTATGTTTAAGTTCGTCACTTTTGAACATATGTTTTAACAAAGGGGAAAAAATGAGTCTTGGTGTCTCAACTCTTCTCATACACAATTAGTTAGTTCAAAAGGAGTGAAATAGAAGTGGATTGCAAACCAAGTGGCAGCATCTGAGGTTGAAAACCACACTTCCTGGAGTGGCCAGTTGAGGCCGGCTCCAAACCCCATAGTTTCCCATGTTAAAATGAACCACATTTAAAAGCATTTTTTAAAAGCCTGACATATAAAGTTTTCAGACTGTGAATTGCTTCCCACTTTTAACAGCTATATATCTGGTGAATTATGCCAAGGTGTTTTGATTTTGTTAAGACTTTTGACAAAAAATGACAATGGGTGAGAAGCACCGTACTCGAAACAATCTATCAACCTTACTAGTTAGTTACCACTAATTAATAGGTATGTGTGATGACAGTTTAACTGTAAAATGAAACAGGTGCTTTGTAACATTGATCTATATAAGGTTATAAACAGAATGCAACCAGTTGGCAACCGGTAGAGTCCAGTCCCCTATTGCAAAGAGATGCAGTGCAAATTGTACACAGCAAAATGTCCAGTGTTAAATTAACACTAGAGAGTGTCTATATGGGTCCACACCTCTGAGTGTTAAATACAACACTGTTGAGTGTTAAATTAACACTTTTGACAGTGTTATATGTTTAAAAGTAACCTAGTCAGTTTTGAAGATTAACAATGGCTAACACTGAGCAGTGCTGATTTTCTAACACTGGAATATTTCTAACATTTTGAGTTATTTTCCAGTGTTAGAAAATCAGCACTGCTCAGTGTTAGTCTTTGTTAATCTTCAAAACTGACTAGGTTACTTTTAAACATATAACACTGTCAAAAGTGTTAATTTAACACTCAACAGTGTTGTATTTAACACTCAGAGGTGTGGACCCATATAGACACTCTCCAGTGTTAATTTAACACTGGAGATTTTGCTGTGTACTCATTAGCACAAACTCATTTAGATTGATAGCAATGTTTTGGCAACCTGTCTATGTTCATAAATTAGATTGCAACTGTTTGCAAACCTTTGTTACCAATCTATCTCAGAGTGATTGCAGTCAGTTGCATTCAGTACTTAGAGAGTTGACAAATAAATCGGTGCCATCACTGAGAAACCACAGATTTTTTTTCTAGTCACACGGAGGTTACTGTTATAGTTTTACTCTTGTGTGAGGGACTCTTTAGCCATGTAGCTTGCTAAACATTAGCATCAGCATTAGCTGATAAATGACACTCCATCATGTTATGCAAATATAGTAATTACTGGTGCCTGAACATCAAAACGATGGTGCACAAAACACTACTGCATAAACTTAAAGATGCAGAAACCATCTTTACATATATATCATGCAAAATTTCAGAGAAGACTAAAATGCTGACATATAAACTCAAAAAACTAGAGATGAGCTTTATTCTGAAAAACAAGAAAGTGGGTACATTTAAAACATCAGAAGAACGAATAAAAGCAGGAAGTAAAAACACAGTAAGAGATATGAGAAAACTAACCTTCAAAGTATAACAGGAAGTTTACTTTGGCACACATACATACAGATGGAAACACAGAAGACAAGTAGACATGGGGGCTCTGCAAACCCCAAGAAGTAAATCAAACTCATATATCAACATATAATAACGTATATCAAGGATCGTGATGTTACAGCAGTCTTTTATATAGAGTCAGCGTTGCAAACATATTTTTGATATGGCACAAACAAATGCAATCAGGCAGAAAATATGCTTACCACAAGAATTTCAGGTATGAAATATATGCGCTCCACTTATAATGCTTTACGCACGCCTAGATATCTATCAAACTGTAAAGTGTATTGTGTTGATGTGGCGATTTACATGTATACACATACTTTAGTCACAGCAGGTACACAGCGAATGTACAGTATGTCAGTGGGCTGAATTGCTTGACACGTCAGAGTATTTCATAAAGTTCATAAAACATGAAAGGCAGGATTGATGATGAGGGTGGTGCTCGTTTGTAGTACTGAACAACTGATTCCCACATGATCCAGTTACACAAACAGAGCGAAAAACAAGCACAGACACAAAAGCAGACAGTAAAGCTGTCTTTACAGCTATCGAGAAACACTCAGGGCCTACAAGATATTTAAGGCTCTCCTCGAGACAGAATCCCTCCCAGAGCACGCTGACAGAGGAGCACAGCGAACCTCCTTTTTCAAACACTGTCTTCATTCGCCCTACTCTTACAGCATACTTGTACTGTATCAAAGCCAGGACACACGCTGCTGTGTGAAGTGCCATCAGCATACACAGCGACGCACAACTTCTCCTCCTTGCACACGCTTGCGTTCTCTTTGTGTCTCTCTATCTGTCTCGCACATGCACACACCTTTGAGAGAACAGAGTGGGGAGCAGACAGGGGCTGGCAGCGGCGATGAAAGACAGTGATGAAGGTGAGGCGGTAAAACACAGCGTAGACGTCATCTATCTACTGATAGAGAGAACACATCACACGGATACACTCTCTTTTAAGTTCAGTCTCTTTCAGCATCAGCCCAATATAGATCAAGCCCGAAAGGCGCACATTTACACCGCCATGTGATGTGTACATGAACGAACATGTAAACAAACACAGAAAAGCTTTTCCCCTTCATATCTCTCGAAATATGAAAAAGGCAACTGGGAGAAAGACTTCTTAATCCCTTCATCAGATGCGGAAGAGCTAACAGGTCAAAGGTCATGCAGCAGTGACTTTTACCAAAAAGCCAAAGAGTAAAAAATAAATAATCCGCAGAACCACAAATTCACATTTAGTTCAAATGATTGTGGGCTGTGCGATGTGAGGTGTTGCATTTGCCTGCATGTGCATAAATGAGTGTGTAGTGGACAATGTCACATAAAGAGTGTGTGGGCCTGCTCTCTGTGGGACTATACAGCAGGGCAAGGCACATAATACAGAGAATGGGCAGCCACCCATTTTACAAGGCATTGCAGCACTTACACACTACCTTGCAAAAAAAAGAAAAAAGAACACACACACACACAGCTCACCTACACAGAGGCGCACAGTTAAACACACAAAGACAGACTTGGAACCTGTCAAGTGCGAACAAACTGATGACAAGACGGCGACAGATGGATTCACTGAGGAGAGACGAGCTACGCATTCAACTCAATTAGCAACGTGCTGCTGCATGACGCCGATGGGATATGGAATCTTACCATGACTGGCAACCTGTCAATCGAGCAACAGAGCCACAAAACAAGCATCATGCAAGACGCGATGAATTGAATTAAATAAACCAATAAATAAATTAATCAATCTATGAATAAATGGTTTAAACCCATCGAGTGGCGGCTCTGCATCAAAAAGCAGGGCGTAATGTGACCGAGGAGCCTAAATATCCCCCTGACGTGCACACACACAAAGAAGAAACTGGCAGCGGAGAACGAAGAGGAGGAAGAGAAGAAGGAGGAGGAGGATGCAGCGGGGAGAGACAGAAAAGACAGGAGAGAGAGAGAAAGAAAGAACAATGGCTGCCTCCCCCTCTTTTCCCTCTTGCTCCGTCTCTCTACCTGTGTGAACATTTGCAAGCGCTGTTCATACATTATTCTGCCATGGTACCTAATGAGCCAGGCATCTCCACCCTGACACTTACGCTTGACTAAGCAACCCTTATAACAGGGTGGAGGCACACACACACACACTTACACTATCGCACACACACACACACAGATGCGCAACACCATTGAGGGTCATCGCAGCAGCTGCGTGATGCGGGATGATAAATACATCTCTCATCACTTTAGTCGTGTAAAGGATCTCGCCATTATCCAAAGGCGTCTTTATCGTCTGCCACAAGTAATGGTCATAAAATGGCTTAAGTGTGTTTCTGTGTCATTTTCGGGCCTGTCAACCCCCCAGCTCTCACAAACACACGGAGCATCGTGAAGGCTGCTGATTAATATGGGGACAGACGCCATGTGCTCCTTCTGATTTGTTTGTTATTAAAGATGCTTCATTGTTCATGACGGCAGACAAAATTGCTCTTTTTGCTGCATTTTACTGCTCTGCACAGAAAAGAAGAGGGAAAAAAAAGCAGGAGCACATCGGCGAGTCTATCTTGTCTGGCAAAACAAAAAAAAATTTTTAAAAACGAGTCAATGGCAGGAGGTATCCCGCAGTGCTATGATTGTCTTGGCTGCCTCTGTAAAAAAGCGTTTCCACTTCAAAAAAAAGAAAAAAAAAAAAAAGACTCCTACAACTGTTTAAGTGGTAAACCAGCAGGGCTGTGGGAGGCCAATCAGCAGCGTGGAGGGCCAACGTGGTAAAAAAGTTGGTCAAATACACATTAGACGTCACAACAGCATGCAAGTGAAGGTGTGGGGAGCCGGGCTTTGAAATGGGGGATGGCTGGCATGTTTGTTAAACACTTAAAATGACATAAGACACTCAGTTTGACCCTGAAAGCGCAAAAAGGATGAGAAGAAAATGGGGGAAAAATGCAACAAAGAAACCAGAGATTGTTCCGTTTTCCTTTTTCATCTCTTTAATCTAAGATTAGATGCCTGGACTGGAGGTGATGTAATCAAATTCAGCTCGCAATCTCTTCTGTGAGAAGTGATTGCTGTGGCTCAGCAGCTGATTGTGATTTTCAATGTGGGTTGGTGTATTCTGACCACCATCACACTTGAGAGGGACAACTAAAGGAGGAAAAAAAAACTACAAAGAAGTTGTGATGAGATGTGATTGGAAGTTTTCTGGTGCCCTTTTGTGATGGAATTTGATAGCTTATATTGAAGATATGGAGAAAAAATAGGGCTGATAAGTGATTTTTTTTTACTGTTTGTTTGACAGTGAGATACCAGCAAATTCCTTTAAATAGTGTGTCTCTAGTCTCTAGTAAGTTAATATCCTATCTGTTTAAAATAACCCTTCCTTATTTAATAAACATAAACTGCCAGCTAATTGTCTGGTGAAATAAAAGGAAATTACTCTTTTAGTTTCATGTAATTTCTAATTTCAAGCGAACACCTCATCATCATCATCACTTAAATTGTTTGCAGAAAAATTGTTCAAAATAAGTTACTACACACAACTTCTAAGGACTGCCAGTGTTTCTGCAGTGCGTCTGTAGGTGTGACTGCTTCCAAAACCATGCCCATGTGATCAGCATGTTTTTAAAATTCCTGCAAAGACTTGAAGCGACATATTTTACTAACACTGCATAGCAGACACTTAGTTAATTCCCTCAAGTGGTGCGCTCAGCTGTAAGATGCCTGGGTAGGCACCAATCAGGCTGTAAATACAGGGGGACAATGCAGAGGGAGGCTACCACTTCCCTAGTCTGTCTCTGTAACAGTCTCATGAACATCAAGAGTATTCCTGCATTTCTGTGCACGTCTCTTTCTTTTTTAAACATCTTGATTTTGGTACTTTGTAACAGCTGCATATTATCCAGATTCAAGTGAACAAGTTTGTGTAAATTGTACTTGTATTCCTGTGTGTCTGTGAATGCCTTACATTTTATGTCTTTGAGTGAGTGTATGTGTGGGTGTGTGTGCATTTGTGTGTGAGGGGATGTAAACTCAGTATTCCAGGTCACGGTGGCTGCAATCTCACAGGAGGTTTAACCTTGGTAAATCCACTATTAGGTGTTCAGAGAATGATGATGTGAGCAGTAGATCCTCCCTGATGGTTTCACTTTCTAAGAGCATCCAGCAGGTCACAAATAGAGAAGCTGAGGGGGTATTACAAGGTCAAAGGTTGGCTAACTCTCAATATGATGACAATTCCAAGCTGGCATTTTCATTTCCTGAAGAGACTGATTCCCCATAGCAGCTGAGACCGAATATGTTTGCTTATTTTTTTTGTTCATATAAGTTCTTCTCGGCTTTTAACACAGAGAATTTATATCACACATGCTGCAGTGGAGTCACTGTGTGCACACTGAACTCTCCTGTAGATGCACAGGGGTGAACAAATAAATAAATAAATACATGTTTTCACAATAGGTTAATTGATTAATCCAAATTGCCCATAGGGGGAATTCTGGGAGTGAATGTGAGCGCGGATGGTTGTCTGTCTCTGTGTGTTTGCCCTGTGACAGACTGGCAACCTGTCCAGGGTGTACCCCGCCTCTCGCCCTGCAACATTTGGGATAGGCTCCAGCGCCCCCCGCGACCCTGAAAAGGATAAGCAGAAGCGAATGGATGGATGGATGTTTTCACAATCTATACAGCTTTAAAATACATGCAAAAAACCAGAGCATGCCTCTCAATCATAAATGTGTTGTTCTACACTTTTTTCCCCGCCAACGCTTTTATTTTGCCCTTCAAATGTCTTCAGAGGTGCGGCCGCGCAGCTAACCAGTGGGAGTAGCTGATGTTTTAATGGCACATGGTTTGTCTCCTGGTGGTGAGATAAACATGGGGAAGAGATTAAAACCCCAGGCTTTCTCTCACAATCTCCTGCCTTCATCCTTCTTCCTCTTGCAGCGGCCATGCAGGGCCAGCAGTGCGGACTTTAACTTAAAACCAAACCCATCGGGTCTGTGAAGCACTGTGAAGCCTAAAACACATAAATGACTACAGTGAAATGGGTAGAAGGGTGGATGTTAGCAATAATCAACAAAAAACAAACACGTAACAGCAAGAGAAAGATTCTCTACCATTTAATCACCAGTCTCTTAGGTACGTCATATTGTGCTTGTTGCGAATTACTGGCAGAAATATACACAACAACTGTGCGACTGTACTGTGATTCTCGGTGCTCATTTCAAGGTGAGTGTGTTGGGTCTCTGATGTCAGGATGTGGATCACAACAAAGAGCTTTAAGAGGAAGCAGCGGGACCAGAGGCCAGGCTCCATACTTTATACTGCTCCTCCCTAGTGAGACACAGGTTGGTCATAAAGCCGGCTCGCCTAGGAGCTGATGAGCTGGAGCAGTTATTAAGAGTGGCTAAACACATCATTTCCTTTGTCACTGTGATTAGGCCAAGGCGAGGGGCCCTCCGGTGGAGGTAGACCCAGAGTGTATGATTAGCTCTGCCATTTAAATGACATTCACACTAATCGCTAATATCAGGTCTGTCAAGGTGAGAGAATGCAACAAGGAATCTGTCTGCTCATGTTGGAAGGCTGAAGCAATGCAGGAGAAAAAAAATAAAGTGCAGGAATATCTGACTCCACTTGATGTGAGCTCAGTGTCAATCAGTGAAATCAGGCACAGCTGCTGATTGCTCTGCTCTGCATCTGACCCGCTATACAGTTGTCACGGCACAGAGGAGCTGCGATTTGTAAACACCACGACGTCTGTGGAGGCAGCCATGAGCTAGCTGTTTAAAAGGAGGGGAGAACGCCGGCCATTCCAAACACCTGACCCTTGTTAACTGGGAAGACAGTTATTTTAGTTGCGTCCAAATAGGTTTTATTGTATCAAAAAAAGAAAGAAAGAAAAGAAAAGAAGAAAAAAATGAGCATTGGACAACTTGTTTGCAAAGCAATTTAATAAGAAATTAAAGAACTGGTTAACTCTCCTTTGTTGGCAGAAATGAATGTCTGAATTATTCGCAGAAGCGCCATCTTTAAAACTTAAATGACCCCGCTCCCTCTCTTGCCTGAACAAAAGAAGGCATTATCAGCCCTCACTCTCAGCAGTGCTAGATCCATTTGGTAAACAGCCTGTGTCATACAGTAGTAATCAGAGGGTATTTTTGAGGGATTTGCAGGCTGGCCAGGAGGTATCCGCTGGAGTGATCTCTAATTGCTAGAAGCAGAGGCCTAGACTGCCTGGCGCTCTTTTGAAGCCATCGGCAGCAGCTTCCAGCCTGAGGAGCCAGCAGGGGGAGGCTTCCCACTGAGCCGCTGAGCTACTCTCCTTTTTCTTTATTTACTTCTCTCTTTCGCCCTCACCGTGCCTTTATTCTACTTTTCCTGCTTTTCTTGTCCTCGGTCCCCCTTTCTTTCCACCCTCTTCTTCTCCTTTCCATTTCTTCTCTAACTGTAGTTGTTCCCTTTCCCCACTCCCCTTTCCCCCTCCTCTCCCACTCAGTCAATGAGCCAGCAATCACTTTGCAGACAGACATCCTCTGCTCAGTCGGCCATGTTCAATCCCTAGCACCGGTGGCTGATGAGGCATTGTGGTGACGTCAAGCACTGGGGCTTTTCAGTGAGCTACAGTTAACCTGTGGAGGCGCAGCTCTGCTTCCCAGGTTACAGGACTCTAACTGGCAGGCTTTGTATAAAATAATTAATGTAATGTGCCAAAGAGATGAAAAATAATGAGGCCAATTATTTTTTTCTTCTCACCAAGTGAGGTGGGAGAGGCAAATTTATGTCAAATTGTTGGTGTATAATGACACCTAATACCACTCAAGCTTTTGTTATATATGAGCTTCTGTATCCTGGGGCAAAGACTTTTGCTCTACAAAGCGCAGGTTTGAAACTGCGCCAAGCAGACACACAAAAAAGCCCGACACAACCACTAAATAATAATACGATGCTTCGAATGTTGGACCGTCTTGGGCATTCTCTCTATATTGTTTATGCGGGAGCTGCAAAACTCACCTATAAAAAGTACAAAGACACACAAATTGAAAAAAAAGAAGAAGAAAAAAAAGGTGCACGCTGTCATCCACACACAGTCTCACTGAGACACAACCAGTTTTTTGTTTGTTTGGAAGGCAGCTCGCTCAGTGTGACATTGACTCCTCAGTGCCAATTCCACACTGGGAGCTACACTTGCTAGCTTTGCTGCCAATCCAGGTAAAGAGATTACAGACACACACAATGCAGCCTTCTGTTCGTCTGCCAAGAAGAAAACCAGCCCTTTAAGCCCATAGAAAAAGGGGGCTATACATAAATTCACACAGCATTGGCCCTTTCCACATACAAACACCAAGAATCCCCTTCTTCTCCAGGAACATGGCTTCTAATACGCGCCTCGCTCACTGTGGCTCTCTCATACAAAGCAGCCTTGTGACTAAAACAATCCAGCCTCCCATTTCTTTATCCTGGTCCCCAAGACTGTTGCACATTACTATTACTTGCATCATACAAATAAAGAAGGAATTTGGCTTACAATCAGTCACACAGTCATTATAAAGCTACACTAATGGGTGCTGTCTGGTTCCAAACTATTGTAAAACAATATGAAAGAAAGTTACACTAGGATTTCATCATCTTTCTTAGTGATGTAATTAAAAAGGTGAGGGAGAATGCATGTATCGCCCAAAATAGATATGGTGTCACCTGCGAATATTTTAACTCAGAGGTATTATCTAAAGATTTGCAGGAGAACAAAAACTTGACGATAGCTGCTTGGCTGACGCTGCTTTTTTAGCAGTTGAGATGTTGCACACAGGAAACAAACTCACTGTGACCCAATTAATGAACTACTTAGAATTGTAAGAGTCTAATTGGGGACCAAGCAGCGAAGCCTCAAAGGCATCTAGTACTTCTTCCTTTTTCAATGCATCTTCTTCATCAATCATATTCTTTACCTTTCAGCTCCCAGAATTACAAGGTAAAAAGTCTGAAATTTGGAATACCAATTAGAGACAGCTGTATGTTCTTTTTAATCAATTTATGACTTCTAGGCTGGACTATTGTAATTTATTACCATCAGGCTATCCCAAAAACTTCCTGAAAAACCCTGAGTTGAGTCCAAAATTTTGCAGCCAGCTGCTAACAGGAACTAGAAAGCGAGAGCACATTTCTCCCTTATTGGTTTCTCCTTCTTGAATAATCAGGCCCCATTTTATCTTAAAGACCTTATAGTGCCTGATCAGCCTGCAGTCACAGAGCACTTCTCTCTCAAAACTTACTTGTGTTTCCTAGGGCATTTAAAAGTAAAATGGGACACAGAGCCTTCAGCTTTCAGGCCCTTCTTCTGTGGAACCAGCTCCCAGATTGGATTTGGGAGACAGAAACTTTTAGTATTTTTAAGATTAGGCTTAAAACATTTTGCTAAAGTGACCCTAAACCCTCTCATAGTTACACTGCAATAGGCCTAGCCTGCTGGGGGGATTTCCATGATGCACTGTTTGTACACTGTTTTCACTCACTATGTGTTTACTTTTAAGTTAGCATTTAAGTTTGACACCAAGTGCTTGCTCATAGGTGGTTGTCTTATTGTTGGGCTATGCTGGGGTCATTATGACTCAATATAAAATAACTGAAGTAATCACAGGACCAGCCAGCCCAGAGCTCCATTGTCTCTAGGTAAGCATTGGGGCAATTTAGTTATGCCTGAAATGCCTCACCTAGGAGTTGTCAAGGAGGCATCATGGTCAGATAATGGTGCCACTTCAGGTGGCTCCTTTCAGTGAAGTGTCTCCATTCTAAGTCCCTCCCAAATTACTAAAGCTCAGCTACATAGGAAACTAATTTCCACTGCTTGTATCTTATTCTTTCAGTCACTACCCAGAGCTGATAACCATGGGTGAGCGTCGAAACATAGATCAACCTGTAAATTGACAGCTTTAGACTACTTTGATCCTCAGGGTTCTTTTCACTATAACTGATCGGTACGGTACAGCATATTCAATCTGTCTGTCTGTCAGTGGCTTGCTCCACTCTCTCCTCACTTGCAAACAAGACCCCAAGATACTTAAACCTCCACTTGGAGCAGTAACTGACCTGGAGCGGGCACTCCATCCTTTTCTGGCTGAGAACCATTGGCTAAGACTTTGAGGTGCTAATTTTCATTCGCACTCAGCTGCAAAGCACCCCAGTGCAAGCTCTCAGTCACTGCCTGATGAAGGCCAACAAAACCACATATCTGCAAAAAGCAGAGTCAAGATCCTGAGTCCAGTGAATCAGACACCATCCACCCCTTTGCTGTACCTAGAAATTCTGTTCATAAAAAACGAAGACCAGAATCTTTGACAAAAGGCAGCCCTGGTGGAGACCAACACCCACCTGGGACAAGTCTGACTTTTTGTTGACAATATGAACTAAGCTTTAACCAAGGTTATACAGGGACTGGAAACAACTGAAACCAAATGAATCAAAGTACACAAATGTGCCCCATTCTATGCTCAGGGCATTCTGGCATATGACAGGAGGAGCAAACAGTTGCTACCTTCCTCTACATGTTTCGGGACTAAAGACAATACCTTACTCAAGTAGATTTTCCAGACAACAACTGGACAGACACATCAGCAGATGGAATTTTTCCCACTCCCAGGATGGTCACTGTTGCTTGGATTAGCATTTGAAATGTAGCAGTATGTGTGGCATGACCAGGACCATTATTTAGGCAGAACCACAGTGAAACACTGTCTGATTATTTACAAAAATAGAAGACTAGCACAAACACTGCCGATCGTCTTACAAATTACAGATGCATTTTCTATCCTTTGCTCCCATATGCTCGCTTATTTGGAAGATTCATCAAGAACTGTTAGTAAACCAACTATGGACATCCTACTACAGTAAAATCTGCTTGGTGTGAGGTTGCTGCAAGGAGTGAAGCACTCTGCAATTAGGTTTAGAAAAGTGCTCCAAAAATAAACATTCAAATTTTTGAGGTGAAGTTAACTCAGTTTGCTTTAGTTACATCCTCATTTTTTAAGCACCGCTGCATTTCCGGTCTTTAGGATTATCATTAATTAATTTTATGTCTGTAACAGACTCTGAAAGCTTTAATAAAGACAGAGGTTAAAGTGGATTATCTCTTCAGCAGCACGAAAAAATATGAGTGAACAAGAGGGCAAAGAACCATGTCAACGTGACAACCATTTCGTTTTACTTTTATGACTTGTGGTCTGTTTTATTTTATTTTATTTTATTTTCAGTTCTATACTAGTAATGAATTCAGTTTTTTCCCCATCATGTTTTCCACATTTATAGAGCCTACAGGAAATAAGATGGTATATGATCTAAAACAAACTTTTGTAACATCATAGCATAATCACAGCAACATCCACCATTGCATAGTTAAATAGCTGACTGCAAATGGATTAAGATGTTCTGAGTGCAGCTGCTGCCTTTTTAGGCTTCTTAAATCCTTCCTAACATCCTAGTGACCTTTGAGGTCAATCAAAACATTTAGCAATTTTTTTCTTTAACTATGTGACCTCAGTTACTCGCTCAAGACTGTATACTGTATATAATCAATAGACGTAACCACCGTGAAGGTTTGTGAAGCCCCATTTTAAGGCCTCAACATTAGAATCATTGCCATCCTTGTTTCTTGGAGCCATAACTTACCATTTTTGGACAAGAGGGTTGCTAAGTTATTAGCTAATGCTAGCAAGCTTGGTTAGCACCTATCCAGCCATAGACTGCAGACTGACTCTTGGATGAGTTGACATACTTGACACATCATACATATTATTTGCCAGATAATTACAGTAAACAATCTCCAAAAGAGGTAAAAACTACAAACATAATCAAAAGCTCCAGTTCATTGATTGGATGTGGAGCCTAGCAGACAGTTGCCTGACACAACTGTATGAGTCAGCAGCCTGTGTTCTGTCAGTCAATGCAGCCACATCCCTAACTAATAAAGTTTTATGGGTGAGTTATTGGACAGTTGCTATAAAGGGGGAAGTTAGCTTTAGTACCAGACTGTAAAAATTCTTATCTGTGCTGCAAAGCAGTTTTTTTTAAAACATGGGCATTTATGGGCGCTGTTTTACTTTTGAAGACAAATACAGGTGGCCACATAAGACTTTCTTTTCACTCGTTTCTTGTTTCTGTGGTTCGGGCACTCCTGCAGCAAGAACAGGTCAAAGTTGAGGTTGTGTTTACAATATACATTTAACTCTGGAAGCATAAAGCAGATTTTTAAAGACTACACTCCATCTGATTCCTTTCATAAAGTCAAGTCCAAAGCTAACCCTAAGTTGCCACTTGATTATGACCTTGCTTGGAAGCACAAATGATTGCTAGTAGGTGCCAAAGAAAAGCAAAAGCGTCACAGATCAAGGCTGACACAAGTTACCTCCCCCATGCCAACCTAATAGACGAGACTGCCATTCTGGATTTAACTGAAACTTTGAACACATTCAGGTAGCAAATGATTCCAGTCATGACCAAAATTGGTGGAAGTGATCTTCTTTCAGAGCCTCACAGAACTTACTACACCTCCTCTCCTTCATACCTGCTTCACGCCCTGGGGGACGGGGCTATGGCTCCCCACACTCCCTAGCACATCGTTAAATTCAAATTCAAATTCAAATTTTATTTGTCACGTACACAGTCATACACAGTACGATATGTAGTGAAATGCTTGGACAACTGCTCGTGACCTAAAGAAAACAAAAAAGGAAAAGGCTATGAATAAGATAGGAAATAAATATGAAAAATTAAAAAGGGTAAATTTAACTAAGAAGGAATAAAATATAAATTAAGGTTAAAAATGAAATAACTGTACAACACAAATTAGAATGAAGGGTAAATTTAACTGGGAAGGAATAAGATAAAATATATAAATTAAAGTTGAAAATAAAATAACTGTACAACAAAATACACAATATAGAACTATATAAGAATGTATGAAGAAATCTAAATATAAATAAATATATACACAATAACAGCAGCTGTACAAGTATTAACCGGAAATGAAGAATATAGTGACCAGTGTTGTGCAAAAACAATGTCCAGAAAGTCCAGTGTGTGTGTAAGAACTGTATGTGTGGGTCAGTACTGTGTGGTGGTGTGATTGAGAGACCGTATCGCCTGCGGGAAGAAGCTCCTCCTCAGTCTCTCTGTGTTGGTCTTCAGGGAGCGGAATCGCTTTCCTGACCTCAACAGAGAGAACAGTCTGTTGTTGGGATGGCTGAGGTCCTTCACGATCTTCCTGGCCTTGGTCCGGCACCGCCTGCTGTAGATTGAGTGCAGGTCAGGGAGCTCGGAGCGGATGGTGCGCTCAGCTGACCGCACAACCCTCTGTAGAGCTCGTCTGTCCTGCATGGTGCTGTTCCCGAACCAGGTTAAGATGTTTCCCGCCAGGATGCTCTCTATGGTGCACGAGTAAAAGTTCCTGAGCACCTTGGAGGGCAGTTGGAAGTCTCTCAAGCGTCTGAGGTGGTAGAGACGCTGTCGGGCCTTTTTCACCACGGTGTTGATGTGACAGGACCATGACAGGTCCTGCGTGATGTGAACTCCGAGGTATTTGAAGCTGTCCACTCTCTCCACTGGGAACTCGTTGATGACGGGGGTCTGGTAGTTCCTCTCCTGCTTAGTGCTGAAGTCCACTATCAGCTCCTTTGTCTTACTGATGTTTAGAAGGAGGTTGTTCCTCTGGCACCAGTTCTCCAGATTCCTAATCTCCTTCAGGTAGGCCGTCTCGTTGTTATCAGAGATCAGGCCCACCACGACGGTGTCGTCAGCAAACTTGATGATGGTGGTGGAGCTGGTAGTGGCCACACAGTCATATGTGTACAAAGAGTACAGCAGGGGGCTCAGAACACACCCCTGGGGGGCTCCAGTGCTGAGAGTGGTGGAGGCTGAGACATGTCCGCCCATCCTTACTGCCTGTGGTCTGCCAGTTAGGAAGTTGGAGATCCACTGACACATAGATGAGCTGAGTCCCAGATGCTCCAGCTTGGTGGTGAGTGTGGAGGGAATTATGGTATTAAATGCAGAGCTGTAGTCTATGAAGAGCATTTTAACATAATTCCCCCTTCTAGTGTCCAAGTGAGTGAGTGATGTGTGGAGGAGATGAGAGATGGCATCGTCTGTGGAACGATTTGGACGGTAAGCGAACTGTAGTGGGTCCAGTGTGTCTGGTAGTGAAGAAATGATGAAGTCTCTGACCAGGCGTTCAAAGCACTTCATCACTACTGAGGTGAGGGCTACAGGGCGATAGTCATTGAGAGAAGCAGGGTGGGGTTTCTTCGGGACAGGAACAATGATGGACTCTTTGAAGCATGTGGGGATCACCGACTGAGATAAAGAGATGTTGAATATCTCAGTGAACACAGGAGCTAGCTGGTATGCGCAGTCTCTTAGGATACGACCTGGGATGCCGTCTGGTCCTGCTGCTTTCCTGGTGTTCACTCTTTTGAAGGCTCTCCTTACTTCATGCTCGGAGATGACGAGCACGTTTCCGGTGCTGGCAGTATCTTCCTGTCTGCAGCCGTTAGCGCCGCTAACACTAGCATTGTTGGAGACCTTAGCTGCAGCCTCGAAGCGAGCATAGAAAGTGTTCAGCTCGTCTGCCAGAGTCACGGCCGCGTTCGTCATACCGGTTGTTGGTGCTTTATAGTCCGTTATTGTCCTTAGTCCCCGCCACAGGCTCCTAGAGTCACTCTGTTGGAGTTGTGACTCTAGTTTCCTCCCGTAGCGCTGCTTCGCCTCTTTCACCGCCCTCCGCACGTTACATGGAGAAACCTTTTGAATACAAGCGTGCTGATCCACACAGGTGTGCACACAGGTGTACACACACGGGTGTTCACAGACACAAACTACACCTTTCTTGGCTGCTACCTCAAAGCACATTGCGCGCTGTCGATCTTGCGTGCTGCACAATAACATTTCATTAATAACATTTAAGTATCTACTGTTATTTACTGTTAGCTAGTTTATTATGATGGTGTTGTGTTTATTATGTTGCTCTTTTTTTGTTTGTTTTCTCTTCTGTTTTTTCTTCTCTCGACAGGTGATCCAGGTATTTTTTTTTCTTCCTCCCTTTCTCACTATCTCTTCTCCCCTCTGTTTTTCTTTCTCACCCTCTCTTTCTTTTATTCTTTCTTTCTCACTGTTCTATCCCACAGTCATGTCTGTCCCATCTGTAACAACAGAAAATAAAATAAAATAAATACATAATAATAATAAAGGTCAATCAAATGGACCAATATGGCAAGGCCATGATGAGCCACTTGGTAAAGTAAATCCGCTAGGCATCTTTCTTGGCCTTCAGACAATAAATCTGATGGCTAAAGATCCAAACGCGACAGGCAAAAAACAAACAAACAAACAAACAAAAAAAACCAACTTACTATACTGGTTTAAATTTTCAAACAGTTTGTTTGTTGCAGCCAATAGAAATTGGAGCGAAGCAGCCAAACAGAAAGTGAGATGATATCTCAGCTACTGTATTGACACCAAGCTTGATGTTTAGATTTGGTAATTCTTCTTCAGGTCATCAAAAAAACAAAAAACAAAAACAAACAAACAACAAAAAACCCCCATGCTTCGCCATGGGAAGCAGCAATAATTAAAAATGCACTTTTCCTATTGGTGCTTGCAGCCAAGCTTTTATCGTGACCAGATCAAGTTGCCATGGAGACTGTGCCGTGCTGGACTGCTTGATCTGTCATCATCATCATCATCATTATCATAATCATCATCCGTGAAACTTGCAAGTATATTTTAGCATCGGAATTGCATTGCTCTAATTTCTGTTGTGCGTGTGGTTCTTGTTTTGATTTGTGTGTAGTAAGAGTGATGCTGGGAAGCTGCTCGTGAATAATATCTATGCTAAATATTTTCACCTTGTACAAGGTACCTTTTGAATTATACGTGGGGTACAATGAGAGTGCTACTGTGGTGGAGAAGCAGGGCTAATTACGGTGTGGTAGAGTAGCACTTAATAAGGGACGCTTACGAGTAACAAGACAAAGAATTCATTTATCATCTACTGTAACTTGTAACTCACAAATTAAACCCCAATGCTTTGGCGGATAATGATATTTGCCACTCTTTCATCATGCTCTCAATCCCATCCCTTTTACAGATGCCATTTTTCTGCACCCCTGTAACACTCTTCATGGCACTGCCAATTGTGTTTGACAGTGAAAATCACATTTGAGATCATAGATCATATGTCAGCCAGTGGGACGGGAGGAGGTAAAGGGATGACAGAACGATTTTTGACTCAGGGCTATACCAAAAGCTTTTATTTCCCACCCATATAGCTTGTCTTGTCATCCAATTTTGGCATGTGAAGGCATGTTGAGGGGGCTGGAAATGATGACTGGTATGTGTAGTCTGTGACTGCTGTGCTCATGGCCCTGTCCCCAGTCTGTGTTTTGGAGCAAAGGCACTGTTTGCTGGACCTCCTGCACAACCGAATAAACCACCCATAAACAAGAAAAGTTAAAAATATCTTGTGAAATAATGCCCTGAAATTCTCCTCTCTGTCACAAAATGAATGTCAGGAGAAAAAAAAGGGGAAGGTTGTAGGGAGGCGGAGCAGGAGTCGGTGAGGGTGGGGTGGTGGTGGTGGTGGTGGGGGGGGGACACTGCAGTAGAACATGGAACAATAGGCGCCCTCTGGCATCAACCTCTGGACAGCCCAAGCCGCTCAGCAAAGACACTGAACTCACCCACAATGAACTGCTGCAGCGGGAAGGGAGGCTTTAGAGAGTTCAATTTCCAACACAATTGGCTGTATTCTACTCCTTTAAATGCCAAGGAGATGGTGTGCAGCGTGTGCCTTTGTGAGGAGCTTTGCTTACAGCGAGTGTCCTCTAACAGGAGAGACAGAAGGAGAAAGACTAGAGATGGCGAAGACAGGCCAGAATGGGAGATGGTTTGGGGACAGAAATAGTGTGACTGGATAGAAGAAAAGGAAAAACGAATAAGACTGAATGACCGGGAGAGATAGAAAGTAAAAAGGAAAAAAAAAAAGAAAAGGTAGAAACGAGAAGGGTAGAGAATGTCTCCTCTGGTTGTCGTTTCGCCAGGCTCGCAGGACCGTCTGAAGGACAATGCTGCTACTAGTGAAGTGTGACGTTTGTCCTCTATCCAATTCACCACAGCCCCAAAGAAAACACTCACAATCAAGTGTCGATCATGCATCTCAAACACAATAAGCTCTTCCAAAAAAAAAAACAAAAAACATCACATTATACAGCAATATACAGCACTGACCTTAGGTAAGAAATGTTTAGGGAGAAAAACAAAAAAGCTACAGAAATGACATTCAAATGAGGCCATCTGAACCTTTGCTGTTGCGCAGCAGTAAAAGAGCACCTTTAAAAGGTTTTAAGTAGTAAAAATAGCATTTTTCTTTTTACAGTATAACCTCCCAATGTTCAAGTAAATATAGCAAATAAAAATATGACCAGTCACATTAATGGCTCTGGTGAATAACTTCTTAGAGGTTTGTAATATTCTGCGCCATTCATCTGAAAGACCTGTTGTGCTTTTTTTGTTTTTTTTCCCTCAAGATGAAAAAAAGCAAATATCTACCGTGTCAAATTCCCACTGGAACAAATAATCAAAACGCTACTTAGACAAAACAGCAACCGCAGGAAGAACTGCACCTGACGCCTGTCTCCGTGTCACACTCAATATAAATATGCCCGCTGTCATCAGAAAAATTGCCAAGGAGGCTGTTTCTCCATCACTGTCTTCATTTGAAGGGCATTTTGCTGCCCAAAGGCAAACGCCTAACACACTCTCCAAGCATGGCGCCCAGCCCCTTTCACAGAGGGCTGGCGGTGCAGCAGACAGGAGAGAGAAGAGCAAGAAATAAGAGAGAGTGTGAGAAAAGCCTTCGTCTCAAAGCAGACCTCACACTGGGTTCTGTCACTACAGATCAAAATCCCCTCAAAGCCATAGATCACTTCCACTATAGTTCACATGTTTCACACTTAGAAACTGTTTACCAGACTCAAAAGAGTTTGCCTCCACAGCACTCACACACGGATATAGCTTAAAAACCAAAGACAGAGCTCACTCGCAAAACAATAACTGCTTTCGATCCCAGAACACTGCACTTAAACATTTATACACTTTGAGGGGACGACTTCTTCGCTGCAAACAAATATTTACATCTATATGCTCAGCCCAGCTGAGTGAGAGGGTTGTGATGCCAGCTCTGCCTACAAGTGAGCTGACTGGCGTGACAAACACAGCAGTGTCTGCTCCTTTTTCTTGTGGAAATACCTGTCAGCGCCTGTCGACTGCTCACGCACACAATGATACATACAGGCATAAACAGCCAGGGACAGTCTGTCTCCTAAAAAGTTCCTTTAGCGTACCTGTGTGAGGCAGCAATACCAACCATCGCACAGTTTTGAGGATAAGTGACAGGCCTATATACGTGTCTGCCGGTGGTTAAGTCGGGGCCTAAAAGAGTGTCGCTTGGCTTAAATACGCCGACGCCGCATTGTGGTGCAGGGAGGAAACCTGTCTTTGGAAAGTCCTTCTGCTTGAGAGAGAAATGTCCCCCCTCATCTCAGATAAGGAGCTGATGAGATAAAGCGATAAAGTCAGTGCTTCTCCTGGGTCTTATCTGATGCTGTTATCTGACTGCACAGCACCCACCATCTCGCAATCTTTACACCCTTTAAGCACCTCTCTGAAACACTCACACCAGCATCATCGCAGACACACACACACTCTCCATCTAACGCTCAAACATTCTAAACACCGTACCAGCTTATTGATTACTTTGACACGCTCCCATTGTTGAACAGATGGCACACCTAATATCATGTGAAATGGAACTGTTCTGTGTTATCTCATGGGGAAAGGACATAAAATGACTATTTTCTCACCTTTCGGAAAGACAGAGGGGGAAAAAAACATCAGGAAAGGGGGAACAGAAGCTGTGCACTTACCTCTATGTCTGTTAGTAGTCTTATCAAACATAAGCATGGCATCATCAACCTGGAAGACATAAGAGGAGTGCCGACATTAGCTTTTCGGCAAGTACCTCGCATCACCTTCTCCCTATTGAATCGCAGCTCGTCTACTCGCAGTAATTGCTCTTAGAATATTTATTTTCGCTCCTTTACACTGATTTCTTCCCCAGCACCCCTCTCCCACATAATAAATCAGAGTTCACGCTGTGTTGTCGGGTTACCACTTCCGTGTCCATCTATAGATTAGAATTTCAGCGATAAAGAAATCCATGCAATCACAGTGGCGTTACGTGTTTTCTGGATTAGATGTGGCAAATATGTGAAGAGCAGCAATGGGAGAAAAATTAACAAAAACTACCAGAAGAAAAAAGAAAGAAAGAAGAAGAAGAAAAACAGTGTTGACAATATGTTTATTTTGATGAACACTGATGTCCAGTCTTGTGGAGAGGGACAGATAGACACATTATACTAAGCGGGTGTGAGACAAATGTGATCCTTCCTCATCTCAGAGCCCCAGCAGCCCCAGCAGCAGCAGCAGCAGCAGCCACCATAATATCATCCTTCATCATGTCCAATAAAGCCACACACAGACAGGCAGAATTTTTTTTCACACATCCCCGAAAAACAGATCTCTAGACACACTCTTCTTTCTATAATGCTGATGAAATGCTTAAAAAACAGACTGAGGCATGCTCATTTAGCCTGTGATGTTGTCTAAGAAAAAAAAGAAGAAAAGAAAAAAAAGATGGAGGAGTAGAGAGCAGCAGCAGCAGCAGCAGCAGACAGAAACAAAAAGAGGGAGCACTCTGCACCATTCACTCCCTGGTTATGGTCTATAGGTAAGTGTAACTGTACTGAGGAGGCTTAATAGTGTGCAAGTGTGCATCTGTGCTTTTCACGGGAGGGTTACAAAGCTTCGGGAGGAGATGGGAAGAGACAAGAATAGGGGGTCTCACTCAAACCGAACTGTCTGATTGGATAAAGAGAAGTGCCTGGCAGCCAGGCAGACTAGCGCTGGCACGCTGTTCGTGCCACCCTCTTGCCACACATTTGGCACACAAGACGTTGGCACAGCTTGTAGGGCCAAGTTACTCACTGTATGGCTCACAGGCACTTGATTTGCTCCTCCCTAAATTATTTCCAAATTGTCAAATTTAGCAAGCAATACTGATGTGAATCCTCAAGTAACTTATACACACACCCAGTGCCTGAGCACCTGAATTGCTGTTTGCCAGACTACCTGAAAAGGATGGCAGGCAGAGCCTGCAGGTAAATGTTGCGGAAAGGTAGGGCTTATTAAATCCTACAGAGTTGCATCACTTCTGCAAATTAGTGATAAACAACAGCTGTGACAGAACAAAACAATGGATGTTACGTGTGGTTAAGTTAAGCCAGAGTCATTGCAAGAGAGAGACATGGCAAGTGAAGAATCTTGAATTAAAACGTGGAACTTGTGCAAGGGGTGATATTGTTTAAAATGGCAGGCAGGCATTTCACACTCACTTTCTAAAATAATAATCGCTTGCTCAAGTCTTTACAAAGAGGACAAAAGGCAGTCTATCTTAAGTACTGTCAGGAAATGCTCAAGTGTGGGTATAAATTCAGCAGAGCTGCTGGTACTTGAGCTGGCACTTTTATACAATCACTAACAAAGTTATTATTTTCCCTGGACTATTTCTCTTTGTCAACACAAAAGGGTAAAAAAAAATAATAATGAAGTTTGCAGTGTCTCTGAAAAATGTGCTATCTGATGACTGTGTGGCGGGAAAATATTACAGGGGGAGTACAAATAAACAGCTGCCGGGCAACATCACCTGCAGCAACAGTTTTCTAAACAGACATTTAAAATGTCACCAAACCTAACGTCTGTCTCATTCCAGCCGATCTAATCAAAATCACATTAAAGTGAGAGGAAACTGGGAAACTGCAACCCATAAGTGCTAATGGCTGCAGTCCACTGGCTAGGTTTAAAGAACCCAAAGAAACTTGTAGACTGTTTAGTGTCTACACCGTACTGAAAACAAGAGGTGAGAAAACTCCAATTTGGTCCATTTCTGTAGCTGGAATTCAGCTTGTAGCACCAGAAAGAGTTTCTAATGCCTAAGCATTTGACAGCGTGAAAGCTGCATTGCAGAGCAAAGATGGAATGGCATGTTTACCAACTATGGTAAACGTTTAATTTGACAAGCGTGGCTGACAGCCTGTGATCATTTACATGGGAGACAGAAATTTATAGCATTTGACTTCTGTCATCTAATGTCAGTGATACTGGAAGAGCCAACAGAGTCACTAGTCCATGCATCAGTAGAAGTGCAAACAAAAATGGCATATTTATTTGACGCTTAAAGAAATACAGGCACATAGAAACATGGCACATAGAACTTCCCAAAACATTAAATAGAATAGCATTGTATTTTAAAGCAAAATAACACAACATAAATTAACATTAAGACCCTACAGACCCTACAATATCAGAGAGTTCAAACATATGCATACAGTGTGAATGACATTACATCCACATGACCAAAAACTTGGCGACAGTAGGGAGGAAGAACTTTCTCCTAATAGGAAAAGACCTCTGGTGGACTCAATTTAAGGGAGTTTCATCCATCTGGCTTGACCAGTTGGTGAAAAGGGTTACACTACATAGGAAAAACTACTAGGGCACTTACAGATTATACCTATAGAAGCCGCTCAGCAATGGAAACCTATGCCACGTATTTGTGCTGATGTTAATGGCAGCTGTGGTGTGGAACTCTGCAGTTATTGAGCCAGCAGTGCATGGGCGAAATATATACAGTATGTGCCTCAGATCTGTAATTTTTATTCAGCTGTTGATCATGGAATCTTGGTAGTATCACGCTTTAATTCAGCAAGCTTTTTAGAATAACCCATTCTTTCACAAATGTTTGTAAAGACATGGCTAGGTGCATGATATTATATACCTGTGACAATGAGACAGAAAACACTAAAAACACATAGACAAAGTCACTCCATACTTTGTCCATGTGGTGTAAGAAAAGACAGAGTAGAGGAGAACAGAAAGAGCACCAACAACAGTCATGGCAAACAAATAACTTGGTTTACAGATGAAGACAAATTATTAGTCCCTTTGAAATTTAAATTTTTAATCAAAGTTTTCCCAGCTGCTTTTTTAACAGAGAAACAAATTTTCCTCATAGCATTTCTAAAAATATTGTCTTTAGAAAGCATGATTTTTTTCTATTTGCAAACAACAACAGAATTATTTCAGAAAAGAAAAATTACCAGGGTCAATATTATTAGCCCCCTGAAAAACTGACCTTTTTTGAGCCATAGAAACAAACCACTGGTCTATAATGATTTGCTTTAGCTGTGTAATGGTCAAAGCTTGTAAAATCAAGTTAAAACTGAGGCTTCTCTTCCAATTTATACACAGAACAAAAACCTTTGTTCTGTATTTGATTTGAGCTGTCACTTGAGAAAGCATAATGCCAAAAATGAAATAAATTAGTTTAGACTTGAGAAAATTAATTGTTGATGGTCACAAACCAGGAGATGGACATACAAAATTATCACAGCGTTTCTAACTGTCAAGAACTGGAGCGAGAAGTATCATCAAGAAATTCAAAGAGAGCCACACAGTACAGAACAAGCCTGGCAGAGATTAGCAAGTGAAAGATTTCAAAAAGTTTGGAAAGAAAACTACTGAGAGATGTGTCTAAACACCCCAGAACAAGACACTAGTAAATGACTTAGCCAAGTCAGGAACAGTAGTCTCAAGAAGACAATCACTAGAACCCTGCACAGGGATGGGCTGTGAGGTTAGAGAGTAAGAAAAACTCAGCTTCTGCAGAAGAGACGCCTTCAAGCCATACTGAAGTATGCTAAGGACAACCTGGAGAAGGATTATACATACTGGAAGCACATCCTCCAGTAAGATAAGATGAAACTACCCATATGGAAAAGATATATATAAATCTTATAAAGTTTGTATCTGTCTTGTATGAAACTTGTATGAAAAGCATACAAGAGTGAAAACACATATAAGATCCCTTGAAAAATTATATAATGAAACTTGTATGTTTTGGATACTTACTAAAAAAATATACGAAAGTAATGAGAAAGTGGCCACTTTCATGAGTAAATCATGTAAGCCTTATATGATTTATATATGATTTACTCATGAAAGTGGCCACTTTCATGAGTAAATCATATATGGTTTTACTATTTCTTTTCCATATGGGTAGAGCTGTTTGGCCAGAGAGACCCAGTAAAACACAGGGTGGGAGTATTATGTTGTGTGGCTGCTTCAGTGCGTCTGGAGCTCGTCAAGCACGAAGGAACCACGAAGAAAGAAGATTTCAAAAGAAAATCTCAAGCAGTCAGCAGCAAAACTGAGTCTTGGTCGTCACTTTGTCTTCCAACGCAACAATGACCCAAAACATATGCCACTTTTAGTGAAGAAATACTTCCAGAATACCAAAGTGAATGTTACAGACTGGCCTGTGCAAAGCCCTGACTTGAATCCCACTGAAAATCAATGGGCTGACTGAAGACCAAGATCCATACCAGAGGACCATCAAATCTGGGAGAGATTGAGAGACTCATCAGAAGAAGAATGGGCTGGGAGATGTGTGCGAGACTTGTTGTAAACCACAACAAATGCCTACAGGCTGTTATCCAGCAAAGGATCTCATGTTTTTAAGTTCAGTTTTTTTCTTCCCCCATTAACTATTTTTTCCACACATAGTTTTTGGTTTTTTGTGTCATTTTAGTTAACTCTAACAATCTCGGCTACAATAAGGTGAATAACATACGTCTTTCCTCTTGCTGTCTTGAGCACTGCGGTGGGTTGTGTTGTCATGTGGTGCTGTATAAACAAGTGGCCCGCAGTTTCATCAGCCATCAGCCACCACGAGCCCTTCATGCAGTTTGACATTCAGATATCTGCACTCTAATATTGATAGTATTGCCACCATAAAGCCATTTACAACCTGAGAGCAGAAAGACTGCTACTTTGTAAAATGAAGTGAGGTCTATTAAAGGAAGTGTATTACATAAATGTGTGAACTGTGTTGTTGTGACATTATTAGAGAAGGACCATCCTGTCAGCGAGACCCATCCAACAAAGAACACAGATTCACAGTGAAGCACTGATGGGCACTTTAACAAAGAATGTGCACATCATGTGAGGGTCACACTCCAGCAGGTCATACTATACACCCTCCCCTCTCTCTCTCTCTCTCTCTCTCTCTCTCTATGCCACTTGCAGAGTCTATAGAACCATCTCCCGTGCTTCAGGGCTTTTCAATGTAGTTATTCAAGCAGAACACAACTGTGTGCCTCCATCTGATAGAAGGTTAAGGACCTCTTCACTGCTCACAAAAAAAAGCCCGCCACACAGAGGTGAGGCCAGGCTCACCTCAGGGAAGAAATCTTTCTCTGTCCTCCTCCTCCTTCTCTTTCACTCTTCCTTTTCTCCTGGCACAGTGAAAAGAAAGGTTCAAAGGATAATGGCTGTCTTATCACTATGTAAAAAGGGAATGGGAACTCCAGCGAAGTGCCTGGCCTTTTGTGACAATGAAGAAAAGAGCAAAAGTCTATTTCACTGTGGTATATGCACTGGAACAGTCCATGACCGCTTAAGAAGAGGCTGCTGGAAGGCAGTCAGCGGGCGAGAGGCCGGGCAGCTCTTTAACTGAACCTGCAGCAAACACATCTGAACCAAATAACCTCTAACAAAGGGCCAGCAGAAGTGTATGTCAAGTGTTGGCTTACTAGCAATACACAGAAAGAAGGTAGTGATTTCATACTAGAGCCCTTTCCTCTTTCTGAATCCCATTGTGCAAGCTCTTACACTGTTGCTATTACAAATTGTTCATAAGTCATGTGAAAGAACTTCTGCCTGGGCTTTAAAGGCATTGACCAACAGATCGCACATTAATTGGTGCACTGGGAGCTTTTACGCATTCACTGTGTTGTCAAACAACTAATCAATGCAAATGCTAGAAGACTAGCATCCTCCTCTGAGTTCTGGAGAACCAGAGGAAATATTTGGTGTCCTTTACAGGTTGTGTGCTTTGATTGATTAGTAGTGTTTACGCAGTATTTAATGCACCTCTGAAGGTTTTATCTACAGCATGCCTTTTGGTTGAAGTTAAAAGACTTTTTTGCTCCAAGTTCTGTCTGTGAAACTATTTTTTTTCTCTATTGTCGTGACCACTGAAGGTAAGTCATCTTTGGAGTAACATGACGGTAAAGCTCTATATCACTCTGCTTCAATAAGCCGTGAAAAAGAGACCTTTTCTGACATATAGCACAAGGTTCAAACTCACACCAAGTACAACCTCTTTGTCTGTGTCAATCCATATGTTTGAACAAGCACAGAAAAATACATGCTAATTCTAGAAAAAAAAGAAAAATGTGGTTGAATGATGAATTATGTATCAAAGGACAAACACATCAATAAAGGCTAATGTGCTCTGTTTTTGGACAGGAAAACAGCAGAGGTGCCAGGTGACAGGGGGAGATTTAAGAGCTCTGGAAATGAATTATGACAGCTATTTAGATAGGTGTCAAATGCACATTTACATTCAGCTCATGGCTGAAGGCTAGAGGAGCTTTCCTGCAATTTGGGGGTGACACTGATATAGATCATATCTGATGCCAAAGGAACGAAGGCCTGAGCCACAGATAGTGACCTGAGAGTAGGCTGTGCCTATCCTTTTGTTGTGTCTGTCTTTGTACTGGCACCTGGTGCGGCTTTGTGCTGGCTGCACTGGGATACACAGTGGTTTCTTTTCTTGCTTTTATTACACTTGCTGTGAACTTCATTTTTATCTGAGTGGAAAGAATTGAGCTGTGTGTAGTTATTAGGCTATTTTGGTGTCAGTTTTGGTGTCAAGGATTACTGGGATTTGTGCTCACGCTGCCAACACCAAAGCACCGACTGGGCTATTTGCATCAGTTTACCAGGTGATGCTCAAAATCATTTGTGGCCAATTCAGCATGAAAAAAATCCTGCTACAAATGCCTCGATTACAAAAAAAATATCACAGTGCCAATTTTCTATTGGCACAACTCAAAGCAATAAATACAGATCATGTGAACAGGTTTGGCCCTCAATATACCCTACAGTAAAAGCGCTTTTCATAAGTAGAACCCTGGTTTAAGCTGTCTTGCTGGCAAGCATCCATTTTTCTCAAGTGTTTCTGACTAAAGGGCCGACTCCCTCCTATTTCAAGGGACAGCTGCTTGTAGCCGAACCTGCAGCACAGCCTTGCAGCCGGGTGGGTAAAGGGGGCAAAAAAGAAATCCCTCCATCGATCAGTGATGTATCACATCATTATTATCATTACCGCTGTGACAGATAAGGTCATGGTCGAGGAGAAAAACTCAGCTCACGCTGCCCCTTCATCAACACTCCCCTCGCAGTAGTGCATCTAATATTCTATTACAATGATGGCAATTAACAGAGAAATGATAGCGACCAGTGACAATAGACAAATTTGTGACAACCCTTTCAATTGTTCTTTTGTAGAGGAAATCTATATCATTGTCTGGGAACGTTGAGCTGCAGTGTGCTGCATCCACGCTTGAGCGCTTTTACAAGTGGTAGTTTAACGAGGAGCAGAGGGCAAAATTTTAGCTCCCCATAAGCTCTTGCAATTACACAAGGTGGCAAAAGGGACAGCGTTCTTAAGCGTGAGCCGAGATGGACGAGCTATTCTTTCAGCGTCCAACGAGCCAGGGGCCAGGCCAACTATGTTTAATCTGGAACGCAACCTTTTTCTTTCCCAAAAGGAATATTCCTTATTATAATGGATGAGTGGCAACCCTCCGCAGAAGTGATAAAAATGCACGGCTAGAGTGCAAACTTAACACACACATCACACACATACAGATAGAAAAAGCACAGCGATGTCGGGGTGAAGAGAAGCTTATCTGCTGTCTGCTCTGTCTACCATATTTCTCTCTCTTTTTTCTTTTAAGTAAATATGTCTGTTTCATAGTTTCCCCCAGCAAAACTTTATTCCTTAACTCTTTTGAAAATAAATAAATAAAAATTTAAGAAATGCCAATTTGCACAGATTTAAAGGGACAAATACTTTGTTACTGGACAGAAAACACAAGGTGCTGCAAGGCTGCCCTAGAAGTGTAACATATTAATCAGAATCAATCACGTTTGATTGGCAAATACAAAGTCTTACCTGTTACACTATATTCTGTATAATACACAGTGTGACGCAACCACAGAGCTCCACAAAGGAAACTAGCTGGCAGTATACACGCTTCATCTATTATTTTTATATCCACTGCTGAAAAACAGAAGCAACAGACGGATTTGTGTTTTTCAGCATTTATTCCACAGGAATTCTTGTGTATGTAATTATTAATGATATACACCACTGGCGCATTGTCACTGCTTATTCCACTAACTTTCCCTCTTGTTGACATTAACAAAATGGCTTGAGAGAAACAGTTGAGGAGGACAATTCCTCAAATCTGTCAGGATTACATATTTATGAGGTCCCCTGCTCAGCATCCAAGGAGGTCGCTATGGTGATACAAACTGATGTATATTCGAACAATGAACTTTGCTTTGTGTGTCGAGAATGCCTTAGAGCATTGTTGAAATGGTTAGAACAGATCCTACCACGGAGCTCTGAGCAGCTTTCAGATCAGCAAATACACAATTAAAAAGACAGTCATGCTGAGGCCACTCTAATCAATGTACTGTTACAAAGAAATGTAATAAAAGGATGATGGAGTGATGCCTTCAGGAGGCTGCTGTATTGTTAGAGCAGACTGTAGCACTGTTGTGCCACAAAAATATTTTATTAGCACAACTCCACACATCTAGGCTCCCACAGAAAAAAACGATGGAGGTAACAATGAGTCATACTCTGACACCCTGTTCTTGTAATTGAACCAAATTTCTATACAAAACAATGTTTTATTCTTAAGTAATCCCAATTATGCACTACAGAAACATAACACTGTCACCCAGGGAGTCTTGTTTACCTACAATTAAGGAACATTCTTTCGACGTCCACCCTCCAAACCAACCATCTGTGATACTGAGCAGATTGTATTATATGGAAAATAGCCTCAACATTTCATGAAGGATAAAAGTCAGCTTTCAGACTGGTCTTAAAAGCTGTGTGTTTCTCATTTAAAACAGCCACTGTGACCCCATTACACAGAAGGAAACCTCAGGTTCTTCCTTCCTGTGTCAACTAAAGTTCGGTATATTGCTCGGTCTGGCCCTCTGTTTGGCCTCACAGAGGCATGTCCACACACTTGAGCTCAGTATGCTTGAGGAAGTAGGACTTGGTCTCGTCCATCAATCCGCCTGTCTTCCTTTGCCAAGCTGCAGGGAACTACCCATTATGGAGTCATTTTATTAATAGGGCCCCTTTCCTCTCCGCCACACTCTTGCAGAGTGCCTCCTCATTCTGTCAGAATGGAGTATGCCTGCAAGCCACCTCCATGAAACTGCTGCACCAGGGCCCTCCCTCTTTCTCCCATGTGAAAGCTCAGGCTGGGAAATATTATGCTTTCAAGCTAAAATAGTATTTGGAGAGGTGAGCAATCCCTAAGCCCTACAGCAAACAGTTTAACATTGAGGACTTATTTAAAATGATGTCCTTCCTCCTAGAAAGCCAATCAGATTCCTCTTTTAGCAGACACACACATGGACAAAGGCACAAACAAACACACAAAACAAGTTTGACATTCTGCACCCCCCTTTTCCCCCCTCCTTCTTGTAAATATATAGCTCGGAGCACCTTTGACCAGAGGGTGTGGAAAGGTCAGAGGATGCAGTATAGTTTAGGGAGGATGAGTGAAAACACATTGCAAAAAGGTTAAAGACATGGCCGGGGAGAGGTTTGTTTAACTGGACTTAATATGAGGAGATTGCAGAAGATGAAAAGGATTGAAGTGGCATTAGGGTACACAACTTCTATTAAATGCATTTGAATACATAATAAGTTCATTCACTTCAAAAACTTTTCCCATATTCCATTTGCCGTCTTGTTGCTGATATTTCATTTCATTATTTACTATATTTTGGAATTCAAATATTCAGCCAACGTCCCTTTTACTGTCCCTCTTAAAGTTTTTGCTGTTGCTCTCTCGGTTTTCATTGCAGAAGCAGTAAAGGTGTGCAGACAGTTTATGCCAACATAAAAGCAGCTACCAATGATTAAACCTTTTTTCAGCACCTTTCTTAGAAGCCCCATTCCCATTCATTTTCAAACATAAAGAGCCTGTTTTAAAACTCTATTATAAATGCCACCTACGCAGATCCAGTTGCTTAAATCAGGCTCACTGTGTTGCTAAAAGAGTATTTCGAACCATTCCAACTTTTAGCACTAGTCAGAATTAGCATGCAGGTAATATGCCAGTGACATGCCTCAGTGACTGACAGAAAAACTGTCTGAGAAACTTTTCACCTTGCTTGCTGATAAGATCTTTATGTAATTGTCTGCATAGTGCAAACTAGAAGGAATACGAATAAAACTGGTATCAATATTTCATAACTGGGCTAAACTGCAGTGAGGCAGCAAAACCTCTGTTTCTTAAAGCTTTATTCTAAATGTAACTGCAGCATACTTAACAACATTTACTAATATTGAGTATAGGCCTGTTAGACTTTAACTCAGAGTCAATTAAATTTAGTTTCAGTTCAGTTTTATTTATACAGAGCCAAGTCACAACAACAAAACAGCTAGCTTAAAACTACCACAGATAAATCTTACGTTTTGTTTACTTGGACTTTTACAGTGTAGGGCCAGAAAAGCTCCAGTACTATTCATTTGTAAAGATGACCACATATATTCGCCTGTCAGGTCAACCATTCCTACCGCTTAAATGAGCCACCACTGACAGCCTGGGTTGTTGTGGAGAAACAGCGGTTGGTGCGATTTGGCGTGTAATGCAGACTCAGGAGAGGTTTGTTCACATGTTGGTGCCCTACCCTACAACATTCTGATGCTGATTGGTGTATCTGAGCACAGCAACTATCTGGCATTTAAGTTAAACTCAAAGATGTTCAAAGGATGGCTATAGGCCAAAGAACTGCAGTGCTGCTTTTGCCCTCAAGGTAGGGATGTCCCAGTAGCTCTGATGTCATGTGAAAGCTATGGATTGCAGCATAACTAAGTGTAACCCACCTAAAATCTGCCTCATGAAAATGAACTGCTGTTCCCCAAGAATGTCAGTAGGTGGCACTATGAGATTGTTTAGTGCTTGTGAACTTGAGTTGAGAACTATAGAGAAGGAGAATAGCGCTAAGGCTACGTATGCTGGTCGGAGCTACTCACAGAGTTTTTCCTTAACCTTTTTCTTGAACAAGGATTGTGTGTGAAGACACAAATTGGATTTTACTTTTCCGCTTGTTGGGAAACGCGGACACTTTTTGTTGATGCTGATGTACCTCTGTTTTTGTGTTTTTTGTTCATTTCCGGTGAGTTGACTAACTGCGCTAGCATAGCAAGCTAATCGTTAGCTCAGTATAATGTAAATTTCATGTGTTCCTTTTAAGTGCTGTATTATCTTTTTATTTCTTCACTTGTGAATGTTTTAAGCCAATCGGAAATATTTCTTTGGAAGCTAGTAGGTAAGTTTTATTTATTGTAATGAGATGATAAATATGAGCAGTCTTTGGCTAAATAGTACTGCGACCACGTTTTGCACTTTCCTCGTGCATCAGTAATGTACATTCTCTCAATTCATTGGATTGATGTGACTGCTGTTCACAAAATATGAGATTTGAGTTAAATTTGTATGATGTGGAAATTGTTTTAAGGTTCTTTGATTAATTTTATTATTGATTGCATTAAGTCGTTATATACAAAGAGTGAGAGACATTTGGTCACTAGTGTTGATTAAGTTGTTATATGATATTCATGTAAAATATGTTCACTGCCCTGTGCAGGTTGGTTTTTTTGTTGGAGTCTAAAGTTGCGAGCCAGGATTCCGGATCCCCAGCTGCGATGCAGGAAAGATTTCCAGCCTACTTAGAAGTGACAACTGCGTTACTTCTTGACAGATAAGCTTATGAGATCTCAGAACAATACACTACCCGGGTAGTACTACTAACATTAACACTATACACACACACTCACACACCTGAACTGAAAAGACTGAAAAGAACTCTGAACACTGAACTCTGAACTCTAAAACTGAATACACAGACTGACAAATATGGACAATTGGGACTGTTGTGAACTGTTGAATGACTGTTTTTGGTTTTGTTTTGAATAAATGTTGACTGTTCTTTTAGCTGTGTGTCATTCGCTCCTTAGTCGATTCCTAGAGGCCATAAGCCTAAGATCCTAACTTTCTCTACATTCAGTAGTGGTAAAGTATCGTGTGTTACATAAGCGAAGGTACCGGATCACCTGATTCAGCCTTAACTATATACTTAGTCAAAAAGGAAGGTTTTTTAAGGTCTAATCTTAAAAGTAAAAGAGAGGTTTTCAGTCTCCCGAATCCAAACTGGGAGTTGGTTTCACAGAAAAGGGGCCTGAAAGCTGAAGGATCTGCCTTCCATTCTACTTTTAAATACCAGAGGAACCATTAGTAAGCCAGTAGTCTGAGAATCAAGTGCTCTATTGCGGTAATATGGTACTATTAGGTCTTTAAGATAAAATGGGGCTTGATTATACAAGAATATCAGGCCTAGTTACGAGGCCTGCTATTTTTTTTAATACACACTATTACACTAATAAGTTACTTGCAAGATAGGGTCTTACGTACAGTTTTGATAGGCATATTATTGAAATAAGGTATCTCTTCACCACTGATATGGAGTTGTGAAATGCCGGCTTAACTGAGCTCTTTTCTCCAGTGGAGAAATGACTAGATAGAAATTAACCTAGTCTGAATGAGTGCTTGTCCTTCTCTGTGATAGTGTCTGCTCTTCTTCACATGTGAATCTAAGAGGTGGCCTTGAATGGGAGAGGTCGCTTTTAGTTCACTTTGTTGTGTTTGAGTATACTCAGGAAAGCAAAAGGCTTCCACTGTAGCCCTGTGACCGCTTCAGCTTAACTAAAAGACACAGCCAGAAGTGCCTCACATAATAAGCCATTTACTAATTGTGTTAATAACCAGCCGGAAAATAAAATCTCAACAATGGACTATTTTGTGTCCATGAATTAGTGAAAGTGCTCAATGACTGTTCATGAGTCCGATCCATAAATCTCTTTTAGGAGACAAGGTGTGTATTATGTACTTTGATATTAATAGGTGAACAAGAGGGATAAAATGAACTGCTAGGCTCAAGTGAATAGCATTAATTTCACTCACAATGGCCACCACCCCTAATACCTGCAGTGTTTTACTTAGATTAGGGTTACGCTTTTTTTTTCTTTTTTATAAGACCATTTCAATAATTTGACATTCCTCCCCAGAATGGGGGAGAATGAGCGTCGATAAAAACTTTTTTTCCCCTCCTCCTTTTCATGCAAAACACTTTCATCTGTCATTTCATGATAGCCCGTCTCTCTTTGTCAGCATAAATACGGAAGCCCCTATTTGAATATGGTTACACATCCCTCTATTTATTAAAGCTTGGATTAACATGACAGGAAGTTTTGTCTGGGGGCTCTTTAAGATGGCTCAGAGAGGCAATCTGGTGACAGTAATAGGATCCAGCTAATATACTTGACTGATGCTCCTTTCCCAGTGTTATAAAGCAGAACAATGGGAGTGGGGTTCTGGGAGTGAATACATTGTGTTTTGAAACTGTGTGTGTAAGTGAGTGTGTGTGTCTGGGGGGACGAGGGTGCGCTAATCAGGCAGAATACCATCACTTAGCAAATATAAGGGCTGAAGAAATAAAAATACTAAAGGTCACAGAGCAATTCCATCAGGATAAGTATGCTACAATTAAATGAATAGACAAAGGCTCTGACATTAGTGGGAGCTATAATAATATTTTACTCCAGTGTCTGGGAGTTTGTAGAGATTTGTTAAAGGTTGGCTTTAGAAAATAAACAGAAAATCATTTGATTCCTGCTCTTCGTCCGCTGGAGAAACACTCGAGTTGCTATTCTTTCCTCTTTGATGTCAGGTGTTGGGGGAATCCTCGCGTGCAGGCATTTGTTCTTTTTCTTTATTGAACATAGTACTATTGTATTTGTTTAACTTAAAATCCACAAGAAGCCTTTAAAACTGAGGCATAAAAATAAATCTGCAACAAGGTAATCAAGTATCGCGATAAGTGAGCAGCAGCAATGACCGCTTTTTTCAAAAGTGTGAACATTTCTCTGCTTTCCCTTCAAATGTCACAGCATAACCTTGGGGGCTCTGAACTGTAAATTTAAGTGTTGTTGTTTATATTCTTGTAGAGCAAGTGATAAATTTGCTAATTAAGAAAGTAATTGGCACATTATTCGCTAATGAAAATTATTAATCATCATTAGGAGAATGCAGGTTTGTATTTCTGTTTGAGAAAGAGGTGGAAAAGCCATTGTTTGTTTTCAGTTAATCCTGAAGAATATTCAGAATGCATCAAACATTAATCCCTGTATCCTAAACTGAACTGTGAGCCGAGTGCGTCATACGCCCCTGCTGTTTACCTTGTTGTTGTTATTTTCACTTATGCTTTTTATTTTTCTAAACTCTGAGTTGTTTTGTTGTTTGTTGATTCCAAGTTGTGATAGATATTGCTGTCAATATTACTCCGAGAGCCACTTGTTTACAGACTATCTCCATATGTCAGGGAAGCTATGGACGGACTGGATACGCGTCCATGAGAGTGTATTTGTGTGCATGCGCTCAGCCTAGATAGGTTAGCGGATCAAGAACACATCTGTTTTAGAGATAGAGGGGAATCTGTGTTTCTCCCCCAAACCTCTCAATACTAATTAACGATCCACTGATAGTGGCCAAATGCCAGCTGTCATTAGCGGCCGATGCGGCACAAGTACACAGATGCAGATGTGCACGCCCTCAAACCCAGATGTGTGGCGGTCACCCACCACCAGACCACCGTAGGTCTGTGGATAAGATACATTAACCCTCCAACTCCTCACGCTGCTTCCCATATACCTCAACAAGCGGTAACATGGAAAAACGATATTAATCTCAACATGCAGCTATATGTCTGGTCTGTACTGCATGAGAGCTGGTAGTGAGCTGTGCCTGTTAAACAGACAGCACTTACACTGTATTCTTAAAGACGTGAATGACAACCTCAATTCTCGAGTAGCTGTGGACCTTTGACTTCTTCACTGATAGTGCCATTTGCGTGCTCTCAACCAGTGTGCTCGGTAAAAGCATCTGACAGCTATCTTTGATTTTATTTAGCAACGATTTCAGCTATGCCTGTATCTAAAAGGATGTGCCACCCACTCCCTTGTCTCTTGCGTGGTTTCTCTCCGCCTGGATCTGTCACTCTGTGCCTCGGTGACAGGGTCAGATAGAGAGAGCAAAGCAGCGAGAGGTGTGACACTGTGAGCAGATGAGGGTCTACCCGTATGGAGGCCCCCAGCATGACACCCATCACGGCTACCCGGACAGCCGCCAGTTGGTCCGAATAATGCCGCCCACGCTGGCTTTGGCAGGAAGTCCAGAAGCCACCGGACCACCAGGCAGCCCTGCTTTTTCTTTCATAATCAAACGGAGCCATCATTAACGTCGATATTTGCACCAGAAGAAAACATTCAAAGACTATTCAAATCGTACTGGAAAATTTGGTGATGTGATATTTTGCTACGATTTGTAACCTTCTAGCATTTACTAAATATTTAATGGGTATGTGTACCTACAATGATAACAGACAGAAAAAACACCCCCCCATCCCTCTTTAAAATTTTCCTTGAAAAACCAGAGCAGCCTCGCCTCGTCTCGTCTCGTCTCTCTTCCCCTCTCCCAGTGCAGCCTGCCTGCCGCCATCTCATGACAGCATCTCTCCATCTCTCACAGCCCTCTGATCTCTGTGTCAACAGGCGACACCAGCAGCTCGCACTAACTCAGCGCGCATCAGCCCATCTGCAAGGCAAAAAACGCCCCCTATCTACACGTGCATTTAACGTATGACGATGGATACGATTAATGGCGGAGTTAGCATATACCGTAAGTGCGTGGCAATGTCTTTACAGCAGACAAGGTACCACTTGAAAAGATGCCTTGCTTTGCAATAAAGACAGCTCGTGAACCTTTTCTGCAGATTCTCCACGAGGCTGGGAATTTGCAAGCAGCAGGTAGGAGATCAAAGCTGCTGCTGACATTCTTGGCAAACACAGATTTATTCAACTCATCGAGAATTGTCGCAATGTTTTCTCAGCGGCCTCTTATCTCGATGTGTACCTTTACTGATGGGGGTTTATTAGTTATCAGTGGGCTAGGTGGGAGGCTGCACGGTTGTCCAGCTCAGGTCCAAACTCATACAGAGGATGTGATGACAGGATCCGAATCGCTCTGTGGTTACTCAGTGGAATTCAAATGCCAATCCCCCTGCCCAGCGCCATCTCCTCTCCCTCTCTCTCGCTCTCTCTTTCATTTGTCATCTCGCCCTCTCTCTTCCCTCCCCTCTCCCCCAGTGTTTGTCAGGGTTGGTGATTAGCTGTCACCCTCTGCAGAAGCAGATAACACCCCACACAGCCCGTTTCCCCTCTGGGAGCATGCACACACGTAAAACAGGGAAACACACAAATACACAAGTGCGCGCACATGCATGCAAACTAAAGGCACTTAAAAACTCTGTCAAATGCAGTCAAAATTGTGATGAGTGTATCACAGTTTTGCATGCATTTACTTCAGGCATTCTCATCTATATAAGCTCCATGGTAACTATGGCTATCGTTCAGATTTTATCATGTTAATCGGTTCCAGTTCTTATTAACTCTGGCTCCAGTTCTTTTATTCTCTACACATTTAGGCTGCCACAAACTGTTATTTGTCACAATCTTTAAAAACATCTCCTATTTTGCCATACACGTGTTAAATGTTGCATCTTTTCATGCTGCTTTACACGGGCTGGAAATACCTGATTGTCAGACATGTGGATCGGCGTTTTTATCCCATCAGATCCAATTTTTCTTATCCTGAATGAATGATTTTTGGCAGCACTTTATATTAATCTACTCTTATTCACCATTAACTAGTTGCTTATTACCATATATATCAGGAGCTTTTTATATTAATTAGTGATTACAAAACACATATTATTGCCTTCATTTACAACTAATATGCCATTAACTTTAAGAGTTTTCCCACAATAACTTCCTAATTTTTGACTAATAACTGTCAAAGTGCATGTGATGTAAATAATGAGGACCTCAGTGAGGAATGGGGAACATAATCTGTGTTAGATTTGGAGTTATTTGCACATCAAAACTTTTAGTATTTTATTACAAAAGAAAACATTTATTATGGAGAACTGTTATTCTTGCAGCACTGCTTTCCTATAAACCTTATAGTGAGCAACGTACACATGCCTAATATTGTGTTGGTCTCCCTTTTTCCTGCCACAACAGCCCTGAACTGTCGAGGTATGGACTCCACTAGACTCCTGAAGGTGTGCTGTGGTATCTGCACCAAGATATTAGCAGCAGATCCTTTAAGTCCTGTAACTTACGAGGTGGGGCCAACATGGATCGGACTTGTTTGTCCTGCACATCCCACACATGCTTGATTTGGAGGTCAAATCAACACCTCAAACTCATTGTTGTTGCACTCCTCAAACCATTCCTAAACCATTTTTGCTTTGTGGCAGGCCACATTACACTACTGAAAGCCATCGGGGAATACCGTTACCATGAAAGGTGAACATGGTCTGCAGCAATGCTTAAGTTGGTGGTACATGTCAAAGTAACATTTATATGAATCACAGGACACCAAGGTTTCGCAGCAGAACATTACCAAAAGCATCTACGTGCCTCTGGGGGCTAAATTTCTTCCCATAGTGCATCCTGGTGCCAGGTGTTTTCCCAGGTAAGTGACCCACACGAACACGTCCATCCACGTGATGTAAAACAAAATAAGTTACTGAGACACCTTTTTCCATTGTTCTGGTTCTGATGATCATATGCCCATTGTTGGTGCTTTCAGCAGTAGACAGGGGTCAGAATGGGTACCCCGACTGGTCAGCAGCTATGCAGCCAGATATCCAACAAATTGTGATGCACTGTGTATTCTGACCTTTCTATCAGAACCAGCATCAACTTTTTTCTGTGGCGGCTCATTTGTTGGGCTGGACCACACGGACCAGCCTTCGCTCCCCATGTACATCACTGAGCCTTGGCCACCTATGACCCTGTCACTGGTTCACTACTGTTCCTCCCATGGACCAGAGATAATCAGTCTTCTTCACTTCACCTGTCAGTGGTCACAGAGTTATGCCTGATTGGTGTAAATGATCCACACCTATACATTGCAGCTGCTGGTTTTTTTTAGCCAGAAAAAGGACAGGCAGGGAACTGAAACAGCTCTATCAACTAGGGCACAACACATATATTTAGATTGTAATTAATGTACAACAACTGCTGGGGGCGGTTGCTGCTCTGGAGATACAAAGGGTTTGTCCACCAATCAGAGGGTCAGTGGATTGATGCCTGGCTCCAGTTTGCATGTTGAATCCTCGGGCAAGATTCTGACTAAGGGTTGCTCTGAACCCCTTCATTGGAGTGTGTGTGTGTGTGTGTGTGTGTGTGTGTGTGTGTGTGTGTGTGTGTGTGTGTGTGTGACAGTTAGAAAGTGCTTAAAGGCACCAATTAAATCCCTGCACGAATATGTGTGTGGATGTGTTAATGTGGCTTGTAGTAAAAGACGTTTTGAATTCTTAGAGTAAAAAAGGACTTTGTGTGTAACAGATCATTTACCATTAACAGCTTTATTTACTTACAATCAGTAAACACTAATTAGGAGATTTCTGAATCTATTTTCTGAGTTAGAACTGCTTATTCTGAATTAGGTATTAATAAGTAAGTTTGAATAAACATCTGAATGTAAGTACTTGTGTCACCTGTCCACATCAGTATATACACTGACCACATACACTGTTAAATGTGTGTAAACTTGGACGATCGTGGCTCAAGAGTTGGGAGTTCGCCTTGTAATCGGAAGGTTGCCGGTTCGAGCCCCGGCTTGGACAGTCTCGGTCGTTGTGTCCTTGGGCAAGACACTTCACCCGTTGCCTACTGGTGGTGGTCAGAGGGCCCGGTGGCGCCAGTGTCCGGCAGCCTCGCCTCTGTCAGTGGGCCCCAGGGTGGCTGTGGCTACAATGTAGCTTGCCATCACCAGTGTGTGAATGGGTGGATGACTGGATATGTAAAGCGCTTTGGGGTCCTTAGGGACTAGTAAAGCGCTATATAAATACAGGCCATTTAAACTAATGTTAGAATTCACTTTAGGCCACCATTTACTCATGTTGATGCATGGACAGTGGACAACCCAAATCTTTTTTAAATGATAAGTTATGATGAGTATATTAAAAAAAAAAAAATCAGTTTTTATAATTGTTGGAAAGGTTTCAGCTGAGAAAAAGTTTTCAACCGTGGAGGTATATAACACAAGGGAGTAATAATATTACATTTAAAGCAAGCGCCCAAAGTAACTGTGCCATCGAGCAAAACCAAAAAACTACAACATTTCCCCCTCAGTCTATCCACCATCTTTTCATTACACCCTGATCTACTTGTGTCAGAATGTACTTTGACTAAAAGTTGAAAGTGGCTCATTAGCAGAAGTCGTGAATCCATCAACTTCCTGCACACTGACAGATCTCTCTTCAACTCTATTTTCACAACTCCAGCTGTAGGGATGCAAACAAGCAGGTTGTGTTATACAGCAGCAGTGGAAAGGCTGTCTTCTGCCTTAATGTTAGAAGCCACACATCAAGCTTCCAGCCTAAATTGTCCACGACTCTAACTGCAACCCACAGAGTCGAATTTGGAAAATTCAATTCAGGATGATGCAATGGCATGTATATTTAATCATCTCTGCCCCTCACTTATATACATCTTCGTTTTACAAACAAGTTAATGATTCCTTAAAAATTTCAGCAGGACACACAAGAAGTGCCCAAATCAACCAATCAATAAATAACTAAAGATGTGCTGAGTCTGAACAACCCCTATGCATCTAGTATTTGCAAACACACAGAGCTCAGATGACTAAGGGTTGCTATTTTGGAACCAAACATGGAGAGCCAGACAGTATTCCTCCAGTGTTACTCCGGGTAACATGTGCCCTTTCCATCAGGCGACAGGTGGAGCATTAGTTGCATGGGTGCACGCACGGATCACGTGGTAACCTTACTGTTTACACATATGTATTTTGACACACATATTCTGGATTAGCATTGTTGTCAGCAACAGTATGACACATATTTTAAATTTAACAAAAATGGAACAATGTGTATTTAAGTGAAATTCAAAATTTAAAGAAAAAAAGAAACACCACTAGTCCAGTTTTCCATTGTTGCCTCTGGAAAGGACACAGAAGACATGCGTTTTCAATAAAGATGTGTGCAAGCAACAGCCCTCAGTAGGTTCTAAAGACCAACCAATGTCTGAAAAGAACCCGCTCTGATCCACACTGACTTTTCAAGGACTGCTTTGGGCCTGAGGTCTGTCGTAATTTCAAACGGGCTCCTGTGCTGCCTGGCTAAGCTGTTGCTGTGGAGCTTCAAGCTGATGCGAACGCAACCAGAAGCCACATCCATTCAAAGCCTCCTTTGTGACACCTCTACTGAACACAGCAGTATGCTTTTTATTATTTAATAGGAAACAGAAGGACTCTGATTTAACACCAAAGCAAATATAACCCTGGCACGCAGAATAATTCAACATTGGGTGTATTATGTTTCGTTTGATCAAGAGGCTGGGCAGCAGGGCTCGAGCTTTCCAGTCCCATCTCACAAACAATATGACAGGCTCAACTTCAAATTAATATAGCAGGATAGGATCACCTGGCCTTCTCCTCTCCGCCTATCATCTCAGCTGTCACGGTACAAAGACGGATTGAAATGTAGCAGATAACTATACTACGACATGGCTTTATCTGCTGCCCCTAAGCAGCTTTACTCAAAGGAAAGCTCAAACAATGTCGGCTAATCATAACATTTTAAGAGTCAATGTGCCATCTCGAAATTGTCGAGAACGGGAGGTGTTTTCATAGGAGATGTCAAACCTGTTATGGAGCATAATAGAAACGTAGGGTAGCAGAGGAGCAAAGGGGCCGAAGCGGTGATGAAACAGAGAGAGCAAGAGAGGCAGAGAGAGCACCAAGACAAATACGGCCCGGGAAAGACGTATGAGATCATGGCCCCTGCTTCTGTGTACATATGGTGAAACGTGCTGGAGCAGAGAAAGACCAACACATTGAGATAAGCTCCTTTGCTCAGGCTTCCTTTTAAGGGTGATTTGGCAGCTTGGCCTCATGTCTGTTGGCAGGCGGCAATGGCCGCCCCAAATCATCCACTGATCGCCGAATTACAACGTGCCTTCTTTTAAAATTTCCATTTAACGCCATTGGATAACTTGCCGAGGTGCTCGTAACACACTACCGCAACAGGAGCACACAACTTGACGTTCAGCTTACCGGCTTTACAGCAGAGAATTCAGGCTTTATAGGCCTGAATCTCAGGTCAAATACATTTAGCAATAGTCCTTATGTTTTTTTTCTATTAAAGTTATATTTGTATTGTGTTTTATGATTAGTCAGTAATCTGTCTGTTCTCTCCTCAGTTTGTTCCATTTTGGGCCTCTGAGCACTGCGTTTTCTCAGCACATTCAGGAAGTGATGCATTTACCATATTCGGTAACTACGTCAATGAAATTACTTTACAGTCAGCAGACTATATTTATAGTAGATGCACTGTATGGCAGAAGCAGCTCCACAGGGGTGTCTTCATTGGTGTGCCAGAGCAATATCACACGTAGTTTCAGTGCCAGTTTTTTTTTTTTCTTTTTAAAGTGAGACGGCCGTTTCGTTGATCCCATTTCACTTTAAGTGAATTTTTAAAATGCGATTAGACAAATGTGATGAACGTGCTCTCCGTCCATCACACCTTCGTGGTAACTTCTCATCAAAAGCCGGCCGAGGGCACCCGCCATCGATGCCCCCACCTAAACAATATGTAAGTAAGGAATACAGACTCCGCTGACAGGAATGAAGTGTGACTGTGACCAGACAGGAAAATAATCTACATAATCCAGATCGAAGCCTTAAAGGCTTTTATAGATCGACAGCATAGATTTTCTCTCTGTCTCCATTTCTACCTGGGCTTAGGTTTAATTCAACTCAATTAAATCAACCCATGAGCCCGGGAGTTCGCAGAGAAAGCAATCATTCATCTTTGTGGTGAGCCACTTCATCGGGGGGCCCCGAAAAGCGACCCCTACTCTGCTCTTTCTCCACAGACGCCATTAGGGCACTCAATATAATTTCAGCCATGCCAGCTCTGTTATAATTACAGCAGTTGACATCTAACAAACAGCTCTTTATGGATGTCCTGGCCTCAATATTACTTTAACAAATCTGATCATTTTCTTTGTGGTTTGCTGTTATGTGTGCACTTTTCCATTTCCAGCAATCAATTAGGTGGCCGGGTAGCTTGTGCATTAAAAACAAGAAAAAAAACAAAAAAAAAAAACAAGAAAAAAGAGTTAACATGCTTATCTTTCAATGTGCAGTGTGGAATTGGAGGGAAAAAAAGTTATCCGTGATACAGAAACACACCCTGAGGTAAATTTGTTATCTACACTGCACACCACAGCTTTAATGTAAGACAATCAACACGACAATCAACAGCTATAAGGGATTGTCCTTGAGTGACTGCCACAGAAACCTCCCCCCCACCCCATCGTGACTGAGCTGTCACACAGCTGCTTACATGCACGCCCATTCGACAGATACATATTTCATGAGCTATGGTAAACACACTGCTCTCGCCAATGCCAATCTAGCATTGAATAATACATTCGCAGCAGATCGACTAATGAATTGAGAGCTTGCCCGAGTAAAAAGAAGAAAGCAAATAACTAATACTCAAAGTGGAAATAGAATTAATGAGCGGTTGTGAATACTCAAACACTCTGTCGTGGATGCGCCTCTAAAAGCAAGGCCATTTCGCTCCCGCGCCTAACCTTTGTCTCTGGTCAAAGTTCTATATTAATGAATGCAGGAGAGGTTTCATAGTCTTCTCTATGAATGTGCATTTCACAGATGTGTAAATGATGCGACGTGAGACGCTGCGAGTGAAGCTTTGATCTGCTATTCGGCAAGCCAGGTTCTACAACAAAAGGCGAGGAAATCCTGAGCTCAGACAAGGCCTGTGTAATCTAGTAGAACCTCTCTCTATGTCTGATCCTCCTCTGCTCTGCTGGCCGTCTCAGCAATCAATCCAGCTGCCTAAACTCAGATCTGCCCCATTGGTAAGAACATGGAACCTCCTACTCCTAGCCATATGGGGTGACCTAGAATATATACATTTAAAAGCCTTTGCAACTGTACACGTGAAAGAAAATTAGTCCCATTTTCCAAAGGTGCAGTAGGGCCATTTCTGACTTTGCATACCATAAAAATATTATGGTTATTATTGTTAACACTGGGACTTAAAAAGGCAATTATGTAAATTAAGTGTCAAAACTACAGGGAGAAAAAAATCAATAGCACAAACTTTGTGTTCATGCTGTAATTCAATTATTTTTTCCTGACTAAACTTGACACGTACCTGTAGGCTGTTTAATCCAGCAAACTACACGGGAATGAAAATGAACTGGATCCTGAAGTAGAACTACTTTTTGCAAGGAACAACGCAGAGTCAGAGGTAAGGGGGAAAAATGATACTCGACACTGTGTCAAATCCTGAGCAGGATCAATAGTCTTTTGAGTTGTGGAATCAGCACCCAACTGGGATTGCTTGCTACTTGTTCTCAGCATGGAGCCCACTGATGTCTATGCACCTCTAAGGGGATCCCCAGGCAGTTGCCTACAACTTACAACATTGAAAGAATCTGAATTGTTTTCTGATGTTTCCTTTTCTTCTCTAATATTGCTTGTGAAAAGTGTTTTTCACGTTCTTTTCTTATATATAGTTATACATAATATTTATTGCCCTTTATTTGATAAAATACCATAGCAGGGAAAGTGAGGATGTGGACCTGGGTCCAGATTCAAACCACAGATATTGTACCTTAATGTCAAGAAACTAGCATCGCCAATAAATTCCAGTTTCTAATATAATGTAACAGAGTAGCTTTATAGTAGCTAAATACAAAACCCTTTCCTTCAGGGAACTGCCCTGCATTTTTTTAATGGCTTGCATTAAATACTAAGAGAATGACGTTAGACGTTGTACTTAGGTTTGAGGATTGGCTTTGAAAACAGCCGTGATATATAATGAAGTCGGAACACTTACACACTCAAGAGCTTCTCTGCACTGCTCTGCCTACCCCACAAACCGGCTGTTTTCACAGAAGCATGAAAGGTGGCCAGAGTTTTGCTGCAAATGCATCAAACCAAACCTAACCACTGTGTCAGATCTTCCACACCAGAGTGGGTAAAAGGGCACTGAGAAAAAAATCCAGGAAATGAACAATTTCATAGGGGAACACCCATCCTCATCAAGACTGCTGTGACCCTAAGCAAAGGGCATATACAGTAGAGGGGAGAAGTGGAGGCTGCTTGTCTATCAGCTACACAAACACCTTCATTAAGGTGGGAGGAAAGGGAAGCCTAGAGGTGTACTGTGGTCTGTGTCTGGGTAAAGCTAGGCCAGTTTAGACAAAAGAGCAGGAGCCGTGGCCGGCGAGCAGACCGGCCAACAGCACGGCAAGTCTCCGTGGGTGTCTGACGAAATTAATTAGGAGAGTAAAAGGAAAATGTCTGTCAGATCACAGATCACGTCGTGAAAAATATCTCCCCCTGCTGTGATCTATTGATTGCCATTAAATGTTCCAGCTGCCACCCCATAAAATATTAATATTTAAAATCTGACAGCTATAAAGTGAATTTCAGCTTTTTTTTCCCCCTACCTAAATAACAGCTGTCTGAAAGAACATCATTAAGCACAGGAATCCAACGCACTTCCAGCGAAGAGAAAGGAAACACCACGTTTCTCCTCATAGCCGCGCTCTCACCACGTCTCTCTGTCTCTCTCTCTCTCTCTCGAGCCTCCTTCATTTTAACTCACGTTGCACCAGAGGCTGCAACAGCTAATTCTATCACTCCAGTTTAAGTGGACAGACTCTCATCCCGATGGGCTCGAGGGAGGAAAGGAAGGGTGGACCATTCATTAGTCACTAAAGATATAGGAGTATTTAAACAACTTTAGCGTAATGTCACAGCTTAATGCCTGGTTGGCAAAATTCACCAACAGGCTCGATGCGAACATGTTCCGGTTCTGCACGTGAGCCGACAGGATGGCGCACCGCTGGCCCAGTCGGGCTGCAGGGCCCTGCTGTTAACATTACAATGTGTAGTGGAGCGGAATAAAGCGGAGCAGGGTTTCATCTCACCGTACTGGTGCGGTTTTTCCCAGCATGTTGTGGTCAATGTGATGATAACACACACAAGGCAATCAATATAAGTTCAAAAATGCCCTGCAATTAGAGCTATGGGGTATTAGTGTTTTCATAACACTCCTATTATATATTCATATTCTCTATCAGGGTTGGTAATCACTTGTCTCAAACAGTTTAATTACAGCTTGGCAATGACTACTTAACGTGATTAGATGTTATACCTTATTGTTGCGTGTGGCATATTACATCAATTATATTAAAGAGTTATTATTTTCATGAGGGCGCGGTGCTTGCGTATGATACAGGATGCAGTGAAGGCTGAGTGACAGGGACTTCTTAAAGACTTAATTTTACAAATAAAGTAATCAATATAAGCTACTGCACATCACGTCTCACCACACAGTGAGCAGTAAGGTCTTTTGCATAATTGCAATAAAAAAGTGTATTGGCCTGACTGATTGAATTCAGTCTTGGTAATTGCAGCATAAACAATGTAGTTGACTGTCACAGCAACTGTGCCACTAGGCTGTCAACAATCCAGATATTTTTCTGGTGTCTACTAGCATATCATGCAGATCCACAGCCTGCCGTGTAATGAGTATAATTACATGGTGCGCATGTGTTACCTGTGGAGCACACACACACACACACACACACCCTCTCCCACACACATGTGGAACACTATTTTCCATTCCTATGACCTGTCACTCAAAATCAACCCTGATGGAAAAAAAGATTCCCAGCTATTCCATGGCGCCACAGTAAAAATGTTCATCTCTTCCTCATCTCACAATAAAAAAAAAATAAAGAGCCTGCATCATCTAATAGCCAGCGAGATCCCTGTTGATGCTGCTGTCCATCAATATGACCACCCATTCTCTCAACCCAACCCCCACCATTTGATCGACATTAACTCTGCAGCTGCCCACCAAGCGCCTCCCTGCATTCTCAATCTTTCTTTCTCACCCCAGTTACTCTTCCTCTCTACCAGGAGATGCACCACATGCTTCCAGGCAAAGTCAATGTCTGCCTCTAGTCTCCCTCGTGCTGTCCGTATCCAGTACGCTGCTCCTGTTCCTCACTGTAGTGTCTTGCACACATCTAAGACATATCCGACTTGTAAATAGAGTGGAGCTTAAATGACAACAGCACTGCTTTTGTAGGGATTTAGGGAGGGAAGGAAAAAAAAGGAGCTGATTTGTGCAAAAGACTGCTGGCGAAGATAAAATGTTAGGCTTTGGATCTAAATTCCACATGAATGCCTTTCCCTTTAGTGTGCATTATGATGGCAATGGACCATATCATAGTATTTGTTTTGCTTTAGAGCTGTCCTCTGTGATTTATGTTCCCCGAGTGCAAATATTTCATGTCACTATACAAGCAATGTTTCTGTCATAGAAAACGTAGGGGGTATTCGGGGGCTGAATACGAGAGATTTGTGTACATGTGGCCCGTGCGTGTGTGTGTTTGTGTGTGTGGGCCAGTGGCAAGGCACATGTGGCAGTGCCAGTGTGTGACCGCAGGCCCCCTGGCTGGGGAGCAGCGCCTGGAAAGGTTACCCAGCAGAGTGGCTTTTGTATGGTAATGTGACCTCCAGCTCCCCAAGGAGTCCCAACACCTGCCCAGCACCCCCACCAACCTCACATCCCCAACATGGTAACTGTTTTCCCTCCATCTGACTCCTGCTCTGCTCTTGCTTTGTAGTGCAATTATTGTGAATATCTGCATCACGATTGTATCACATAAATACAACAGTTATAGGTCTGCGTTCAGCTTAACACCCACTCCAACTTTAATATTAGCTGAGTAGTTACCGTCATCTTTAGGCATAGGCTGAGGAACAACTCTGTAGCAATATGCATGCAGACAGGCTGACACCCCCCTAGACCTACAGACAACTGGCTGAGCATAGAGAGAGGGGCTCTAAAGCAATTATAGCAAATTAAATGAATGCCCCCAAGTTAAATAGTGTTAATAGTGTTCAGGGAGACAAATTTGAGATGCAACGCACAGTGTGATGGCAAGATCCACTTGGATTGCTGAGTAGCAAACGGTAGCATTAATTATATTCAAACCCTTTTAACAGAGAATCAATTCATGGCATGCTGTGACAGGTTGTTCGCTTTGGAAATGGACTGAAAAGCTTTAAGCATCAAACTAATTTTTGGTGACACCAAAGTTAGCTCGCGTTATGTAGTAGCGAAGAAAGTGAGAGATGAAGAAGTGGTACCTGTGAATTGTTTCGTCCTGGATAGAATGAAAAAACAATGAAAGAACTACCAACTAGTGACACTTTCACGGAGCTGCTCCATGACTCAAGATGACAAGTGATGAAAATGTAGAATAACATATGCTGTCAGGCATGAGAAGATGAAAAGATTTCATTCCCAACAGTTTCTCAGAGATGTGCTGATGTAAAAAAAAAAAGAAGAAGAAGAAGAAAAAAGAGGGGGGAGGAGTATTGACTGAAAAACTGTGGTGATAATAGTGCTTTTTCTCAATGCAGTATTTTAACCCAAACTCGGACAGGCATTCAGGATATTGACGATGCGCTGCACACTAAAACACACCCACTGTGGTTCGTGTCCTCTCTCTAACACCAGCTGATCCTAACAAAAGTCCTCTCTATCCTTCTGTTTAAGGTCTCAACATTTGTGTGAGGTGTCCAACTACCAATCTCTGCGCCTGAGGCGGCCCACCTACTGAACTCACTTCTCCATCCCTCTTCCCTGCCAACCCACCCCTCTCATTCCACTCGCATTGATCTTTTATAAGCGTTACGTTTTTACTGGCTGTGGTTTTCCCCCTTATTAAATGCACATTTCGGCATTGTCGTTAAATACGACGCGAAGCCACACACTGTATATATGTGTCATGCAATAACGCGTTCCCCTGCTACACTTTTGTCTATTTATTTATCCATTTAAAAAACTTAATTATGAATGAATGTCACGTTGAATAATTCATGTGTACCCCGGTGCTGCGAATAAATGGCGAGTACACCTTTGCTTCCTCCCCTTCAGTGTTCCTTCAACCCTTTTAGTAGCACCAAGCACTACTGTAGGTTATTGGTCTTTCTTCCCCTCTGGGGGGTTCTTACGCACTTAGTTCTTATTAAAATCCCTCTGGCATATGAACACACACCCCCAATGACACATGCACGCTCAAACACACACCTACATACACATACAGATATACACACACACACACACATACGGACCAAGGACCGTCTGCTGGTACAAACCATTTATTAAAGCTCCTGTGAAGGTCCTGGCAGTCAGCCAGAGGGAGACATGACTTTGGATCCCATTCATGTCCACATCAGCAGAGTAAAATGTTTCTAGGTGTTGATCCATGACAGCCATTATTGCTGCAATCCAGTTTTATCACTGTCAAATTCCACAAAAGAGAAAATAAGCTCTTTTTCTGCACTTTAACAGATTGTCAATACAGTTCAACCAATCCAAACAGCTGCTGAGGGAGTTTATTTACTTTTGAAGATCTGTTTTGAATAGGGAGGGGAGGGAATCCACCCCCGTGTCATTTTCTCTCGCTACAGGTCCACAGACACTCAGAAATGGTTTAATATTAAGGAAAAAATGTAAGCTTTTAAAAGATCCAGAGCACAGTACGCAATGATTCGTTACTCAACAATCTTTGCAGGGATATACATAACATTTGCTGCAAATCTGTGTTAATTCTGACAGACATTTCTGATTTAGTTATAAAACAATATAAAATGTAAAAGACTGTTGTGTCTTTAACCAGTGAGAGTTCCTCCTTAGTATAAAGGTAATGTGATGCTACTTATTCACATGCTATTTTTGCATGGCAACAATACAAAACCTATGAAGACGTCAACACTGGGGAAAAAAAACACTAGTAGCAATGTCGTAATCAAAGACCATGGAATTCTATTGAAATTTTCGCAATCTGGCTCAACACCAGAAAAAAATAACCAAAACAACAGACTTGCAGAAAATGTTATATAATTATGGAGACAAGTCAAAATCAGAAATGGTTGCATGTATTTTTATCTGATAAAGTTAAAACGTCACGTATTTTTTGGACTATAAGGCGCACTTAAAATCCTTTAATTTTCTCAAAAATCGACAGTGCACCTTAATTCTGGTTGTGCTTACTGACCTTGAACCGATTTTATGTGGTACAGGGTACTTCAAAATCTGTCAAAAATGTTTCAGTCCGACTTTGGTAAGCGACGAAGCCCGACCGCTTCAAGGTCCAAGGTTCTTTATTTGTCACATGCATAGTTATACAAGTATAACACACAGTGAAATGTAGCCTGACAGGCTCCTCGACATGTGGAAAAAATGGGGGGGGTAGAGGAAGAACATTATATATATATATATATATATATATATATATATATATATATATATATATATATATATATATTAGGGGTGCAACGATATTCGTATCGATATTGAACCGTTCGATACAGTGCTTTCGGTTCGGTACGCATATGTATCGAACAATACAAAATTTGTAATTTATTTTATCAACTTTCCTTCTGACGATGCTGTCTGTGTTGAGCGCTCAGTGAATCTGCGTTCGACTACTCCGCCTAGGGTCGACAGTGCAGCCTAGGCGGAGTAGTCGAACGCAGATTCACTGAGCGCTCAACACAGACAGCATCGTCAGAAGGAAGAGCGCAGGGCAAGCTAGCAAGACAGAAGTTAAGCTCTCCTTGTAACATGGACCTCCCCCACCCTCATTCAGATCTGGTGTTTGGAATTATTTTGGTTTTCATGTGACGTATGACCCTGAAGGTAAGCGAGTCATGGACTAAAGTAAAACAGTATGTTGGATGTGCCATGCAATGCTCAATTACATGGGTGGGAACTAGTGTGTTAGCGCAGTTAGCTCGTTAACGTGTTGGCTGTCTAGCCCCATGCACGGGGCGATCGGCGGTAGCTCGTTAACGGAGATTTGCCGTGTTGTGGCGTTAAGGTCATTTCAATGAGATTAACCTGAAAGCACTAGTGGGAACACAACGAATATGACTGCACATTTACGCCGACATCATCCTAGTGCAAAGACAAGTGGAAGCCAGAGGCGGAGCCAGACATTTGAAACACCCGGGGCTTAGCCCAAAAGGGTCGTATGCATGTGGGATTTTTTTTTCCCCTTGGGGGGGGTAGAAATGACTGAAAGATTAATTGGCTCTGTTTTGAGTTTTGTTCAAAAAAGAATGACTTCATATAGGGAAAAATATATATCACATATGCAGGACACCTTAAACTAGTTTTTTAATTAAGCAGCAAGGCAGAACAAAGTCGGGGCTGTATCAAGACACGAGGACTAAACCCCAATTCAACCAGACCCAGAACTGATCCGGAATTAAAACAGGACTACAACAGTTCAAAATCAGGACTACTGAGGACTTAACCAAGACAGAACCAGAATCAGAACTAGATGATAGTAGCACTAAAAATCATCATAGACCTGCAATACATTTATTTTTTAATTTTACCAAAGTACAATATTTAGATTGAGAAAAGTTTATATAATTATTTAGCCTTGTTGTGCAAACAAGCCTGCAGAACTTAATAAATATAGAATTTGAAAAATAACAAACCTAAAAAGAAACACTAGGTACGAGATACATGAGGACCTATGATACGGTGATACTTTTGGCAAACGACCATTTGACTAACATGTGTGTCTCACCTGCTCTTGTTCATCTCTGTTCTGTCCTCATTCTCCATCTCCCTCTCTGTTCCTCTCTCTCTCTTTGTGCTGACAATCATCAAATATACAGATATTTACAAAATCTTCAGATAAAAACACAAACATTTTTTTAATTGTAACATCAAATCAGACTAAATGTTTATTTTTTTTTTAGATTGATAAATATAAAAAACATATTTGTTAACTTTAAGAGTAAAGAGAGAAACTATCTGTATTTCTTAATTGCAAATGGCACCAAATTGTATTCAAAATTGAGCCACACTTATGGAGCTCCACAGTTCTTTTCCTGGTGTTTTGGTTGACATCTCTTGATTTTCCCATGTCACAGAAACAGGCTCTGTGTTTTTCCTTATATGCATCCACAGCTGTGCCACCTGTTTACTCACATGGACTCTACTAACCTATCAGAAGCTTCTTCAGCTCAGAATGGAATCGTCTGGAGTTTCTTATTAATTAACAATAAACTTAGTGTATATGTACTCCTAAATTTGATGAAAGTGATAAAAAACAGAAAGCTCTGTCTCTTTATTCTGACATTTAACTAATTCAAAATATATTTCAATATTTATCTAAAACAAAAGTTTACTCTAAATTGATGTTGTACAGTAAAAATGTTTTATGTTTTATCTCTAAAGTGTAAATATCTGGTTACAAATGTGAATATCCTGCTGTGTCCTGAAATCCCTCTTGTTTTGCATAGAAATATACTGAACAACATACAAAGCATAATATATAAAATAACATTTACCTGAGTTTTTTCTTTGAAAGAACCCTCTAATGTCCATTCTTATATTTCAGTGCATAACTGAAACCGATTTAGTCGGGGAGGGTAAGAACTGAAAATATGAAATAAACACACGTAAGCTAAGACTCTCTAAAAAAATTGCATTTGTTCGGCTTTTCATTTCGCCATTTGTTGATTCACTTGAAGAGCAAGTAACGTAATATTGGTCAAGTGATCAGTTTGATATCAATCTTTCGTGATACACCGTCATATTTACATTATTTGTACAGTACGAATGATTTGCTTTGGTACCTGGTCAAACTTAAGCTCTCCTTAGTATGGCTGGCTCCGTCTCTCCAACAGCGCACTCACGGGCAGCAGCTGCCCCGCCCCCTCGCTCAGTCGCTTAGTGCCTGAGCTCGGATCATACCAATATCGGGGGGGATTCACGCACAGTCGTAAATTCCCACAGTGTGCACTATGTGCTTCGAATATTGTGTGTACTTTTTGTTTTATACAGTTGTCTGCCAGGCATCTAACTATGAAAAAATTACACTCCAAAATACCCCGGGCTTCTGACAAAACAACCCGGGCTTAAGCCCAGTAAGCCACCCCCACGCTCCGCCCCTGGTGGAAGCAGAAAAAAAACAAGCAAGCATGCTACTAACTTTAGCCGAGTCATTTAGACAGCTGTTTAATATGCTGCTGAGAATATAGCCCAGAAGAAGTGTATAGTATTGCTTTTATTTTGGAAAGAGACATTTCTCTGTAATAAACTCTCTTTTCCAAAGATGAGTGATTCCTCAATCAGATACAGGGCTCGCAATATCGCTAGCCCAACGTCCCGGGGCTAGCGATTTTTTCAGTCGGGGTACCAAAATCTATCTCTGCCCTGCCCGTCGGGCTATTGTAGGAAGGAAAAATATATGTCAATGCTTTTGCATTCTTTCGGAAATGTAGCTGGGTAATTATGTCATTGGCATCGGTGAGCCACTGTCAATATGTGACATATTGAAATCGCGTTTGAATTTGCGCTTGTTTTTTTGCTTTCACTTTGCAATCGCGCGAACTGTATAGAGAGCGACAGCACTGATCTGTGAGTGATGATAATTTGCGCACCAATTCCTCTGACATCGTCTTATTAATTGTTAGCTTACTATGCAAACATGACAAGTGAAATCTCCCGCAGCTTAAACATGTGAGAGGTTGATCGCGCAGAGAATCGCTGAGCTTATGTGAGTGCGGCAGGATTTATATTTGACTACGATGACCTGGATGACTGAGAACCTTCACAGAGAGATATATATTTTAGTTCTGCTGAGCCAAATAAGACAGGTCAGGGTGAAGAAGTGACAGCCAAAGAAAAGCTTACCACAAAACGGAGAAGTTATGACAAATCAGACTATAAGGCAAAAAGAAAGTGCAGCTTTATGGTTTCATGGACAAAAGAATTTCTGTGGCTGCAATATGACGAGCTAAATAACCAGGGCTGCACATAAGTGGTCCGCAGGTGCGCATTCGCTGTCAAAATAAAAAACACGCACAAGGGTTAGGGTTAAATTTAAAAACTGTACTTTTGAGTTAAAATATATATTTATAATTTTAATAAATGACAAATTAAAAAGGCATGAACATTTTTTTTGTATCGAAAAAATATCGAACCGTGACACCAAAGTATCGAACCGAACCGAACCGTGAATTTTGTGTATCGTTGCACCCCTAATATATATATAGTATATACATTGGGTGAATGTGCAGTAGTAGCAGCAAGCAGGTGAATTCTGTACATTAATATGAATAGACATCTGACTATTTTACAGGATAGACATATATAAACATATTTAAAATTAAAGGAATTTGGAATGTACATTGTGCCTTGGTTTAGAGTGTCTGGAAGAGAGTCCTGTCTCAGTCAATTATAGATGATTTGAGAGGGCGGGTGTGTGTGTTTAGGGCCCGGATGGCTTGGGGATAGAAGCTCCTCTTGAGTCTCTCTGTCCTTGCCCGGATGATGCGGAACCTTCTACCAGATTGCAGAAGTTGGAACAGTTTGTTGCCAGGATGGGACGGGTCCTTCAGTATCTGCGCTGCTCTAGTCCGGCATCTCCTGGTGCAGGTGTCCTGAAGCGGGGGGAGAGCTTGATGGATTGTCTAGCATTACAGCTACCATAGTTAGAAGCCTCGTGGAGTAATATGTACTGAACAGCTAAGTAACAGCAAAGAGACTGACTCGGACAATGACGAGGGGATCCGGGCATGCTCGATGCCGAAATTGCCCAACTGTTAAACCCAGACACTGAAGATGAAAAATTTGATGGATTTGAAGAGGAATGAACTGAAAAGGTGAGTGTATTGTTCTGCATTTTATGTGTTACAACTGAACAGTGTTGAGAGTTATCGTGAATGTTTTGAATAAAGTTTGCCTTATCTGACTGTTTTGTTTCCCTTAATGCGCCTTATAATCCGTGTGCACCTTATAGTCCAAAAAATACGGTACTGGATAATGATGTAAGTACGTGACATTTACTTTTTAATATAAATCCATCACACTTGCTTTTCTTTGGTAAGGTAAAACATTTGATTTGATTATCTGTACCTCTTTCCAACAATAGAACACTTTACTTTCAGAGTTGCTTAACTAAGTCGTTTAACACACTGCAATTTAGAGGAAATTAAGTTGAATAAGTTATTTTATTATTAAAGTAATATTTTTCATTGAGGAAATTTGGATTTTTGCTTGTATATGCTGTCAATTACAGTTGCAACACAATTTTATACCCCAATGGAGTAATTAAAAACACATATCCTAATTTTTGCCTCTTACGGGGTATTTTTTTCTTCTTTATTAATAGCATCGCAATATATTTTGTAAGATTGTCTTGTGTGAAGATTTTGTTGTGATACCTTTGTTATCACGGGCAACACATTGTGATACTATAGTATTGTGATTTATGCTGTGATTCCTAATTGTAAGGCAACCTTACAACCTATTTCATTAGTGTCAGCTGAGGTGTCTAAACCAGTATTAAAAAGGAATATGGCTCACCTTATCTGAAACACACAAAACACCAGACACCACCGTGTTTCAGGAATTACTTGTTGCATCTGCCACCAGCTCTCTCTCTCTTGCACACATGCCAGCATTCAGAAAAACACACACACCAAAAGAAAGCAATGGCAAATCTCCACGCATAAACATTCTTAATAATAAGAAAATGTTTAACCCAAAGAAGTCCACAGCTCATACAGCCAGTCCCATCAACTACCTCCACTCTGCACTCTGAAAAGATACAACCTTGCTCTGTGCTCACATGCCATGCAGAAAAAGTGCAAAGTGGTCTGAAGTTTGCTGTGTCATCAACATACATTATTACCGCGGGTGACATCAGGTAATACCATCAATTTATTCTTTATTCACTGACAGCCATATATCGTATTTAATTTAAAATTGCAGAGAGGAAGCGATTGTGCAGGGTTGAAGTAATCATATGGAGCATGAAACTATACTGTCCTAATTTACAGCTTCTTCATCACCTCTATTCAGTACAGAGGGAATGATCTACAACGAGGTGGTCTGTTTCAGCGGTCAGAGGAGGTCTAATGCATTTGGTAGGGGCTGATAACAGTGCTTCACTTTCACACCGAGCACTCAGAGGGAATTACAGGGCTGCAGAGAGGAGAATGTCTGAGTGCTTTAGTTAAAACCAGGGGTAAATGCTATCTCGTGCTTACATACTCCCTGATCCATGCACACTGAGGCTACCTGATCGTTTCAGAGCTTGGTCCATTTACATTTTCGCTCGACACGGCCACTCGTACTGTATATTCTGCTTTACAAAAATCGATTGCAGAGCCAAAGGCCTCTCCTTTTCAGCAGAGCACTGGTCTCCAGCCAAGCCTTACCTGGATTGAGAGATATGAGGATGAAAGGATTGGGTGCACTGAGACCATAGCCGTGGGGGAGAGATTTTAGTGCGGGGTTGAACATGTTCACTTAACGCTTAACAGAAGATGGGTATGGAACCTCTCTGAGGAGAGGTAAGGCAGCAAATAATGCGAGAGTATCTATTAGTACTTTGGTAACTGTTGCCTGAATCTGAGGGCCTCTATGAACCCTTCAACGACTAATCCATCAGTTGGACATAAGGGGCCTGCCGCACAGATCTTACAGCCTTCTTTCTCACTCTCTTGCTGTATTGCTAAGCCAAGTCTGATTTCTCCTCATTAGGAGCGGCGTTCTTTAAACATGCCTACCCAGCAAGTCCAACACTAAACCCACAAAGGTCTGACCAGTTGCCCTGTCACTTTCTCGCCCAGTAACTACTTTCGCAAGAGAAGACAGAAACTGAGCCAGCGCTTCCCTCTGTCAGTGTGGCACAGTCTCAGCCAGCGTTATTCATCACCCTCACAGTGAAGGCTAAATATGAACACACATATGAATATATGAATAACTGAACGAGTGGTTATTGTTATTCACCTGCACGCACTCTGCCGAGCCTGCAAAGTCTTTTGTTTGGAGCCTGTAGTTCTGCTGAGCATGGGCTTTCTGACAGAACGTCTGAAGTGGGGCAGAGGGGAGTGGGAACACAGGTGTTACTGAGTGGCTCTTTTACTGAGAAAGAATGACCTGTGTCTGCAAATGCCCCCTCTGTCTGTCTTCGGAGCTTTCTGCAATGCCCCTGTGCCCTCGTTCTTCGGTGGCTACCACGCTGGCATGAAGACCTGCCATTTGCCCAGATGGTGGACAGCAGGGGTCCCCCCCACACTTCCTATATCAGTGAAGTGCTGCCCCCGAGAGTGTCTGAGATGCAGCTTTAGCCCATATGCCCAAATGAAAAAATTACTAAAGCATAAAGATGGTCATCTGTGCATCCAAAAAAACAACTTATGTAGACAGACAAATAAAGATATCTTGTGGCGGACCACCAGGTGGCTCCACTCACACACAAGTTGAAGGGAAGTGTGGGGGTGGAGATTTTGGCGCTGACTATATGTGAAGTTCTGTCAGTTAATAAAGTTGTTGGAGTGAGACACTGAGACCTCTCCTGTCGTTGTTACATACCTCCACATTGGTGACCCCTGTAGTGAACATGCTAAGGCTCGACGACGAAGCCAGCTCTGGCCTGGAAGCATCGGCGGCCGCCGGACCTTCACCTCCGCCGATGGCTGCGTTTGCTGTGGCGCTTAAATTGCCGGATTTTTGGCTTCACGATCCTCCTTCATGGTTCATGCACGTAGAAGCTCAGTTTGCTCTTCGTGGAGTTTCAGCCGACGACACTAAATACCACCATGTGGTGGCCTCACTTGACCCGCTGTCAACCCGCCGTGTGATGACTCTCCTCCGGGATCCCCCAGCCCAGGGCAAGTACGCCGCCCTCAAGGGGCTGCTGCTGCGGCGTTACTCCCTCTCTGATGCTGAGCGGGCCGAGAAACTCCTTTCCATCGCGGGCCTGGGCGACGGCACCGCCCTCGAGCTCATGGAGAGCATGCTGTCCTTGCTGGGCGCGGAGGACGGAGGATTTCTCTTCACCCACCTCTTTCTTCGACAGCTGCCGGCTCCAGTGCGCGCTGGCCTTGCCAACTCCCCGCTATTGGCCACGAAGGATTACCGCTCCCTTGCGGAAGAGGCGGATCGCATCCTCCTGGCTACCAGGACTTTCGGCGTCCAGACGGTTATTCAGGACCCACCAGCGTTTTCCCCCTCCCCCTCACCGATGCTCCACGGGCCCTCCGACTCGTCCACTGTGGCCGGAATCGCTGCACGGCGGCACCGCGGAAAGGGGCTTTGTTTTTATCACCAGCGTTTTGGAGCGAAGGCACGGCGCTGCCTCCCGCCTTGCAGTTTCCAGACCCAGGGAAACGGGCATGTCAGCGCTCTGTAGCAGCCGCGACCGCTGGCAACAAGGAAAGGCTGCTTTTCTTAGAGGACTCACGCTCGGGGAGGCGTTTCCTGGTGGACTCCGGCTCACAGAAGAGCCTTCTTCCCCCGGCTGGCTCGGACAGGCTAGCTGAGGGTTGCGGGCCATTGCTAACAGCGGCTAATGGCTCTCCCATCAAAACTTTCGGTGAAAGGTTGGTGACTGTTTGCTTTCACGACCGTGACTTTCAGTGGAACTTTGTTGTTGCTGCTAGCTCTGTGCCTATAATAGGCGCTGATTTTCTTTGTGCTCACGGACTACTGGTTGATGTGGCTAACAGACGTTTAATTGATGCTGTGTCCTTTTCCTCATTACCCTGTTTGACTCGGGGTGCTCAGCCCGTGGTGCATGCTAACTCAGTAGATTCGGGTGACGTTTTTCAGTGTTTGCTTTCTGAGTTTCCCTCACTCACTGTCCCCACTTTCTCGAGCACGGTGACGAAGCATGGGGTAGAGCATTACATAACTACAGTAGGGCCCCCGGTGTTCGCGCGCGCGCGCCGCCTCGACCCCGCCAAACTGGCTGTCGCTAGGGAAGAATTTGCCACCATGGAGCGTCTGGGCATCGTGCAGCGTTCGAACAGTGCCTGGGCTTCTCCGTTACACATGGTGCCTAAATCTGATGGTCGGTGGCGACCTTGTGGGGATTTCCGCCGTCTTAATAATGTCACGGAGAACGATCGTTATCCCATTCCCCACATCCAAGATTTTTCCGCCCATCTTGCGGGGACCTCGGTTTTTTCTAAGATCGATTTGGTACGGGGATATCACCAGGTTCCCGTGCGCGCGGAGGATGTCCCCAAAACCGCCGTAATTACACCTTTCGGCCTTTTCGAGTTTCTGCGCATGCCGTTTGGCCTGAAAGGTGCCGCCCAAACCTTCCAGCGGTTGATGGACTCGGTCTTGCGCGGGCTGCCCTTTGTTTTTGTATATCTTGATGATATACTGGTGGCCAGCAGCTCGAAGGAGCAGCACATGTTCCATCTGCGTCAGGTTTTTCAGCGTTTGGCGGAGCATGGACTGATTATTAATCCGTCTAAATGCCAGTTTGGGTTGCCCGTTCTCGATTTCCTTGGGCACCGTGTTTCCGCCGAGGGCGCGGTTCCGTTGCCTGACAAAGTCCGAGCTGTTTCGGAATTTCCGCGTCCCACGACTGTTAAGGCACTGCAGGAATTTTTGGGGATGGTGAATTTTTACAACCGTTTTCTCCCCAGAGCGGCACATCTGCTGAAGCCCCTTTATGGGGCGTTAAAGGGTAAAAAAGCTAATGACCCCGTTGACTGGTTTCCGGACAGCATCCAAGCGTTTTCTGATGCTAAGTCAGCGTTAGCTAATGCTGCCCTTCTGGCCCACCCATCCCCCTCAGCGCCGATTGCGTTGACCACTGATGCGTCGGACATAGCGGTGGGTGCGGTGCTGGAACAGCGAATCTCGGGTGTCTGGCAACCGCTCGCCTTTTTCAGCCGTACGCTACGTGACAGCGAACGCAATTACAGCGTTTTTGACAGGGAGCTACTGGCGCTCCACCTGGCGTCTCGTCATTTCCGTTTTTTTCTCGAGGGTCGTCACTTTACCGCATACGTGGACCACAAACCCTTGACGTTTGCCATGTCCAAGGTTTCCGATCCATGGAGTGCACGCCAGCAGCGCCAGTTGGCAGCCATTTCTGAGTTTACCACGGACATTCGGCACGTGGCTGGTAAATCCAATCATGTGGCTGACTGTTTGTCCCGTGCGCTGGTTTCTCCCGTCTTTCTCGGCATAGACTACTCCGCCATGGCTGCCGATCAGAGCGGTGACCCTGACATCCTCGCGCTTAAATCCACCCAGACGGGCCTCATACTGGAGGACAGACCCGTGCAGGACGGTGGTCCCCTCCTCGTCTGTGACGTTTCCACCGGCCGCCCTCGCCCTGTGGTTCCCGCTTCCTGGCGTCGTCAAGTTTTTGACTCGGTACATGCTCTCTCTCATCCAGGGGTCCGGGCCTCTGTTAAACTGGTCAGCTCTAAATTTGTTTGGCCAGGCCTTCGCAAATCTGTTAAGGAATGGGCGTCGGCGTGCATTCCCTGCCAGCGCGCGAAGGTTCATAAACACACCAAGGCGCCCCTGGAGCCGTTCTTCATACCCGGCAAACGTTTCGATCATGTGCATGTCGATCTGGTGGGTCCCTTGCCGCAGTCACAAGGTTTTACGCACCTTTTGACTGTTGTTGACCGGACCACCAGGTGGTCGGAGGCGGTCCCCCCTGGCGTCCACTACCGCAGCAGTGGTGGCCAAGGCGTTTTTGTCGACCTGGGTCTCGCGTTTCGGCCCACCCGCGGACATTACGTCAGACAGAGGCCCCCAGTTCATTTCCGAGCTTTGGTCGGCCATGGCTGATGGACTGGGGGCTAAAGTCCACCGCACAACCGCATACAACCCGCAGGCTAATGGGATGTGTGAACGGTTCCACCGGTCGCTGAAGGCTGCCTTTCGCGCCTCCTTATAGGATTGCAATTGGGTTGACCGCCTCCCGTGGGTTTTGCTTGGGCTGCGCTCTGCGGTTAAGGAGGATCTCGGCGCTTCCCCAGCTGAGCTAGTGTTTGGTCAGCCCCTCCGCGTGCCTGGAGAATTCTTGCCTGAAAATCCTCCTCCCTGCTTCGATCCATCGGTGCTCTCTCTCACCCCGCTTTTGCACTCGCTTCGGGTTCCTGGTCCGGTGCACCATTGCGTGCCTGACACCTTTGTTCCAAAGACTTTAGAGACTGCTAAGTTTGTTTTTGTCAGGCACGATGCCCACAGGACACCGCTGCGGCCGCTGTATGACGGCCCGTTCAGGGTTATTGAACCGGGCCAGAAACGTTTTGTTTTGGATTTTGGGGGTCGAAGGGAGACTGTGTGTGTTGACAGACTTAAACCAGCACATGTTCTTCCGGACAGTGATGTAGTGCCGGCCCAGGCCCCTCGCCGTGGCCGACCTCCTGCGCTGGGGTTGACAGTCTCTGGTTTTCCCCCCAGGACTACCCCCGGACCACCAACGTTTGAGCCTCCTCCTGCCTTTCCTGCTCGCCTTCACCAGCCTCGTTCACAGGATGGACCTTCCTCTGCCTGTTCTCTCCCTCCCAGGTTCAGTCGTGCGGGTCGTTTGCTTAGACCCAGGGTCCTGGACTGAATGGAGACCTGACTGTGTGTTCAAGGGGGGGTATGTGTGGCGGACCACCAGGTGGCTCCACTCACACACAAGTTGAAGGGAAGTGTGGGGGTGGAGATTTTGGCGCTGACTATATGTGAAGTTCTGTCAGTTAATAAAGTTGTTGGAGTGAGACACTGAGACCTCTCCTGTCGTTGTTACATACCTCCACAATCTCAACTTTTTTCCTTAGCCTCGTCTTTTATTATTTCATCTAAAAACAGATAATATTATATATAAGCTTATAAATATATGTTCTGAAGCTGGCATGATAACACAAGAATGAAAAGATTATAAGCAATGTGTTAATAATGGTATTGATTAGAGCACCACACCGCAAGCCTAGAGACTGGTTGACAACCATCCAGCAATTGCCAGTCGCTAAGGAAAAATGAGTATTCCCCGACCATTTGTGAGTGTCTGCTGGAGGTGCTGGCAGTCTCATTGATTTCTAAAGCCCCAATCACTCATGCCCACAAACCATTCGGTGACTCCAGACAACCACTTAGTAGGGAAAATTGCATTTTACGCAAATGGTTGGCAAAGAGGTTTTTGGTTCAGCACCCCCTTTGCAACCGATTTCACTCGGTGAAAACCAGCAACCTCCGACAACCACTCACCAAGGGAAGCTACTGAAGCAAGTAATCGTGTTATTCTGGCACTACAAGAATTCTCTGCTTTGACTGATGAGTCAAATCATTCTTTACAAGGCCCCCTCTCCTTCACCCAGATGTTTCCATACTGTAAATTTTCAGTCTGTAACACCTATCTGTTTTGGAAAAGCATCTAACAGATTAGTTAGATTTAGATGCTAAATGAAGAAGTAGATGTAAAAACTGATAAAAGGGTATTTTGATTTATATTTTGATCTGTTTTATGAGCCTGTATCTGTTCTTTTGTCGGTAGTTTAGCACACTTCTTTACCTAGCACAGTCCTAATGATACAATGGTATTTATGGAAAATGCAAGAGAAACTCAGTCTTGCTCTCTGTGTTAAATAAACAGAATAAAACTATATGAGAATAAACCTAAATGTTTTTATTGTACTGATTATAATTAATAAAAAACAAATCTAAGAAACAACTTGCTGTTTGCATGAATTTTTATATCTGGAGTGAGCACACCACATACCATTTATCAGCCTTCCATTTCACTTCCTTTTATAAGTACTGAGCTCGCAGTGTTGTCTATTGAGTATCGAGTCTATTGAGTGGGATGAAAAGCTGAAAAAGTGGCTTTGTGCCTACTGCTACACATCAGGCTCTTCAAGTTCATAATGTCATACTGACACCAGGAGACAGGCAGTGCCAGGGGTGATGCCCAGGAGTGAAGGGAAGGTCAGCGAAGCTTCACAACAGAACTGGTGCTGATGCCACAGCATGTATGGCTCAAGTGCTTGGCAGTGCATCTTAACAACAAAATGTGACATTTTTAGAAGCTGTCAAATTGCAGTCTAAAAAGCGGTCTTGACTGGGGACCAGGCCAGAGCACCGCTGCAGGGCTTTCAATCTGTCCGTAATGGGAAAGATGGAAGAAGATAAGATTCCAATTCAGCCATTTCTGCACGGCCCAATGTGATCACACTGCAATCCGACAGGGCATTTGGAGAGTTGAGAGAATTCTTAAAAAGACAGAATATCTTCAAGTATGGCTTGATACTCACACAAATCCCATCACTGCTCCTAATTGTCCAGCTCACTGAAAGTAAGTGATATAATCTGGAAGTATTACCCACTCTGTCCTCAGTCACAAATGCAGCCCATGAGTCTGCATGAGGAATATTACGATGTAATGACAAAAAAAAAGGAAACACCCAGACTTTATTTGACTTCTGTTTTTACTTTCTTTCTTTTTTTTTAATTTTTTATACAACAAACTCAATTGCATAAAGCACATAAGTCAAAACACATTTTGATGACTGGAAGCTACATCTTATATAACCAAAGTTTTGCGTCATAAACTATCCTGTTTGCAAACCATCATCTCACTCACTGGTACTGGTTTGAACCCTTTTTGTATTCAAAAGTATCTGAATAATTTATGGCCTAGATTTAACAAGGTGCTGGATTCTGATCCATATTGACATGATAGAGCTGCACAGTTGCTGCTGATTTGCCTGCTATACATACATGATGAGAATCACCTGTTCCACCACATCCACAGTGTGCTCTATTGGACTGAAATATGGAGACTGTGGAGGTCATTTGAGTACAGTGAACACTTTTAACTTTGCTGGAAGCAGCCTTCAGAGGATTGGTACACTGTGGTTATGATGGTTAGCAACAATACTCAAGTAGGTACTAAGTGGCCCAACATGTGCCAAGAAATTATCCTCCACACCATGTCATGACCAGCACCAATCCGATCCACTGATACAAGACGGCATGGCTCCATGCTTTCATGTTGTTTACACCAGGCTCTGATCCTACCATCTGAATGTTGCAGTAGAAATAAAAACTCATCAGATCGAGCAGTATTATCTTAGTGTCCAACCCTGGTGAGCAGTCAGAATCGTAGCCTCAGTTTCCTTTTCTTAGCTTACAGGAGGCGCACCCAGTGAGGTCTTGTGCTGCTGTAGCCCATCTGCTTCAAGGTTCAACATGTACTTCCATTCAGAGATGCTTTTCTTCTACCTTTGTTGTAAGGAGCGGTTATTTAAGTTACTTCTTCTTAGCTCAAAGCAGCCTGGTCAATGTCCTCTGACCTCTGGCATCAACAATGCATTTTTGTCTTTCTTACAATTTTTTCAGACCAGTCTCTGTAAACTCTAGAGCTGGTTGTCGAGTAGTGAAGCTGTTTCTAAAATACAAGAAAAACCAAGCCAAGTACAAAGCTTTTCTTCCCCTTTCTTTCTGAGACTCGGTTTAAACTTCAGTATGTAGCCTTGACCATGGAGTTGCACTTGCATTAACAATCAGCTGAACAGGTGTATCTAATAAAATGTCTTGTGAGTGTATGTGGAGAGTTGGATAGCTTCTATGGAACCATGGTGTATTCACATGATTATAATCACATTAATGTTGTTTTTAGTAACGGCCATACCTGTGGAGAAATAATTCAATTGCACAACTAAATGTAGCTCAATTTAAAACAGACAATTATTTATCCATTAAGACCACTGGGCATTACAGCGCTAATCCTATGAACACAAGCAAAGCTCTGAAAGCAAAGCAGGGCTTAACCAGCACAGCCTGATATCCTGTGTGGCGACACTGTCACGGCCACACGTGTAAGATGTAAATTTATATTCTGGCTCCCAACAGAGATGTACACAGATAAACACATGTGTCAAAGATGATATAGTGTGCAAATCATATTAAACTAAGTTTCAGTTACATTATGCAGACGCAGGAATTTGGCATGACTTCAAAAACTACTCCTGAACAAGAAAAACAAAAACAAAAAAACAAAAAAAATGCAGAGATAAGAGAGCTTTTTCAAAATTGCAATTAGCCACTCAAAGAAATAGCAATTGCATATATTTTCCGTCTTTGAACAATTGCTACCAAAAAAATGAAAAAAATAAAAAGAGAAACAATCAAACAAACTTTGCAATGGCATTCTGCCAAACCACACCAACAGGGTATCATGCCTCCCAACTGTCCATGCACAAACACTGTCAAAACCCCCATCAACTATTTCTAATTAATCTTCGGGATTCTTTTTGTCACCCTGCCTTGTATAAATGGGCAGCAGAATGCGCCTCAAATACAAAGGGGGGAAAAAAAGGAGAGGATGGGAGAAAAAGATTTCTTGTTTTTGTTGAGCGAATCTAAATTCACACATTTCCAACAAAAAGCTCACGAGTTGCTGAAACAATACCTTCTTATCTCTAGGAATTGGGAGAAATTTCCGCTCCGTCGCTCTTTTATTTCGGTCTATATGCAACCTGTAGCAGCTGAGAACACAGCCTGCAAAGCCTCTTTGTGCTGCAAGGAGATACTGCTACTCGCTGCTGCCGCTGTTACTGCCGGAATCACCTCTTTACCTTTACCCATCACGTCTGGTCTACTAATATCAACAAACTATTGTTTCATCACTCATTGTGTCATGGCTGTAGTGCCGGTGTTAGCTTTAGCTGCCAGTTCTTGTTGATTTAGCAGCGTAAGAAAGACCTAGTAGGTATCTGTTCACCCAGCAGTGGAGCACATAAAGGAAAAAAACAAAACAAAACAAAAAATCTAATGAGTATTTAAGAAAAAGATGCAAGAAAGAAAGAAAGGGAGAAACAGTCACAAGAAGAGGAACAGAGAGGAGAGGATAGACAGCTATTTGTATGTGGCAGAAGTCTTTTGTTGACAGTCAGCATCAAAGGATTTGTTTCCATGTCCTCTCAGCCCCTGTCAAATTGTCATCAAACCTTCCTGAAATTCAAAGAAGCCTTCCACACACTTGCTGTAACATCAACTCTTTCTCTTTGTCTCTCTCTCAATAACACAGACACACATGCACATTTCATCTTGAAAGAAACAAACAGATAAAAAGTCTCCTCTTCAGGGGCTCTCCAAAGACATACCACTGAACAAAGTGAACTACATTCAGTCTCTCACACTTCTCCTCTCTAACAGATGTTACACTCATAGCTAATGCTATGGGAAAAGAAAGAGCCAAGGACCTGGAAGACAGGGAAAAAAAAAATGATGAGATGATTCTAAGTGATCCTATTATGGAGCTATTTAGTCGTGACCATCTGATATGTGGTTCCAAAACATAAGCTGGGACCATGATATCCAAGCTGCTACTTACAGTATGTAGCTCACAGACTAATTTTTCCTCTAACAACTGCTCCAAGAGTGGTTAAGTAATGACAAGAAGGCAGTTTGAAATATGAGCTCAAAGAAGGAAATGCGTGTTCCTCTAATCTTTTTGAGATAGGGATGGAAAAGCCTGCTCAATGTTGCATTTGGCTGCTTTGTGTTTTGAGTGAAGGATCAGACTAGGAATTCTGACAGAAGGAATATGCTGCCTTTTGAAGTGAAGAGCATTTCTGAACAAAAACATCAACAAGCTTAAACTTTATCTGGAAACAGATTTGTGTCTGAAAGGTTGCACACCCCTAAATTGGCGAATTGCTATGGAACAACTTTGTGCACCTTCGTCAACAGATCCAAAAGCACAGCTCGTGGGACAGAAGCTGGAATCCACCTGGTGGGTTATACACTGATGTATAGTCTAAAAGTAGAAAGTTATTGAGAGGTGTGAGGTAAAAGTGTGAGACCCCATTTTTGCCACTCATTGGTTAGAGTGGAGTGGAGACAACATACAAACTCTGGAAAGGACACAATTGATAATTTGATGGCCAGAGGTGCAAAGCACACCTGTGGTGCAGCAGCAGGTGTTTGAGTAATATCAAGGCTAACTTGACTTTTTGACAAGAAAAACCATACATGCATCTTTTCAGGACGATCGTGTGCAACGTCAACGATAACAGTGCTCAATAAATGCAGATGTGCTTAAGGTAGCTTCTGCACAATAACTGCATTCTTTGAATAAAGGTCTTTCCGCCTTTTATTTTATTCTACAAACCAGCACTTTAGCAACCCACTCTTTCCCCCAGTCCTACTGCTATCAAATTTCATCACAATTACAACAATTGACTCTGCCCTGCAACCTTTACCACATTATTCTGGAGAGTGTCGGCTGCAGCATTTGCCTGTTTCAATTTAAAAAAAATGCAATATCTTCATAAAAAAACTGTTTAGAACAAAAAAAAATAACTGCCTCAAGTGCTACTTTGTGAAAAACCATTGGAAGTAATAAAATGCAAGAAGCTGCTGCACCCCTGGTACCTCTGTGTTTTGAATCGAAATATAAAGGGAAAAGTAGATGTCCTGAAGAGACTAGGGTTATTTGGAAGTGTACTAAATGGACCATCCCATTTTCAACCACTTGCAGGTGGCAATCGGGCTTTTATTATGAATGTGCAATTTGAAAGTGCCAATGAGGTTGCTAATATATGTTCGCAGTCACTAAGCAGATACAATGCTTATCTTCCAAGCATGCTTGCTCAGCGGGGTAAAGTAGCATGTTAACATTTACACAGTGTGAAAAGTGAAAAGTTGGAAGCAATTCATCTGAGTGAGCACAAATATGTAGAATGGTCAGTACTGCTATTAATAAAGCTTTGTCACTACCTAGCCTTAAAACAAATATTCAATTCAATTCAATTTTATTTATATAGTGACAAATCACAATGACAGTTGCCTCAGGGTGGCTGTCATTGTAAGGTAAATGACAGACCCTAAAATAATACAGAGAAAATCTAAACAATCAAACATCTCCCTATGAGCAAGCACTTGGCAAGAGTGGGAAGGAAAAACTCCCCTTTAACAGAAAGAAAGGCTAAGAAAGGAAGGGAGACAGGACAAAAGACACAATGTGGAAGAGAGCCAATAACCTGCTATGTTATCTACATACAGACACAGACAGCAGCTTACAATAAATCAAAAGAAACAAATTTGAATGTAATGATATATTCAATCAACCTTAAAGCAGCTAAAATGCCAGCTTAATATGTTACTGAAAAGGAAATAGCAGTGATGCATTCTGAGTCTCAACTCAGCACGTGTTTGCTGTGTCTCATCCTTCAGCAAAGACATTCAGTACACAGAAACCATAAAAGGGCCTATTTACCTTTACCCATCACAGAGCTCATAGTTAGTGTAGGCTGCTATTCCTGCTAAAATGCTAAAAATGACCCTTTGATATATGAATGTGGCATTTGGTGTTTGTGCACATTTGCGCAAATCTAATTACAATGGATGTCATTCTAACATTTGCATTCAAAGGCCTGGATCACTTGACCAATAAGAAGGTGTAAAAGGATTGAGAAGGAGCTGTTTGTGAGGTCATCAAATATGATACTCTAGCTCAAGGCAACTGCACTGACTCTTTCAAGTGAAGACGGAGAGGAGACAACATACAGCGGCGCCTGTCTTGCAGTCGGGCAATATTTGACAGCCTTCGCTTAGTCTCTCTTCTTCCCTCACACCCTCGTACACAAGCAATATACAATGGAAGCTGTTGCAATCCCACACAGACGCAAACATCAATGTGTGCGTTCACTGTCAGCTGGTTTCAGAAGTGAAATTATTCCAACTCTCAGGGGTCCTGTTAAGCTCTTACAAAGCCTCAGTGCGTACAGCAGGTAGATTGATTGTGACTTATTAACTGTGAGTGAGCCTAACAGAGTGCATTAAAACAAAAGGAAATGTGATATCCCCAACCATCGAGTGCTTGTTAGAGCTTTAATCAAAGCCCTTCCAAATCTGCATATGGAGTCCTGGTCATGAATTCCAAATGGCATCTTTAAAAACAAGAAGAGCCCACACCACAGAGTCTTGTTACTCAAGAGGACCCTGAAGATATTTTATAAAGATCTTGCTTGGAAATGCTAGAAAAAGAAAATGCTCTGGCTTTCATTGTCATACTAATCACATTTCTTGAAGGAAGGCAGCACACGAGCTCGCTCGGTTTCTTAACTCTTCCGAAATGAGCCTGACGATCATCATTATCGCAAACAAAAAATACCTATACCTAATTTGTAACTCTCACAATACGGCACCTGACCTCAATCTGATCCGGGACAAATGGTGTTTTTGACCGTTTGGTGTTAAATAGCAGGCTGGCAGTCAGCGCTGAGCAGCAGTATTGATGGTAGCACCTCTATTTTAGCTGTGTGAATATGACTGAGAAGTGTAAATCACAGCTATTATATCATCTGCTCTATTCAGGCACAAAGGAGTGTGGTGGGAGATGACCGTTCCACATGCTGGCCCCAGTGGGAAGCAGAATGACAGAAGACAGAAGTGACAATGAACAGGGCAGGTAATTTTTGAAACCCTGCAGAATAAAAATTTAACTCACGCTGCACATTTAATAGCGTAACGTTATTATGAGAATTTCTTGCTTTCAGAGTTGTCTCTTTTATTTGGGCGTTTGGCAAGTTTTAAAGGAAAGTGCTGTATTGCCTACACTGAGTGTAAGAACAACCAGTTCTTTACACGACAGATAGACACAGTTGCAGGCAAGCAAAAGCCACAAGGTTAAATCGCCATGACTCTCTGGCCACAATCATCCTCCAGGGCATAGCAAACAGTGAGCGCCTAAGAGTCCTACAACCCAAAGCCTGGCTTAATTAATTAAAAAAAACATACTGTTATGAAGACTGGAGGCCAATCAATTGGATCAAGGTCCCTAGCTGTCCTACGAGTTAAGCAATTACTGACTGGCTTTTACAACTTTCGACTCACCCCCCCCTCCTCGAGTATATCTGACTTATTTCACGCCTTTGCTTACTGAATGTTTGCTCAGTGTCACATTCAAACAACAGCATGTCACAGTAGGTGTGTTTTATGGTGGCATGGTGGACTGCAAACTGCATATCATAGATTAACAACAAGAAGTTCCTGAGATATTGCGACAGATTATGGGTGCAAATTAGAAATAAATAAATAGCAGAAAAGGGAACTGTTTCCAGGGAGCACTCCAAGTAATCAGAAGTTTCTTACTCATGCGGCGAATATTAAAAACAAACAAAAAGGAAATGTACATCGTACAGCGGCACTACTTATGGATCCTCATGTTTGCTAATGCCATAAGTATGTGTTTGCGTTTTCTATACTTGCAGCATCTTTCTGTATTTGCTTTGATTGTTAATGCCTTTTTACTGCTGTTGTTCTCAAATTGGTTAAGACGTTTGCTTACTTTGCTTCCTCCCCTCCATCTGCAAGTGTTTTCTCAAGTTGCAGTTTACTGAGCTCCCAGGGTCACTCTAATTATCTTTGCTGGCATAAATACATCTTTTTTTTTTATTTTGTTGATTGCAGCGGCTGCATCGTTATTTTAAATACATATAAAAATATTTCCAGTATTTATTTTTCTGGGTGGTAAACTACAGGAGAGTGTTCACAGCAAGGTCTGTAAGCAGCTGAGGCACTCTTTCAGGTGTGTGATGCTGCTGATGAATTTTTTAAATGTAATTTTTCAGGGCTGTGAGCACCACAAACGAAATTCCATTTACCTACATTGTACTCAGGTGGAAGCACACATATATATACACACACACACACACACACACACACTGGATAGCCTAAGGCTAGACCCCCTATGCTAAGCAAGCCTACCGCAGACATGAGCGAGACAGATAAATATGAAGGCATGCCGGCTCGGACGTCGCCCGGATCAACAAGGTCCGCGTCAGGTGTTGAGGAACCAGGGCACCCTGACGAAAAGTGGGCTACTGGAACAAGAAGGCATCGGTGGGCAAGAGACGAAAACAGGGCGTTGTTGGAATGCTACTACGCAAGTAACCCTGGCGGAAGGGGCTACATGAATAGGCTGAGGGACCTATGGATTCTTCGATACCCAATATCCACAATGACGGCGAAACAACTAGTAGCTCAGTGTTCCAACATTCGAAAGAAGGGACTGCTCTCACAGCTAGAGATTGACAAGGTACAACACAAATGCTACGGCAAGGAGGAGTCAGGACGCCAGGTCAGGGGGGCGATATCATCACCCCCACCCGAGATTGGGTACATAGCCCCAAGTGCGATAGGAGAAGGATCGTTAAGTGCGAGAGGAACTGACCTGAAAGATAGGATCATGGCCAAGCTTGAAACCTGGATCCCCCGTAGCCGGTTACCAAGATTACGTGAAGTACCCTCAGAAGGTCTGCTAGATGATGTTAATGCAGCACTACGGATGATACCTACAACCACGATTACCGACACTAACAAGCTGATCTACAATACGGCAGCAGTGATCAGTGAGATGCTTGGCTACAAGTTGAACAGCCACAAGGGGCAGTACCCTCCATGGAGAAGGAGGCTAGAGGGCAAGATCAAAGTAGCACGGAGGGAGGTTAGCCAACTAACGGAGTTGCAGAAAGGTGCGACAAAGAAGGTGCATAAGAAATACAGCAAGCTGTCCATACCTGAGGCCTTAGAAACTGCCAAGCAAAGACTCACAGCCTTGGCCAGCCGCTTGAGAAGGTACACCAGAGAGATAGAAGGCAGGAGAATAAACCAGCTGTTCTCCACAGAACCAGCAAAGGTGTACTCTCAGTGGCAAGGGAACAATAAGAGAACAGCACCACCAAGGCTGGAGACCGAGCAATACTGGAAGAGCATATGGGAGAAGGACGCAACCCATAACGGCAATGCTCAGTGGCTAATGGATCTGAGGGCAGACCACAGCAACCTCCCCGAACAGGATCCAGTAACCATCACAGTGGCAGATATCCAAGAAAGGGTCTCCAGTATGAAGAGTTGGACAGCACCAGGGCCCGACATGGTTCACGCCTACTGGCTAAAGAAGCTGACTGCACTCCACGAGCGTCTAGCAGCACAAATGAACCAGCTGCTAGTTAACGAGAGACACCCGGAATGGCTAACCGAAGGTCGGACGGTCCTGATCCCCAAGGACCCCAAGAAGGGACCGGTCCCCTCCAACTACCGACCAATAACCTGCCTCAGTACTACATGGAAGCTCCTGTCAGGCATCATATCGGCTAAGATGAACAGGCACATGGGTCAATACATGAGCGGGACACAGAAAGGAATTGGCAAGAATACCAGAGGCGCAAAACACCAGCTACTGGTAGACAGAACAGTCAGCCGAGACTGCAAGACCAGACTGACCAACCTGTGCACTGCCTGGATTGATTACAAGAAGGCCTATGACTCAATGCCCCACAGCTGGATACTGGAATGCCTAGAATTGTACAAGATCAATGGGACCCTAAGAGCCTTCATCAGGAACTCAATGGGGATGTGGCGTACAACACTAGAGGCCAACTCCAAGCCCATAGCACAAGTCACCATCAAGTGCGGGATCTACCAAGGAGATGCTCTGTCCCCACTGCTGTTCTGCATAGGCCTGAACCCCCTCAGTGAGATCATTAACAAGACTGGCTACGGATACCGACTACGGAACGGAGCAGTTGTCAGCCACCTCCTGTACATGGATGACATCAAGCTGTATGCCAAGAGTGAACGAGACATCGATTCACTGATCCACACTACCAGGCTATACAGCAATGACATTGGAATGTCGTTCGGACTGGAGAAGTGTAGTCGGATGGTAACAAAGAGAGGGAAGGTAGTCAGAACTGAGGGGATTGAACTACCAGAAGGCAACATTGCAGACATAGAGGACAGTTACAAGTACCTGGGGATCCCGCAGGCGAATGGGAACCATGAAGAGGCCGCTAGAAAAGCTGCAACCACCAAGTACCTGCAGAGGGTCAGGCAAGTCCTGAGGAGTCAGCTGAATGGTAAGAACAAGATCCGGGCCATCAACACCTATGCCCTGCCCGTGATCAGGTACCCTGCTGGGGTAATAGGCTGGCCAAAGGAGGAGATAGAAGCCACTGACATAAAGACAAGAAAGCTCCTTACCATGCATGGAGGGTTTCACCCCAAGTCCAGCACCCTGAGGCTGTACGCTAAGCGGAAGGAAGGGGGCCGGGGACTGGTGAGTGTCAGCACCACAGTCCAGGATGAGACAACGAACATCCAAGAATACATTGGGAAGATGGCCCCAACTGACCGAGTGCTCAGTGAATACCTCAGGCAGCAGAAACCCAAGAAAGAGGAGGGAGACGAGGAACCATCATGGAAGGACAGGCCCCTGCACGGTATGTACCACCGGCAGATAGAGGGGGTGGCTGATATCCAGAAATCCTACCAGTGGCTGGACAAAGCTGGACTGAAAGACAGCACAGAGGCACTAATCATGGCAGCACAAGAACAAGCTCTGAGCACAAGATCCATAGAGGCTGGGGTCTATCACACCAGGCAAGACCCCAGGTGCAGGCTGTGTAAAGATGCCCCAGAGACAATCCAGCACATAACAGCAGGGTGCAAGATGCTAGCAGGCAAGGCATACATGGAACGCCATAACCAAGTGGCCGGCATAGTGTACAGGAACATCTGTGCCGAGTATAACCTGGAAGTCCCGAGGTCAAAATGGGAGATGCCCCCAAGGGTGGTGGAGAATGACCGAGCTAAGATCCTGTGGGACTTCCAGATACAGACGGACAAAATGGTGGTGGCTAACCAACCGGACATAGTGGTGGTAGATAAACAGAAGAAGACGGCCGTAGTGATCGATGTAGCGGTTCCGAATGACAGCAATATCAGGAAGAAGGAACACGAGAAGCTGGAGAAATACCAAGGGCTCAGAGAAGAGCTCGAGAGGATGTGGAGGGTGAAGGTAACGGTGGTCCCCGTGGTAATCGGAGCACTAGGTGCGGTGACTCCCAAGCTAGGCGAGTGGCTCCAGCAGATCCCGGGAACAACATCGGAGATCTCTGTCCAGAAGAGCGCAGTCCTGGGAACAGCTAAGATACTGCGCAGGACCCTCAAGCTCCCAGGCCTCTGGTAGAGGACCCGAGCTTGAAGGATAAACCGCCCGCAGGGGCGTGCTGGGTGTTTTTTTATATATATATACAGTGGGGCAAAAAAGTATTTAGTCAGCCACCGATTGTGCAAGTTCCCCCACTTAAAATGATGACAGAGGTCAGTAATTTGCACCAGAGGTACACTTCAACTGTGAGAGACAGAATGTGAAAAAAAAATCCATGAATCCACATGGTAGGATTTGTAAAGAATTTATTCGTAAATCAGGGTGGAAAATAAGTATTTGGTCACCTCAAACAAGGAAAATCTCTGGCTCTCACAGACCTGTAACGTCTTCTGTAAGAAGCTTTTCTGTCCCCCACTCGTTACCTGTATGAATGGCACCTGTTTGAACTCATCATCTGTATAAAAGACACCTGTCCACAGCCTCAAACAGTCAGACTCCAAACTCCGCCATGGCCAAGACCAAAGAGCTTTCGAAGGACGCCAGGAAAAGTATTGTAGACCTGCACCAGACTGGGAAGAGTGAATCTACAATAGGCAAGCAGCTTGGTGTGAAAAAATCAACTGTGGGAGCAATCATCAGAAAATGGAAGACATACAAGACCACTGATAATCTCCCTCGATCTGGGGCTCCACGCAAGATCTCATCCTGTGGGGTCAAAATGATCATGAGAACGGTGAGCAAAGATCCCAGAACCACACGGGGGGACCTGGTGAATGACCTGCAGAGAGCTGGGACCAAAGTAACAAAGGTCACCATCAGTAACACACTACAACGGCAGGGAATCAAATCCCGCAGTGCCAGACGTGTTCCGCTGCTGAAGCCAGTGCATGTCCAGGCCCGTCTGAAGTTTGCCAGAGAGCACATGGATGATACAGCAGAGGATTGGGAGAATGTCATGTGGTCAGATGAAACCAAAGTAGAACTTTTTGGTATAAACTCAACTCGTTGTGTTTGGAGGAAGAAGAATACTGAGTTGCATCCCAAGAACACCATACCTACTGTGAAGCATGGGGGTGGAAACATCATGCTATGGGGCTGTTTTTCTGCCAAGGGGACAGGACGACTGATCCGTGTTAAGGACAGAATGAATGGGGCCATGTATCGTGAGATTTTGAGCCAAAACCTCCTTCCATCAGTGAGAACTTTGAAGATGAAACGAGGCTGGGTCTTCCAACATGACAATGATCCAAAACACCCCGCCCGGGCAACAAAGGAGTGGCTCCGTAAGAAGCATTTGAAAGTCCTGGAGTGGCCTAGCCAGTCTCCAGACCTCAACCCCATAGAAAATCTGTGGCGGGAGTTGAAAGTCCGTGTTGCTCGGCGACAGCCCCAAAACATCACTGCTCTCGAGAAGATCTGCATGGAGGAATGGGCCAAAATACCAGCTACTGTGTGTGCAAACCTGGTAAAGACCTATAGTAAACGTTTGACCTCTGTTATTGCCAACAAAGGTTATGTTACAAAGTATTGAGTTGTATTTTTGTTATTGACCAAATACTTATTTTCCACCCAGATTTACAAATAAATTCTTTACAAATCCTACCATGTGGATTCATGGATTTTTTTTTCACATTCTGTCTCTCACAGTTGAAGTGTACCTCTGGTGCAAATTACTGACCTCTGTCATCATTTTAGGTGGGGGAACTTGCACAATCGGTGGCTGACTAAATACTTTTTTGCCCCACTGTATATATATATATATATATATATATATATATATATATATATATATATATATATATATATATATATATATATTAGGGGTGCACAAAATTCGCGGTTCGAAAAATTTGTCATTCATTGAAATTATAAATATATATTTTAACTCAAAAGTACAGTTTTTAAATTTAATGTTGCTGAAACAGCAAAATAATAAATCTATCTGATCAAGAAATCACTCATCTTTGGAAAAGAGAGTTTATTACAGAGAAATGGCTCTTCCCAAAATAAAAGCTATACTATACACTTCTTCTGGGCTATATTCTCAGCAGCATATTAAACATATCAGGTCCCCATAAGGAGAATCATGTGCTAATGGCTGTCTTACCATCAGGGTCATGCTTCACACGAAAGCCAAGATAGTTCCAGACGCCAGATCTGAATGAGGGTGGGGGAGGTTCAGTTTCGGGTAGCGTTGAGGCAGTAGCCATGCTGCAACGAGCTTAGCTTCTGTCTTGCTAGCTTGCACTGCGCTCAGTGGATCTGCGCTCAACAGTGCAGCCTAGGCGGAGCACTCAACACAAAATTTTGAATTGTTCAATACATATGCGTACCGAACCAATGATTGTGGACGGGGTTGGGTTTTTTTGACCAGACATCTTAATTCGGTTTGATTTCAGTCATGTGGGCTTGTGAAAGCAAAAAACTTAAATTTCTCTGTCTACAAATTACAATTTTACTTTGGTCAATATCAAACGTTCTAGCTCAATAACACAATGCTGATAATCCAAACAGCTGTGTGTATTTTAAGCTGCTGTCGCACAGGTAAAATTAAAGCATGTAAAAGAGTAGATAGAAAAGGTTGATAATCTCTTGAGCAAACACAAGAAAGGAGAAAAATAACAGGAGCAAGCACAGCTTTTCACAACAAAGTTAATCAGGCTTGCCTGAAAACAACTGAAGCTTCAGTGGATGTCTAATTGGATTAAACCAAAACAGAGGATGTGTTTTGTGTGCTGCTGTGGTGATGGCTTGACCTCTAATGGCAGTCCCTTTTTCTAATTTCTTAAGATCCCCAATCAGACTAAGACTAATGACTTCTGGCATATCTGACACAAGGCGGCTAGACAGTTTTCTAGAGAGTGACTTTTAAGTTAAAACTGAGGGGGAATTGGTCAAGGTCATTCCGAAAGACGGAGCAGCTCCAGCCGCGTTAAACTCACACAAATCACAGACTGTCTGCTCCCTCCTCTGGGGGACATTTAACCCACTCCTACAAATGACCTTTGCAGGCCACAAGTGCTGCCACTTCAGGGGTATATGTGGCAACGTACCTGCCAGGACAGCTGATGACACATTTCAAACAGAACATGCAAGCAGCTTGGCGCTTTTGAGGAGAGTTAAAAGTAGAGAAGAGGGAAAAAGGCTTACAGCTCCCTCAGGCTGCTGCTAATCTCATCCATACTGCTGCACAGGCCTTTCTGACTGTAACATAGCATATTGTTTCAGGTCTACTAAGCTATTATCAACTCTTACACTCTATTACAGAAAGCAAACACTGGGGAAACTACATAGTCACTGTGCTGTCAAATACTAAACACACTACACACATTATTGGTGAGAGGAATTTACTGAATTCATGTAAAGCTCGGTCGCAAAAATTCAAAACTGCCAAAAACCAGACACGGTGGGGGAAAAAACGATACCTCCAAAGAAGAAGGGCGACCCCTTCCTGTGCCACTTACACTAGGAACAGGAATGCCTTCTGTTTTGAGTGCCAACTGTAGTGCACTATCAGGCCAATCATTGAATTTTGGAAAATGCTGTGGTAAAATGCACAATGTTCTTATGCTGCATGAAATTAACTGAGCAAATGGACAGAGAACAATCTATAGCATGGCTATGATTATCCTCTTCAGACTTACTTTGCCTCTCCTTTCAGCGTTTCTACAAACACATAGCTGTCAAACCGTCTGAGCCGACACGACCTTGGTAGAAATGCCTCTGTATTTACTGTAAGAGTGTTTCAGAATCAATTAAGTGTTTGAGCGAGTGTATGTGTGTTTGTTGGTCACTTTTTAAGCAATGCCTATCATCTGAGAAGCTGTGAGCCATCAATGACTAATGTGTCAGGCTGTCACAGTCAAGGACCTACCATATGGCGCCGCCCCCCCCCCCCATTCTCTAGCCCCCCCATCCCAATTTAAACTAATGGGTGGGCTGGGAGAAACAGCACAGCTGGGAGAAACAACACAGATAAGTAACCACACTTACTAAGCTTAAGACAAAGCGGCTGCAACGGCATGCAAACCTGAAGCAGGTTAATTAAAAACTGTCCATCTCGGATGTACACAATCATTATATTGTTAACGTTCATCACACAAAAAATTCATGCCTCTTCTTTCAAATCAGCACTGCAGAAATACTGTCTCCCCCTTCTGGCAGTCAGAGTAATTACCAAAGCCTGCACTGTACTGACAGAACACATCAAATGTCCCTAGAAGTGATGTGTTATCATTTAAAACTCAAAATCTGTGTTGAGAATCTAACGCCAGCCACTAATGCAAAGATTTCAAGCTGATAGCTGTCCTTTAAAAAGATGTTGGAAAAAGAACACAAATCAGGTTCAAGTTCTCAGATTAGCCGTATTATTGTTCCTGCAGTCATGTTCTGTTTGATGTGATGTGTTTTCATGCCTGAGGACAGTGTTAAGTTTAGCTAGCACCAGGCCACCATGAATGAGGCTGCTTCGTTGATTGGAGACCTCCAGCCAGTGTTCTCTCTTAGAGTGTGATAACCCAACGTTCCTGGGACAATCTGCTGCAATAAGGCTGGGTAAATAAGGTTTTTGAGCCATTAAATGAACTACTACAACAGACTCTAGGATTACTAATGCACTGATAGTTCGGATTGATCAAAAGTCTTGATGATTAACTGGTTATCGATGAATCACTGACACAGCCAGAATGCAGTCTAAGTTAGAGCATAGCATGAGCTAAGCAATGTGCTCTGCCAATTACAGCAGGCTCAGACTGTTGAAGGTGGCCCAAAGGCAAAGCAGAGCTGCGGCCACCTCTCCCAGGAAGGCGTCCAATTACCACCCAACAGTGCAGTGTCTGTTTGACTCATGAAAACACATGACACACATGAGAGACCTCATAGATTTACCTGTCTTTCTGGCACAGTCTCACATCCCACCCTGTGCTTTTCTGTTTTGTTTTTTTTAGTATTTTTCAATCATCTCTGTTGTGCCTCACCTCTTCAATTTCTTTCTTCTTGACAAAAGACTATTCGAAAGATAATGACCAAGAGAAATTGAGGTAAAGGAGAGCGTTTTCCAGTGCTCCCTTTCAACTACGCATCCTCTTTATAGGAGAGTCAGAAGCGGCTGATGTGACCTAACCTTGCCGCCACATGGTGACTACTGTGCCAGCCCTACCTGCATTCCTGCTGATGAGACGCAGGCCATGACAGTCCTTCAGCGTCTCTCCCTAGTAGGAGGCACTCCACTGATTTTATTTTCGTTTTCCCCACTTAAATCTCCCCAAAGTCACTTTCAAAGTCTGTATTTCATAATCTGCCAGTAAGGAGACGTGTCACAGGTCAAGCTGGCCAAGTAGAAATAAAGCTATGAATGATTACGCTATAGTCATACTAAGGAAAACAGTAGTTGGAAACAACAATAAACTTCTGATCATTTGCCGTTAGTGGTCTGAGACGAGGATCATGTCTGTAACCCCTGTCAGTCAGGTGCTAAAGTGAATTTAGCTATAACCTCACAGATTTGAAACAGAAAGTCCACCACAAATATTGAGGTAGTTGGCGCAGGACTGTGATTTTAACTGGAAAATGACAGGTGCTTAATAAATTTGCTTTTATATAGGAATAAAAGCAGAATACAAACAGTTTTTAACCAGTTGAGTAAAGTGCCTGATTGCAGAGATATGAATTTTAAATTGTAGATGAATTGCACTCATCAGTGCAGACTGTCTGTGTTTAAAAATTAGACTGCAATTTTTTGCACTTCTCCAATCTGTCTGAGAGTGATTGCTGTCAGTCTGAGTCAAATTGCAATTGTTTGAAGACAGGCTGCCTCCCAATAGGCGACCTGTGCAATCACCTTGCCACTGAAAGTGGTCGCCAAGAGGTTGAGAGTGTTGTATAGTCGACCGCCATTGGCCACCAAAACTACTTTGCTGAAAGCAGGAAAAAAAAATCAATGCAAACCATCAATTTTTCCTAGACACAAAGAGGTAGCTGCCCTGTTTTTACTCTACTGTGACTGAGCTGTTAGCTAATATCTATCTTTAAAAATACGTCGACCAGGTTTGAACTAAGAAAGTTTTAACTCTGTCATACTAATAATGGATAATTAATTAGCAATCATTTAAAGTAGATCGGTGAAACAGAAATGATTTTTAAAATAAAGATTTTACAATAATACATTGGCACTGTAATTATGTGATTGCAGTAGGGCTGCCACGATTAGTCGATTAGTCACGATTACGTCAACTATCAAAATCGTTGAAGGCTAATTTAATAGTCGATGCGTCGTTTGACGATCCTGAAAGATGCAGGCATAAGTAGGTTTTAAGAGTGTAATAACGGACTGAAACAGAAGATGGCAGCAATGCATCTACGAGGATGCCAGCTGCCGTTAAACCCCGAAGAAGAAGAAGCACCCTCTGGTATCGTAGCTATGTCCAAATTCAAGGGCCGCATCCTTCAGAGGCCGCATTTATAGGCCAATTACGTTACAGTGATGCGACGAAGGCTGTCCAAATTCAAAGACTCCTTCAACTGCGTTCTCTTTTTCCCCAGATTTGAAGGATGGGTCTGGTGTAAAACCTTCGTGGCCCAACCTATCCCAGGATTCATAGCGTGGCTCAGCCAATTCCCGTTTCCAACAATGGTGGCAGCTACTCAGTTTTAATATTACACTTATTTCTCTTTCTGGGTCACAAAATACACTTTTAACATATTTCCAGGCGAGAATGTAGCTGTGTAAATTTCAAATATCTGCTCGGTTTATCAAGATATCAGATATTTGCAAAAGTGCACCGACGTACTCCGACATTTTCGGAGATGTCTGTTAGTCACCAGCTCGATAGCAAGCCGGGAGCTCGAGGGTCACTAGAGCTGCCGAGAACGGCAAACTCCCGGCACATCATTTTCAGATCACCGCAGTCTTTCGCTACTCAGGTTAAATGTAACATATAAATCACTTAGATAACCTAAAAATTTTATTATTTGGCTTTTTTTTTAGTGTTTTATTTGTTCGTGAGTAAATCAGTTTGGCTGAGATTAAAGTTATTAGATTCGATTCGATAAAATAAAACTTTATTAATCCCCCGGGTGGGTTCCTCCTTTGTTTTCACACAGCTGAATAAACGTCAAACAGAAAACTGATTAAACAGAAGTGTGAGATGGTCGAGAATTTACACCAGATTACATCTGATTAGTTGACTAATCGCAAAAATAATCGCTGACTAGTCGACTATTAAAATAATCGTTTGTGGCAGCCCTAGATTGCAGTCTATACAGATAATATAAAACCATGGAAATGCATTATCAATAAAAATAACAACACTAATAACAGCAGTAATGTTTAAGAATTTCAAGTTATGCTTTTAATCCAAAACATACCGCACATACATCTACAGACACAAAGACAAAACGTTATTTTCGAACAGTATTTGCACGGAGCTGCCTTGCTCTGTTCTGTGATGCATACAACGCCACATTTTCAGCACCAGATAAGGCACATCACATTCTACACAACAGATTAGCCGTGATGGTGGATGCCGTGTCCAACAGATTCACTAAGACTTCCATTTGCCAATGGAACCATCAACCCTTTTCCAGTGACACAGCCTTGGCCCCATTCGAACCTTTCAGTCGCAAGTGTGTCAGCCATGCAAAATGGAGAACAGATGTGGTATATGGGCAGAGTAATATAGTCTTACACTGCCTCCACTGCACCTGATGATATGGAGCCAATAGGGGCATTTGTCAAATGCAATCAGGTGTGATGGAGGGGAGAGATAGGGGGAGGACAGAGAAAGAAGGAGGGAGTGGGGGACTGAACAGCTTGAGCCCTGTCAAAGTCTCTTCAGAGCATCAGCTGTGGGGACACTAAGACCAAAAAACAAAGCTAGAAAAGAGTGAGCTCTGCTCCGAAAGGAGAGTGTCGCTTACAAGAAACCCTAATCACACCGGAGAGAAAATCAAAATCTACTCACAGCACTCTTTATTTCCATGAGGATATTTAAATTTGGATCATTTACAGAGCATGCTACACTCAAAAAACACAAAATTTCCAAAATGCCATAAGGTCATATCTTAATAAAAGGGAAGAGACACACGCTGTTCATTTCTCTGTGAACTGTGGCGCTATCTCGTTTCTGCTGCTCGTTTCTGAGCCTATAAAAAGGTCCACAAGGTCAGAATAAAGGCCAGTCTAGTCCCTCGAGCAGGGCACTTGAATGGAAAGTCTGAATCTGATTTACACTTTGGCCACATGTGCAAGCTGCCAATGCCTGGGCAACCAGCCAGACAAGAGAGGAAAAGTAGAGGAGTGTGTCAGTGATGATGAAGGTAGGAATAAATGCAGATACTGACACAGTATTACAAATACAAACTAGCAGTAAAAAAAGGCTAAATGAGAATGAGAACACAGGGCATTTGAAGATATTAATAATGAACATGATTGTTAGCAATCAGATCTAAATCAACTACTTTGTGTGAGAGCTTTTGTCTGACATGGGTAACCAAATCAGCCTTAACTCGCTGGAAGACGTGAACCACGTCTGTGACGTGTCACAATCTGAAACTCCATTTATACTGACAACTTCATCTCCTTTATGTAAATGGACGATTGCATCTTTTTTGTATCTGTTTTATCCTCAAACCAGATGGCAATGTGGCAATTTAGTTAAATGATTTCCAATTAAAAGAGAAACGCTATTGCAATACAAATGTCTTTTCTCCACATTTAACCAATATACAGACATAATTCTGATGTATGTGCCACATTGCTAATTCAAATCTGTTGCGACATGAGACAACTTCCATGCTGTGTAAATGCCATTCACTTTCCGAAGCGCATCATGTGCTTATCGACATTCTTTTTAGAGAAATGATTGCCAAAAAGAAGAAAGAAAATTGCCAAAGATGGAAGAAAAAAGTCACAAAGATAACAAAGGTGCTGATTACCATAGAGGCAAAAAATAAACCCAAAGAAACTGGATGTTCATTTTGCAAACATTGCTTAAATTATATAAGACACATGTTAAGTAAGATGTTGGTCTCTATCGCTAAATTCCCCTTCGTGACCACTGTAGAAAGGTCATTTATTTTTGTAACTCACCCACATAAACCGTATTAGGGTTTAAACTTACACATCATGAGGGTGTGACTTCATCTTACTAGAACTCTAAAATGTTTCTGTGTTGTTGGTCTGGGTTATTTCAAAAGGGAGTTATCTGATAATAATATAGCTTGCTGTGAAGTTCAAGAAGTACATCATTCAGATTGGCTTAGAGAAATATTTGGTAAATGGCCTGTATTTGTATAGCGCTTTACTTAGTCCCTATGGACCCCAAAGCGCTTTACACTACATTCAGTCATGCACACATTCACACACTGGTGATGGCAAGCTACATTGTAGCCACAGGTGCCCTGGGGCTGGGACACACTGACAGAGGCAAGACTGCCGGACACTGGCACCACTGGGCCCTCTGACCACCACCAGTAGGCAACGGGTGGAGCGTCTTGCCCAAGGACACAACGACTGAGACTGTCGGAGCCGTGACTCGAACCGGCAACCTTCCAAATACAAGACGAACTGCCAACTCTTTGAGCCACGATCACCCTGCTGATTTATATTGCTAAGTATAAATCAGCAGTGATCTACATCTGATTGATACCCGCATATAGTCTGTGGATGCACACTGCTAACCAAGCTTGTGCTAGCTTAACTCCAGTTTTCAATAGATAACCTCTCAACATCAGAGTGGATACATCTATCTGTTATATGCAGTCTATGCATACCAGTGAGTCGCACAGCAAAAATGTCCGTACACACACACACACACACACACACACACACACACACACGTATAAGACAAAACAGATCAGACAACAACATAAAGAAGCGATGTGGTTTTGGTGATAGCACAGTGATTCAGTGTTTATTGGAACCACCATAGCACAACAGAAAATACACTGTAATCAAAAAATTTACTGACGAGACCTGAAAGGAACAAACTAAAGATCACATACATTGAGTGAACAAAGGCTGTAAAAAAAGAAGCATGTTTCTCCCCAAAGAATAAAGGAGTATCTGTCATTATTTGTTAGCAACGAGCCTGACTCCCACGGGTTTAAAGCTTTTATGTGGAAATTAATATGTTTGTGGACCAACATAGCAATTCCACATTGGTAAATAAATGGGATAAAAGCACATCCAGTCCAATGCATATCAAGACTAACACAGTCACTTTGCAAACCAGATGGCCAACTTTTATTTCAAGAAATAAATTAACTCAAAAGTTGTGTCTTTTCTAATGAGCTTGCTTTGTGCTTTTTCATGTGCAATTTCATTTTCCTATTAAGATGTACAATAGTTTGAGCATGTCACTTCTACCCACATATCAGCTCTGCTTTAAACAGTCTAAAGCAAGCACGGCACAAGCTGATGGCAAAATGTCAATTGCTTCCCGAGTCTGATTTGTCTAGAAACAACACACTTAATTTGAATGAATTAAAATATCAAAATACTTGAAGTGTGTGCCAACTTGAAGGGGACACCTTCTGTTTTCCTGGTTTGCTCTGCTCAGAAAGTCAAAAACAAACCAATCAACATGAAGGACACTGAAAGCCTGATGTATATTTCTCGGTAACTTGTACAGTTTGAAACATGGCAAAATTGTATATCACTATGTGACAACCAAACATCGGTGCTGGAGAATTTTATTTAGAAACAGCTATAATGTCAGAGCAGCTCTAGTTTTTTGATAGCCCAAGGCTATTTTTGTCAATGAAAGCAAAATTTTTTTATACACAATTATCCTCCTATTCAATGCAGTGAGTTGGCAGCTGGATGACTTGCTGGCAGATGATTTAATGCAATCAACTCGACACTTGAGCACAATAACGCCTGTCCTTTTAGTCTTCCCCTCATATCACATTCACATGAAGTTCTAATCAAATCAAATAAAAGCTGTTTCACATGTAATTCTGCCTCTTCTACCCACCCACTCATACTATGACAGAGTTTGCATGCTAAGAGTTCCTTTTAAATTAAACTTTTTTTTATTTTTTATTTCTTTAGGAAATGTTGTCCTCTCTGGTACCACTAAATATTTAAAAAAGGAACTAAAAAGAGGTCTGCACACAAACCCATAAAAATGTTAAGTGACACTAATTTGGTCAAACCAATTCACTGAATTTAATGAAATACAATTTCTGCTGGGACAATATTCACACCAGTTGGTCTGTGCGTCAGTGGGAAGGAGCATTAACATATTCCCGTGTATCATGAAAACATCCAACACAGTTTGCTTCGCCCAAAATTCTGGAGGGAGGGGGGGGAGAAGCTGTGATTTAACTGAACAGAATCACATATGCAAAGCAGTTAGCGATTCCAGCGGAAATGGGGCTGTATATTCAGTCGTGTTGTGACACACACCTTTCTCTGTCTACATAATTTTATTTTAGTGGGTAACTCATCTTTAAAAAGGGATGACTGCTCCTTGGTGGCTTTTACAATGTGTGTTCAGCTGGAAGAGACTGATGCTGGGCTGGCAGTAGGCTTATCAAAAACAAGTTGAGGCAACCCTCCAGGAGGCAAGACGGAGAGAAGGATAAAATCTATGCTTCTGCTCAACTAACCATCAAACCTAATTACCTGTGGACAGGACTTATGGGCCACATATTGGGTTCAAAGTTTCCTGATCTGGAAGTGACTTGGAAGAGGCTTTAGTGTGTGTGTGTGTGTGTGTGTGTGTGTGTGTGTGTGTGTGTGGGGGGGGGGAGAGCGAGGGTGGTCAATGTGTCCGTGACCAAAAGATTAAGCTGAAAGACAAGACTCGGTGCCAGATCTTGGCTCTATGCCATTAGTTCAATCAAGCAGACTTATTTAGCTTTTAGACAATTCGACCAGAACCCTGAGATACCACTTCAGAAAATAAGCTAAAGATTATTCATAGCATGGCAGCTAAGATAGGGATCTGTCACTCTCGAGCATCGTATACACGTCCGCTTGCTCAATACATTATTCATTTCTAAGGGGGTAAGCACACTGTTTAGGAAACACACAGACACAAACACAAAAAGGTGTAGAAATAACAGTAAATCAAACATAGAGGTCAGCAGAGCCAAGGAAAATGGATGAAAGCATAATGACTGCCATGTAGACACATAGACCTGGACACTTGTGTGGTGCTACCAGCATTTATGAAAAGGCTGCCTTAGAAATCCGCCTAAAAATAAAACAAAACTACAACATGCGTCACTGTTAGTCCAACCTTACCGTGACCCCATAACCCAAACTAAGTGCTTTTTAACAACTAGAAAAATGTCTCAAGTAATTACTGATCACCTAAATGCACCACCGAGAATCACTGACAAGTGCTACTGACAATATATTACATTTACCTTTGCACTCATCTTTACAAGTTCTGCATGATTTTATATTCTGCCAGCTTCTTGTATGTCATCTATACTTTTTTTAAATGGAAAATGCAAAACAAGAAAGATGCTTTTAACCGTTTGTGACATGATGTACCTTATCTTAATCTCCATCATTATCTGTGTCTTTCCCCATCTCTCAGTATCACAGAAATACATACAGTGGTTATTTACACAAAACTGGCTTAACAGCTCCACCATCTACCACTGATTAAAACTGATCTGCTGGTACAAGGTGTGACAGAAAGAAAAATCCACTGCTCTGTAAATTTCTTATTTTCATGTGCATCTCTCTTGTGGGGGATTCAGAGTCGAAAGAAATATAGGACCAAGATTCTTGTTATTTCATGGTGATTTTCTTTTCTGGCTAGCGGTGTTTACCATGCATACTGTAGGTGAGGTCCTTGGTAAAGATGCAAAAGACTAAAAGTTAGCTCCAGTTTAGGGTCTTTGGCATTTCAGATGAGGACTTTTATCCACATTCTGAAGACCACTGATCCCAATTTTGACACCACTGGACAGAGTCAGGCTAGCTGTTTCCCCCCTGTTTATAGTCTTCCTGCTAATCTAATCTAAGCTTGTGGCTGGAGCCTTATATTGAATGGAGAGACATCAATTTTCTTATCTAGCTCCCCACTAGAAAGCAGATGAGTGTGTTTCCCAAAATGCTGAATGATTTCTTCAAGGAGATTTTAGTTCACCTTAAAAGCAGCAGACAAGTGACTGTCAAATCTTTGTTTAATCACTTTCCCCAAGCACCAGGTAGATCCATGAAAGCGATGGTGGACGTTGCTGACTTTCACAGTTGCCTCAAGAAAGAATGAGCTTTTGTTAATGTCAGAGGGGGATATATACTGACTTCAATCATCACAAAAAGGCTTTAGAAATAAACAGCAAGCTAGCTATTACTTTACCTGTACGTTGCCCATTCAAGACATGCTGGTGGCTGTTTAAACAGCTGATAATTAGAGCAGGAAAGAAAACTCCCGCCTAACGTACTGCTATCCAGTGTGGCAGACAAATCTTGATATTTGTTATTTTAAAAGTGTGTTCTGCCTGATTCAAAACACTAAGAAATTGCAAACTGTATCAAATTCTTCTGCTTGCTTAGAAATTTCATATCTAAAATCCATTTCATGCAGGTTTTACAGCAGTAGCTCAATTTCAATTCTAAAAGGACATTGCATGTATTACTGACACGAATTATGTGACCCTATAATCTGATACAGACTAAAACATAAAGTAAAATAAATTAAATGTTTAAATTTATGACATTTAATCCTAGGCATCAACGTTTTAGCCACTGTTAATCTCTCTAGCTTTTTCTAGCCATTCGTTAGCTCTAACTATTCAAACATATACTTGGACGAGTTGACTTGCTGTAACTCAAACCAACAATGTCAGGCACATAATCAGGGGTCCATTTATATCTGAGTGAATTTCTTTGCAATGCTTGAATGTGTGTGCGTCTTTTTTAGTGTAACATGTAGTAGATGAGTCATTTCACATCAAGTGTGCTGCTGCTATGAACAAATTAAATGTTCTTAAAATGCATCACACACAATTTATAGATTTTTCAGTAGTTACAGTTTAACTTACAATGAGTTTATGCATATAGATAAATTCTAAAGGGGACCTGTTATGCTCTTTCCGAGCCCTGTATTTTTTTCTTTAACTCTACTAGTGCCTCTTTGCCTTTGACTGTGTAGAATAATAATTGTCTGAAGCTGAATTTTTATGAGATTTTTTTCCCCGCTTAATATGAGCATCCACCATTATAGGAGTACATTTAACAGTAAAGTACAGTATATATCTTTTGAAATAGTTTGTGTCCCTGAATTGTCTATCCTCCCCTGTTTCTTACTGAAATTCTTCTGAATAGGTCCCCTTGTTGGTCCTCACATGACTTGCTTTAAGTTGTATATTTATTTGGGGGGAAAACATCTGTATGTCACTCTTTCATCACCTTTTTTTCAATGTTTCACAATGATTCACAGATAGGTTAGAGCAGGGGTGCAAAACATAAGGCCCAGGGGCCAGGATTGTGCCGCCAAAGACTCCAATCTAGCCCACTGGATGGCTTTGTAAAATGTAATGGATAGGATAAATTATGAATGTCTAACTGTATTTTTATAAGGGTTACAGCTTTTCACTACTCATAAAGACCTCCCCCATTGCCATTCATACTCCTGTCTTCCTTCTCTCACTCCAACCGGTCGCAGCAGATGGCCCCGCCCCTCTCTGAGTCTGGTTCTGCCGGAGGTTTCTTCCTGTTAAAAGGGAGTTTTTCCTTCCCGCTGTTGCCAAAGTGCTTGCTCATAGGGAGTCATATGATTGTTGGGTTTTTCTCTGTATGTATTATTGTAGGGTCTACCTTACAGTATAAGTGCCTTGAGGCGACTGTTGTTGTGATTTGGTGCTGTATAAATAAAACTGAATTGAAAATACACTAAAACATGAGCAATGAAATGAGAAAGAGGTCCCATTTTTCACCTTCCACTTTGCATTTCTGTCACGTCTGGCACTGAGCTAACAGAAATCTTTCTATCATTTTATTTTTATTTCTTACAATTGAAACCGAATGAGTCTGGCAGACCTCTTTTATTAACTACACTGGCATTTCTTTATTACGTAAACCAAAAAAGAACAAAACTGAAATTTATTGTTGAAATTGCACTTGTTTTTCTTATATTAAAATGTATAAGAGTTTAAATGTGTAGTTAAAATGATTTACTCTGACAGAAAAGGTAATTTCACTGGTTCAGCTCACTCAAGGGCCGTATGTGACCACGTAAAATTTCGAGTTTGACATTTCTGTGTTAGAGCATAACATGTCCAGCTTGTTAGCTTTACAGTATAAACTCACACATTTTGAAATTTTGTTTATATGCCTGATACACATGTTCAAAATCCTTCCTCAACACGAATGATGGTTATTAACAGATTAACAGTCTGACAACTAATGAATGCCTTGCCACACTGATTTGCTTATTCACCGTAGTGTGTTAAAAACATTGGTAAACTAGCACAGAACTGTGAGATATATTCACATATCTCAGAGCATAAGTCTTAGTGCCTTTTGTGATACACCGACCACTTGTGTAGAAACATGAGGCAATAATGGTTATGCTAACAACATGTTAACACTGTCACTTTTTAACAAAACATATTCACTACAGAAAATGAACAAACTCTCAAAAATATATGAGAACAAAGAATACAACAGAATCATAGAAGAGCTGCATAAGAGAAAGCATATTAGAAAGAAAATGACAACTTCTGCAATTAGATCTTTTGCTGAAACTACAGTTTTCATTGCAATTACCCTCTTTTGTTTGGCCTACTTACTCTGCTTCAACTAAATATTTTTCCAATCAGTCTTGTCACTACCAATGTAGCTTCAAAATGAAACCTAACAAGCAATTTCTAATAACTTTATTTAATGGTTCACATTTCTCCTTAAGTCTACATAATCTAACACTTTTAGAAGAACTGGGGATACTCAGACACACATACACATGCAGGAATGAGCTGTAAGTGTTTTAGATAAGTGAAACCTTTGAGACTTACTTAGCCCTTCACATCAAACCACAGCACATTGTGTACATTTTCATGTAAGAACATTTATCTGGTGATTTCAAGAAGGCAGTGTGTAGGAGGCACTCATAACATGAGCTGGAGCTGCCTGTGGACCTGGTCACACACAGCAGTAGGTGGCTAAAGAAGGAAAAGCAAAGGGCCACTTGAAGTCAACACTTATACTGAATTCACATACTATATGAAAGACATATATACTGTCAGTGTTGTGGAAAGGAAGTTATAGCCAACTCTCACCGCAATGCAGTATTCTTTCCACACTTTTGTCTCGTCTTAATTTTCAAAGTATATCACAGAAATATTATTCAACATGATTTTGAAGCTTTTGTTCTTTTACTTTTGGCTTTTTTTCTTTTTGGCTACTGATGGCTGTTTTATTCTGTTTGTCATATACTTGTAAAATATGACTGGCTGTTTAGGCAGTGGCTCATTTGGGATAAATCCATGCAGAGGACAGCACAAATGATCTGTACAGCTCTGAGTATCACTTTATATGTTGGTAAGAAATGTGCATTGTCATCATTTGAGCTGTACTGTGTCAACAGCTTGTTTCGCAGGTGTTGCTGAGTCATGCTCTATAAAAAATGTCAGACGAGGGCAAACCTTTTTTTTTTTTTTAAAGGGATTTAAACCCTGTCTATCCATCTACCTATATATCTATAGAACACACACATAGCATATACCGAAGCATATTTCATAGGCATCTGGGAAATAAAGCTCATTTTGAGTCTCAGAAGTGCTCTCCCACATAAGATTCCCTGAGGACTAGACCACAGTTTGCAAAGCCGAGGTGTCCACCTCCACACCAGTCTGATGGTGAGACCGCTGCAAATTACTCATGACACTTCCTCTGATGACATTTTTAAAACCGCTTCCTCTGGTGAATGGCATCTCTGCCTCCTTCCAACCATCTATCCACCACCACCATCAACACTCCACCTAAACACACACAATAATTCCCCGGTCTACTCATGTCACAAGAGAGATTGCTGCCTCCTGCCTTCACCTGATTGACCCCCTTTGAGCAGGTGCTGGATCTGATCCAATCACAGTCAATCTTTTTTTAAACATTTCATTCTTTAAGCAGAACAGGGGCTCAAAATTCCATCATTCAATGACCCGATCAGTCGCCGATAACACAATCAAGCCAATCCCGGCTTATCCCCGGGGAAGCCATTTCAGGAGGGACAGCTGGGAGATGAGGCTACAGACCTACAGAAAGGTGTCAATCTCCCTTGATCCACAGCTCTTTTTCGTGAGCCGCCTATACTGCACAGCATCTAGTTGTTAAAGACCACTTGATATTGTGCTATTACTTAGTGCTCTGAATTCTATTTAATCCTCTGTTAAAGGTCTGCAGCAATCTGCAGTAAAGACATATGCATTAACACATACACACGTTCACTCTCTTACACAAAGACATACACTCAAGAAACGCTCTCAGACCTGCAATAGATCTCAATTTTTTTACGGCCATTTAAAAGCTACTCTATTGAAAATGTTGCTGGGCCACTGGGCAAATAAAGGTCGAGGGGGATATGAAATAGTTTGTCTTACGGGCCCCTTCCCCCCGTGTGTCCCTGCAGTACCGCGGCCATATCCACATTCATAGCCAATTCATTTATATTGCACTGCCCTTCTCATTGCTAGTCTCAGTCACTAACTACAAGTGACTGCAATGAGATTGAAGCTTCTGGCTAAATCTCCATTGCAAGGCACAAGCTCCATCATTGCTGCTCTGATCACTCCTTATAATCACTGGAACCAGACTATATCCTCGGCTGATTGGGGGAGTCACTGCAGAGAGGAAACAATCACAGAATGTCAGCAGATGATGGACACCGAGACGATGGAGTAGTGGTGGTCACTGTGAGCTACCATGTAAATGGCATGCAAATGTGCACCTGCACCAGCCGAGGAAGTGGAATGAAGAACTGTGGCCTTTTGATTAGGTTCCTTTCCCTCGCATGAAGTGTACTTTTCTGCAATGATCATCCATGTCTGCCATTTCAGCCAATGAACATGTTGAACATGTGAACAAGCCCAAAGTGCAATTAATGCGCATGCTAACGGTTTCTATTTTAAGCTTAGTGGATGGGTTGTTGAAAGAGCCTAAGTGCCATCGTAGGTTAAATTTAATCTAAAATCAAACAGATAAGACAGGAGTGATGAGATCAATTATTATTTGTGATTTGCAATCTCTGAGCACTGATTGAAATGGGCTCTGCGAGAACGGCATGCCACAGTACTCTATATTCTATAATGATCATTGTCATCAGGGCTGCTTTTTTCTCTGAATACCTGAAAACCTTGAATGTCTTTAAGGACCCTGGGCAGGTATGCAAAATTAATTCATACGGTCTTTACAGGCGGTCACAGAGTTATTTTTTTGCCATTTACAAAATCTAAGGGCACGCAAAATGTCAGCCGTGGTATTAGATTACCAGAGCCACAGAACAAATTTCATGCACTAACCAAGGAATCTTTTTCCGATGGCTGCATTTTAATTCTGCCTCTTATCTGCTTCCTTTCAGTGAAAGTATAAGAGAAGTATGCAGCTAGTTCCCTAGCCAAGGGTGAAACAGCACATAGCGGCTCTCGGCTGGGAGAAGGCGCTCTGACAGTGATCTTTCCATCAGTTCACTCATCCTTCCAGTGTCCTCCAACACAAGCCATCACTCTAGCAGTCACATCTCTCATCTGCTATTTGTTTCTTCTTTTTTTTCCACTGTAAGACCACTGCTGTATTTTATAACTCAGTGATAAACTATGTGTCTACCTTTATTGCTCCTGAGCCCAGTGGCACTGAATTGGTTAAGCGCCTCCTTCTCTTGCTGCCACTGAGCTCCACCTCCAGGATCTGGCTCTAGACCAGTGGAGCAAGAGACCTAGGACCGCCTAAACATAAAGGGATGATTGTGGCAGCCCAGTGACATGGAAGCAAGTAGTTCTGATGAAACTGACCGTCAGCTTCAGGTCTGCAGGAACTGAGTCAGTGAGCTGTAGTTGTTTCAGCTCAGCCAAATAAAGGCACTATGAGACGCACTCAAAGCCGATTACAATAAACCAATGAGGAAGCATTAGCCAACACAGCTAACTAGGACTTTAACTGCAGGGAGAGCTCGTCTGAGGCCAGGGCAGGCCTCGGGTTGCACACCGCATGCAAATTTCTGAGGTGTCAACAAACGTACTCTCATCTTTAATCAAGTGCCTACGTCAGCGACATTTTGGTGACATCGGCGTACTATTAGAGTTTGGAAAATGATAATGACATACTTGCTTAAGTCCAAAACAAAATTTTGAAATATGAAAACTTTATTATTTCAGTTCTTTTGAATCTAGACAGCAACCCAACAGATATAGTTTAAAGGAAAACGTTACCAATTTATGCACGCACATTTCTTTTAGTTAAGTACTTAACTAAATATATGGTGTCTGAGCATGCCACACGATGGGCTTTGTGAAGCTACTGCCTATCAACTGCATGGTCACAACACATTTATTTATCTTGTCGATCTTGCTGGCAGAAAACAGGCAAACCTGATCTGCTGGCTTCTTTGAGGGCTCACATTAAAGCTAGTGTAGAGACCGAGATGTTGCTCATGCGGTCTAAATCGCAGTGGAGAATGTTAGCTTGACAGGTGGTGCAGTACAGTGATTAGGACTAAGGCTTTAATGAATTTCCAATCATCAAATTAACTTCTTGCAGTAATCTTATTAATGATAGATCCATCTACACAGCATTTGGTGGGAAATAGCTCAAACCTTGGTCGCTGTGACACCACTGTGCAGGGCAGAAACAAAAGCAGTCTGCAGAGGGTTGTTGTTGTTGTGCAAACTACAGACAAAAGCAAAGGCAGCTTTGACGAGTTAAATGAATTAAGAATGCTTACAAGTGACTGTGCATATTGCAAACCTAGCAATATGAGATTAAAAAAATGGGAAAAATGTCAACAAGAAAGGTCTAAATATGAGGGGAAATGACCCAAAGTGCTATATGTAAAGGCTAACAGTCTTTTCTTAAAGTCTGCACAGTAGCACATAGTGCACAAACAGCACAATGATTAATTTGACTTTATTGCAAGACAGAAATAGCAGCAGCAGCCTCCAGTTAAGAGTCCTTGAATATAAAGGGAGGCCAGGCAGTACTGATAAGATTGTCTCATCTGGCTTGCAGGGGTAAAGTGCATTGTGCAGCCTGGGAAAAAAGAAAAAAAATGGAAGGCAGGATGTGGCTACTATTAGGCAGGTAATGGGATCCATCTGAGATGCATTAGAATCAGTCAAACACAACCACACTTCAGTTCCATTCAAATGACTGTCACAATCACTTCAAATGCACACCTCCAGCATGTACTGTAGGTGACAAAAAAGTGTCTCTGGCTGTGGAGCAGCTCCTCTGAAGTTGTGCCAGGCTCAGGCACTTTCCTAATAGTGACGGCTGGGAGAGTGGCAGTGAGACTGATGTGCATGAGAGCTGTCAGCCTCTGCCCATAACAAATGCCACATCTCCACCGTGACAGAATGGAGACAGAAGGGAGGGACTGAGGTGGGAGGGAGAGGAGGTGTGGAGGTTACAGACAAAACCTGTGACCCAATTGTGGCCACACCAGCTGTTTCTCCTTCACTGCCTCCCAACCACCGCCTTCTCTGCAGACCACATCCTGCTAATTGGCGACATAGCATATATATATATATATATATATATAGACAGAGGAGTTGCTAAATAATATCAGTGAAATGGCCTGTTCCCAGTGAGAAAGAACATTCGCTGGTGCCTTAAGCTGAAGTTCTCTGATGATTGATAAGTGTTTCAAAACAGACTTCCCAGAAATATAAATGACTAGCTGCCCTGCCACCATGCTGGCTAATGTCCCCCTTGACATGCACATAGGCTGACAGACAGAAAGACGGACTGATGGCTGACTGACAGACTGACACACATACTGCCACCAAGATTCTATGAAGGGGAAACTGAATTAATTGGTTTTTCCTTCTGTGGATAAGTCTTTAGAGTGGTGTGTATGTGGCGATAATGGTAGGTTGCACTGACAGGCAGGTTATTTAATAAATCCCGGGGTGTGTAAGGCTGAAAGAAAGGACACACACAAAACAGAGAGAACCACTTTCTTTTTTTTGCTCTGTATCTTGTCTGCCATAGCCCCAAGTATCAACCTCTGATGTTCTTTTTTTTTGTGCCGAAGGCACTCAAACGCGCTCGTACGCACACATATGTACGTGCACACGTATACGCACACGCAGCCCTAATCACGCACCCACATAAATACACTTAATCGCTGACACACTCACGCATGGCAAGAGCAGTACTGCTAACACATCCAAGCATGCACAAGTAGGCTATAAAAGCACACACAGAAACATGCACAAGATCTCGCTCAATCAGTCTGATTTGTTTGTTTCCTCCTAAGCATTTGAGGATTCCTCAAGGAGGGAAAAAACTTTGTATAATCAAGTCAATTATGTCATTCAATCAAGTCGAAAATCATTTCGAGCCCTTTCTCACATCCATTGATTGCAAAGTCGTGCTGAATATTTGCTTGCTGCGTTCTATTGTGCAAATAAGCCATCTTTATTTGGAATGGCAGGCCAGGCCACGGTGAGGTCTTCGATGCCACTTCCAACTGAAAAAAAGGGAGCAAAACAAAGTCCTTCACCTTGCTCACTGTCAGTCAAGAAACTAACAGTGGGCTTCATAGGGGAGAGCTGGTTGCGTATTGTCTCTGAACAAGAAAAAAAATGCAGTTTCTATTAATTTCTAAGGCCTCTTTTGTCTCCGTCAGTACCGCGGTACATTATGTGCCCATGAAAAATCCATCCTCACTAAAATTGTTTAAACTCAAGGTCAAGTGCTGATGTTACAGGGACTGTATCAGCTGAAGGTGACCTTGACTGATGTGGATTATGACATGAGGGAAATGGATCTCTGCTCAGTGTGGGGAAATTATCTGTGAAATGCTGCCACTGTATCAAAGACTGTTTGTGTGTGTGTGTGTGTGTGTGTGTGTGTGTGTGTGTGTGTGTGTGTGTGCACGCGCATCTTTTAGAGTCAGCATGTGAGAGCGCTATATATACGTCCTTGTATAGATTGGTGTGCATATATGCCTCACTCATGGGTGGGGGGATTTGCGTGTGAGAACAGCACGAAGCAGCAGCATAAAGAAACAGACAGCTAAATACAAGGCTGTGCCAATGCCGTCACAATAGCCCGTTGAAACTTTATTTCCAATCCTGAGTTGTATTGGATTCTTATGTTATGCTATCACAGATAAAAAGAAAACATTATTTGTTTTTGTTCGGAGGTTTTTTTCCCTCTTTGTAGGGTGGTTTGGTCATGGCAGCTGGTTGTCACTGCTTGTTTGCTCTGTACGTAAAATACATGTTGCTGACCAGCCATGGTGCACTGCGTGAAGCTACTATATCTTCAGATGTTTGCCTGTCGAAACACATATTCATTTGTTCAACTGTAAAGATAAAGGGAAAAACCTGCCCTGCTGATTCCTCTTAAGGCTCAACGTTTGAGATAGCTATAAAGACTGAGATGCTGGTCAAGAGGTCAAAGTTACACCGGAGTTAATCCAACATTTAATGGGAATTGAGAAGCGTTAAAGTGCGGGCTATTGTGACAACACCACACGCGATGATAAGAAAAAACAAGTCTTACCTTCCCAAACTGTTCAAAATACTGCTTCACGTCTTCCACTACTGTATTGGCTGACAAGCCACCCACAAATATTTTCTTTGTTCTTGTGACCATCTGGAAGGAAAAAGGGCGACAGGAGATGATTAGTGACAAAGCTTCAAATGCTTTGTGCAACACCTTTAATGAGACTTCATACACAGTAAGTGAGCAGCACCTGGGTTGGAGGATGTAACAGAGCAAAGACAGTGTGATGCTAAACAGGAATACATGCATTCACACAACGATTAAAAAAAGTAGCACCAGTAAGATCACAAACACTTGAGCTTTTAGAAGGAAAAACAAAAATATTTTAGTCATGCGCCTTTTCTGCACAATTGCTTTTCGGACGGACGCGCAAATCAAATCAGATTGTGAGAGAATTAAAAATTTCATCCATTTCATCCTTAAAAGTTTGTTTATCTTACCAAAAATAAATAAATAAATAATTTATGGACTTTCCAAAAAAAAAAAAAAAAGAAAAACAATTAATGAGAGCTAGGAGATGGAATCAGAGTGCATTAAAGCCTCATTTAGCTTCAAACAGCGAGAATATTAAGGATTATTACCCACAGTATCAAAAAGGGCACAAACATCTGCTGCCGACTACATGCTAAATTTAGGAAGACAATTTAAGAGGGAATCACGGCAACAATTCAACATCAGCATGAGTGTAAAATCTTTTTTTTTTTTTCACGCACACAAGGCTGCACCAATTAAAAATTAGCTGGTAAACTAAATGAAGTGATATTTATGTAGCAATATTTCTCAACACACCAAGTGTTTTCATAAACTCACAACCCCTTAACATCTAACAAATTAAACCGTATTAAAGGGTCTGTGTTATTTGTATTTTCTCTTTTAAGTGCAGGATATGATGTTATTATGATTAATGCTTTGGCCTCATCTGACTCTGCAATGAGAGGCTGCCTCTAACACTGTAGGGAGAAGGACTTTCACCTCAGACTGTTTCAGTGGTGATCACATTGCAGCTTATTATCTGATCCAGTCCTCGCTAGTAGCTCTACCTTTTAATGGTACAAAGAGAATGCTAAACGTATTTTTATTATGATCATGAAAATTCGCAATTATGCTGGTTATGGCATTAGTGAGGTCAATTAATCATCAACTTTGGAAACATCACTTGTTAATCTATCTATTGCCAAATGCGGTAGCACAGTGTTGATCGAGCTCTATGGCCCACTGCTGAGAGTAATGCAATATTTATCAATGCCCGGTATTATCACCCATGTCTGTGGTGACTTTCCCGGAAGAAAAAAAGGAAAAAAAAGAAGCTGTATTTAGTTGCTGCTAATGCGATCAGAACATTTCCTTCTGCTGCAGCTTCACATTAAAAGCATCTACAGTAAGTGGCGAAACACAAATGGCCTTTTTTATGAAGTAGTCACCGCAAATGTAGTGTCTATCAGTGAGTGTTGCACTAAAGGCTATCATTCATCAAATATGCATCGACAAAACAAGACAGTGGTCATTTTCAGCATCTTCCCGCAGTTTGAAATACGGCAGGCGCTAATGGAACAAAGAAGGAGCAGCCACAGTGAGCTGCAGGCACCAGGCTGCACATCCTCAACTACTGACAGAGATAAGCCACGTTCCCTTTCGCTGTGCCCTACTATGTCCACAGTTATGCTACGTAAGACATAGTTTATGGGAAAAAATACATGTGTTGCTTGACTTGAAATTACAAGGGTTTTGTATGATGCCTCCTACTTTCTGAAACCAGTATAATTAAACCATGTTGGTCAGGAGTCACATCTAATTATACTCACTGGCCACTTTATTAGGTATAACCGCTAATTGCTCATTATTGCAACTATTTCATCAGCTAATCACATGGCAGCAGCTCAGTGAATTTAGCCATGTAGACAAGATCATTATGACCTGTTTACTTCAAACTGAGCATCAGAATGGGCAAGAAAGGTGATTTAAATGTCTTTGAATGTGGCATGGTTGTTGGTGCCAGATAGGAAACAACCAGACTTTATAGAGAATGGGTAAAAAAAAAAACAGAGACTAGCAAGTGATCAGTAGTTCAGAAAAGAATTGCCAGACTGCTTCAAGCTAATAGGAAGGCAACAGTAACTCAAGTAACCCCTAGTTACAACCGAGGTATGCAGAAGAGCATCTCTGATCACACAGCCTGTGAAATGGGCTACAGCAACAGAAGACCACACTGGGTGCCACTCCTGTCAGCTAATAAAAGGAAACGGAGGCTACAGTTCCCACCGTTCCCCAACAGTGCACAGCAGAAAACTGGAAAAAATGTTGTCTGATCTGATGAGTCTCGATTTCTGCTGTGATACTAAGACGGCAGGATCACAATTTGGCTAACAACTAAACAAGATGAAAACATCCCAACTTGTATCAAAGGGTCAGGCTACTGGTGGTATAAAGGTGTGGGGGATATTTACTTGGCACATTTTGGGCCCCTTAGTGTAAACTGATCATGGTTTAAACCCCAAAACCTGCTGCTTATCATGTCCATTCTTGTAAGACTTGGCTTAGTTTGCTCATATTCAGCTGATTTTCATCTCGAACTGGTTACCTGAACCTGACAGTGAGTTCACTGTACTCAAATGGCTTTCACAGTCACCCGATCTCAATCTAATAGAGCACCTTCAGGATATAATAGAACAGGAGATTTGCGTCATAGATGTGGAGCTGACAAATCTGTATTGCGTGACGCTATCATATACACAAACTAACCACGCCTTTACAATGTGTACTCCACACACAGTTTGGGCTTCTAGTGAGGGGCAAAAGTCCCCAACAGAACACAAGACAAAAATAGAGAGTCATTCGGAAATAGAATTTGCCAATAATACAATTGTAAATCAATTATCTTGTTAGGAATCCAAAGTCCGAGCTAAAAATATTTATAAACTGCCCTACATTACCTATGTGAAGAGGAAGAATGACGAGCTAGTGGAATGAAAGTCTGACCTAATTTTGGAACAAATAGGGACACATTGAGAAGAAAAGTTGAGCCCTTGACCCCAGAGTGAAAGGATCCAGTGGCTCTGGTTTGGAGGAAAGGATCACTGCAATTAAATACAAACTATCCATCCATCCTCTTTTCTGTCCCAAGGCAATAAAGAGTTTTTCTGTTTTGACATGTATGATGATGTTGGAAATCCTGCCGTGAAATTGCAGTACCTTCTTCTGCTTCTTCACCCAAACAACAGTCAGTGTTTTTCCTTATTCTTGAACATAGGGCTTGGATTTTTGAACAGGTGCTGTCAACCACCACGATCAAAACCCAAAATGAAGGAATATGTTTTGGAAAAACTGTGCTCAAGCCCTCCAGTAGAGCTCCAGAGATTGGAGAATCAATACCAAAGCACACTGAAGCTGTTCTCTTTGTATATGCTGGCCCAACACCTTACTAAGACATGGTAGGTTTTTACTTTAACTTATGATGCATCTTATAAGGTCAGCTTGTTTTTCTTGTACCAGTTTGGCCTGTGCAAACAGAGAAAGAACAAGATTACTGTACTTTGAAGAAGACCACATTAACCCAAACAAAATATTTACTGTCTCTGTCTACAGATTGAAAACGCGCTGATACGATGTGGTATATAATGATTTTTGATGCACCGCTCTGTAATCTAACTGGCAAAACAAACAAATTTAAAAAAAAAAAGAGGCAGAAAACGCAGTGGAGAAAGTCACGGCTCTGATCTCTCTCGGCTCGCCTAAATCAAACAGAAATAAATGATGGGGGCTGGATAAACATACTCTGGAGATGCCCGGCAAACAATCAAGAAAGCTGAAAGAGTCTACCTTGATCAAAATGCTGACCGAAACACTTTCCATCTATGAAAGAGGCTTAACACTGAGAAAAAAAGTGACATTCAACTAGAGCTGAAGAACCATCTGTCAAGTGCTTTCCAGGTGCACACAGTCTCACAGGCACATAGCCTGCACATATGCACACAGCCTCCCACACATGGGTCCTCTCCTACAGTTAGTTTCTTTTTCATGAATTTTGCACAAGTGATTTTTAAAAAAAATATTGTTTTATCATACAACTCAATTAATCCAACTACAAAACAAAAAAAGGGAAAAGAAATTAAGTCATTTCCCAGTTTTAACTCTAATTTAAAGGTGAAGAAGGGAAAAGAGCTCAGCGCACAGCATCTTCTTTAGGCCTGGGGATGCCGCCAAGATGAACAAATAACCAGAAAAAAAGTAACCACAAGAGGCCGGGGCTGACACTGCACGCTCAACCAGTAAAAATGTAATCAGCGATGTTTTATTACACTGACAAGAGCAACGAGTCTCACTCAGCGCTTCATCAACTTCATGAGAATGTGCAATGGGCCACAGGTTTAAATATGCAAACACAGCTTGTGTAGTAATTAGTGATGGCACACAGGTGTCTAAATACTCTTGACCATCAATATTGCTGCAGATATCAGCCTGAACAATTCATAGAAAAACAAACAAATCAGTAAATCCAGTGTTTGACATGCTATAAAGCGAAATCTGAGTTCATCTGTGTGAGTTAAATCATCGTAAGTCAAGCTTTCCAAGTTGGTATCTCTGTTAGTCCTTAGGTTAAATTGCTATTAGAAGGTTCGCGTGGTAAAGAGGTAGTACCAGCCAAATTATGCATACTAACATGCAGTGTCACCTAATGTCAACGTGGCAATGATAATCTCAAAGCACACCTGAGGATGAGAGAGTACAGCTTAGACTGAAGAAAGCCGAGTCAAGTCTAGCATTACAAAGCCGAGCCTGACAAGCTGAGTCTGAGATGTCACCAGATCAGAGTAAAGGTAAAGATGCCACTCTTTTCTGGTGGGTTTTCCCTCGTGGTGATGAGAATATAAGAGTTGTTTTCTTTCCCTGCTTTCATTTAATACTTCTATTTGCTGCTCTGTAAAAACCTTTACAGGCTCTCAGTGAAGCTTGATGATGTTTCTTATTCACTGATTTGCAGCCCTTGACTACTGGCGGACATGCAAAGTATCAACTGACTAAATTAGGGTTATTCACTGGCCAAAACCCAGCAGCTGCATCATCTTCTGAACCCCTCCTCCTCCCAACATCATGCCTCGGGCCTCAGGGGTTATCAGCCTTGGACGCTGCCGCAGGCAACCCCCAGCCAGACAGCTGCTGATAAACTGGCTGTGCAAGCATTTATCAACATCACTCACTTTTATCATTGCCAATCTAGGTATAAAAAAACTAAAAACTAAAAATAAACAAGCCAATGTTCATGTCTGCTTGCCTCTCCACATCAGCTGTTTGTCCTGCTTTCCTTCTGGGCCACCCATTCCCCTGCTCATATTTCAGCCTCACTCCATCAGGCAGGAACTGGTCAAGTTTTCAGCCCTGTCTTCATACTCTGACATGTGTGCCCAATAGCTGATAGGATTGCTTGAGCCCTGGCACAACACAATTACTTTCTTTATTTCTCTCTCCATGGTGACAACAGGCATTAAGCCTCATAGCGCCAGAGCGGCAAAGTGAGTGAACTTATTGGAATCAACTGCGTTAGCTTATTTGTCTTTAAACATACACAGATCATAATGTAAGATGAAATTATATTGATTTCTTTTCCTTATCACACCAACTATCATATTAATTATACATTTGAAATGTAGGAAAGATATAAGTGACATAAGTGAACACAGCAAGGACGGAGCTGTACATCATAGTACTTTTAATGTTTGCAACCATTTTCAACGATATGCAAAGGGTTACAAGTGATCTCAATGTGTTTAGATAAAAGGTCTATAAATGGAGACGACTGTGTACTGTGGCTACTCTCCTGAGATGTGCGCCTCCAGCTAAAATCCCTCCAAAAGCACACCACAGAATCCCAGTGTAACATCCCTTAGCGCGTGAAGGGCACCTAGAAGCTCCATAATGCTACTGAAATGAAGAGCATGCAGCACTACGTGAAAAGGACACTACACACCAATATGAAGACCGCATCTAAACAGTGAACTTCCACAACAATACAATACAGAGCTACTGGGCTGTCTCTTTGCATACACCTTGCTTGCCATCATTTTAGGGGGAAATTAATTAGATTGATGAATGTATCTTACATTTAGGTTATCATATCAGGTTTGCTGAAAGAAGGACGAAAACTATCCTTCATCACGTTTGCACTAATAAGTGCACCCATGAGCTGCAATCGCAAATAAAACCGTGTTCGATGTCGTCAGACATATCATTACTGTACATTTCCTTAAAATATTGTCATATAATTGAGGCTATATCTGTTTTCCTACTAGCCTCATATATTTTGTATGTGCATATGTGTAATTTTGATGAATGAATCAGTTACCAGCATGTGTTATCTGATAATAGAGCTTGATAGATCCGCTACACGCCAATGTATTAGTATCAGCATTCATAACAGCCAATAAATGAAAAATAATGAAGAGATGGGAGAAACACCCTTCAACAATTTTCCACATCCTTTGTCCACCAGAGGGCACTCTACAGCTTCCTTGTTGGCAAAAAGTGCTTGGAACCTAAACAGCAAACAGATGATTTGAGCAGTCGGACCATAATCCACGACTCATTGTGACAAGACCAGAGTTTATTTTTAAACTGCATTGTCATATTATCTGAATAAGGACTCAATAATAACTGAATATAATAAATGTTGGAGAAATGTGTTTGTGTTTTGTGTCGATATATCCGATATGCCAGATTTTTAAATACCGAAATATCATTATTTTATTGGTCTTAAAAAGATACTATATCTGATCGAATATAATTTACTGGTATTTATTAGTAAAAATAAATAATTGCAATGAAACCAAGATGAATAAATTGAAAAATTTAAGTGTGAGTAAGTCACCAATTTAATTTGTACTTCTTGTTTCATTCCACAGTCCTTCTACAGTCTGCATTGTCTACTGACATTTAGAAGTTTCTGCTGGATTCTATCTAAATCTACCTCCTCACTCCTCAGAAATACAGACAGATGAAGTGAAAATGCCATTAACTGAGTTGATGACAACACATTATGTTACCTTAAGTGCAACAAAGCCTTCACACCAAGTATTACACTGAACATTTTGAGGGTTAGAGCAAGAGAAGAGGGAATTGTTATCGCCTGAGCTTTTGGGACATTGCCGTGTTTTGCAGTTAAGACAAGAATTAACGTAAACATACCAAAAAAAAAAAAAAAAGAGTGTTGACATTGTTGATGTGAAATTGCCTAACTGATGAGTCTTTGCTTCTTCCATGCTTTTATAGCTGTTCCACTAGCAACTGGAGCACCAACGCTGACATGTGGCATAGTAAACAAGGAACAACACAGAATTGGGATTGTTGCAATCACAGTTCACAGTTGGGGTTTAACAGCACGTCTATTCATCTTGCACTGTTCAGTACAAGATGTCTGGTTTGCTAAAATATGTCCTCGGGTCAGCCTACCCTGCAATCCCGAAGTGTCAGAAGCCTTAGCAACATGCAGCATTTGAGCTCTTTAATTAGCCCAATTCTAATTTTAAAAGTAAAAGACTCATCTCTTCTTTTGTTTGTTTGTTTTCTTCTTCTGTACTGACACATAGTAAACCATAACTCCAAAGTCAACGCTCGCAACGAACAGTAAATTTTGTATCTCATCACGCTGATCGTGCTGTTGAGAAGTTTTCCTGCCATACTTGAGATACAAGGAGCAAACGTTAACGATTGTCTTGTTTTAGGATTTATCTTTTTAAAGCACAAAATGCATTTCTCGTTTCATAACAATTTACATAACTGCTGTTATTTTTCTAAAATATGTAGCAGGAGCATTAACATCGAGTCGATTGGATGAAATGACTTTGAAATTGCATCTAATTTGACACAGATCGTTTTACATGTTAACGAAGGAATTTTCTTAACTAAATCACAAACTATGCAATAACAGTCACGAAGAAACTGAAAATTCCCGGCGCTGCATTTAAAGCCATTTAAGTTCTGATCATTCCGGTCTGCCTGCAGTATTTTAAAAAGTCTTTTTCAACAACATTCAGTTCAAGCTGACACTTTTAAAAAATGGACCACACTTCAACCCAGTTTTCCTTTAACCCAATTTTTCAAACATTCAGTTATTTTCGCACATCCCTAAGAGACAGTAAGGAGAGTTATCAGCATGAATCAGAAAGTTCGTGTGTGCCTCTGCTTCGATGTGTTTCTAATTTCTTGAGTGTGCGAGGCTGTGCATGCGAAGGGCTACAACAATTACTGCCCTAGTGCATTTATCATGGTAATAGAAGGCGTGCCACAGATGAGAGGGAGACCAAAGGGGAAAAAAAGTAAAAAGCTTCTGGTGCACTCTTATCAACACCTGTTAGCAGTTTTAAACAAAGACAGACGGAACCAAATGACTAACCATATACCTCTAAGAACAGCATGACCTTTTCTGTGAGGTCATCAAGAAAAAAAATGGCAGAAGCTATCTCACTGTGCCTTCACTTTAGTAATGAGGACTAGCCCTGGACTATTTTAATATTTTTATAAGTTAGAAAGAGACTGGGGGGGGGGTCACATAATGGAATCTCGATTTTAATAAAAAGCACAACTCAAATTGACAATATCAATCTTTTTTCAGAACTTTGCATTTAGATTGGCCCTCCAGTTAATCATATTTTTTTGGATATCAAACGGAGCATTTAAAATAGCAATCCTTCAACTGTAAATCACTGGAACACAACGTTTCATTGTCCAGGGTACTTCAATACATAAAAAAAAAGACTGTCATTGTCAATCCACATTTTATTTTTTATTTTTTTTAAAGCCGTTTTATTCACATGTAGTTTTCCAAAAGCACTTAAAACTGTTTTGTGTACTGCACTCTATGTATTTTTACTGTTATAACTTTAGTCTGAAGCCCAAAAAGCCTGAATTGATGCCAGTGTAGATGGAACATAACACAAACTTATGCTAAAGGCCAAGTGTATTACAAAAACCAATAGAATAATATTGGAAATGCATAATACAATATCAAATTCCATTCATCAGTTTGACAAAAGGGAGATTTATTTAGAATTAATATCTCTCCATCACAAGAGAAGAACTGGACAAACCTCCATGTCAACAAGAGAAGCCAACCCAAGCCAATATACTAATGCATGATGCATCAACCACAGCCAAAAGCACCAAAACCAACCGGGTGTCTGAAAGAGGAATCCCCCAGCAAGTAAAACCCAAGAAGGTGTATTTGAAATAGCACTGGGACACCAGGCACACGTGTTGCTGCCACACTCAATTATTCTGCAAGGAGACCAACCCAACAAAAAGGGACGTGGAAGTGGGCTGCAGAGGGTCTGGCAATCCTCAGTCCTTAATTGGACCCGCAGTGAATGCAACAGTACTTGACATTAAATTGAATGTTTATGTTTAATAAATTCTGAATTTGTGCAAAGTTCTCTTAATCACTTTTGTATGATACTCAATTAAAGGTTTTAGGAAAGCTAACTAGAAGTGATACATGCCATTCATAATCACCATTTTCCACTTGGAAACAAATATATTTTTTAATGTTTAAATTAAGAAATGAATTTACTTTTCTTTGCTGGAGGATAGGACTTGGCCACAGAGACGCACAAACACAAACACACAGTATAGGCAATAAAAACAAAGACAGTTTCCTCTCCTTAAACATGTTCTCTGACTCAAAAAAAAAAAAAAAGACAGAAAAAGCAACTTGGAACATATCTTTTAAGCCATACCGCACAAAGTCACTCAAGACCAGACTGTTTCACTGTGAAGACATATAATGACATTCTTTGTATCCACAGTAAGTGTAAACAATGTATCTCATTGCAAATCCTTTATAACATTTGGCTCCTGGTTTAAGTGTGCACTATAAAAGCATGGGCTGCTACTGCTGCTGCGAGTGTCAAGGAAACCTGAATAGATAAGCCTGTAGCTAATATTGTAGTATCCAACATTATTGTTATTTGTGGAAAATTTAAGACTGCTACCTGTGGCAGCAAACACAATTCAAAGAGCCTTTGTGCTGCACCTACAAAAAAGCTATTAGTGTTTTGAACACGCACGCAAAACAAAGAATGCAATGGCAACGAGTGAACGTTATTAACTCTCCAAGTAGGATATGAGAGAAGATTAATATAGTGTGAAACAATATAAAAGTAGAGGAGAAGAAGGCAGAAAAAAAGTGCAACGTATTTATGCAAATCTTGACAATCCGGCTCTGATGTTTTAAGCATGTTGTCTTAAATTCTATTCAGAGAGGCGTGGCAATGACAGATGGCGACAAAGACAGGTAATATATTTACTGGAAAAATTGTAAGCTGATAACATTTATGGTGAGAAGAAGTCAGTATTTGTGGGAATATTTACTGACTCGGTCACAGTTTAGAATGAGTGCAAAATTTGGCTTCCCTGCAGTTTATTTATTTACCAGGGTTTTTTAACTATGAGCACAGCTGCACTTTGCATTAAGTGCCATGAAGTCTAGTGTCTGATTGTTGTGATGCGTGTGGTGCATGTCTGGACAATTTTAGAGATTAGTATCCTTCTGCTGCACTTTGAATACTGATTGTAGAGATGGTGCGTTTGGGACTGCAAGCAACAGTCAAATGTCCTAATCTCAACAAAAACATCAGTGATTGAATAAGTTGGGAAAAATCCGTGTGGAAGATGTAGGGTCTAACTTGGAACTTAAACGGGACTGAAGCTGCTATGAGCTATTAACACCCCCCCCCCCCCCCCCCACATCTATGTTAAAGAAGAGGACACAGAAAGGTAATATAAATAAACGAGAGCTCCAGTGAAATAACTTCATAATACATTTTTTAATGTGCATGTCTTTGTGTGTCTCTGTTGCTCATTGTTCCAATCCTAACTGTCCACTATGCGTGCAATAAAAACACCGCTGCAGATTTTACACTTGCTTTTCCCAGACGTAAAATTTCAGACTCAATTTCCTCTGCCACCGTGGTCAGTCTGCAGTGATGAATCAGGGGCAGCACCTATTTGCATAAATTTCCATTCTGTCCTCCCATATGTTGGTCCTCTGAGTAGAACTCCTTAAAACAGTTTTACAAGAAACTTGACATGCTGGCATCTTTTGTTGTTGTTGTTTTTCTTTTTAATTCAAAAAACTTGTTGTAGTATACTTATTTTGTCATGTTATCAAATCCACACCCTCTTTTGAAAGAGACTCCCTCATTGCTGCTAAAACACCCAATTCAAACAGTCTCTCTCAGTACACATAGTAAAGCCCTGACAATAATTCATTTATTGCTATATAATCCTTGGAAAGCAATCACTCTTTGCTTTATATGTGCATTTAACATATTTCTTTTTGTATTAATCTTATTTTATAATCTGTATAATCTTATTTCTAAATGTTATAACGTTGCTGATTGATATTTCTGGTAATTCTACACATTTTTGTGTAAAAAAAAAAGTGTAAAATAAAAGTCACCGATTTAAAATCTCAACAGCCTTCAAGATATGCACAAAACAAATTTCCCTAACATATCATTATGCATCATTATGCTACTTATCATTATTTTTTACTTTTGTTTAGCTAGTTATTCTGTGTCCCTTCCGAAAACAACTTACGCAGTGTCAACGCGTAATTGACAACCGTCTCTTTACTTCCTAAATTTTCCTTTAGTGGCCGTTACAAATTGTGAAAGATCAGCATTTATCTAATATTGGCCTGTCGATAAATCGGTCAGACTTCAATTTAAATGTGCTTTAATGTTTGCCAATGAAGGTGACTGAAGATGAGGGAGTTATCTTGGCTGGTGTGACTATTGGAGCAACAACAACCATTCACTCACAAGGCAAGCTATCCAAGCTTTGATTAGCAGTTAGCAAGCACTGGGAAGCAACAGAATGCAATTCAGTTTATCAACATATAACAACGCTCCATTGACTGAGAAGCGAGAAAGGTGAAGCCTCAAACTCGTGAGTCCTTTATCCTGTTACCTGCTTAAAAATGCAAGTAATAAATACTATATTTACTAATACATATATATATATATATATACATATGACAACAGCACAAAATACAAAAACATGATTTGTTGCAAACAAAGAAAGCTATCAGAGACAAACTGGTAGCTAATTTGCAGCTGTCAATTTGGTAAATTATTCTAAACTTAGCTACTAGCTGCTAGCTCTCTGGCAGCGGTAGCTGCAGGCAGCCAACAAGAGACTGAGGGAGGAAAATGATGGAGGAGAGAGCCAATGCCTGTGTTCGTAATTTAGACTGACTGATTTTATCAGGAATATTATGTTTACTATATAATAATGTGTTTATTATATGTTTATATATCAATAATAAATTTATTTTAAATGTGTTAATTTTAGATAAATGAATCCTGTCTTCTGGTCAGGTGGAAAACAGCATGCAAAGATTTGTGAGTTGGACCTTCAGCCTTGGGCTGACACAACAGGAAGGTACATTCATGTGATGACATAATCATGTGTTCAACTCAACGTCAGCTACAGAATTGTGGCTTAGACAGCAGTTCTTCCCTGTAAGAATATTTCAAATGTAACAACTAGCGATTTGCAAGTATACTCTACAAAAAATATCGAAATGTCCTCATACCTGAATACCTGACCCAGAACACCTTTAAAAAACCAAATTAAATTCACATAACCAATCTAATCTCTAAACAATACCCAGTTCTTTCTCTTAACTCTGATGATTGCTTTTAGCTTATACTCCAAATTTGTCGTTGGTTGGCATCAGTCACCGCCCACTCCTCTTCAACACACACAAACACACGACGCATGCACACCATTCTCCAAGCCAGGTCGCAGGCAGGTCGCTGAGATCACACATCCAGCTATGATTACAAGGTGTAAGCCTTTATCATGGCCCTAACCTCTCACATATACAGGCTCGCAAACAGCTGTAAACACAGAGCCCCAGACGGGGAGGAAACAGACACGGGATTTCGATGTCATTTCTCATACCTAAAAATAATGGGACAGATAGAAAAAAAGCCATCGCACTTTGTTGTATAAGACACAATTCTTGTCATTCTAGCAAGACAGCAAGATATAATTACTGGCATTCAGATCCTGACTGTGGCCTCGTTCATAAGCAACCAGAAAGCACCAGAGAGCATCTGTCAATGCGATGTAGTATGATCAAAGGCCTAGACGTTGTGCAGGCACGATGCACACGCGCACGCACTCACACAAACACACACACACAGAAACATACACACGCAGGGAAAACATGGCCAGTCCAGGTAAACACTGCCTCTGTTCATTTGCATCACTAGAGCTGACTCACAAAGAGAAAACACAGCCAATAAACAACAAACAACAGCACAATCACTTTTGCTTTAGAGGGCATTCTGCACAGGATAGAAAACAGAAGGAGAGCACCAGATAGTAATGCGGGATTAGAACATCAGCGAGAGAAACAGGGAAAGCCGAGCGATTAGCAGCAGTGCCGTCTTTGTCCCAGCTGTAAGTTCAGGGTGAGGGGGCGCCGCTCGGTCCACTTCCACTCCCCTATACAGCCTCTTAAAAAGTGGCCCAATCTCAGATCTAGTGTGCATAAATAGATCTGTAATTGCTTATTACAATACAATTAGGGCAAAGGAGATGAGAGAAGGAAAGATGCTTAGTGCAAATGTGGAGTGACAGGCCAGAGCGCCCAGGCCCAGGATTACAGTAGCCATTTGCACATGGGCAGAAAATGAGAGCAATAAGAGGGAGACAAAGACGAAGAATGAGAGAGAGAGACAGGAAGAAGGAGTTGGGGGGGAGGGGAAGGGCTGTCAAGCACAGGGCAGAAGCTAATGACAACTCTGGCTTCAACTTGCACAGACGTCTTTGAAGCCCGGCTCTGATCAGAGCTGTGATTGCCACCGCTGCAGGGCCACCACTCCTATATTAACCTACACTAACAGCTATTCAGTGAAAGTCACAGGCCCTTTCAAAACCTGACTTCAGCTAGAGCCGGCCATCTGTGGAATGGCCCTGTGAGATGGCCAAGATGTGAGTAAGGGACACGCATGTAAGGGACAATGTTTGCATATGGCCTTGCTATAACAGTGACAGTCAAGCTGAACATGGGGCCGGTTAGAGCTGATTAGCTGCACTTCCCTCCTCAACCCACTACAGTTATGAAGATTGATAGAAGCAGCTTAGAGCTGATTATAGGGCCCTGGAGATGCATGGGCCCATACCCAAACAGCACATTCACACTGCATTCACAATGAGCACAGCATGCGATCGCTAGGCACAGGCCAGGCATTAAGCAAACATTATAGCAATAAGAGGCAAATAAGAGAAATGGACAATGCCAGAAGTGCTCTTAAGAGCTTTTCAGAAATATGAATATTATGCTAATTAGATGCTTGCTTTTGGCCAAATCTGGGACATTTGAGCAAGCACGTTATGGACATTTAACAAATTTCCTAGACGATATATTGCAAACATGACTGGATATCAAAAACTCACTCTGGGGTTATGAGGCACAGCTTGCCTTTCTGGAGCTTTGGAAGTCATTTAACATGAAGAGAGATGGAATAAATCTCGTTCCAAGATGATCCATTCACATTTTGAAATACAAAAATACTCTAAAACACATACTTTAAAATAGTAGGTCATACGAAACGGGCTCTGTTGTACTATATGCACTGAACACATTTCAGCACTTTTCTAAATATGGATGCAAATACGTGTTTCAAATTATCTATACAAAGGTTTAAAGCACAAGCTTTAGCTGACCTTGAAGATATATACATTGCGAGAGGTTCAACTGAGTGTAAACATTGAGGAGGTAACACTGATAACAATGCCACTATATATATGTGATTACTGTGTTATTATAGATAGACAGATAATGATGTGAACTCAATGAACTCCTCCAGCTGACCTTTTAAACCCAAACCAGCAGTTGTCAAGCAAGGGATAACTCAGTAACATAATTCGAATCTTCATTCGGGCAGGAGGCAGAGTCAGGAGCCTGCAGTTGCTTTTAACTGTTATTTACACTACGGTGCCTCCAAATCTACTCTGGGTCTCTGCTGCCCCCTCCCTGTCCCTGAACATGCACCAGTATGAGGGACCTCAAACTTTACAGTTTTGCCTTCTACTGCGTGATTACAACAAGCCAAGTCAAGTGTTTTTTGTTTCACTTGTATAGTTTAGCCTCACACACACAGGAAGAAAGCAAAAAATTTGAGAGAAACCTCAGAAAGGGAAACTACTGGATTATATTCTCTCTCTCACTCGCGGATGTTGGTGCTTCAGCCTAGCTGTTGTGGATCTGAGTCTTCATCCTGCAGGAGAATCAGTTACTGAGCTACTCTCTCATTCCTGTGTGTTCATGTTGTTCTTTTTTCCCTATGTGTGTTTCTTTCCTTCTACTGTGGGTGTGAATGGCGGGCTTATGTTTTGCCTTTTGGTCATTTGTTTTGTTTGTCTTCTTGCCATGCTTTATCCTGGAGAGAAAGTGATGTAGCTTAGCTCCTGTGTGTTTTTCTAGATAACTAGAAGTGATCATCCAAGATCATATTCTTCATATAGATTTTTTTCATGCTTATCCCAAATATGATAAAATCACGAGTTTAATATGTTGCTTTCTGTTCATGTGCCATTTACTGGATGTACCTCAAGCAACTTATGGAAAGATGTCTCATTCAGAAGTTTATTTGGCTTTGTGAGGGTCTTAGAACAGAGAATGTCACATGTGATGAAGACTGCATAGCCCCTCAAGGCATATTTGTGATTGTGCCCCTTTTGCTGGTCCTTTTTAAAAAATGTCTTTTTACATCGTTTAGTTTACATCGTGAAGATATGAATGCGAAATGAACTATCATGTTCATAAAGCAACATTCGCCTTTGAACCAGAGGCTACAGACAAGACACCGAGTGGCTGTGGTTGTGTATCAGAACCAAAACGTGTTTTTCCTATAGTAAATCATCTCCCCCACTTCAGCTGCTTTGAGTGGCACCCTTTTCAGAAGGTTGATGTTCTCTTGCGTGAACCCGACATTGATACCAAATGTTAATTTTTAAAACAAGTCCCCCGCTCCCCTCTCCCCCCTAGTCATGACAGTAAGCACTAGAGGGGAAAACAAATGGGATTTTAACTTCCAATTACAATAATGTGTTTTTTGTGGGGGTTTTTGGTAACAGGCCCTCTGCGCACCTTACCTTCCCACCCACAACAACCCACCCAGCCCCCTGGCTCTCTCCATCTCTCTCATTCACACATGGTGGGAAAACAATGTAGCTAATCATTGTGGAACCTCCATCTCTTGAAATGTGGCCATGTGAGTGATACGATAGCAGAAGCAGGGAGAGACGAAGAGGAGGAGGAGAAGGTCGATCATAAATGGAGGAATATACTCTAAAACTGCAGCTTCTTATATGTCACATCAACTCAACTCAGAACAGTACTCAGTTTAGTTTGATTCGAGATTTTGTTTTTCACAGAAGCTAAATATATTTCACAGGTTTCTTGTGTTCAACTAGATAGACACTGCAAGTTCAGAGGTCACAACCACTGTAAAAGAGAAGACATTGCATATTTGTGTTGCATATTTTGTTACAAAGAAGTAATCCAGGGAAAAACTGACAATTCTCACTGAGCAGTCTATCCCTGAACACTTAATGCAATTAATATTCAAGCTGAAAAGATTAGCTATCCAGTAGTCAGTAAAAATTAAATCAGTGACTGTATGGATTAGTGATTACTCATTTGTGTCACTTTTGTCCACTGGTTCTCACGTCTCACGTTTGAGTGCTCTTTCTGCTTTTCTCTGTTTTATATCCTAATAAACTGATTGATTGACTTTGTTTTTTGGGGGGGGGGCAGAATAAGCAATCAGTCACCTCTGCCTCTAATTATGAGGGGGCATTTTTTTCCAAGCCCCCTATCATTTTACAGACAAAAGGAGAAATCATTAATTAAAAATAAAAGTGGCAGATTAATCAATGGTGAAAATAAATGTTTAACCGCAGCTTTAATTAAATATATAATCATGGAAACGGTTTAAGCGGTCTTTTATTTACACTGGCAATAACAGCACCACATAAATATGAATTCAGCCGCATACTAGAAAAACTGACAGCAAGTTTGTTTAATCATGTAAGTACCGCAAATGCAGCGTCATAGAGACACAATTCGGTGTGTTACAAAGTTAATCATGAGGGTCACTGCAGTTGCACAAAAAGCAACTGTAAGTGTGCATCATTTGGCCTCAGTACCAAGGTTATCGGGCAGTCAGTGTCTTCAGAAATATGAATTCAACTTGCTGTTGGCAGTATCTTGGCTGTTAGACATTTAAGCCTTTTGCTGTTCACCTCCCGGACAAGAATGTCAGTTTTCCCATGAGAGGAAGCCAGTAAGGACTCTCTTCCCTATTAAAAAGTCAGCACACCATGCAGTGTTCAGAGCTCTGTGTCATTCGAAATGCTGTGAGCTGCTGCTGCTGCTGCTGCTGAGGTGACTTTAGTCTGTCACACTTTATGGAAGACTAGATTTGTGTATTATCTCACTTTTATTAGGTATTTGTTTATATCAAACTATGTAATATGAGCATGATTTACTTTAAAACAAATATCAACATAATTCACACTTAAACAATCTCAAGGTCTTAATACACTAATACAGGGCTTAAACATCTTTTTCACACACTAACAGAGAATTGCTAAATCTAAACAGATCTAAGCATCAAAGTCAATATAGATATTTGATTTAAATCTGTAAATAATGCTAATTATGCCTGAACATGTATAGAATATACTTCAACTCAAACACAAAGAGTTATGTATAAACAACCTATTTTTTTCTATAAATAATAACAGCACATTTTTATAAAGAAACAATTAATCATTCATGGAATCATTCATCAAGAATGATCAATGTTTTGAGATGTCAAGCCCACTAATGGGCACCCAGCATTAAAAAAAAATGAACAACAACAAGTAATACTTAATAAGAATGTTGCAACTGAGGCCATAAGATTATCTGGAATGTGTTAATGTGTTAAGCCAGAGTTCGAGGGAGATAAATTAATACCCCATCCCCCCTTTGGGGGAGTTTTTGTTTATTTTTGTTTCATTGCTTTGCAACCAGAGGATTCGTCCCCTGCTGACCATTACAAGAAAGGCACTTGTACATTTTGTAGCACTTGAATATGGTCTTCTTTTTTAGACCTGGAAGCTAAAGCTTTATATAAAGACATAGCCATCTTTGCGTGCAGTCTATGTCCCTAATCCAAGTTTACCAAATCATTTTTTAATGTGATAATTAGAAAAACTATATACTCTAAGTATTTTTGCCCTGAGAAAAGAAAGATATTCCTTCTTGGACAATGCAAACTGGCACTGGTACCATTGCACAACTAAGCAAAATGAGAAGTCCATCTCTGGACTCTCTGGCAGCTTTTTAAAAGACTGCCCATAAAACAGGAGTCTTAGCAGTTCACTTGAAGAGAAGACTTCATGATGTTGGATACATAGAAATATCCATATATGAGACTAACCAATAAAAAGATGGACAAAAGATCACAGACACTGGACCAGGGATTGTTATGGACACACAAAACTAACTTTGAGGTGTCCGAGTGGCTTAGATAGATTGTTGCCATCTATCAAGCATAGTGGGTGAAAAGTGATGAATTAGTAGTGGAAAAGCTGTGTGCATGATAAAAGGAAAATTTTAATTTCATCAACGAGTAACAAGAACCACCGCAGTTACGGCATCTCGCAGTTATGGCTTATGGTAAGAACTACCGATCAAACCACTCTAACTTGTGAAAGGAGCATCATAAAGCAACACACACACACAAACACACACACTGTATCTCTTTGTTGGGGTCTGTCAATGCATTTTGACACAGGGTTTTAGGCACCCCAGACAATGGCTGTGGTCCACTTAATTGATGTAATTAATGTTCATCATGGTGAGTGTTTGTTCAACGACTTCTAAACCCCTAGCCTCTCGGCTCCTCTCAGGAAGGGAATTGGGTGAGCATGAAGCACTTCAGTTTTTTTGTCATGCTTCACAGGAACCCAGAAATGAGTGGAATAATTCCCAGCTCTTAAGCATGCTCAGAAGAGCTCAGTAGCACAGCTCAACCAACTCATTCTCCATGGCGTGGATATAGCTCCTAGGCAATCCTGACCAGCCAGCACCAAGTTACGTAGACGCACATCCACTGAGCCCACAATACACAATCATTTAGTAGCAGGTGATGCATGGCAGAGCAAGCACAATGATCCCGACTATGTGTCCTGTAAAAGGCTACTTTTTACATGGTTTTGCACTGTGCCTGTCTCTGAGTACTGATGCTGCAATCCTTTGTACTGTCCTTGATGCTGCTAGTGAGCGCTGATAGGAGGTGACTGGAGCAAAGCAGAAGAGATATAAAAAAGCTGGGAGGAAGAGAAGGGAGTAAAATCTTTGTGTGGTGGAAGATATTTTGTTCTATCATCTCTGGAATTATATAAACTGCTTGTGGCTAGTGGAGGCCTCAGCTGCGGTGAAAATGGGCCCCAACTGCCTCACTCCCTAACAATCTACTTCACATTTCCAAATCTTCCATCTCTGCCCCTAAGCACTGGCAGAAGCAAACAAAAACCTCCTGCTCTCCACTCTTTGTCTGTATTTCATTTCCTCTGAGGAAGAGGACTCTCTTAAAATATTCAGCCACTTTAAAATGGCACGTCACACTGACCAGGCTATTTTCTTTGATGAGCTCTAGTCCTAATCCTTCAATGGCAGCCTACAGAATAGTTATTGGTTGAAGAATCTGTGGAGAAAAGAGTTCCAAGCAGCTCTTCCACACCAGGCGTATAAACTGTGCTGTGTGACACTGGTCAAATGGATTTCTCCATGCAGTCCACACACACACACTTCAGAAATACTGCTGGGCCACAATCTCAGCCCCAAGCCTCAGCTCAGCCCACCTGCCCCGCCTACAGAGTAATTCACTCTCCAGCTAAACCTAGGTAGCCTGGCCTGACCCCCACAGTTCTGGCTGCAGGTTGCTGCTGACCTCCAGCAAGGTGCCAATGAAACATGTCCATTGAGTGGTGAGCAGAACAAACTACCTCAGCTGACTCCTACTGACAGCTCAGTATTTTAAAGACCAACACAGGTTCACAGTTGCACAGCCGGGCCACCTAGCCTCTGGCCTGAACTTTGCACTGTGGCAAAGGTGTGCACTGTGAGGGTAAGTGGGGTTAATTCTGATACTTCAAGGGTTTTGAGTGTGTTAAAATACTGATCATTTCTGATGGACTGGATGCTGAATAACAGAGGAAAAAAAATATTTTGCATTAACAATATTTTAGTTGGAGTACACTTGTAAGAAAAAGATAAAACCTGATCTCTGGTTGTCTGTTGAATTAAAGTACAGTATACCCCAACTCATGCTGTCACTCTCCACCTTATATAGCTTTATTCACTTGTTTGTGGTTTTACAGGACTTGGCACTCTATTGGTGTTCAGAGTAAGAATAAAAAACTAATTAGCTATAAAATAAGCATATAGGCATTAGAGTAGTCATAAGCATAACCCAAACATCAACATAATTCAATGTGGTATACAAAAAAAACTGCAATAGCTTCTTGTCTTGAATACAAAGGTGCACAAGTTCACTTTTCACAGCTGGCAGGTATTATTACTAGGGACAAGTACTTGTGCCAGCACTGCAGATATATCCAGAAGGCGTTTTCTGGTGTTGGTGCGCTGTGGCAAAATGCCATTTGGAAGTTGACAGTTAGGTTCAAGCACTTAACATTACTTGATTAGGTTAAGAAAAAGTACCAAGGGGGTTAAAATCTACCCCTTGCCAACATTAACCCTGCATATTAAAAAATGGCGCTTTCTCGCTGCATAAAAATGTGAGGATAAGATGTCTTTTATAAGCATTCCTCCGTAGTATGAGTTCTCACGACACCAATACTCAGGGTACAAAAAAACCAACAACAACAAAAAAAAAACACCACTGTATTTGATACCACAGCAATGAGAATGAAATGTGGGGACAAAAAGTGAAGAATGGCTGGGGAAGTTGTTTTAAAGTGGGTTCTCATGTTTTTAGTACATTTTGTGTGCACATACACATTTTATGAAAAAGACAAGGTGAAACAAAGAGCAGAGGATAACAGAGAAACTAGTTTATCCATTAATGAGTGGAGACTCTCACACTAAGCTGAAATGAAACAAGTAGTCGACAGGGTTGCAATGGGAGGTTTTCGGATGGCTGTAATCTGTGTGTGTCCTTATGGGAGTGCTCTTTGCTTTTCTCAAAATACATTAGTCGGATCTACTTGACTTTGTGAGAACCCACATAAGTGTAGCGTATGGATGCACTGATATTTGGATCATATACTGGTCAAATCCTGACTGAAAAAGCTGGACCAGATATTCAGTGGCTAAACCATTCAATTCAGTTACCTGTTGTTTCAGATTTCACTGTGGCTCCACCAGCAGCTTTTATGTATATGTTTGCAATACTTATTAATTTAACTGCAGATTTCAGTTAAATCTTTTGACTCTTTCAGTTAAAAGAATTCAAACAGCTGAAGAGCTCAGAGGACATTGCTTTCACTCTCACTGTCATTACGTTTGGTGTGGCCTTTGTTGAATGCTTTTGGAAGCAGTAAAATTAAGTGTGCAAAGAAAGAGAGAAGTAAAGGAGAAGCTACTGTGACTGTAAATGGCAGGTTGATGACTTGACTTGAAATGACACCAGTGCAAATTAATCTGCAGGGAAAAAAAATACTTTAATTTTATTTGTTTTTGCCTTATTGCCATTTATTGTTGTACTAATAAATGCCAATTCAAAAGTGTATGCTCTCTGATGCATTTATTTACTACATTTTATTTTATGACGTTAGAAAAAAATCAGTGTTTAAGTTGAACCTGACGTTGCGTTCGATACATATGCGTACCGAACCGAAAGCACTGTATCGAACGGTTCAATATCGATACGAATATCGTTGCACCCCTAATATATATATATATATATATATATATATATATATATATATATATATATATATATATATATATATATATGTGTGTGTGTGTGTGTGTGTGTGTGTGTGTGTGTGTGTGTGTGTGTGTGTTATTAAGATAAAATGCAGACACGTCAAATGTCACTAAAAGGAAACGCTCAAAGTCTGGGAAAGACCACAGTGAAATTTGGGCCGAGTTATAAAAAGAACATCCCAGAAAGAGGCACTGCAATTATAAGCTGAATTTTACAAGATAAACAAGCTCAGGCTATGAATATTACAAAAAAGAAGGAAAAGAGCATTTTGGTGCTTGCACCAACAAGACAAATTTTCTCCTCTTGAGTGTTTCGGTTGTTAAAATGATAGCAGGTACGGTGCATTTTTTTCCCCCCACAGAGCTACGATCTAGTTATATTTAAACAAATGAGAATAAAGCCCCGATTTTACAGGGTCATAAAAGCTTATTAAAGCATTACCACATCCTCCTCCTGTTCTTTCGCTTTCCCTACCTTTACTTCTCCGTTTCAGTGAAAAAAATGAGCCTTTTTTGTCCTGCAAATATTTTGACCTTTATAAAATGGAGCCAGTGCAACAGCAATACTTCCAAAGATTCAACTATTCATATTTCTGAATACACTGCTTCTTTGTCACCCCTTTTCTCCCCTCTGTCTGTGCTCTCTCAGCTGTGCAGCGTAACGTCATTTACATAAATGCACGTGACTGAACAAAACACAGTAAGAGGAGGACCGGGGCAGACTAATAACGGTCCAGCCTGAATTTGACAGCTCGCTCTCGATCAGGTGAAACCGTGGCAGTAGTGTAGTGTCTGACTAGGCTGGTACACACAAAACAGCAACACTGACATCAACAATTCATAGCGTGAGAAACAGGAGGTGCGGGAAGAGTGTGTCAGATTAGAGTCCATTGCATGAGTCTCACGCTCACTGCGGGAGATTTGGCCTAGGGCCATGTTCCAGATTTGGGGGAGTTCCAGGTGTTACTCAGCACAGTTATCCAGCTTATCAATCCTTCTTCATGAGTCAGGCTGTGCTCTTGCTTTCCTCACAGCGGGCAAAATACATTCAAATACAACCAATGTTTTAAAAAAACAAAAACAAAAATAGCTGAACGGCTGAAAATGGAAACTCGCTGATAAATATGGGGCTGTATGTAGGATGGAAAACATCATTTCCACATGCTATACTTCAGAGAGGTTATACTTTTCCCTCTTCTAACTAATGCAAACTGTGGGTTAATGTTTCGTAATTATGTATCTGTAATTATGTATCTGATGTTTGCAAAAAGAAGTAAAAGGAAAAAAAGACACTTGGAATTCTGCTTATTGCTGCTAAAGAAAGAAAAAAAGTTGGAAAGAAGAGCGGTTAATATCTTTAAAAGAAACCTTATGTCACTTAAACTGCCTCTTTTACAGCATTTCATATCCAGAGGGCTCTGTTTAATGAATTTAATTTCCTCGTGCATAAGAAAAGTGATAAAAACTTCATTGAAGATTATAACATTAATTTCAAGTAACAGCAGCAGGATATATATGCTACTGCTAACCCCTTCACTCTGAAATTAAAATTGCTGTGTACAGTATTTTTTGTTGTTGTTGTTGTTACACTTTTACAGCATGTTGCACAAGAGAAACTGCCTGTGTAGGAGCTGTTTTGCCAATAAAAAGTTACACGACAAGAATTAATAAAGAAAAGAGCTCTTGTTGCCAGAGAATATTCATAAAGACTTTTTAAAATATTACCTCAGTTTAAGAAAATGCCAAGATGTAGTATTCACTAAAAACTTTAGTATTTAGTCTCACAAACGGGGAAACTGTTAAAATGTTAGCATGTGGTGTAGCTAGTGTAGTGGCTAATGTTACATTAACTTATTCCCACAAACCAGAGCTATTTAATGCACTGTATAGTATTGGAATACACAGGCAAAATAAGAAATTGTGAAAGACCAGTCTGAAACCAAAAAACAACAAGTGGGTGTGGGTTACTGTTGTTTACTTGTTGCCTTTTAATCTTCACAGCAAGCAAAACTTAGCTGGCTGCTTACCAGCCCGTTTGATTTACATCGCTCCTACTCTCTGTGGTCAGATATAACACATCTTGATAGAGTCATAGCAGAACTCCAACAACACTTTCCACGTTCTTTATTCAAATAGAAAGAGTGTGAAATGATGATATAAAATTTGGGCCATTTACTATATTTTCTATCATTTTTCAGGCCTTTGCTCTGTGGTACTAAAATACAGATTTTTAGATTGCAACAACACATGACATTTTTGCTGTAACTATTCTATTGTACTGAAACTTGAAGATGACATAATGCTTCATTCACGTCTATGCCGGCTGGCCTGTGTGAACTGGTGCTGAAGCACTGCTCCTATTGGCTGCTCCTCTTTGTCACTCAAGCACTCTTCCTGAAAGAGGCGGGAGCAACAGCAGCCAATTTGGATTTAAAGCTACAAACACCATAAACAGCCAATCAAAAAAAAATCTGGGGTATATGGAAAAGGTATGATAAATGATCTGAGAGGTACGCTGAACTAAAACATAAAATAGACATTCAGGGGGAAATGTTGAACTTCCATTAATTTGTTAAAAAAGGAAACAATATCTTCTTTAATGTGTATAATGTAGAAATGGCTAAAAATCCTGAATGTAATACAACAGCATGTCTAAAACCATAACATGCTGTTAAAGCCATTTTTTAAATGTAGTTGAGCTTTGAGCCTGTGCCATTTCTATTCACAAGGCTGAGTCTTGAGACTGGTACATAATAATTACAGGAGAGTTAAAAGCTTTACAAATTCGAGGTAGCATATGTGAAAGATCTGGTAGGCTTCCAATATATCCCCCCCTTGTTGCAAGCCATGTGCCAAACCGTTGTGCACTAATACAACACATCATCCATGTGTATGATACAAACATAAACAGTCCCACACAACAGTCATTTCTTGTCTGTCTATGCAGTAGCCAACCGTAGGCAGCAGAAAGCTGCAGAAAACAGGCTTAGACACACAGTTCTACATGAAAACCCTTCTTTTCCATGAGCTGATCCTTCTTTGTTCTGCATAAATGCCAATTACATAATTCTCTCTGGCATGCAAATCAGATTAGATGAGGCCATGGCAGATCACCTATACTGCTCGGTCTAGTCCTGCCTCCAAATCCACAATAGAAGAACATTTTGGGGCTTGTCATTTCTATGTCATTTTAACAACTGAATTCACCTTTTATTTTGGATGCAAGTGACTAAATACAATTTTAATGCAAAAAAATATATATCATTAAATGATTAATAATTATAATCATTTATATTCAATGGTATTGCAGAATGATATACTTGGCATATACATAATATCATTTTGTGGGGGGAAAAAGCAACATGAATACTAAGGTTATTAAATATTAGAGATATCTAGGAGTATACATGACATGCTATGTTAGGAGGATATTTGTTTGCTGCGATGCTGACACTGAGCAGTCTGGGAAAAGGAACCAATGCAAATTATCAAATCAAAGGAAAGTGACACATTGCTGTTGGCTGTAGGAATCCGTCCTAAAATGCTGAAGAAGTGCACGGTGGAGTCAAGAAAAGCACAAAAGGACTCTCACTATATTTTCTCTAAATGCCTGTGTGCAAGGGCGCATGTGTATACTTCTGTGTGTTTCAGCCCAGGGAACTAAAGAGCAGAACAAACCAGAAGTTGCCTGACAGCACAAGACCTACCCAAAGTGAACTCTGAGGATGCAGGGACAGCTGGTGGAGGAGAGAGAAAAAAGATGCAGGAGTGGAAAGATGACGCGAGAAAAGAAAATAGTGTTCTGACTGCAAAACATGACTCATGATTTTGGGGAAAGGCTGAACCAGAAGTCTCCAGCATGGGTTACGCTTGAATAAACCTATGCACAAAACAAAATACAGCTTCTTCTCAGAACACAAAATTCAGCATCATGCGAATATGTTATCTGTATTGAGGATATAATACACGGATACATCTTTTACATATAATATACCTTATATAATGACACACACTACAGTTAGGCTGCAGGCACAACTTTGTGGCTCTGAGTGCACAGGCCACGCAGCAATATATGTATGTTACATTTTGCATTAAGAGATGCAATCCCAGCCCCGCATTCCTCCAGGCTCTCTATTGTTAATGGTATTAGAAAGCACAGAAGACCAGTAACATTAACTTGTTATTCAACTTCCATCTTAGCACATAAGAATACTAAAAATAAACTGTGGAGAGAAAAAAACAACCCAAATCAGTTCACTGTTGTAGATACAGAGAAAAAAAAATGTTTTCTTAATGCTGCAATCTATCATAATTTACATCATCTTTATACTTAAACTACCAAATACCATTTGCATCTAAAATATATTTCCTTAAGATGATTTGATTTTGCAGTTGGAGCACACAAGCATGCTTAGGTTGTCTACCATTAGTTGAAAAAATACCCCTATTCTCTGAGCGTGCCAAATGTGTATATCAAAGCAAGAATAACTGTCACATCAAATTTAATGTTCAATTTGGATATCATTGAACTAGTAGTTGTCAATAATCTGTTATCCGCATATCAGTAAGGCACTGACAAAAAGCAAGAATTGCACAGCCATTTCTCCACTGGCTACCGAAAATGACCCAGAAACCCAAAATAGTGACAATTTATAGCAGCCAGTGAGCACATTTGTGTGGTTCACATAAGGTAAGCACAGGCAGTAGCCAGCAGACATACAACCCAAAAATAAATAAATAAAGCACTGCACAATAATAGGGTTGATGTCTGCACCCCCACCCCCCCCCCCGTGCAAAGCTATCAAACAGAGCACTGGATCCCTGCTGTAGGCCTAGCCTCTGGGTCACAGGGACAGATACAGAAAGATACAGATCTATGACCTGCAGTATTTGGGCCTAATTGATGCCGCTCTAGCATGCAAGGAAGATCAACATAACAGACATCAGCCATGTGTGACAAGCTTTATCAGTTTTCCTTGGTTTTGAGGCTAGGAGAGGCTACACAGAAAAATATTGTCAACAATCGTTTATCATGCACAGCTCATTTATACCCCTTTTTGTCATTTCTTTGTTTAACAGTGTATGAAATCATTGTGGAGTTTTTTTCCTCCTGCTTGTGGAGCGAGAGGAAGGCGGAGCATGTCAAAATGACAGTACAAGAATGTGCTACCAAATCCTGCTTGAATAGCAAAATCCCAGCAGTGTGACTTAGAAATGTCTGCTCGGAATACCCCCACAGATCGGCGATGAAATGTGTTAAAATTGGCAAGAAACATCTGAAACACAGATGTCTAGCGGATGTTTCCCATAACACTTCCTCCTCCTCTGACATGGCGAGCTGTCTCTCTTCTATTCATATGCTAATGCTTAATCAGGCTGCCCAATCCAGAAGCATTTCCAACCACTTTTTTTTCCCTCCCTTTTTTTATTTTTTCCAAGCAATCAATTTACCTTGGAGAGAGATAAAAGCTTAAAGAGTCACATAAGAGGCGAGCTGGAGCAAATGGTGATATGAACTGAAAAAAGAGGGAAAAAAAGACAGGAAAAGAGGCAGTTGGGGAATAGCTGGATAATGTAGGTATAAACACACAAGTCTGTGCCTAGGAAGGCTCGACCGAAGCTCATTCTCATCTAAGCTGAGTTTCCCCCCCACTGCAGGAGGGACTTCCAACACCTTCAGCTGCAATATAAATGTTAATAGAGTTCAGGGAAAGAAAACGAGGCGTAAACAAACAAATGTGGTATTCCATGCTTTGGGGCAGCAGGAGGGCCCTGCCATTGAGCAGTATGTCTGCACACGTTTGTATGTGTGTGCTCGCGTATGCATGTGCCGCCAGAATGGAGAAGGAGGAGGGGAATGAAGATGGGGCTTCTCGCGTACTCGGTATGAGCTAGTCTGTAGTGGACCTCCAGCAGTGGACCCCCCCTCCCGCAACCCTTCCAAAAAAGCACCAGTGTCATAAGACGGGCAGATGATTTTCCACAGCTCCCAATTCAAAGCCACCAGAAACGACGCGCATAGTCCAAATGCTAAAACAAATGTAGGTTGTGTCTCTAAATCTTGTTCTTTCCACAATATCACAGCGTATCAAAGATACAGCATGTTCTCTGCTCTAACTTTCTGAGGTTCAACAGTCATTGTACAGTACACAAAAGCAGGACAGTAAAGAGAGAGAGAGAGAGAGAGAGAGAGAGAGAGAGAGAGAGAGAGAGAGAGAGAGAGAGAGAGAGAGAGAGAGCGAGAGATGAAGGGTTGGTGGGTGGTAAACACTCACATCCTCATTCAAAGCACACAGGCAGCCGCAACTCTCCGTCCTGACTTGTTCAAAGGGTTGGCAACCTTCAGACCAATTAGACATCACAGGGCAGCCTGCACAGCACCCAGCTTTCATATAAACGGCTCTCCATGAATTTTTAATCAGCTATAATTTAAGGATTTAAATAAAGATCAAATTCTTCCGGCTGCACTGAGAAGATGTGTCTGCCTGTGCGCGTGTGTGCGTCCGTGTGTGCGTGTCTGCATTTTTAAGCAATCAAACGGAAGTGAGTCTGCATGAATGTGTTCATCTGTTTCACTCACTGTCTCACCCCCCATCCTTAATGTTTTCTCTCTTTTCTTTTTTCTCTTCTCTCCCACTCCCTCTTCCCAATCCCACCTGCCAGTGTTATGAGCAGAAGCCCGGCAGGTTGTCTAACCCACAGCAGAAAATTTCCTGACTGACTGGTTGACTGGTTGGCTGGCTGAGTGGCAGCATGTGAAGAGCAGGAGACAGATCTGCAGGGAATCACTGACAGATGTAATTAATGAGGTCATACTTGGAGTTGGCAGTCCCCTTCATATCCAATTCCTGACGATCACAACTGAACACACCTGCCGGTTTAACAGCAAGGAAAAAAACATACAATAACCCCTGCACTACACAAAGAGAAAGATGGATGTTAGGGCAACAGAGGCTTGGGCAGTAATTTGGTCCCTTCTGAACATCAAGTAAGACTTTAGATGGCACAAATCACAAAATGGTGAAAATATAGCAGCACAATATGTGATATGGTGTGAAGTGCTTAATTTAATGTTTCTGTTAGCAGATTTCCCCCCTCCCCCACGATATATAAAAAACATTAAAAAGGAAAATAGTTTTTACTATTTTAACCTCCAAAATGTAACTTAAGCTTTTATTAAGCTCAAATCTAGAAATTGGTACAGTGAGTTTCTCCGTTTCTGATTTTTATAAATCTCGTCTTTTTCCTATATGTTATTTGCTTTAGGAGAATCTTCATTTCTCAGGAGGACCAGGGCCATTTGTGAAAAGTACAGTGCGTAAAGTAATATGCTGCCAATTATTTCTCATTTTGGAGTCTCTTTATTTTGAAAATCACCTTACATGGTTGTCTGCACTTCAGTGTTTCTTTGCACAGTGTGTACACTCACATGGTGCTTTATTGCAATCTAATGCAATCCAAGACAACACTGCTGTCATAAACTCTACCTTTACAAAGCTTCTACATTTTCTGTTTTTGTTGACATTGCCAGAAAGGTAATAACTCTCCTTCAAGTTTATTATCCAGGTGGTGCACTGTGCTGCATTATATTTAAAAAGTCACCCAAATAGTTTGTCCATCACATTAAGCTGCGTTCTGAGAGGTGGATTATTAAACGTTATGAATCTAATGAAAATGTGTCAAGGTAAATAGTGCTGAACAAATATTATTTGGAGTTATACCCAAATATTTATTGTATTTACAAATATGTTTAATACCTAGCTCTTCCGTTTTCAATTTTTGGATATTCATTTTATTTTAATTAGTGAAAATATATTCAATTCAGTTCAGTTCTATTTTAAATAGCACCAATTCACAATAACAGTCACTTCAAGGTGCTTTATATTCTAAGGGAAAGACTCTACAAAAGAGTAAAAACCTTAACAATCTGAGCATTCCCAGCAGCACTTGGTGACTGTGGGAAGGAAGAACTCCCTTTTAACAGGAAGCATAACAGAATGAGGTTCAGCCATTTGCTGTGACTGGTTGGAGGTGAGCGGAAAAGGGGAAAAAAATGAGAGCACAGAGTTAAGGTTAAAATAAAATTATGGGAGAGAAAGCACTAAATTTAATGACATCCAGTCTCAAATCAGCACATTTTTACAACATTTTATGCTAACCCATCTCCCAAATTGCATAAAAATATTATGGCCATGATGTTAAGGTCCACACTGATATTTATATGAAATGACCCAGTAGAGGCTTCTAATGCACAGGGAGTGAAAAGAGGCTAGTGCAGAAGAACTGCTCAGTGCATGATGGGAAGTCCCCTCCAGCAACCTTGATTCAGATCCAGGGCAGCTTGAGCCAGCTCTAACTATAAGCATTTATTAAAAAGGAAAGTTTTAAGCTGGATCTTAAAAGTAGAGAGTGTGTCTCCCAAATCCTGAAATATATCATGTCTCAGCATTACCTTTTCTGCTGTGGTGGTCATCATGCTTCAGCTTGTACTGGCATATGGTGCCAAAAAAAAAAAAAGGAAAAACAAAAAAGCATTCGGTACAGCTTTAGTAATAACCACTAGGGGTAAGCAATAACCACAAACAGCGGCAATATGAAAACAAAAACCAGAAATTACTGCACAGTACTAAAAGTACATTGCTGTAAATGAAAATGTATAATTCAAATTATGTATAGCTATTATATGGGAAGCATTATTACTATAACATTATTTGTATTGTAATATTTCACAATTTAAAAAACATATGACATGACTGTCACTACTACTAATATATTTTGCCAAATGAGGCTGCTAGCACATATCACAGCACTAAGTCAACACACATACACAGCACTAGCTGTAAAGTTAATTATGCTGAATGTCGATGAGTATTTCTCCATAGACCATATTATACGATCTCCTGGCCTGGTTTCTAACTTCATGGTGGAGAGTATTTATTACCTGTAAACAAGCAGGAAAACAGGCCTTGTCACGTCTCACTGGTGCTCCCTCGCTCATCACTAATATGTGAAAATATGTATTCAGGTCAAAGATTTCAGGCCTTCCCTTGAGACCCTGTCAGTCTTCAGTCTTCCTTAGTGAAAACATGCAAGCAAACACATGTACTAAAGGGCCCGCATTACCTTTCAAGTACTGTATACTCAAAGGAGAACACAGGCTTAGGTGAACATACAGTACATGACACATACAGTATGGTCATGGTTTGCATGAGTGTACGTGTGTGTGTGTGTGTGTGTGTGTGTGTGTGTGTGTGTGTGTGTGTGTGTGTGTGTTTACATGCACATTTTTATTTTCTCCTTTGTAACTATGTGAGCCTGACCATCCAATAGAGCTTCAATGGAACACTTACTAACCCTGAAAACAAAGGAGAGCCTTGGCGATGCTTTTGTTATCCATCACCCCTTCAGTCTTGCATAAATAACTCTTAATAAATAGCATCATCATGTCAGAGAGCTTTCAGCTGCATGGCCTCCCCTGAAGCTCCAACCTATTTTTTTTTTCTTCGCTCTGCACTTTTATCCTAACTTGTTTTGCATTTTTGCCTTGCTTAGCATTAAGGGATACACAATATTTTCAAACCAGGGTTCTGGTGACTCTTCAAGGATGCACGATGCACTTTGCTTGGATGGTTTCTGTGTAATCAGAGGATGGACAGCTTTAGAGAGTGCAATATACTGATAGATTTGATCTATAGTGAGGTATTATTAGTATGTTTAAGGTGATCTACATCCTCATTTAGGATGGCAAAACTGTTCATTCACTGGTCTGAATGAGTGAAATGAGTGGAAAGCATGACAAAAATGTAGTAGTTCAAAGCAACGTTTACTACAAATGCTTAAATTCCTATATATATAAAAATTTAGCCCAACACTTCAATTTCCAATTTGGCAGCTGGGGGTGTTCCTAAATGTTTCTTCTTCTTTTTTTTTTATCTTCCCTCTTTCCTCCCACAGTTTCCCCCCTTTCTGTCTTTTTGATGATGAAACACTCACAAGGCACAGTAGCACATTTCAAGTGTTATCATTGTTTTAACGAAGCTTTGACGAGGCATTCATGTTTCCTGCTTTTCTACTTTCCTTTTTCACGGTCTACCTCAAAGAGAAGTGTCATGTTTTATCTGACCATCTCACACGGAGCCTACAGAGCCTGTCTCTTTTATCTGACCACCTCTGTCTAGCTCTCTTTTTCTCTGTCCTTTTTTGCAACCAAACACACACACACACACACACACACACACACACACAATCATGCAATACAAAAAAGAAGAAAAAATCCTCCCAAATCAGCTCCATCTCTTAAAAGTACATTCCATAAAGCTAAGCTGCATTCTGAATTACTTGATGGAAAATGATAGAATTTATTTTCTGAAATATAGCAATATTATGTAGAGTGAGCAACAAAGTCAGAGAAAGGGTTTCTGGGGCAACTTTTTTCCATGTATGGGACTGTTTTGTTTGTTTCACTTTATTTATGTTGTCTCTAGTCTCTCTTTGGACAAATTCAAGCACTAAGACTACTTGCTTAGTAGAGTATACTCATATTCGAATATATAATGACTTTTCTAAACTTCTGTTACCAAGAGAGAAGCTGCAGAGTGCCCTCTGGTGGACACACTGTGCCATATCAACGCTCATAACACATTAGAAGGGTGTTTCTCCCACCTGTTCTTTACTTTTTGAATTTTCATTATTAGACGTTATAAATATTGACATTGATAAACTGGCAAATAGTTAATGTTAATTGATATTACCGGTTGGGCTCAATGGGTTAGATTTATGAAACTATGCTAATAATACAAATAGCAAATTATTTTGTGTCTGTAAATGAATAGCAGCAGGAAGAAAATAAAGAAAAGAAAACGGAGAAGAAAATAAAGGGAAGTGCTCAAAAACGTATTTCTGCAGTATCATAAGCAGACATAATAAAGATATGCTTCCACTGAATCGAAAGCAGTTTAGTTGTAGAGGAATTTTATAGAGACAGGACTAACCAAATAGCCAAATGAGAACTTCTCATCACCTTTAGTAAAATCAGTCAAAAGCTCAGGTACCTTTCTAGGAAAAGGCTGCCAAAAGCTTTAAAAAGGAGTAAAGAAATAAATCAGCACTTAGAGTAGATGAGATCCAATGACACCAGAAAGGTCTATACAACCGGTTTAAATAATGACATGTGGTTGAAGTAGCAGAGACAACCTCATCTTCACCTGAACAAGCACTCTGCTCCTTGCCTTCAGGCTTTCCCCGTTCTAATTCTACCCTTATATAGAGCTATTTCTTTCACTGAGAAAGGCACTAGTTAAGCCCTCGACTAGAGCCAAGTTATTTATAGACAGAGAGGTTCCACAACAGATATCTACTGTCCAAAATAGGGAAAAGAAGAATGATAACTGGTCATGTAAACCTAAAGTAGCAGAATACTGTTATACCTAAACCTACTTGTTCAAAAGACCTCTTAATGTTGCAAAGTAGACAATGAGACTATATTAAGTGATCGGCAATGGGGGTTTTAAAGTCAGATGAATCCCGCAGGGTCTAGTAGAGTTAGAGGCTGTTAAGGATTCTGTCCATTGGTCTGTGATGAATGATGTGGTACCAGGCGTACTTTAGCAATGATAGCTTATAGCTCCATTAGCCTGTAACTACAGAGAAAGGGTCAGAAAAAACTGTGAACTTCCTGGCAACATACAGAGCATGGGCTGACTACAGTGGCCAGAAAGATTCATTAATCTAAGATGATGAGTCTTGGTAGGTGTAATTAGGTCTCCTGACACAGAGAGCCTCACAAGAGTTGTGTTTAATCCCTTTATAGCCAAAAAGAAAAAGAAAAAAAAGAAAAATCTTCCCTGATGTGCTAGCAGTAGTTAGCTTTGAAATAAATAGAGCAATGAAGCTGTTTTATCATTGTTTACAAGCATATCTCTGTATTTTCCTTAGTTGCTGCACTGGGTCTGTGGGAGTTAATCATTCATAGGTAGAGGGTGGCTTTAAGACACAAATGCAACTCTTGCTGGCACCAGAGCTACCAGCATCACCCACACTTTCTATATATAACTCTTTTTCCATGGCTGGGCCATTTGTGGAGTAGAGTTCACAAGGGCACTTGCCTGGGGATATGTCTACAATAACATTGTTAGGTAGACCTAAGGAAACATTGCAGGAAACTCTCTTTCATAAAATAACTGTTATCAATGCTAAATATGCTTCAGGGGCTACATAATTAAAGGGAGTGGAAATATTTATTTATTTATTAACACAAATATACGTACATAGGGATACAGTCACAAATGACCTTGAATACTGTGGATATGTGGTGGTTATTATTATAAATCTTATTACTACTAATAATCCTGGTATGAGAGTTGAAAAAGTGTGGATCCTCTTTTGTATGGATGACTGATGAGAGAGCATCAATAAATATGAAACCTGACATTTACATGAAAGCTGTGCTCACAGCCCTCCTAATATCCACTGCCACCCGTGCCCCGGGAAGCACAACAAGCCATATCCGAGTGCAACCACTGGGGGCCCATTCCTTAAAGAATAATTAACAAGGCCATTTAAAAAAAAAAAACATACAACCCACTCACTCAATTAACACAACCCATTTTTGCACTTTCCTCTCCATTGTGTCCGAGAATAGCCCAGTCGAATTGGCACAATTAACCTGTGCTGGTGATGGCTTCATCATGGTGGGCCTCTTTCCCTTAGCACCCACTCTGTTTGTTAGTGGCTTTTCAGAAAAAGATTTAACAGCTTCGGAGATCACCTATCAGATGTGTGACTTTCTGGGACCCAGATGAGATGTAATTACTGTCTGCTTTTTTTGTTACAGGACAAGACAGTCTGGAAACATCTGTTTAACAAATGAAACTTAGAACAGCAAAGACTGACACACACAGATAAGAAAGCAGCTCTTATGCAAATATGTGTTTGAAACAGAGAAAGAAAGAACAAGCTAGTTTTGGCTGCCTCTACTTCTCTTGATGCTGGGTAACTTATAAGCTTTAAGTCAATGTTTACAGCCAAAAACAAAACTTAAAGAAAAAATAATCTACAAATCCTGTGCAGAGTAATACTATGTTGCCTGCCCTGTACATCATTAAACACTGCGTCAGGAATGAATGGCAATGCATTCACTGTAATGAATCTACTACTACAAAAAAAATAATGCTGCCCCAGTATTCTGTAAAATGCAAACACAATGTCCTAAAAATAACTCTTATCTTGCAGCAGTCATTATCATTGGGAACACTTCAGAAAACAGCAGCCCTAGCTGTGTGTAAATAAACATTGAAAAGCGGAGGAAGAGGAAAAAGATAACATACAGCGGGAATTCTATCAAGAGGCAGGGTGGGATGACTCATGAAAATAGGTGACTTTGAATTTATTTGGAGAAGGACAATAAGGAGCTTTGAAGCACTGAGAATACACAGAGGCAGCTGATGGAGCGTACTAGGGAGGCTGCACGTTACGACAGCTATGTAGCACATACTGTGCACGGGCTGTGGTACTCACTCTTCTGGAAATACATGTAGGGCATGGCTTCATCAACCCCCTGGAGGGATGCAGCCATTACATTAACACAGCTCACCTAGCGGGCAGAGGGACAGGCCAGTGTCTTTGTTGCGGTGCAAGTTCATCCTTGTCCTAAGTCAATACCCTTCGTTCACTGGCCATTTGTCTTTCTGAAATCACTGGATACTTTCCTCCTTGGATCACACCATCGGATAAAATGAAGCAAAAGTAATCGCTGTGACTTTTTAAAAAACTGTGGGGTGTAATTAAACACACTTCAAAGGATACACACTTGAATTTCAAACTGCTCATTAATGGCTCTCTTATATAGATGCTCAAAAGAAAGCAGGAATATGATCGCTGCGTGATCTGATTATCAGTTGAGGTGTTGTAATGGAGGTATTTCAGAACATATAGCTCCTAAGGAGGAGAAACGTGTAGTTTATATGCAGCACCAATACAGAGGCCACTGTACATGAGACACTTTATGAGGTTGCATCTACAACCAGCGAGTTTTCAACCATGCCTGAATCACATCTTTATTGAGTGTCCTCCCTGATCTCTAACTACATATGTACACATGTACAACTAGGGCTTGGGTATTAATCAAAAAATGTTTTCCAGTTCTAATTTAGGCTTACAATGGCTATGAAAATAGGAAAATGGAGCTCTGCACTGATGCTCTACATTTGTCTCAGGTTATAAATGCTGTGAATCCCTTTAATTTAACGGGGTGCATCTCTACCTAGATATCCCAGCCTCACTCTGCACAAGGATGAGGCATGTTTAGTTCACATGGAGCAATGAGTCCACTCAACTTTTTTTTTGTGCTTAGGGGTAATGACAAAAAATGCTCAGCAAACACAGTGTAAAAGGTCAGTTCTTCCCTCCCTGGTGTGGTTACCAAATTCAACTTGTTTCACAATACTTTATGTACTGCAGTTATCTCTTCAGTCTTTTGGGCCTACATAAACTTGGATTACTACACCATGCTGGAAGAACAGATATAGCTGCATACTTTTACCCATTCTATAAAAGGGGCAGGATAAATTAGGGATGTATTGCATTGGTTCCTTTTGCAACAGTGGGAACCTAATATTGATATGTTCGTTAAAACACGCAGCCACTCGGAACAAACCAGAGTCACTGTGTCAAGGCAAAACAACCAGGAGTCAACTAACCTTTGGTCAAGAAGAAGGAAGTCACAAAAGGGAAAATGGGAGATAACACCGACGATGCATGTTGTCTTACTCCAAGCCGTATAGGCTCGAAAGCCTACTACCAATTAAGCATATTAGGTGATGTGCATCTCTGTAATGAGAAGGGGTGTGGTCTAATGACATCAACTCCCTATATCAGGTGTGCATAATTATTAGGCAACTTCCTTTCCTTTGGCAAAATGGGTCAAAAGAAGGACTTGACAGGCTCAGAAAAGTCAAAAATAGTGAGATATCTTGCAGAGGGATGCAGCAGTCTCAAAATTGCAAAGCTTCTGAAGCGTGATCATCGAACAATCAAGCGTTTCATTCAAAATAGTCAACAGGGTCGCAAGAAGCGTGTGGAAAAACCAAGGTGCAAAATAACTGCCCATGAATTGAGAAAAGTCAAGCGTGCAGCTGCCAAGATGCCACTTGCCACCAGTTTGGCCATATTTCAGAGCTGCAACATCACTGGAGTGCCCAAAAGCACAAGGTGTGCAATACTCAGAGACATGGCCAAGGTAAGAAAGGCTGAAAGACGACCACCACTGAACAAGACACACAAGCTGAAACGTCAAGACTGGGCCAAGAAATATCTCAAGACTGATTTTTCTAAGGTTTTATGGACTGATGAAATGAGAGAGTCTTGATGGGCCAGATGGATGGGCCCGTGGCTGGATTGGTAAAGGGCAGAGAGCTCCAGTCCGACTCAGACGCCAGCAAGGTGGAGGTGGAGTACTGGTTTGGGCTGGTATCATCAAAGATGAGCTTGTGGGGCCTTTTCGGGTTGAGGATGGAGTCAAGCTCAACTCCCAGTCCTACTGCCAGTTTCTGGAAGACACCTTCTTCAAGCAGTGGTACAGGAAGAAGTCTGCATCCTTCAAGAAAAACATGATTTTCATGCAGGACAATGCTCCATCACACGCGTCCAAGTACTCCACAGCGTGGCTGGCAAGAAAGGGTATAAAAGAAGAAAAACTAATGACATGGCCTCCTTGTTCACCTGATCTGAACCCCATTGAGAACCTGTGGTCCATCATCAAATGTGAGATTTACAAGGAGGGAAAACAGTACACCTCTCTGAACAGTGTCTGGGAGGCTGTAGTTGCTGCTGCACGCAATGTTGATGGTGAACAGATCAAAACACTGACAGGATCCATGGATGGCAGGCTTTTGAGTGTCCTTGCAAAGAAAGGTGGCTACATTGGTCGCTGATTTGTTTTTGTTTTGTTTTTGAATGTCAGAAATGTATATTTGTGAATGTGGAGATGTTATATTGGTTTCACTGGTAAAAACAAATAATTGAAATGGGTATATATTTGTTTTTTGTTAAGTTGCCTAATAATTATGCACAGTAATAGTCACCTGCACACACAGATATCCCCCTAAAATAGCTAAAACTAAAAACTACTTCCAAAAACATTCAGCTTTGATATTAATGAGTGTTTTGGGTTCATTGAGAACATGGTTGTTGTTCAATAATAAAATTATTCCTCAAAAATACAACTTGCCTAATAATTCTGCACTCCCTGTATATCACACCTACCGCCAATAAGGAGAACCATGAAAATTATTGCTGGCTTCTCTTAACCCCAATCTACAGTTAAGCGTTATACCAGTGCAGGCTTTCTGGAATATGTTGAGCGTCTTAAAAGTGAGAAGATTTCAATTTGTGAACAAGTGCGTTTTATGTACACACAACGGCACACGCATATGCAGGTGCATACAATCATGTGTGAACGCATTCCCATGTGTGAGAATTGAAGCAGATTCTCAAATTTAACAGTACGATTAGCACTAGTGTTAGGACTATTCCAGCCAGGGTCAGCAGTGAGCGATCATGAGAACGCCAGAAAGGGAACTCTAGACCACGGGTTCAAATAACAAACTCACACCGCAGGTGGTGTTCAGCTGCAGAGCACCCCTAGGCTCTCTTCGGCATGCATTAGGACATCTGTCATGTGAATGAATCAACTAATGAAATGAGACTGCAGCACAGAGAAGATCAGGCTGAGAGAGCAGGTCGTGACATTTTTTTATATCAGAGACGAGTTGAAGCACAGGAGATGAGTTGAAATATCAAACAACATATCCATAAAGATCTACAGGTCACAAAATTATTATTGCAAGGCTTGTGTTGTCTGTGTCAATAAAAAAGAAGTTTTGTGCAGCGGTGCGACAAACCGAGCCATAAAAAATCTGTTCTCATTGTGGTATTACTGGGTATCATATCGTCATCAGATGCAACTTAGATGCTCACATTTTATTTCTTTGGACCATAGGGAGAAACAGGTGTTCAACAATGGGAGCTCAACAAATCAAACTTGATAATTATAGCCTTTTAATAATGTTCCTGATGGTTCGTAAGTGGTGAAGAGCCTGCTTTAGAGTAATTGCTTCATTACTAAACGTACTGAAATGACTAAATGTTGTTTTGAAACTTTAAAAATAAAAAATGGAATTTCACAAACACGGGCCTTTATTGATATAGTCAAAGAAATCTGGGCAAACTTAACATTTATCACTGCAAATAAAAAGAGAGCGAACAACAACTTCTGAACAAGTACAAGGCAATTTTATTATCCCTTCAGGGAAATTCTGCCCACCATGTGTGATAAAAGCAGGACACTGCCGATAATACAACAAAAAAGCAATTTATAGTCACACTCATTCACATTCAAACACTGCATGCTCTGAGTACATGCTGCATTTTGACATGCAAATAATGCTGTTTGATATTTGAAATGTATTTAAAGTGTTTAAAAACCCTGATAATATTAAATGTCAACTCACAAAAGGATACATACAGAACAAAGAACATTAAAATAGAATTATAGCTGTAAACTAACCCACAGAGAACAATCGACGATCTACAGCAGCAATGCCAAACTCCTTTTACATCACGGGCCACATACAGCCCTCTTTGATCTTAAGTGTGCTGGACCAATGTAAACAAGTTTAATCCCTCAGTTACTTAATATAATAATATATAATAATATATATAATAATATTCATATAAAAATATAATAAAAAGAAGTACAATTACAACAGTGAATCTATGTTTTTCTAAATGTTGCTGTTGTAAATAAAAGAAATCTGTTAGCACTATTTTTGAATTGCAATAAATAAATGTGTAAAATTACAGAAAAAAATCTGCTAGCCCACTGGCCAGACTGTCCTGTAATTATAAAATGCAATATTATGGTTAATTCACAGAAAATGTCTTGTTTGTTTACTATGCAAAAAACAGCAACTTTTCTATCATTCAGTTGCTTATCATTGGTAGGAAAAGCTGTAACCTAAAATACAGTTAAAAATCTAAAAATCTGTATGCCCTCCTCCACATTTTCCAAAGCCATCCAAAGGCCGGACTGATGTCTTTGCCGGGCCGATTCCAACCCCTGTGTCTTGTGCTTGACACCCCTGATCCACATTTAGTTAACTACACAACACAGCATCGCAACTAATACTCACATGTGCTGGGCTAAGTGAATTCAGCGCTTGTGGGGACAGTTTCTGGAGTTAATTACTGAGAGTTTTTATGTCAGATGTAAATGATCGGATACAGATTGAAAATCGGTAAAATGGCCTTATAAGTGCTGTTGAGACATTCATTTGCTTCCTCGTTTGTCTTCCACATTATGGTGTTAAACAAGGTTGGAAGAAAAAAATCAATATGGCGTTATATTACAATATTACAATATTTCCTCTTACCTAATGTTACTGATGCACTTGCACCAAGTGTCAATATTTTTATCATGCCAGGAGTGCTGTAAATGGATTTTCTCACATCGAGCCTTCTATTTTAGGCTAACTGCATCACTACCTCATGTCTCTTCCTCGTGGTGCTGATCAGACTGACGAGTGGAGGACTGAGATGGAACCTAAAATAACCTAAAACTTGTTTTTCCACAACTCTGTGAGTTCCAGTAACAACAAAACTTGCCTTAGAAGCGGCTTCAAAGGTCTCAGTGCTTTCTGTTGTACAGAAAGAACACTCTAAAAGCACTTAAATTTTCTTACAAACAAAACTTTAAGCCAGGATTTGAGGCCTTGTTGTGCCATACTGATTAAATTTCCAAGCTCAGATTTAGGATTTGCTGGCTCAGCGGATCTGAGGGTCAGTGCCAAAAGCTGGCATTTCTTATCTCGTAGTCCCTTCCCTCACTGTTATGTTGCAGACTACTCTCAGCCTGCAAGTCTGAAAATGTAATTTTTTGACCATTATCTACAGTTAATCTCTAATGTGTATACAATAGAGAAAAAGGAAATCTACTAAGGTCTGTCATATTGTGTGAAAGGCTTTTCATTTTCTAAGTCTATTAAATCCAATAACCCAATAAATAAATAATAAATAAATAAAATAGCAATTTCCTGGAGAAACAGCTGTGGGTTTATATTAAAAGAAAACTGATATAATCTTGACAGGCAAATTTCCTCTCCAATAAGCCAAGCACATTCAAAGTGAGGCATTTCCATGCAAAAACAAGTTGCAAATTTATTAAGCATTCTAAAGACTAAGTCTCCCGCTTCCTTAAAATTGGCTGGATCAACACTCCATCTTGACGTCTGTCAGCTGTGAGGTAATTCACTAGTTGCTATTCATATGTGTATAAAGCAATATTTGGTCTTAATCTCAAAATACATTTTAGATCAGGAGGTTTTGATGTGCATTACAGGTGGGCTTTATTAGCAGAACAAGGATTGTCACGGTAATAAAAAGAATCAAATCGGCCCCATTATCCAGCTCTTGGACCTTATATTATAGCAATCATATCGAATTCTGCAATTTGCCTGCCTGATTACAGTAGCTGCAATTTGCATGTATATTTCCCAACAATCGAATAGTGTGCATTGTGTAAACTAACTATAAGTATATTGTGCACAAAACTCTGGGTTTGCCCTACACGTTGTGTGCTCATGTAACTTAGAAGAAACACTCCAAGTGAGCTAATAATTTCGTTTCTGTTTATATTCAAACAATGTGAAGAGCTGCAGCCAGACAGACTGGCTCAGTAAACAAAGACAACAGCACATTTTCTCATTACCAGGATGCGTGAGGGAGGCCAAGCCATAGAAATTAGCGAGCAAAACTGCAAGGAAAGCAAACTAACCAGGTCATCTACAATGTTTGGCACCCACTGATTTTAATTTCAATATTACCGTACAAACAAGGAGAGAGGAGTGGATTATGCGATAAACACGCATTTCATCGTCCCCACTAGCCACAGAAAGCGGTGTATGCGTTACTGACAGACCAGCTTACCTTGGAAAATAATTCTTTACTCTGTTCTAGGTAAAGCATTAGCACAGTTAGGAAAATAAATCCATACCCTATTGTATGCCAATTGTTAGAGGCATGGCTGTACACCGCATGAGGGGCAAGGCCTTGAGAAAGGAAAAACGTAATCCCCATTGTCACACCTGCTTATCCTCACACACCCTCGAGGGGAAACCCACAAACCTTTACCTAGATGTTGTCAATACAGGCTCTAAACCATGCTGACACACTTACTGCTTTTCTCCAGCTTTCATTTACTAATTGCAACAACTTCCTAAAATAAACGGATGATCATCAGCAAGAAAACACGGTTACTCTTCGTGTTCATAACATTCTGTATGTCGGCCCGACTGATCAACCGAGGTAACGCGGTCTATTTCCACATTGCGCTACGGCTAATATCCTGCCAAGAGTCGCGCCACAGTAGTGTTGTATATACAGCAAGACTATACCTGCCTGAGATTAACTGCCAGGCACTGCACAAGGAATATGAGGATAATATGCACTCATCTAAGATCATGCTCAGAGCAAGGAACGGGATTCTGCTTCTCACCCCTTACTGTTTCAATATTTCCTCATAGACAGCAGCAAATAAGCTTCTTTGTCTCAGTTTCCATCACGGTGGGAAGATTTTTATTTTTATTTTTTTAATAGCCAAGCTGAGTGGAAGAGAGAACGTAGCAACTTTCACATAATAATTGATTTAACTTTACGAGAAAACTGAGTAGCAGCCTCTGGTAGTGGCTGGTTTCATTTTTCAAACCAACTCATATGTTTAATCTTATGTATATCAAAGGGATAAATCTCGCTTCTGAGAGTTTACTTCATATCACAGAATAACTGAGAATGGGCTTCGGCTTGTTGAGACATGAGAGAAGTCCAAATGGAAAGTTAAAAGTAGCCAGTGATGAAGCCTTGTTGTGCAGTAATGCGCTTAATTTGAACAATATGGCAACATTTTCAAAATCTCAGCCTCTGCTTTTTCCAGTGTGTCATTAAGTTTACCTTTGAACACATGTCAAAGTGTTTGAGAGGAGCCAGTTTAAAGTCATATCAGATCTTCTTAGATAAGCCAAGCTGACATTTATCCCCATCACAGATCACACTATAAACTACAGCTGAGTGAAAGTGCGGTGTGCAGAGCACAGTGCTATTACAGAGGCAGACACCCAGCGCATCATTTATCCTGCCCATAAATCAGCCCTCTGCTCTACTGCACTACCTTCTCCTCTTGTCCCAGCAGATCTCACTGACGTATCATTATATCTCATATACCTCCACTAAAATAACCTCTACTGAGCCTAAGAGCTTAGGATGTGTGAAAAGGAGAGCCCGTGCCTTCTCTGTGTCTGCTCGGATGATGCTTTGCATTAGAGCGTCAATTAGGCCTGTGATCTATGCTTGATGTTTTACTGCCTACTATTTTGTCTCTGTCTTATGGCTGGGGTGAGTAATGTTTGGCTTTGTGTAATGCACCATCTCTTCATAGCAAGTCTAATCTTGTCTCCGTGATATATATTACTGCAGGTGAGCATCTGCAAAATGAGGAGATACTGTAATAATAAGAATAATTGAAGAGGTGAGCTCACACTGGGCCCTGCATCGAGCTCCAGATTTTCTTTGCTTCTTAACTTGTGTGGCATTCAATCCCTAAATCTCAAATACATGCCCTTACAATAAACTTACATTCCTGCTCCTTAGATATCAGAAGTGAGGAACAGGCACCTCTTCAATTTCTTGGGTACTACAAATCAGTGGCTAAAGCACCCAAAACTAAATATATGCATAAAGAAGTATGTTTCTAAGTCGGCAATACTTCACTGACCAAAATTGACCAGGAGACTTGGTTTAAAGTGCTACTTTTAAAATAGTACTTGAAAGCAGGTATTATTCAGGTTTTTCTTTCTTTACTTTGATTTCAGCCCAGTGTTAATTTTCTTCCGAGCCTTACCGAAAAGGCTGAACATGTGTATTTACATCGCAGCAAGCAGTCGCCTATATCTGAGCTATTGCCACTTTAACCTGTTGCAAAAATCCACAACTAATGACATTTTTCTACTGAGTTGAACCTGAAAACCCTCACACATAAAAAAGCAACAACAAAATAAAAGAGGCTCTTACTGGAATTCTTTTTTTGTGGTTTCACAGCAGCCAACCTTTTTAACTCTCTCTATATAAGGATTGATTTCACATTTACTCAATGCGTGGTGCTATTGAATTTTAAATTCAGCTCCACTTGATCAAAGTTACAAATAAAACGTGGTGTTTTACATGCATTTCTGAGATGTGTGACAGTTTTCTTTGATTTCTCATCATGTGCCACGTTTGACTTTGAATGACCAAGGAACTGGAAAGCAAGGTCAAAGACACACTGAAGTGGATAAAAAGAAGCAAGAACAGCAGCTCCAAGTTAACCCGTGGAGCTGCTGTTCTATGTAAAGATTGGAGGTGCTACGCACTGGGCAAGCAGGGGGGCTGGGCAATGCCTGGGTCTCCTATCAGCAGGGGCTAAATCAAGGCTCTGTGGGGAAAGACGGCAAAGCAGAGCAGCATACTCAGGCCTGTCTAGAGGAGACACACTGTGTACCCCTTCACTTAGCCAGCACTCAACTTCTGATTCAAGTGACAATGCCACAAAAAGAGAGGCAGAGCACGAGCGAAAGAGAAGTGTGATGAAGCAGTATAGAAGGTAAGAGGCTGTCAGCGCTAGAGTGAAAGAAAGAGAAAACAGCCATTTTCAGTGAAGGTGAGAAGAAAATACAGCAGGGCCAATTTATTTTCTAAACTGTGAAAGCTAAAAGAAAGAAAATAGACAACTAACAGTTGCAAATGAGAAAAAAGTTTGAGAAAAGTCCACAGTTTTAACATCAATTCAGCATTAGAAGGAACACTTTTATTTTGACTCCGGTCCACCTATTCGCTTTTTCTCCCCTTGACTGCCCATGCCTCCCCCATTATTTCTTCACTCTCCCTTGCTCTGTGTCTCTTTCCGTCTCCACTTTGAAGAGCAGCGGTGTGTTTGTTTGAGAGCCTCTTGCATCACACCTGTTTGTTTAAGCTGCAAATGACGCTAGAGAAAAAGCCTGCCCGTCTCTGTAGACTGCCCGGATATAGCCCGTGGTTGCCAACAACCCCATACACTTTTCTTCATTCTCACGTCCCTGCTCTGTCATTTTCTCTCTCTCGTGCTCTCTAACAGGGGAAATACACAATGCTGTAATAATTCCTACAAACAGAGCACATCACTAAATACTCCCAGAGTACCTCGGCTTAGTCCCTCGGCTAACAAGAGGTTAAAAAACACTCCGACTTGTTTAACCTTGACTTATCAAGCCAATAATACAAGCAACCCACCGTGAAAAACTAAAGCCATCAGTTTTAAGCAGTCTATTGCCATCTATAAAAAGCTAGCCTCTGGACCATTAATGCATAGCAATAATCAGCTGTGAATAATTTTTACTTAGAACCACTTGGAATCGCCCGCACCCCAGTCTTAGCCAGCACCTTCAGATCCATAACTACATACAATATGATAAGCAACTGAGACGTGGAATTTATTTACCACAGCATTATCAGAGAAAATGCCAAGCACTTTTGATTTTACACTCACAATGGGTTACGGATCAAAGCCCTGCTATCAGCACTCAACATTATCCTCTCAAACGGACCTGAGAAGAAGCACTCCATAACCTCGGCTGCGCACAGAATTTTTTTTCAGACACAACAGATGAAATTCACCTTGCTTTGGCGTTCATACACACACAGGGACACACACACAAGCTACAACACTTGAATACAAAAAGGGCAAAGGCCCTTTTTTATTTGCCATGTCCAGGCAAAAGGGAAGATGAAAGGACATAAATCCACTTTCAAGGTTAATATTCCTGCTTGTTTTGGCTCCCTAACGAACCACCTTTTTATTGACCTTGGACCTTAAAGTAAATAGTAAGCCAATGCAAGTATATAATAGAGCAACAACCACTAAAATTATGCGGGGTGGCATTCTGGTGCCAGTTTGACATAAAACACAACCTCAAGGGGCGTTAAGCTAGCGTGCTCCTAGTGCCCGTCCCAGGCCCAGATAACCCAAAGAGTTGTGTCAGGAAGAGCACCTGGGATAAAACTGTGCCAAATCGAACATGTGGACCCATCTGCTGTGGCAGCCCCTTGAGAAATCAGGGAACAGTTGAAAATCACCAGATTTTCGACACCCAAAGAACCAGATTATATACTTAACTACATACTACAACTAAGAACCACCCAATAGAAACGTGGCCTAGTCTCACTGGAATAATCACACTGAGATTAGCTATGCCACAAACATAGCTAACTCGACGGCCAAATTTGCCATTGGCTCCAGTTAGTGCATTGATCAAGATGGAGAATACTCTCAGAAAAAGTGGTCAGAGCAGTCTTGTTAATCGGTTCACACCCTGTGTGACACTGCAGCAGATCTGGGGACCGATGCATTAAAGTCTGGGCAGATCTTGACTTTTCCCTCACAATAGGTTACGGATCAATTTTTGCAAACAAAGACAGAAACAATATCCACACGGTGGACATGGGCACAAATACGCAGCCTTCATTCACACTCCCACAATTACACCTAAACAAATATAGAAAACCTCTTACAGCGATATCTCAATCACGGTTATCAAACATCAATCATCAATCATTTAGAGCTTGAACCTTGAACCTTGAGCTTGCGTTGAATCAGACTTGACAAAGTGTTTGGCAATTCAGGATCAAATGATTTGATCATTACAGCAAATTAACGGCTCCAATGTAAATTAAAAGACTGAAAGTTTGTAATTATTTGTGAGTTCTGAATTTCACTACTCGCTTATAGGATTTCAAATTAGACATTATGTAGACTTTCCACTTGCGGAGTAAATCCTTAAAGGCTAGCTCTCACACAGGCGAGCAAATTCTGAGGTCAAGATTTGCTTTAAGTGTTATAGCTCTGTTCTTGGACGGTGAGTCAAAATTTAATATAATATAAAACATTTAATATAAAAACATTATATACCACTAAATAATCTTTCATCGTATGCAACTGCCATTAGAGTATATGGATGTATGTGTTTACAGTAGGTAAAGGTTTGGCAAATCGGAAATTTCATGACAGTCTTTTTACTTTCTTTCTTTTTTGTCTTATTTTTTTTTCTTACATTTTTCTGTCTCTCTGTTTCTAACATAATTTTATTTGCCGTGCTCACCCCTCAGCTCTGTGTCTACCAAACATAAGTGGATTTTAAGCAAGATGTGTGCCCCTTGGGTTCTCAGTTTCTTCACTGCTTAATTCAGGTATTTTTTTTTATTTTCACGGCAGTGTAGTTAGCATTGTTGCCTTACAAAAAGAGAGTCCTGGGGACACCGAACACCTGGGGTCTTTCTGTGTGGAGTTTGCATGTTCTCCCGGTGTCTGCGTGGATTCTCTCCAGGTACTCTGGCCAAAGACATGCATGGGGTTAGGCTAACTGGAAATTCTAAATTGACTACAGGTGTGAATGTGAATGTGAATGGTTGTCTGTCTCTCTGTGGTAGCCCTGCTACAGATGGGTGACTTGTCAAGGGTATACCCCAGGCTCCAACACACCCACCAACCCAAAATTATACAGTTGTAAGAAACAGATGGGTGAATATTTTGTTACTTTACTTACACACACATACACATACACAGTGAAATTTTCATCCTGCGGTAACCTGAACTTACTACACAGCAGTAAATGCAAATCTTCACTTAACGAAAGCTTAAATTAAGATTTGTTTTTCCAGCAAGTGTTGACAGTGTATGTGCACCTTTCTAAAGGATGTGGTAGCTCATGGCAAACATATTTGCTCTGTTCACATTAATATTCAGCTACAACATTTGCTCTTATACCGCTAGTCAGCACAAGTGTAAATAACATTTGCAGCTTAAACATTTGTAACATGTAACTGTTCCCATGCTGCTTGACATTTAGCCGCTAGGCACACCGAAACATTAAAACAGCACATCATAAGATCCACAGATGGGTGACAAAGGAATAACCCGAATAAGCGAGTGGGGAACACAACCGACCCAGATGCTTTCACACAGGTGTGCAATGGTACAATTAAGCAATTAACAACCAATCACACTCTGTGGCATGTATAAAAACGCTGAGCAAGACCCAGTTTGTTTGCAAGTTTGTTACCAAGCTTGCAAGAGGAAATGAGCCAGGTTTGGGCGTGGACATCAGACGCTTCAGTCACAAGGCGGCTAAACCTGCTAGTGTTTCAGCAGTGACAAAAGTACGCCTGTTTTTAGATGTACTGGAACGACATCTTTAAATAGGTCAGAAATTGACAGGGAACACTTGATGACCATGATGCTAGTGCATTAGTGCAGTATGGAAGGAATAACAGAAGAGCAACTTTTCCTTGGGTGACTGAGAATGGCAGCGCAAGATGTGATCTGACTCTGTTAGCAAAAATAGTCTGTCGACAATTACACAGACAGCGATGTTATAGTAGGGTTTCAGTGCCTAAACCTCTTATTACAAAGATGAATGCGCATTTGAGAGTTCAGTGGTGCAAAAAAAACATAGATGTGGGAGAAAAAAAAGCGATACAGTCAGATGAGTCACCCTCCCCATATTCTCAACAAAACGTTAAATGTGTGTATGGTGTATGTCAAGTAAACTGTACTTTCAGGCCACTGTTTGATCCCTGCAGTGAGGACTTCCAGTGTCTCTCTTTTACATCTTTGCTGGCATGGTTTATGTCCAGGGACCAAAGATGCTCTCAGACACCACCTTTATCCTGTGATGAAGCTACAAACAAAGACCCTATCTAAGGGGTCACTACATATGCTACTACCTTCACAGTCACCAAATCTCAACACAGCTGAACATCTTGATGGATTACTAGACTTTAATCTTAAAATTAGAGTCAATTTAAAATGAAATGGTTGTCTTTAACGTTTTCTTCACGAGATGAAAGCCTACAACAGACACACAAACCTGACCTCTATCATTACTATCACTACTTGCATGTGTCTACATAAGGCAATCAAAAACTACACTTTTCAGCTCCTCTCTCCATCATTCTACTCCTTACGTGTAGAATTCCAGATGTTAGCAATCTGCATTTTTCTAAAGGACCATTCAGATGGCATAATCTATATTGCTAAATTCAGTTATTATAAACACAGACACTACTGTCCTCAGCTCAAAAGAATCAAGCACTGTGTGTGCCTTTGAGTCGTACATGTTTCAGTTGCTCTATTCTTGTTACCACATCAGGCATAAGATAGAAAGACAGGTAGTCGACCCCGACTCTGACCACCAACTGCCATCCACAGACACCCCACGCCCTCAACAACCCCATCCACCTCATCATCAAAGCTGTGAATAAAAAAAAAGAGAACAAAATTGCCCGTCTTCCTCTTCCTTTTTTCCCCCACTCTCTTCATATCACAAGACTCTCCCTCCATCTACGAGTCTGAGAGGATACCAGCGACCAAAGGGTCAGTAACATGGCAACCAAGTCAAAAGGCTTCCATGCCTGTTACTCAGCAGGGTGCTGGCATTTACTTCTCCCATCCGCCCCCCTGTTTCATCCTTGAGGCCCCAAGCCCCACCCAAGAGCCTAAAAGAAACCCACTGTCCTTGCTTTCTCAGCTGCCTCCCTCTTCCTGAGTTAAGAAAACAATATTCCACAAACAAGAAAAAGAGAACTTCCTGTCCTTTTGTCTGTTGGGCAGGCCAAAAGGTGCTGTTTATTGCACTCCACTGCATGATGCTTGCCTCTACACACACGGACTCTTTTTGATGGAGGGAAAAAAAAGCGTAAAACCCTGTGTTTTCCTTCTATGCAGATTAAAAAAAACCATTGCTTTTCCTTCTCATTTTCTCAGACAAAGAAGTGAAAATATATGTCTAGGCATGTAGTTTAGATTTAGGTCATGGAGGTTGTTTCAATCTCTGTGAATTTCCATAAGACCTTTTTTTTTTTGCACAAACAGTCAAAGCAGAATACACCGTGTCAGAGCCAGTCTTCGACCAGCTGCTTGTTTCTTCACAGCATGTGGGCAAGATTTCCTCCAAGGTTTTAAATGGGTCACATTCTGGCTGAAGATGTCAGAAGTTATGCTTGCGCAAGTGGATAATCCTGAATACTTTGTTCAATATTGTAATTATGATTTTATCTCATTTCCAGGAAACAAAATTGGTGCATCACACTTTTGCACCTGTAGGTATTGTGCTTTGTATCGCCACATTTGCAGAGCACTAAAGGCCCTAGTCGCTACTCCTTTATTGTAATTTATATTTGAAATTTTTAAATCATACCAAAAGCACACCACTGAGCCACATTTTTGCACCGGTTCTACTTTCTCTTTATTGTGATGAATGTGGGCACTGTTGTGCATTTTGAGTCACTCTCTTGTACACTGTCCTGCTGCAGTAATATTTACAAGAAAGACCAAAAATAGGTTGAATTAGGCTGAAAATTGTTCCCAACAAATGCAATTCAATTCTGTCTGACAAGCATTTGCACAAAAAGAAAAACAACAACAACAACAACAAAGCCCAGCAGTTACTAACAGCTAACATCTTGAAAAAAATAATTTAACCTACATACAACACGAGTGACCCAGTTTATTAAATTTAAAGTTCCACTGAGAACTACTAAAACTCTGCTGAAAGTAACAGGTCTTTTCAGTTTCTGGTAAGTCGAGTGTCAATTTTTCCAAATAAAATGGTTCATAACTGACTGCATTTTGTACTACGTTCAGTGCGACTAGATCAGGATGTTCAATCCAGACGAAACATAAAGCATCAAACAAAAGAAAGGTCTGCAGACTCCTTGCATGTAGACAACGTCCAGCTGAACATGGTTCAATTTATCAACCTATCAAAGTTCAGATTAACTGAGACTGTGGATTATGCAAGTGTGTCACTAAGGACATTTTCTGAATAATGAAATAAATGGACTAAGAATGTGAATCATAATGACTTTGTAAAGCTCATTAGATCCCTATAATGCTATATGAAGCTGCATTTGACACAAAGACTACTGCTGCTACATAATGGTGCAAACTCTTGCAATTACTCAGCTAAATCAACCTCCCTTCCCACATAACAAATCCCAATTTAACCAAGAGATTTAAAACCAAATTACTACAAAATGAAAGATAATCATGTTGATTCACTTTAAGGAACCACAACAACAGTTTTAAATTAAGACTTGGAAAAAAAAAAAGTACCAAGAGTTTTATAGTTCATCTTTTTTGCATTGTGTGCATATGAGTGGACTTTAAAATACAACGTCTCAGCATCAATGGAGTGCATGATTATTAAGCAAGGAAATACTAGACTGTGCTACGTGATTATCTGCGTTTAATTAGTGCGACACAGGATGGCGAGAATGCAAATCAAAGACAACAACATCTTGACGCCATTAAAGAGAAACTTGGGTTTGCTTCACTACAATCATGTATCCATTCTGAATTTGCATATTCAATGTAATCAATGATGATGCATCAAAGGCAGTATTAACACACCTGTTGTAGTAAGGCAGTGCAGCAACATACAGAAATCCAGAGGAAATATCATTTCACATTCATTCCCAATGTCCTACTCTGCATTATTACTACTGAGGATTCCAGAGTGGCACGATCTAATACGTATCTTCAGAAAAGGCGCGATGTTGTGCTTATAATCTTGCTAAAGGAGGTGATACTTCACCATCTTGTGCAGTTCTCAGTGACAGAGAGAAGGACTTGCCCAGAGTGAAGGAGCTAGTGGCAAGCTCATCGATCAAAGACTGGGAAATGTCAGACGGCAAGTACAAGGCAGAGTTTTTATGCAACCCTCATGTCTGCTAAAGGTATACCTCACAGGCAGTTACAATGAATAACAATGTGTTCTTTGTTTCCTCCACAATTAAAACACATTTAGAGAACAAGTCCAGCCAAAAAGATCCATATTAATAGGAGTCTGGCACTCACATATACCACCTACTTCATATTGCTACAATGCCTTTAAAAATGGCTTCGCATTTTAATTTTAGCATAGAACTCAAAATTTAAAGCACAATCTTGCTTCTTTTGAATGCTACATATTTTATTTTACATGATTTTTGCAAGCTTTCCTGTAATTATCAGTTGGATAATCTGTATATGTAACCAGTTTAATTAGCACCATCATGAAAGAATGGAAAATGCCATTACATGGTATATAATTCATAAACGTGTATTATTATTTTTTTGCATCTCAAAGCTTGTTTGTGTAATTTTCAGAATTATTTCCACATACGTTGTCTTCCTGCTTGGCTTTGGAATACTGTGCTTCATTTAACTGAATTTTGCCACAAACCACAGCTCTGCACCATAGAAAGTCAATCTAAGATTGATCTAATGTAGGCAAATCATATAGCAACAGCAGGGGAAAGGTAGCCAGACACTATAACCGCAGTTTATCTATCTATCTATCTATATATATATATATATATATACACACACACACACACATATACACACACATATACACACACACACACACACACACACACACACACACACACATATATATATAGATATATATATGTATCCTGATGACAGAGAATAGAATGTCAAAGGATTAAAAATATGATCCAGTTATACCCATCAACGAACGATAATAAGCAAAATTACATTGTAATCAGCCAAGATACAATTCACTGTTCGGCTAATGTGCTTTTGTGAGAAAAAGAGCTATCTAGTTATCTAGTCTTATTCTCAGGGACTGACACTGTTTACCTAAAGACACCTGAAATGTTCCATAATCTGCAAGATAATTGCACTATGAATGAAAAATGGCAAACTAATTATTCTTTCCCCTTCTGAAGAATGTACAGTATAGTGTAATGGAGGTCCGCTGCAGGATACCACTTTTAGTGCACAGGCTGGGGGGGGTATTCCACTCTTCATATTCAATATAAACAAGAGGCAAAGACATGCTACAGAGAAAAGGATAAAGGAAAAGTATTACTGGGAACAGGGAGATAAGAAAGTTATAAAGGCACTGAGAAAGACTGAGTGTGGAGGGGAAGAGACTGAGAGAGAAAGAGACAGTGAAGCGGGTCTTCTGTCCAAGCCATTACCTTGCTTCTTGAAACACTACAGTGAGAAATGTGGGTATTGTTCAGTGGATCGATCCATCTGTATGCTGCATAGAAGGCAAATAAAGTATATTCTAATTACAAACTATTTTGCTGGAGCTTTACAAAACAAACTAGCACACCTACAGGAAGGAATTTTCTGCCACTGCTAAATTCTGTATTTTGCAAGCAACTCACTATTCACAGCGTTCCCCACATGAGCAATTTTAATAAACACAATTCAGAGACTGTTACCAAAAGCAGATTAACACACATTAGCAGTATTTGTGTACTACTAATATAATTTTTCTTGCCCTGAGAAGTTCAGCTCTACAGTTTAATACTATGATCCTTGCTAAATATGCAAGGATCTGACACAAGATCTAGCTGCTGAATCCTTTTCTGACGTCTACGATTCTTTAGTCAAGTGTGGGAAATCTTAACAAATCTAATAAATACTGTTAGCTTTGCTGCTCACAACTTTCTCTCACATCACGTCTCCTCCCTTGTTCTATTCCTGTATAAAAGATTTTTCACAGATTTTTAAACATGCTGACATTTGTTACTAAAATGTCTGGCCTGTTCCTTTGGTTGTATAACATGCTCCATCCTGTCTTGTGGTATCTTTTAATAACTCGTGCCTTTTTCTTTGGCTACAGTACAGTTACGAAATTCCGATTACCACCTTTTTTTGGCCTCTATGGCTATGCTTTATTGCTTTTATTTGCTAATGTCTTAGCCAGTGGCTAAGCAGGTTTCCTCACTAAAATTAGATGAGCCGAGCTTCTAAGCTGAAACCACTCTGGGAGGAACACACATAATTTCTTTCCTGTTGGTGCCACGCTGTAATCAAACGATCGCAGGTCTAACAAAGAAATTGAGGATATAAGGGATGCGTAATGAAGGCCAAACTCAATGACAGCACGTTTGCAGCTGTAATTTTAATGGCAAAGTATTCTATTAGAATCTCAACAAGCCTTAATTGTATAAAGCACAACCCCACTAAGCCGAATGATGTCATCTGCACATGCTGTCGGTTTAAATGTGGCCTTCCGAGACGAGCGTGCAGCCAGTGACATTTAATTGGAGGACAGAAAAAGTTATGGAAGCCTCGGAGAGACGAAAGGGAAAAGGGAATTTCTGGGATGACTTCACGTTTGTCAAAGAGATAAATAAAAGATGATAAACATGGATTAGAGGGGCCATTTTGTCTGTGGGCCTCTCTCTTTTAGTCCTGGTGACTTTGAGAAATATGTCTCTAAATTTAGCACCAGCTTTATCAAGCTGAGGCAATCCAGGGAAAAGAAGGACTTGGGAATAGAGAGCGCAAAAGAAAGAGACAAGGTTGAAAGGTATCTAAAAGACAGGTTCAGCAGACAAAAAGATTGAGGGTAGTTGAGGGGGATGCATTGTCTGTGAGATCCTGTCCATCACTTGCCACCTTCAGAATGAAAATACATCTTCACTAATATCCCCCACTCTCTCTCTCTCTCAAACACACACACACACAACCACAGGAGGAGAAAGATGTGAATTTCAATTAAGCAGGTAAGGAAATTAAACTAGTAATACAGGTAAAAAGTCATCCAAGCAGATAAAGGCTCTAATACTGCAAAGAGGGTAGAGAGACGAGGCACACGGACAGAAAGACAAACTTATTCACACCCAAATATGCCGCACGTAACACGAAGCCAGAATGAAGGTCAGAAGAGTTCAAATGTAAAACTACGCCTCTACTTTCATTTGAAACATCAGTACTGTCTGTCTAATAACTGTCCACTCCACTGTGGAGCAAAACAGGAGCCTCATTAAGTGGCACAAACATAATTACCAATAACATTAATGAATTCTTTGCCACTATTTACCTGTAATGCATTCATAGATGCTAGTGTTTGCTGGCGTTTTTATCAACAGTGGAGGCCCTGTCTACTTTATGCATATTAAGTGCTTCAGATAGCGCGGCTTGCCAAATCTCTGTATTCTTTAAAAACTTTAAAAGTAGCCACCCCAGCTAGAAAATGATTCTGAATGCAGCCACGGTATTACTTACTTCTTGGGTGAACTGGCATTAGGCATGAACTGTTTATTCAGTGGAAGGTTAAGGTCAAAAGAGAGGAAGCTTCCGGAAAAGATGTCATGTTTGTTTAATTTGAAAATGGAGGTCAATGCAATTTGGTTTACTGACAGCATGCTGCCATCAAATGCTAACTACGGGTTGACTTTTGGTAAGAGAGCACTGCACCAAGTGCAAAGTCATTCAACTGCACTGCTTCATATCCTGCGTTTGTTCTTCATTGTTGTCTTCCATGTCAGTTTGTGAAATAGTCACAAAAAAGAAATTTCTTATTTTGTGTTCATGAATTATGTTTTTTTTGAGTTATTGAGCACTAAACTGGAACTAATGCATTTTAATAGGACATATATTCCATGTCAGGAGCATGGATTACATTTTAAACCAAACCACAATATTGTTGTAAAGCTGCTCGAGTAGTGTTTATTGTCTAAGGATTTAATGTGCAATATATTTGCAATTAACAATGTCTTTAAAAGTGATGCATGAAAAACTATGACAGGTAGGATTCAGACCTGAGTTGCTGGAACGACAGCAGTAGCGGTTTTTGATACGGGCGACACGGGCGGTTGCCCGGGGCAGCATCACGGGCATCATGCTGCCCCGATGTCATGCCAACGCATATTGGGAATGGCATAGGCACCGATCGGTTTTCTATCGCCCATTTGCTGGGAATAAAGGCGCCCTCCGTTTGCGAGGTGTGCCTGCTGCTTGCGGCACAGGGAGGAGAGGAAGGAGAAGGCGGAGCGGCGGGGGATTCTCCGGCTGGCTGAAGCAGCATCTAATAACCAACTCGCAAAATAAAACAAAATAAAATTAAACCGACAAACACGAAAACACCAGACATTATGATACAGACTTATAATTTGCACCAATGTTTTTTTCGAAATTCTATAAAGTGAGCGTGAGAGTCCTCGGTGCGCCAGCTCGCTGCTGAAGTCAAAGTAAACTTTATTGTCATCTCTGCTACATACAGTCCAGTATATAGAGAGACGAGACGACGAGGCTCCAGTTACAGCAGTGCAAGTAAACAAATAATATATAAAAAGAAGAGTAAGAAAATAAATATACACTTTAGGACCAGGGGTAAAGAGATCAATAACAATTTAAAATTTATAATTTACAGTTTGATTTGATTTAAAGTCTCACACACATAACCCGTCGAAAGGGGAGGGGGGCCGGTTGCTTCCAAATAGAGCACATTTCATTCATAATATTGTAAATCCAAGCCCATTATGTATTCCTGATTTGAATCCTGGGTTGTGTGAAATCCCAGAAATGCACCCTAAACAAAGTGAATCTGTGAACTAAGGTGTTGGTCTATTAGGTTATGTTGTGGCAATCCTCCAGTTGGGGGATGGGTGTTTATACTGGAGTGCAAAATTAAAACCAATGGAAGATGGACAAGAAAAGTTGAAAGCCATCAGGTCCTCAGTTTAGAAAAAAGAGAAAAGAAGAGGGGGCGAAACGAGCAAAAGATACAGGTAAGCAGATGTGTCATTGGATAATGGCAGGTCATCCTGAAACAATCAGAATCAGAATACTTTATTAACCCCTAAGGAAATTATGTGGGTTACAGTTGCTCCAAGAAGAAATGGTAAAAATAGCAGATGGTAACAGACTAAACTCCAAACAATACATAATGTTACAGATTTTAATATTAATTAGTCATTGTCAGTTGTTGATTTGTCCTGTTCTCATTGTATGACGAATTATGATGGCTGTTTGGTAGCCGTTTGCAACCCATGCATACTCTCTCGCTCTTCATATGTGTGTGTGTGTGTTTCTCTGATGAAATTCAGTATGGTTCCGACAACAGTTTTATATTAATGTACAAGTTTTAATATGTTTTGTGTGTGTGTGTGGGGGGGGGGGGGGGGGGCGCCAGCGGTAGTGTTCGCCCAGGGCGCCAAACAGGCTAGGACTGAACGACAGCTTAATCTTCCACCGCCCCTCAAACATCCAAATGTGGAAATTTTCTTGCTTTTTAATCATAATGTTGAAAAATTCACACCAACACAAAAAAAGTTGAAAATCTGTGCCTGGAAAGACTCATCGATAGATTGTAGGTGGTGAATATAATAAATTCAGCCCTTCCTATCTGCTCCCTTATTTCCCCAAAATTGTCCTTGTTAAGATACAAGCTTTACATAGAACGCACATTAAAATGAAAGCACATAATGGCAGCAATTTAAACATCTGAAAATCTGGTCTATCTGAGTATCTGGACTCAGGCCGTGACTGCTGTGCCACATTATATTAGCAAAAATCACCTGGTGTCACAATAAGAGTTTAATGTCTCAAATTTCTTTGTGCACATGTGGCGCATGCTGGCATGCATGTGCCGGCATATTCAATATTCATTCAGAAGATGAAGTCCAAATGAATACTTAACACCCCGTCAATTGAGATTCATCGGATGTTCGTGTTTATTCATTTACCAGTATACACATCTGCTCAGTATTACATGGGAGATTAACTAGTTCCATGTGAAGGATTTATCTGAATGGAGAGTCATCATACACCTGTATTCCCTAATGACATAGGTAAGGGCTTACTAAATTAGTCAACTAAGTGGTTATTACAGACTTATTCTAGTGAGGTATTTTTATTCACTCATTTTCTATTTTCTATGCTGTCTGTTCCTTACTTAAAAACTGCAGAAGAAGGAAAATGATTTTGTTTCAGAAGTACAGTGGGGCAAAAAAGTATTTAGTCAGCCACCGATTGTGCAAGTTCCCCCACCTAAAATGATGACAGAGGTCAGTAATTTGCACCAGAGGTACACTTCAACTGTGAGAGACAGAATGTGAAAAAAAAATCCATGAATCCACATGGTAGGATTTGTAAAGAATTTATTCGTAAATCAGGGTGGAAAATAAGTATTTGGTCAATAACAAAAATACAACTCAATACTTTGTAACATAACCTTTGTTGGCAATAACAGAGGTCAAACGTTTACTATAGGTCTGTACCAGGTTTGCACACACAGTAGCTGGTATTTTGGCCCATTCCTCCATGCAGATCTTCTCGAGAGCAGTGATGTTTTGGGGCTGTCGCCGAGCAACACGGACTTTCAACTCCCGCCACAGATTTTCTATGGGGTTGAGGTCTGGAGACTGGCTAGGCCACTCCAGGACTTTCAAATGCTTCTTACGGTGCCACTCCTTTGTTGCCCGGGCGGTGTGTTTTGGATCATTGTCATGTTGGAAGACCCAGCCTCGTTTCATCTTCAAAGTTCTCACTGATGGAAGGAGGTTTTGGCTCGAAATCTCACGATACATGGCCCCATTCATTCTGTCCTTAACACGGATCAGTCGTCCTGTCCCCTTGGCAGAAAAACAGCCCCATAGCATGATGTTTCCACCCCCATGCTTCACAGTAGGTATGGTGTTCTTGGGATGCAACTCAGTATTCTTCTTCCTCCAAACACGACGAGTTGAGTTTATACCAAAAAGTTCTACTTTGGTTTCATCTGACCACATGACATTCTCCCAATCCTCTGCTGTATCATCCATGTGCTCTCTGGCAAACTTCAGACGGGCCTGGACATGCACTGGCTTCAGCAGCGGAACACGTCTGGCACTGCGGGATTTGATTCCCTGCCGTTGTAGTGTGTTACTGATGGTGACCTTTGTTACTTTGGTCCCAGCTCTCTGCAGGTCATTCACCAGGTCCCCCCGTGTGGTTCTGGGATCTTTGCTCACCGTTCTCATGATCATTTTGACCCCACGGGATGAGATCTTGCGTGGAGCCCCAGATCGAGGGAGATTATCAGTGGTCTTGTATGTCTTCCATTTTCTGATGATTGCTCCCACAGTAGATTTTTTCACACCAAGCTGCTTGCCTATTGTAGATTCACTCTTCCCAGTCTGGTGCAGGTCTACAATACTTTTCCTGGTGTCCTTCGAAAGCTCTTTGGTCTTGGCCATGGCGGAGTTTGGAGTCTGACTGTTTGAGGCTGTGGACAGGTGTCTTTTATACAGATGATGAGTTCAAACAGGTGCCATTCATACAGGTAACGAGTGGGGGACAGAAAAGCTTCTTACAGAAGACGTTACAGGTCTGTGAGAGCCAGAAATTTTCCTTGTTTGAGGTGACCAAATACTTATTTTCCACCCTAATTTACGAATAAATTCTTTACAAATCCTACCATGTGAATTCATGGATTTTTTTTTCCACATTCTGTCTCTCACAGTTGAAGTGTACCTCTGGTGCAAATTACTGACCTCTGTCATCATTTTAAGTGGGGGAACTTGCACAATCGGTGGCTGACTAAATACTTTTTTGCCCCACTGTACCTGCCTGTTTGTGTGTAATAAAATACTTAATTTTACAGACTATTAGCAATTTACTTGAGTGCATGTATGGATTATTATGTTGTAAATGACTGTATTCATTTGACAAAAGTTAATGAAGAAAGAAGGTGAAAATAATTTGGAGCAATATAAATGCAAAGCGAACAGAAGGTCAAAGTTGGCCTAATTAAAAGTGCTATAAAATTGGCTAGTGCAATAAAATGCCGCATGTAGCTATCAATTAGAAATCACAAAATGGTCTTAGGCGGTAGCAGCAAGGAAATGAATCTGTCAACACTTTTCATTATTGTATGATAACACGGGAGAAAATTAAGTCACAAAATAACTGTTACAAGCCAAAGTTGAACTGCTTGTGATTATTTCACATTCTCGACTAGCAGGAGAGGGGAAAGGAGGGGAGAGGAGGGTTTTCTGTGTTTTTTCACCCTATTCGCTGGGATGTTTTTGCATTTCCCAACTGTGTGTCACAGGGGATCTTCTTTTAATGAATCAAGGTGAAAGCACAGGCAGTGGTCCAAATTCATGGCATTGCTTTACCACATGTAGAGCATGTAGGTGCAAGAAGACTTTTTTTTTCCTTTGGTAATTTTGCATCCAAAGATGCTGGCACAGCAGCGGCACACCTGCAGCGCAGCCGCAAAAAAAAAAAAAAAAGGTTGGATTAGAAGGAATAAATTACCAGTTGATGTGGTAGAAGCCAGTGTCAATCACAGTCAATTAAATTAGGTCCCCTCATTTCTTTTAAAAGCAACAAGCTCCACACCATGTGGTTAAAGCAGTTTTACTTTAAAAGGAAGTCCAAACTGGCAGCCCCACGAAACCCTCTGAACGGAGGCAAACAGTGTGTGTGAGGTGCATAGCTGTGAGCAGCAAATATTAGAAATTGAAAAAGTGCTGGCAAGACATATGATATCCAATTTACCATTGAATTAATTCACTGGAAATACTGAAATCTCACAATTGGCACAATAAATCAAATTTGTGAACAGCCAAGCATGGCGCTGACATTACCTCTGAATATTTTCTGAGAATGGATAATGTGCAGTAATTACTTTAGTTAAGCAATGGTTTCAATTACATAGAGAACATTTAAGTCCCACCTGAAACGGTATTTAATCCTTTCTTTTGTTAAAAAAAACACTTGACTAGTATTTATGATCGGTGGAGCAACTGATACAGTCAGACTGAAAGAAACCAAGTTGCACGACAAGGTCACTAACTCAGAAAGACTGATTAATGTGTGGAGGTGATGGTTTGTTACTGTTTAGAACTATGTGAAGATAATTAGCGCTGTCTCACATGGACTACAAAGACCATCGAGCTGCAGAATTACTTATATTGTTAGGTGGTGGTGGTGGGGGGGGATTCATAACCTGCTGTCTATAATAACCACTGTTATTTTATTAATTCAACATGCACTTACTCCTTTATATTTTACAACTGCAGGACAAAGCAGCTCACAATTTATACACAAAAAAAATCGTACAGCAGAATGTTGGGTCTGTGTTTCCACAAGCCCCGCTAATTCTAGAGACTTATTCATCATGAAGAAAACAAGACAGTCGATCGATCGATTATTTGCGCAAGGGAGGCCTCGTCTGTGTCCACCACGAAAATGACCCCCAGATCTGACCTCCTCCTGCTATCTTTTATTGAGAGACAGTTCACACAAAACACGTCAGAACAAAGCCACGCCCCTTGGTTCTAAGGCAAAGCATTGTATGTATATGTGTGAATTTCTGTAAGAGTGTGTGTGTGTGTGTGTGTGTGTGTGTGTGTGTGTGTGTGTGTGTGTGTGTGTGTGTGTGTGTGTGTGTGTGTTATGTGAGAATGTGTGTGTGCGTCAGACCTCCTGCTGACCAAAGGGTCGTAAACACAGGAAGCTTACATCAAAAGCACAAGGTTGTGTCTGTGATAAAAGACTACAGCCCCCCACCGAGAACCTCGAGAATCTGGAGGGAAGGACAGTGGAATTTCTTTCATCATAGTTAAAACAATGTACAAATGGTGAACATAAAAATGACAAACATTTAACAATTCACTCTAACACAGAAGAAAAAAAAAGATGCTTTCTGTTACAAGGTCTATTTTGTTATTTGCAGACAGAGCACTCAAATGCTGTCTAATAAAGTCACATTTTTTGACTTCTAAGTCACAGAAGTGCATAAGGTGCACTTGGAAATGAAATCACTCTGGAGACCATTTCATTAAGCATGAAAAAGAATTGAGTTTGACTCAGTTCTGGATGCAAAAATCTGCATTTGAACACTGTTCATCCATATGAAATATTGCCTATAAGTAAAATACCCCAAACAATCACATCATACACAAAATTATCGTTTTTAATATTCTGCCACTTTTCCCCTCAATTTTTCAAGCACCATGTGATCATTATGCACTGAGTCTGTGCACTCACACCGTGTCTGATGCATGCCTCACTTTTGTGCAAGCTCACTGTTGGGTCTGTGTTTCCACAAGCCCCACTAGTTTAGAAACTTATTCTCGTTAACGACAAAAACAAGACGAACATCTTTTACTTGCTAGCAAGGGAGGCGAGGTGTCTCAGAAAGCACCCTGAATCCTACCGCAGACTGACCCCGATGACGGCCTCCTCTTGCTGCCTTTTATTGACATGACAGTTACAATACACAATACAACACAAGCACCTCCCACCGTAAACCCCCCCAATGGTTCTAAGACAAGGCACTATGTGTGTGTATGTGTAAGCATCTGTATGCATGTGCAAGAACGTGTGTGTGTGTGTGTGTGTGTGTGTGTGTGTGTGTGTGTGTGTGTGTGTGTGTGTCTCTCTCTCTCTCTGTATGCATGTGTCTCTGTTTGCATGACTTCCTGCTCACCAAAAGGATCATAAAAGCAGGAAATAACATCACAAGAAACAGATCTTCCAGATAGAATGTATCTGCAATAAAAGCCTCTCCAGCCAGTGGTCAGAGACAAAGGAATGTCTTGATCCTATAGATTGAGCTAAGACCTTACAAATTTAAGAAACACAAAGACAACATTCAACAATTAGACTTAACAGTCACTGTTTTACACACATACTGACACATGCACTGTATCCTACTCATATTACATATTGCTCATTTTGAGACTATACACAAATATAAGCATTTTTCCCCTCCTTCTGGCGCCAGATTGTGTTTACATCTGAATTCTTTTCCGACTTAAATTAAATGCAAAATCTAATCTCTAGGACAGGCACATAAACAGACAAATACAAATTATGGTGAGCCCACATGAAAACACAACACAAATTTATCCAGATGATAAAATATGATGTGGCTGACACTGCCTCCAATGAAAAATTATTGGCATGAGCCAACATGTCAGCAGTATAATCGTGAATGATGTGCGGAAGAGAAAGGTCACAGCTGAGGACCGAGGCATTATGTAGAGGAACAGCTAAGCTCTTTAGCACCCTGACTTAGATGCAGTAATTCAGTATTGAAGGCTTGGTGTGTAACACATGCGTACCGTATATTTTTTAGGTACACAATATGACACATTGCAGCAGCAGCTGTCATCGTATAAAAATAAAAAATAAGCATACGACTTAAGCTCAGTGCAGAAAGTCACAGATTTTTTTTCCCCATTTAGGTTGAAAAATTATGCATTATTATGAATCTGAGAACAGACAACTCCATATAACCTAGCATAGCAGCGCAGCCTCTGCTATTATACATCTTCCCTTGTTTTACCACAACCATATGAACATATCCAGATTTTCCAAGAATACCATTAAGATTTTATGTTACGTGGGAGCATTGAGAAGCATATTTGTGCCATAAAACTGAATAATAATAATTTTAAAAGACAAATGTAAACTTACATTTTTGCCTTAAAATTAAGTAATGTCAGTTTCCAAGGGGAAGGCAGTGCTCAGTGCTACAGTCACGACACAGAAAACAGTGGTTTCGACCAACATTATTTCAGCTGTGTGCAATTAGTTGCTTTGAGGGCTGTGACTACTTGCAACCAGTTGAGTCAAGTCCCCTATTTTAGAGAGACATGTCACAGACAAGCTGTGTTCATCAGACTGACTGCAATGTGTTGGTCAACTGTTTGCATTTATAAATGAAACATAAATCTGTCTGTCTAAGGCAGACAACGACTGTAGGAGATATAAACATATAAACTGTCTTGCAATCTAAAGTGGTAGTGAGGGTGTTCAAACTCTGAGGAAACAGCTGGTTGCTGCAACTACTACATACCAAAGTAAAAAGGTTCTATTATTTAAGCTAAATGCATTTTATATAACCTCAATTTTAGAAGATTTTATAGTAAACTTAACTTAAGCTATCGTTAACACAGAAAAGTCTACTGTAATCAGTCTAGTTTTTTTTTTTTTTTTTAGAAAGCACTCATATTTGTGGATTTATAATGTGTTGAGAGGCAGAGACCTCAGTTTCTATCACATAGGCCACACAGGAACACTGGTTTTATTAACACTTGCACAACAACCATGAACATCTACACTCTTCATTAATCGCAACAGGACTCTCGGTCATTATTCTTGGCCACACAAACACTGAAAACCACAAAACACATCCACAACACTCAAAGCCTAGACATAACTGAAATAATGATCACACCACTAGTAAGTTAAAGTTAAAACATCAGCAGTCCCATGGGCATACTGCACAATATTGCATATTCATGTACAGAAGCACAAAATAGTACAAAAGAACTACTAAACACAACTGCACTTGTGAATCCAGGAAAACTCAGGCTAAGTAGGAACATTTAGTGTAAATTCAGTTAAATACACTAGCTTATATAAAACATGCATGCTTTATAAAGGACACTTGCTTTAGAACTTAGCTACAATGCATTATGCTCCTAATCTTGAAACACTTATATCCTGTTAACCTTTTTTATCTTATATCAGCACCATCTGTTTAAATGAAAAAGTAATTCACTCAAAATTTTAGCATTTTAATTAAACAACAAAGCTTTCAGTGGTTTCAGCTAATTACATAATATGTATACATTAGAGTGATAACAGATACACAGCAGTCACCTTCAACTAAAGCATTTTGCGGTGTAAAACAAAGAAAGCACAGCCGATGAGAGTGACAAGCAAAATAATAGCGCAGGTTCTCGAAATGTATAATTACAGCAAAGAATGTATTTTCATTAGTGGCTTGTTATTTGTTGACTCATGTTTGGTTATTTTTTGAATGTTAATCAACTGACTGCATGAGAGCAGTGACAAAACAAATTATTACACTGAGAAAGGCCTTTATGTACTTATGAGTTACCTCTGTCGTGTGATCAAAGCTTGAGGAAAATGTTGTTAAATATATGCCGTGCAGCCTCCTCAACCCCTAAGCTTAGATCCAGAAATGTGTCGCAAACAAGCAGTTCAACCAGAAAAGGGCAACAAAAAGCTATTGACCATCACTACTAATCACACCACCCACAATAGCACAGCTAATAACCTGACAGAGCTGTCTAGCTCAAAGAATATCAGTCTTAATCTGAAAGGTTGGTGCCCTGAAAAAAATAAATAAATAAAAAAATCAGGACAGCACATAAAAACTGAACTGTCAAACAACGTCAAAGTGAGAAAGAGCTATCTGGCGGACAAAATTCCAATATCTTACACTAGAATGACAACTGGATCCAATCATGGCAGAACACTTCAGTGAGCTGGTCAGGCATCCTTCCAGTCCGACAGACACATCCAACTCAAAATGATCACACTTAAGCTTCACTTTTATAATTACGAATCAACTGTGGATGCAGTGCGGCTGCTGAATGTTTAAAACCTTACTCCTGGAAATGAGTCACGAATAAAGCTTTAAAAAAAAAAAGAAGAAGAAAAAAACAAGACAGATTTACAAAACACAACATGTTCTGTCAGTTTTTTTTTAAATAAAATAAAAAAATAATAATAATATAAATAAATAAGGACCAGTTAAATTCAACCTCAAAACTCCAGCTAAGTCGTCTTAAAGCAATATCACACGTATAGCCTTGATGTGTACTTATTAATACAAAATAATCATATACTCAGAGATCCTCCTAAAATTTCTCCCCATTCTTCCAGTAAGAAATTCTGCTATTATAAATAGCCATAGGTCTATTTGTAATAACTTCACACATCTTGACACCCCAGAGCCTCTCTTGCTGTGGGTGCCATATGTCACTCTTTGTTGTACCGATCCCAGACAGCATGTACAAAAGCAGAACCACAGGTGTAAATTTATTGAGAAGCAATGAGAAATCAAAATTGGATGGCAAGGTAACGCGCCTGACAACACAATAGAACTCATCATCCTGATTAAGCTGGCCGTCCCTTTTTAATTATTCCCCATGTTTCATTCGAACGCGATCTCAAAGAGGTCACAGTTAAAAAATTAGAAATGCCTTCTAAAGCCCCTCCCCGATGTAATGCCTTGGATGTGTAGAGACTTGAGAGGATGGAAAAAAAAGATGTTATTGTTAAACCATTTTTTTTTTCTTTTTAATTTACAAGACCTGCCGCATTATTGTAGAGCGCTAATATCCAAGAGTGCTACAGCTGAAGAGGCCCCAAGGTCAGTGATGCTGCTGCGTTGTGCTGACCAAAGCCACTTAGATTCCTGGTGACATCGTGATCAGAAACAACTGCAAAAGCAAATCCTAATAACTAGCTGCGGTCGATTGTTTTGTAACTACAGCAACACACAAAAAAAACATCGGACAACACTAAAGTCGTTTACCATGCATATTTCAGGAAATGCATTGTTCCTTTCTAAGTACTTAAAGGCTATTTTCCAGGGAGCGAACAAAAGGTCTCCAGATGTTCTAAAATGTTTTTCCAGTAATCACAGTTTACCTTATTTCTGATCCTTTTTATTAGATTTATAAGCCCGAGAACACAGACCTGTGATGTATCTGCTCTGGTCTACCTAGTACATGTTGAACTTGTGTGTGCTTGTGTTTGTATTTCTCGTGGTACGTGTGTGTGTGTGTGTGTGTGTGCGCGCGCGTGTGTGCACAGAGGCTTTGATAAGAGGTCTTGAGAGGTATAGTGGAGGACCATGCCCTCCTCTCCTCTGCACGCCTCTCCTCTCTATCCTGGCTAGCAAGCTGTCCTCATTACTGTCAGTCAGCATCAGGTTTAGCAGTGCCAGGCTCCTGCACAGCCCTCTGTCCTCTCTGCCCTGCCAGCACTAGCCTGCCTGACGGCTGCCATTGGTAAGCATTGTAAGAGCCCCTCAATCCCCTAGAAAACCTAATTACTCTCCACCCGCAACCAAGGAGACCACAGCAGGAAAAAAAAGTGAAGCAGAGGAAAGAAGAATCGCACGCACGTACCCTCCATTTATAAGCGCAATAGCAATTATTCAAACAAAAGAAAATGCGTATTCGAATTATATTTGCAGTAAAATAAATAATAATAATAATAATAATTACACTAGCATTCACATTTACAAATCATTTATATTTCAGTTGAAGTATAAATATTGGTGGAAGGCATAAAGAAAGGAACACAGGATACATTTAGAAAGTGTGAAACATTAAAAGAAAAAAAAAAATGCACGAATCAAACTGAGCATTGCTTTGACTACCCGTTAACTGGGTCACTCAGTTGGTGATTGTGTCTGACCACCAAACAAACAGTCATTCATATGACTCTGCTCTGGCCCCATTTTCATCTGGAGCAGTTCCACCGAGGCCACTGAAAGCAAAGGAGCTGACAGGTCAGGGATTTAAACCCATCTCCAGCTTCAGCACAGCAGCCATTACCACAGGGGGAAAAAACAACTCCTTGTGTCAACCTCCATCTGAGGAGGGGCTTATTCATGTTGGCTGCACATCTGCTTTTTTCAGGGGGTGACACAAGAGTGACAGCGAAGAATTCCCATCAAGTTGCTTGTCACTTTCCTGTCGTCTTGGTCAAAGTTGTCTTTGCTTACTATCGGACTGTCTCTTGGTCTCAGTGAGGAGCATTTAGTGTCAGTTGTAAAGCCTGATTTCAAAAGTGCATTTATTTCAAGAGATAAAGAAAATATTATTTTTCTTTCAGCTGGACATCTTGGTCACTCACCGGGATAAAACCTGTGCCACAAGCCTTGAAATGCAATGTCAGGTTTGGATAATAGCCTGCACAACACAACATTCGCTCTCTTTCTTCTACTCTGTGTGCTATCTGCACAGCAGAAATTGCTTGAAAAAGAAGAAGTCTAATAGGAAATAATGTTCTTTAACACTGAAAATATTTGGGAGGGCTCACAGTCATAAAGTGACGCTCACCAAAGATAATGATCCGGCATTCTGTTGCACGAATTACATTATAGACTTTTGTCCTTGAATATTCTTTCGGACTCGTGCAGCTGTGCAGATCTGAGTTGGAACGGGGAAGCTGGTGCTTTTAATAAATTCACAGGGACATTCAAAGGGGCTGGCAGCTACGGAGGTTTCATTTTCCCAGCAGTGAGCTGTGTCATTTAAAATAAGGATCATTTTGACAAGGGGAATATCATAATGCTAAATCTAGATCAAATAACTGAGCAAGGTGTAAGACTAGATTTACAAGGCCTTGTAATCCTGAAAGACTAAGACAGAAACGGGCACAGAAAGGGGAGGATGTAGCAGTGAGGAAGAATGATAGATTGAGAGATAAAATATTAAAAGAAAACAAGCAAAGGAGACAGTTTTGTTTTCAAATGTGGATATCAAACTACCTGTTTCCAATACAGTGTGTGTACATGTGGTCACAGCACAAATGGCCTGGGGAAGGGAATGCAGCTTTGTTAGTTGACTTCATTAAAACTTGAGTCTTGAAATTTCTAGAACCTCAACACACCTGGGAGGTTTTTTTCTTCTGCAAGCAGCCACACAGAGCGCAAACAGTCCCTAAGAGAGATGTGTGGAACGCAGACAAGTGGAGGAGGTTGGTGCACTGGTCAATTTACCATTCACAGAAGAAAAAAAGAAAGAAAGAGGAAAGAAAAGAGGCAAAGGAAAAAAGGGAACGTGACGTGAAAAGACAGACAGGGAGACAAAGAAGGAGGCAAAGAGAAAGGGGGGAAACTCCAGCTGTCAGAGACAGGCCAGCACTAACAGAGGGCCGTCAACAGGGAAGCCACAGTCACAGCTGCCACAATCTAAAGTAAAATTCAGGACAGTGGTTTAATGGTGGATCTGTGTGATGCCCCTAAATGATCTCAACCAGTTTACTACCACAGTTACCTATCTTGCGCGCTGATAAAGCAAGCGGTTTGCAAATCTTGAGTTTCAGTAAAGAAAACTGCAGCGGCAAGCAAAACAAGCATCTCTCAAAGTATTGTCACAGTTGCTTTTTTTGCAGTACACATTTCTTTTTTCATGCACAAAGATTCAACATCCTATAGACTCCCAGAGACGCACCGACTACCTGTTCTCAATGGCTTACATGGCAAATCCCTTTATGAGGTACAAGGGAAGGGTTACGCCCATTGCTCTGTAAATGGATGTTGCTCTTTCCTTTCATTTCCATAACAAGCCATCAGAACTCATCTCCCACTGAAGTGGCCACAGTCCCACTGGCAATTAAAATCATGCTGGGACATGCCATGGTTGTGTGTGACTCCACTGTGGGAAACAAAAGCACCAGCAGCAGCGGTAATGACGCCAACAGTTGAGTGGTAAATCTCGAGCAATGTCGGCAGAAGCCGTCTCTTTGATTTCTCCAGGAAACCCGGAGCGGGCCTCGTTTACACGTTTCAGTTTGAGCGTTACTGCAAAATATCAAACGAGAAGATCGCATGGAACAGCATCAACTCATCTCTGTCTTCTTTACTGCCTTCTATATGCAGTGGCAGTACTGAAAAGGTGGGTGGGTTGTTGATAGTTTCTCTTTATTTTTCAGAGAATTTTCAATTTCTAAACAAGCCTGAAATTTAGTTGGGGAAAAATAGCAAATCTGAACGGCAGATTTAAAACTTTAGGGGTTTGCAATAGACTTTAAAAATCTATCAAGCATCTACACTGATAACGAGACGATTATGTAATACTATCTGTCTGATTAAACCCAAAAGGTTATTAATCAGTCCCATTTTACCTTCCCATTATTGTTGTTATTAATTAGAGCAGGATGTTTCTCCACAAAAAAAGAAAACCTCCGTTTCTTACACTTATCACATCTGCTAACTAATTTCAAGATGGAAATGTAGGCAAATATTTTTACAGTTTTACAGAAAACTATAGTAAGTGGTGATGAATACATTTGGTATTCGCATCCCTTGTTCAAAAGTAACCTCATTGCAATGCATCTAAAGTACGTAAAGGTGATAATAAAATCATTTCTGTCAAAAGGGGGCAGGGATAGCTCAGTAGGTAGAGTGTTGGCCCCATGATCGGAAGGTCGGTGGTTCAAACCCACCGAACGGCTACCCTGCGGTACCCCTGAGCAAGGTACTATCCCTACACACTGCTCCCCGGGCGCCCAATGGCTGCCCACTGCTTCACTGATTGAATGGGTTAAATGCAGAGAGGAATTTCCCCAAGGGGATCAATAAAGTATACATAAAAAGGGAAACTACACGTTGAGAATTTGCAGAGAAATCGTGGCATTCTAAGGCTACTTTTAGCAGCCTATCTAACAAAGCCATGGCTATCCCCAGCCAGGCTAAGAGGAGACGAGGCATAAATGAATGTGCATAAAGCACTTTGCATCACATCATCATTGTTTAATCCTTTCATTCTCATCTGTCAATCATCCTCAGATGCAACCTAATCCCTGAATATTTGTGGACCGGTCTATATTGATACCTTTGACATGACTTGTAAGCACAGCTTCTATTTATAATACAAAATGTTCTTTTTAAGTCATGAGATAAGCTTTAGTTGGGTGACATTATTCATTTGTAATGTGGGTGCCAGTTTGCATTTCTTTAGCCTGTTTTCTTTGATTGACAGGACCTGTGGTTATCTCCCCTCTGTGCCCTTTACCAATATTCTGGTGCAGATAGTCACAAAACCCCCCCTAAGATTACTCAAATCATACATATACATGATTCTCGAACGCTGGGTGGAAATCAGAAGGAAACAGTGCTCTGTGACTTACTCGTCATATCTGCAAAAAACTGACTCGTACAAACAAAAACAAAAAAGTCAACTGTCTTATTATGACAGCAACTTACATTTCATACAATGCTGACATTAGAAACACAAAGGTTTCACGTTTGTTCTTAAACGGGACAAATGAAGGCAAACTGATTTGTCGTACATGCTACGTCAGATATGAATCAAAATAAGGGCGTGTCCACTTTCAGGTACCCCAATAATCGTCTGTCGCTTTTCTCACTGTCTCTTGACACTTGGAACTGTCCGTGTTTGGGGGCAGTGTCAGTTATGCCTGCTGATACAAGATGTTTTTCCTGTGATCCTGTCATCCCAGTGCTAACACCTTCAGTTGTTTACAGTGAAATGTCCTCCGTGTTCACCTTCACCTCCTGCCTGTTTTCAGCATTACTCTACGTGATGTACATACTGTATAGAGTTACTATGCCGCAGCGTTCGGCAGCACGAGGTCATTGGCAGGGTTCACCTGTGAGGTCATTGCTAGCCGTGAGAAAATTAACGCTGATTGGTCTCGTCACGATTTGCTCCCCGAAGCTCGTGCCGCCGAGGCAACTGCCAAGACGAGCCTCCTTAAACAAATCCCTATTCCCAGGCAGGCACACAGCGGAGTTGGGGAAAAGGGACAAAAGAAAGTATCCGCCACAGAGAGAACTTTCTAAATGGGAAGTTCTAAATTAGACTTCTTTTAAAGGTCTTTTAAAGTACAAACCCATGCAATGTTAATCTATCTGGCTTAATCCCATTGCTTTAAGATCCTTTATAATCCACATTCAATACAGCCATTTCTCTCCTCTAACAAGCTTGCCCTATAGCCATTTTATAAATCATTGGTACAAGGTTTGTGTAGTGCCACAAATTCTGTTATGGTGTCATTACTTCACTGAGTTATGAATCACGCAAGGTAGAATGACAAATATGTTTAAGACCTGTAGAACTGCTCAAAATATTGTATTTCTGTGTGAGTCATGGCAAAAAAAAGTGGTATAATGCTCTTTTAAAAAAGATCAGCAATAACCACGACAGCAGTGGAGTTTCTGGTTCACTTAAAAACTGGAAGCATCATCAAACATCTGAGCTGTTTTACTGCACCTTGGACATTTATGAGCAGGGCTTACAGCAGACGAAGTTAAAGTGATATACTTGCCACACAAGAAAACAGAGAAACACTGGTAGTTTTTCAGCCATATGCCGATATCCTGAAGTCACCATGTGCTGTGGCTTTGAAAGTCTGCACTGCCAATTCCTTATTTGAAACCTAACCAAGTCTTTAACAATGCCTCTCTCTGATCCGGTGGAAAGGAGAAAATCTATTATCGATTTCCACCTGGTTTAGGTGGAAAAAGCCCTGATAGCGATGCTGAATAGCGCTACAGTGTGCTGTGCTATAGCCTCCACAGTAAAATCTGGGGGATGGTGTGAGAGGGCATGTCAACAAAGCCTTTGACTGTATGCCACAACACCATCTGCACATGCTGAATTTTTAATTGTCAATAGAACTGCTCAAGAACAGTAATCAAGAAGACAAAAGATAATGCGCATCATGAAGAGCCTGTACCACAGTTCCTGCGTGATTGGAGTTGGGCTTATTTTTTAAAATCACCCATTGTTTCAGTGCTAATTGTGAGAAATTCTACACGCATGCAACACAACAAAGATATTTCTTAATCACTTGTGATATTCAATCCCATTCAACTCCAGACCAACTCAACAGACTTCGAATTCAACCAGTAAATGCAATTCATCACTGTCACTGAAAAGTCACCAATCATCTCTCGCAAATTCAGTCAGGGTAATACAGGCCTGTTCACTCCAAAATATAATTCACCGTTCTGCATAATGTGCACCTTCAAAACCACATGAAAGGAAGGTCTTGATTCCACTTTCAAATAATCAGATTTCCTCCTTTCACCCAAATGTAAACGTTTCAACCAACAGCCTGCATTCTCTGCAGATATATTAGAGCCCGTCTCCTGTCAGTCATGACCCTGTCAAGTCAAGAGGCAAGTTGCCAAAGCAAGATGGTTTCACCACTTAGACTCTGATGCTTTAAACAGACAATAAAGCTTGATTTAATACTGCTGCAGACTAAAATCAGAAACCTCTGCTACAGGATTGTCATAATAAGACAGAGTTCATTTCAAAACATTTGCCACTGCAAACAGCTGTGATGAGGGATGAAATAAGCAAATCAGGATAAAAACAATGGAAAAATATTATATGGATAGAAAACAGTGGGGTAACACAGAAAATAACATAACCTTAATCATGCTGAAAATTTCCTTTAAGTCTCATGTTTTCAACTTTAATTGCTTTGGTGAAACAGCGCAGACAAGGTGAGAACAATGGGTGCAGACTATTTTTTTTTATCTCTTCGTATCTGCTGTGTGAGCACACAAAATTAGGTAAGCTAGTGACATGAGACATAATCATTTTCTTTGAGCGGGGATAGTGACCAATTTATTCTTACCTTAGGCTGGGCGCGACGGGGAAAGGCAACCTTAGGATCAATCTGAAATGAGAAAAGAATAGCAAAATTGTTGTTAAAGGATAGGCTGGTATATCTTCGGGGTGAAAAGCACCGAACAGGTGTCCACAAAGGACCCCGGGGTGAAACCGCCACACTGCCGCATTTTGACTCCTTTAGACTCATTGAGAATGTAATTACTAGTACTTCAGTGGCGGTTGTACTATAATGGGTATTTATTATATGGCTATGATGTTGGATTATTTATTTATTTATTTATTTTTAAACAGGAACCCGCAGAGAATATTTTGATCTATGAATGCGTAAATCAAGAGGAAGAACAAACCTTTCTTTTTCAAATTGCTTGAATATCTCATCAATGGCTGAGAACTTGTGAACAATGATAATAATTCATCATTTTTAAGATTTACAGAAGCTTCATAATTAACATGTACTCTTCAAACCTAGAGTCGCCTTTAAGAGCTGACAAAGTTATCACAATTACAAATTAAAGTCAATATGAATAGAACAGCAAAACAGTAAAAATAACACAGAACGAAGCCATTTCTGTAAAACGGTGGTACCGCTACATTACTGTGCCTAATCTTTGACACAGTCGGGTTAAGGATAGGGTGACGTTTCACTAAAGGGCAGACTAGGTCATGGCTCTGGGTAGCTGACAGACTACAGAGATTGGTAAGAGAACAGTGTGCCACGGTTTCCCCCTGCTATGAAAAACTGCCACACACTGAAAATGAAGGACGCCGTCCCTTCTTTGTCCTCCAGAGATCCTGAGGTCTTCGTCTTTGTCATGTTTATATCACAGCAGCTTCGCGGCAGCTTTAATCTCCATCTACGTTAAGGAGCTACTACCGGAAGTTGAAAACAATGTATAGGGAAGTGCCTGCTATGAAAGAATCATAGCCATAGAATCGATGTTGTTCAGCTAAACTACTGGCAAAGAGCACATTGATATATTTTTTAAATAAGGTTAAATCGTAGATGTATAATCTCAGTGACCAGTTCATTTGTAAACTGCAGTAAAAGAACCTGATTACTCAGTATATTAATCCCTACTGCAAAACAGCTTATCGTTTAAATTTACTGTTGGCCTATCAGCTAGCCTGGTTCCTTATAAATGATACAGGTGCACAGTTTAGTCCAGCAACTGGCTTTGTTTCCCGTCATGATTGTCACTAGGCAGACCAAAGCATTTAAAGAGAGCTGGCCAATATCACCGGCCTCATTACTCACTGTGGCAAATTATCTACAATTGATGGAGCTCAATGACACATTCTAGGCACAACACTCAGTGCACTGAGCAATGTACCATAGGAAACCACATATTAATTGCTGTAAATTACCATTTTTGTTTTTTAGGCCTAAATACTGGTGCTCCCAAATTAGCTGTCGATGCTGTATAGCAAAAACAAAGAAAGAACCCCCAGTGTTAAAATAAAGTTGGCGTGGAGACCAGCCACACCAATGTTCCGCTGGTCGTGGTCGCAGCAGAGGCCCGCTTTTATTTTAGGCAGGAATTGCTGATTGAATATGACAGGAAGAAAATGAGAGTCTGGGGCCGGTGACGCCTCCAGATATTGCCAAATAACTGGGAGGATGCGTCAGATCAGCCTGTTTCTCCATCTTGTGCTTGTTATCTCATTAGCTACATCTTCCTCATTAATTTCTCTGGTATAAAGGTATGTGGTGGGGGGGTCTCATCAACCTTGCACTTACAGTGAAGAGGAACTGTCTGAAACAGCAATGTCATCCTAAACTCTCATCGCCTGGATGCAAATTTGAATTTGAGGGGGGGAAAAAGAAAGAAAGAAAAAGAAAATCATGAAACTCTTCATGTTGTTCCATATTGTGCTACGTGTCACACTGACATATTTACAATTACTATATCAATTCTATGCATTCCTACTCTCTCTGCACAGATGGATTTATTTAAGAAAACGATATCTCATCACGCTGAGGAAAACAATGGAAAGAAAACACAAGATGAAAATTCACCATCTGCACGGATCAATTAAGCCATTGAAACTGACTACATTTTAATCTGTTTGAAGGAAAACCATGATGTGCAATGTCACTGTCATCTTCTCTGTCAGTCTCACTTATTACTGTTATCTTTCTAAATCGGGTCAAAATGAGAAATGAATTCAATAACACCTGGGCACGGTAACTCTGCTTGTAATGAATTTCATTTAAAGATTTGTCTTAGCACTTAGCCCCAGGCATAACCAATTCAAACTCAATTATTTTGTGCACCCTATTTTAGCAAAGACAACACATTATGCTCTGAATACCAAAGTCCTACACTTGGTAATGTATCTTACTTTTTAAGCTTATGCAAAATATATCAAACCTCATTTTACCACACCACATAAACTAATTGTTTTTATGTCCTGCTGAGAACTTCTATTCACTATGAAGCATTTGGTCTTGAACATGCGCATGAGAACACTTTAACACAGCATGGAAAAATCTCATGTAGTCTGTTTAAAATTATATATATATTTAAATGATTACATGCAGAGAAAAACGTTACTGCATATTGCTTAAATCTCACTCAGAGCAACGCAACCAAATTGGGCAATGAGGCCTTATTAACAAATCCTTCTGTGAAATGTAGCAGTACCTTTTTAGGTCACAAATTATGACGAATAACTCCTCTGAGGAATTTAGAACTACAAGAAGAGGAGACAAGGCAATTGTTTCCCTTTGCTTTACATATTAAAGCTTTAGGTTTTCATGTAGGAAGCGTCTTCATACCTATTGGGCAGGAGTTACCCTTTGCACTGAATGCAGCTGTATCAGAGATTATAGTGTCTCAGTTTCACCTGATACTTCCTTCCTGAAACATATTTTTTTCTTATGTAACACGCATACCATCAGGCTTGGGTTGAGTGAACTTAATGTAAGAAGTGCACCTGTTTCAGTAATTTGACTCTAGTCTGTTCTAAACTTGCATGTTTTTTTAAGCAGTAAAAAGATAAATGAATAATAGCTATTTATTAGTTTGTTTTTGCCTATGTTCTTGTTTGAGAAATGACTTTCCTTTATGATTTGTAGACAAATCTCTCTTACTGTGTCATTGCTTTCATCTTAATTTTACGACAGCTGGATGCAACAAAAATATTCGTACATTCTTTTGATTCTTGAAAGGAATTCTGGGAACAAATCATGAGATGGTAGATAAAATACGTCGAGGGTATGCAAAGAGTGTCGCTGTTGGGTAGAGGGCCAGAGCTCTGACTCAGCTCTAGCTATTTGGCTATCATACAGTAGCAACAGAACAACAACAACAACAACAAAAAAAACAACACTTCATTAACCCCCCTCTGAGAAATTTCTTTACTATGGAAAAATCACAAGCAATCTGACTTGGAGCTGAACGAACAATCTGCTTTAAACACAGTCGAATGGTCCGGGAGATATGACTACAATATTGTATTGTAATTGAAAACATGACTGTAACTGAAGGTGTAATGTGTTCAAATGTAAACTGTAATCAAAATGCAACCGTGAAAAACAACAATAATGTGCTCACCTATTTAGCAAAATCCAAATTTCTTTTTTTTTTGTATATCGAACCAGAACAAATGTACATGCGTGTCAAATATCATTCAATTCTTTCTGAGACAAAGACAATGTATTTTTTTGTTCCGGGCTTTTATTATTGCCAACAACTGTTATCTTTAGCTGTATGTAGGATGCACAGTATGAGGTACTTTTTTTTTTGCACTGATTCAATTACAGCAGCAGTACCTGTTATGTACAATTGACTGGCAAGCACTAATGTGATGTCATTTTCCATGGACCCTGCAATCAGAGTATATGTGCCTTTAGCAATGTGGGTGTCTCAGATGAATCGTAACCATCTAACCAGTGTGCACACTCGAGTTCACGAGAACCAAGAGGCTACAGTGTCGTGCTAAAGATGCACTACTGGTGACGTACCTCACGTAGCAGTAATCTCCAGTGAAACATCTTTTGAGTATGTGCTCACCTTAGAGACCTGGCATCACCCTCACAGGACCCTTTCTTCAAATTACGTTTAGATACACCTTTGTAATATGATGCAACATGATCTCACGAGGAGCAAAAGTGGATTTCCTCAAGACATCATACAAGCAGATACGTCAATGTAATAAATGAGAACAGACCAGAAGGAATCCCCCCCACCAACCCTGCCCCATCATCTTTTTATCTTCCGCAGCCGTTTACTTAAGGGTCTCCGAGGGCTGCTTCTGCATGTGACTGTGGGAGATCAGGGCAGAGAAACAGCACATATCTTAAGTTCACATCTTACAAAAGGATTTCATATATTAATGCAGCTCCTGGGTAAACTCTCTTCCTCTCTCTTAAGACATATCTACGCTAGCATGATGATGTGGTGTTTAAGCTAAAAGGAAAAGCCTTATCAAAGCTTGCAGCTTCTCTCAATAAGTGTGTGAGCAGGTCCACAGGTGTGCGTGTGTGATAGCAATAGAATAGACAAGAAATTACAACATAAATGTTTCATATCTGTGCTGTCAATCTCTGCTGACTTTCGCCGTGGAATAACACCACGAAAAGGCAGTTTGTTATGATCCTCAAATCAGTAATGAGAATTTTACCGTCATGCTCAACAAGCAAATTGGCTATATATTTTTTTTTAATATATTTTTTTTACCTCTTAGAAATATGCAACAGCGTTACGAACATTAGCCACGTTTGCTGGTAGTAGCATAAAAATAACACTACCGCTTTGACAAACCTCTGATGACCTGTAGGAGCGGACAGGAGACAGAAACAGATACAGAAAGAACTAATAACGCCTTCAGCCATAATTAACCGCGGAAGATGGAGCACCTGCTATACTTAAACAAGAGCGAGTCAGTTTAGCTCACTGATTTGACTTTACTTCCTAACCCTATCTGATGAATGAAGCTCAGATTTGTCTGGAACAGCTGCTCTTCCCTGTCCTTTCTCCTCATTTGCTCTTGGGCTGTTTTTTGTTTTTTTTGGCTTCTCCTAAACCTCAAGCATAGGTTGACCTAAGGGGGACTTTATAAAGGCTGGATTTACCCAAGACAAAAAAAATTAAAAATAGATTCCGGGGGTGGGGGGGTGACTACATATATCATTGGGTTTTACTGGTTGAAGTGAATTAAGCTCAGAAACCCCAAACATGGTATCACACCATCAAATCTTACATTAAAAAAAATAAACCCATATATGCCTTTGTAACAACTTCACATAAGAATAAAAGATTTATATCGCTCAAATCAATATACTGTTATGTCTGAGATAAAAATTGATGATGTCCTTCTTCATACAGGCCTGACTTGAAACATCTTCAGCAACAGATGCTCTGAGTTGTACATTTATAAACTGAACAAAGCATCATGAAAAATGGTAAATATGTTCTGAATTACCAGCATGTGTGTTTTGAAGCCCCCAGGCTTTGCTTCCCCATATGTCTCATTCACATTCATTCTAGGCTAGAGTGTTTTCATAACCGGACAAAAAGTAGAGCACACAGTCAAAAGAAAACATTAATACCAAATAAAGAAGCATATGAAACCAGCGTTGGTGTGCCTGTCTTCTTTAAGTTGGGAGTAAAACTGATTCTATAGCACTCCTGATCTCAACACTAGGGAAATTTTATGTTTAAATCCAAGTGGGGTTTGCAGTTGATCTAAAAGTACATCAGACTAAATAAAATACCATCTGCGTTTGTGTTTGTGACACTGATGTAATACTGAAAAAATATTAGATTTAAAATAACAGAGCTAAAAACATCCATATGATTTTGGCTTTACACTTTCACTACACAGCTAATACGACCTAACTTCCTGTCATTGCACCTTCAGCCATTCTGACTTTTTTCCAAGGTTACCGAGGACAGACAAACCACTAAGGATTCGTTCAGGCACTGCAAACGAGGGAGACCTGTATCAACCCAACATCTGCAAACACATCAAGACCATCCATATTTGCTGGACCGGTTCATTTTTCCCCCATTGCCACTGAGCAACTTTCTCAGAGATATGATAGATCCTAATGCAATGCGATCTTGATAGTGTGAATGTTAAGATATACAACAGCACCGCAGATACAGCGCAGTGACTAATGGTGAGAAAGACGATACAGACAGCCGCCTTAGGTTTGTAATCTTCTACTGCACACTGACGGGTAAACAACAGCACGTTAGCAGCTGGGAAATATAAATGTCTGCATGCATTTGAGTCAGCAGAATCGTTGGTTTGTCAATTATGCCGTCAAACACTCAGCCAGTGATAAAAATGTCCAGCAAGAAAACACAAACAAAACAACAATCTGCTACACTTTATTTTACTAAAGCTATTGATTACCTCCATTATTACAGGATTTTCAGTATCATCCATATTTTCAGATTTATGGGTGCGATGAAAAACTACAACGCCACCAGCAACAAGAGGCGAGTATGCAAAACAAAACTGGCTTCTTTTTTTTTTTAATATAGTCGGGGTCCCTAAATGATTATCTTATGCTCTTACAGCCCGGCGGATTAAGAGTTAAGACATCGACCATGCAATCACAAAACTGCCTGATCGAGTCTGGCCAGGTCTATCGCCTCATTTCCTGTCAGCTGTCTATTGTATACTATCTAACAATCAAGGGGGAAAAAAACATCACCAAAATTACTAAAATAATTCACTTCCAAAGCATAATGATTTCACACAGGCCACTATTCAGGCTTAATGATGATTCAATGTCAGACTTTAAAATGTCACCATTCAGTTCTCGTGCATTTCAAATCTCAATTATAAGTGTGCCAAATGTGATCTAAAGCCTACAATACGTGTGACATAATACCACTGTTTGTGTGCATATCTGTAGCCAAAGAACAAAGTGTATCCATAACTTGCTATACAGACATGCAACAGATAACAAGATTTAGTGTTGCTGCACGACAGTTATTATACTTTAGCAGAGCAAGAGAAAATACTATTTAACTCAATTATTATACATAAGAGGTCCCACATTGTTTTAATAATGGGATTAAATTCTGCCTACAAATAGTCTAAATATTACAATCTAAAAAAAAAAAGAAAAGAAAAAAAAAAGAACCAACCGATTTTTCTTGTGGGCAAAAAAAGGAGCTTTTTTGCAATCAAGAAATCAGCTGTAACACAAGTGGTTTGAGACTGCAATTTTAACAGGTCATTAATGTAATCCCATGAATATTGTAACATATGTTAGCGGTATTAAAAATACACAAGAAATTAAACTGTTTCCTGCTGGCACTGCTCTCAAAGTGCCTTTGGGCAAGGCAATTAAAGCAACAACTGCTCTATTTATCAGACATCAGTAATAGACTGCTGCAGCACAGGCCAACTCTCAGGTGTAAGCATATATATTTACGTGCTCTCCTCCGTTATTCATACCCCCCATGACCTTTGCTGTAAATATATATGCTGTCAAGCTGTCACAAAGCTGCTCATTCAAAATGTCAGACTTGAAGTTATCAAACTGCTCTAGATTCTGCATCAAAGTATGTTTATATCTCCAACCCTTCAAGCAGCCCCCGTAAAGTGCTTCTAAGTATTCCCCTCTGAAGAGGTTCTGCAAGTTTTGCAATGTCATCGGCCTGACTTAACGGTCATTTTAATGCTAAAAAACCTTGCCCTTGCTCTATAGTTGCTACGTCACAACATAACCCCACCGAGTGTCCTTGTCTCCCTCATTTGCATAACACAGTAACAGAGCTGATAGCAGTGAAGACATAACATATAAACACTAAGCACGAGGTGAATGAGAGATTACCGGAAACGTAAAAAAAAAAAAAAAGCATAACACAAAATATCTAATAGGCTGAAGAAAAAAAAAAAAAAAAAAAAAATCACACGCACTAAAAAATTTTAAGTACAAGTGTGTGTTATGTGCCTTTTTTGATGAAGGCAAATTGCTTATTTTTAGACTAACAGAAAAACGAACACCCCCCCCATAAACCCTTCTGAAGAATCAAACCTCCACCGATGAGCTGAAAACTGTCCAAAAAAGCTCCCCAAAAATAATGACAATAATAATGATTATAAAAAGAATATTCAAAATAATAATAATAATAGCAATAATATGAGCAGCCACATTATTACAAACCTCGCAGCTTAGAAAAAATTGGAAGGAATATAAAGTAAGGTCTGCCACCCAACAAACAGCAGGTTTCTCAGCTCTGTGCCAATCACACTCAAGCTCAGGAATGAGCAGTGAATTCTTACATTTACATTACTTGCCTTATCCTACGCAGACTTGTAGATTGCACATTATTATACACTGCTACCTGAAGTATAATCTATTTATCTTCCAAAATCCTTAAAAAAATATTTCCTCCCAGTGTAAAGTTGGCTTCAGCCGAGGGAGCGCGCACAGTACATTTCCTCGATATGCACCATTCCATTACTGTAACTATTGCTGGCATATCTGGATTCGATAAAATATAATTGCAGCTGAACCATATCTAATCCAGCGCATCGTATAATCTTTAATTATTCCTCTGGTGACGAATTTCAACAAATTTCAGAATGCTTGGCAGTCATTAAACCTAAGTGCATGAGTGTATGTATATGTGCACTGGATTAATGACCTTACTTAAGTAAATCAGACAACTCTTTAAAAACTACACATGCACTCTTAAAGTATTTGACACGATACTCCTGACTGATTGTTACCTCACTAATGCATTTATGTATTCTGATTATCATACATTACAGTAATTAGTTTGAATATACTGGCAGCTTAAAAATGTATTAATTTATATTTAATTTGTTTAATCTCTAATATAGGGCTCAAACCTTTCAGACTCAAAGTATCTGCTAATCGGGCACGATATGATACAATATCTGCTGGATCAAACAGCAGCAAGGCAGCAGTCCTGAGACAGCACGCCCTTGTGTGTCCACATGAGATATAGGCACACTGCCACATGTGGCTGCAGCAAAGAAGGGGGCGTGTCTGGCCCCATTCAGCCAGAGAAGTAAAAGTGAACACATGTAATATTCACCCCAGAGTTGTGTTTTATTTTATTGCCAGGCTCTCTGTGGAAGAGACCAGCACACATTTAGCCACTGTGCGTGACCTTGATCGACACAGCCTGTCAACCTAAGAAGTGTCCCCCCCCTCGCCTACCGCACCACCCACAAGGCCCTACTTAGGCAGTAAAAAGTCTCAGTTGGCAGAGCAGCATAAACACAAAACGTGAAATGAACTCTGGTGTAAGAACAAATGAAATCAACTCACCGTCTTTGAGTCTAATTCGTGGTGTTGTTGAGCTAAGACTTTATCTACACTGGCAGCATCTGTAAATGTAACAAACCCAAATCCTCTGCAAAACAAAGACACAGAGAGGACAAGAACAGACGTGTTAGTAATAATTTAACATTGCATACATATTAAAAAATTACACCCCCACCCCTTGCAAATATAAATTTAACATGCAACTTGCAAATAATAAACCTGCATTAACAGTGTGAACAACAATCCCTATGAGCCACAACAACATTTCTCTGCAAATATACATTTCTAATCCAGATTATGACCAGTCCTGTGGCAGATTTTGGGAAAAGCAAAAACACAAAAAACAAAAACAAAACTGAGGACAGTGCTCATCATTATTTGCTACGTTACAATATGAGGCGACTAGACACACACAGCAAAAAAAAAAAACTGTGGTGCAGTCACAAAGTCAATGTCAAATTGCATTCGGCCGCAGCTTTACAGCAGTGAGCATTTAAGCTTATCTGGCTTGCTGTGAAACCACACGCAGGCGCGCGCGCACGGGGACACACACACACGTACACACACAGACATACGCGCGCGAGAACACGAACACATGGGCGCGCGGGCACACAAAACACACATACACGCTGGATTAAACACTGAGCACGGTCAAAGTAAAGCGATATCGCTATGTGCACTGGAAAGGGAAAAGTAAGAAAAGCCCTGTATTTACCTTGAACGTTTTGTCGTGGGGTCTCTCATCACCATACATTCTCTTATTTCTCCGAATTTACTAAAATAGTCTCTAAGGCTGTCTGTGAATAGAGAGAAGAAGAAAAAATATATGTCGGGTCATTTTGACAGAAACATATGGACATGCTGTTGTCACTGTATTTCAAAAATACCCCGCGATGCGCATAGGGGTCGAATAGAGGACTTCAGATGGACGGAGATCAAAAATAACATCGTGCGCACACACTACTGAGATATCCCATACAGTACACTACTGCACAGTGCACATTCGCACATACACCGCCGCCAGCAGCTACAGCGAGCACTCAGTCACAGCGACAGAGGGGGGAAAAAGAAAAAAAAACAACAAGAAATGCTGGTTACGGTGTAAAAGAGAATAACAGTCTCACCTGGTGAGGTTTGCCAGCTGAGGCCACCGATAAACATTTTACTGTAAGGGGAAAACACAACAGAAGTGAGTCCAGATGTCAGTTCGGCCATTTTGACGACTAACTACTTCTAAAAGCGACCTTAAAGGATAAAGGAAGACTATGAAAACACATTCGCGCTTAGTAATTACACTCTGGCTACATAAAAGGGGCAGGCCACTCTTTGCTACGGAGCGGAGGTCTTTTAAAACTGCATCTGGAAACAGACCCGTGCCCGGTTTAAGTGCGTACTGTTGGGAGGGGGGTGCGGGAGGGGGGACGAATCCAGCACGGCAGTCGAAGTCCTCTCCAAGATGTTGTAACATGAAAAAAAATCGTACCTAAGGATTAAATTTAGAAATATATCCTTACCCCGGGTCATGTTGTGAATCATTTAGGCTTCCGGATGTGGCTTGACTCCCGTCTCCTTCCATATCTATTCCAAACTATAGGCTGGGACTACAGTAACAGTGACAGACACGCACAGATACGGCAGGAGATATGCAAAGCCCCGCTATGAGAATATTACTGAGCCGGGAATGAAAGCGTCACACGTGGGATCAGCTCAGCCCCCTGCTCCCTCCTCCCTCTCTCAGCATGCTCTACCTTGGCCCACAGGGGGCGGAGCCTGGCTCTGTCACCTAACCAATCCAATTGACGTCAATTCAGGCAATCTGCAAACCAATCCTCCGATTTGTCATTTAATTAAGCAATAAGCCACTAGAGGTGAAAGTGGCTTATTGCTCTTCTACGCCAGTGGACACATAGCATGAGAAATGTTATTTTTAATTAATACTGTTTACAAATTGTTTTACCACTGAAAGGTAAGGCTTGCAAAAGCAAAAGCGACATGCAGACATTATTTTTTTGTTCTTATTAATTACAACCGTTTGTTATTCTTCCGCCGTGTAATCTAGTGCGCTAGAAAGACGTAAAAAAGTGGGACAGTCACTATTTTAATAATAAAACATAACATATGGTCGCGACTTTTAAGTGTCTACTGAGAAATAAGCAGGGTTTAATTCGACAGGGAGCAGCAAAGAGTGTGGTCTAAGTGTAAAATAAGTATTGTGCAGGTGCACGGGGGCATCATTTTTTTCGAAGTGAAGAATATTTGAGCGCCAATAACTGAATAATATAAGTATAATAAATGTTACCGGTGGCCAGATTCGTCTTTGCAAGATGATTTGTTATACATTATTACTACTAAGATGTCAATATAGTTATTTTTAGTTGATGCATTAAAATTATTGACGTCTTTGCAAATGGACCCTTCAGACATGATCCATGCAATCCTGCTGTACAAGCAAACAAGCAAGGTTGTGCTCACATGTTATAATGTTTTAAAAAAATGCTCAAACGAGGCTCAGAATAGGCAAAAAAAATCTGAATTTAAAACGTGTTTCCAGGAGGGCTTAAAGAAAGTTATTTAAACATGTTCCAGAGGCTCTTCCTCTTCTCTGAGGAAGAGCCTCTGTAGCTGATGGTGGGGTCTCACCTTCAACTACTACATTCATTACTACAGCCAACAAAGAAATTTTCCCATGGAGATCAATAAAGGCTTGTATCCTTACATACAGTGATGCAATTATAGATCCATCCACGTAGATAACCTCTAATGAGCTGCTAGCCCTGCTCTCTGTGCAGTGTATGTGGAGATAAGCTTGCTCTGCCCCCTCATGACCTTGAAGAAGGTGATGACAAAGCAGGCTAAGAAATTAAGAATAAATGAGTGCAAAAGACATTTTTAAGATATTTTAAGATATGGGCCTATGCATTAATTGCGCAACGTGCTATCAATAGAACACAATAAAAAATACATGTCCAATCTGTTTCAGTTATATATTATACATTTGTCTGATTGCTGTTCAGAGATGTCAAGCTGACAATATTAAATGACCGCAGTTTTCATTGATATGAGCCAAGAAGATGCCTCATACTCTCTGGGAAATGACTAGCTATCCTATTTTATTATTCACAGTCAGTGACTTTTTTTTTTTTTGAATAGGCCTGTCTTTGCTGAGTGTTCAGGGTTCTACCAGAGGGAATTTCTTATCTGGCCAGGCAGCATGTTTTTGAAACAATGACTTAGATAAAACCCAAATAACAACACTTTTGTCAGTTGAACAGCTATAAGTCTGTCATTAGTTAGGGGACTCTCCACATTGCAGCTGTCTGTATCTCCAAAACAAAGGTACGAAAGCAAATGCCAGTAATTCCTTGTAGTATGCGAGTGTCAAAGAAAATGGAAATATGACACCTTGTGTGAAAGACTATTACTTATTATGCCTTATTTGCACCATTGTTTTTGTCCCATGCCATTTGCTGATGCATTTATGATTGCTTTACCGTTGTCATATGCGCAGCGGTCTCCTGAAAGACGTGCCTGAAACGTGAGTGCAAGAAAATCGCATCCACCCAGCAGCTGAACAGAGGAAAAGTTAGCGGAGGGTGGGTGGTTGGGTTATAAATTGATGTGGAATATGAGCTCGGAGGAACAACGGGCTTAAAAGCCCCATCACAAGGTGTGCAAAAATCACAGTGGATTTAACACATGAAGAGCAACTTCTGTTTCATGCTCAAACAAAAACACTGGAGGCCCGGGCTTCACGGTGCAGTTGTGAATTATACTGTTTTGTGAACAACAGCATTATTGCCTTTCCATCCGCGGTTGTTACGGCATGAAGAGAGGCGAGTTAAATGTGACAGAAAAGGGTACGGCGGGTGTGCTGTTTCGCAACGTCTCATCGATCCATTGCCGACCAGATTTGGCGCCAAAGCAACCTGTAAGCAGACGAGCCGAAATCCTTTGGATCTCCGTGGGGTAACGCTCACAGGGGGTTTCTGTGTCCAGATCTTTTTTTAACACTCAGTGAAGGAAAAGCACATATAGATTGTTTTAAATTGAACAGTGTTCTCCTTTAATCGGAGCAGCCAGCACCGCCTGATGAAAGCGCCTAAAATGTTTGTAGCTCTTTAAGCAACTTGACAGCAGTGCTTTTGGAGCAGCTGAGTGTTTAGTCGTGGGTGAGGAAGAAAGAGAGGGGTTATATCCTGCAACAAAGTGGCCTACGTGTGAACAAATTTCCTTGAAAATGATGCCGAGCAGTGGTTCCATTACTTGGGCGCTCACGTTATGACAAATAGAAAGGAAAACGGGAAAAAAAGAAGAAGGTTGAAGCAGTTGAAGACGCTTTGATTAACGCAGGGACAAAGTCTTTTAAGATATATTTGCATCCTGCATGCTTTGAGCTCATCGTCATTTGCTGGAGCTTCAAGGGCAATTCAAGATTTCTTCAATCCTGCATTTGCATTGGTGTAACTGTTCAGTTCTGAAAGATGAACAGCTTCTCAATAGAGAGCAAATTCAGCATGCGAAGGGAGGAAAAAAAAGAAAGAAGAAGCTTGTAACTAACCGAGCCTCTGCATAAAGAGTGGAGGATTTGGGGATTGAGAAAGAAGTAAACTTGATAGTGTGTGAAAGAGCTGAGGGGGGAAAAGAAAGTGAGAGAAGCAACAGACTCACTGACAGTGTTATGAGATGCTGTTTTGAGAAGAGGCATCCTGTTTCCTGTTGCAGTAATCACTTTACACCCTCAGAAGCTTCACTTGACCTTGGAGAAATTGTTCTTCCATCATGTGTAACCCCTTTCTCCACCAAGATATCTATGTAAAAAAATTCTTTCAGATTTCAAAGAGGCTTTTTTTTTTGCCACAAACACCAGGAACGACATCTAATACGGATGTATTGAAATTGAAACTGTAAGTCTGTGGGGCAATTTTTTTTTTTTACATGTGAGGTTCACCACATGTTATTTAGCCTGCATGTTTTGCGAATAAAAATCAAAAGACAAATCAAAGCACTTTCTGTCTAACAGGAATTTCTTAGGGAAACTATCCAGACACATCCTAAATGTGTTTAATATTATCCTTTGGATCTGGTGAATGATTTCATATTGATCACTGTGGATTGGGTGCTTTTCTCCAGAGGGCCTATTACAGTGGAATTCAGAATCCCGAGGAAAGCTGTGGAGAAGGCTGCAGATGTGAACAAATTGTCTCCCTCTAGTGTCCTCTCCTCTGTGCTTCTTCTTCTTTGCTCGGCTTAAGTACCTCTCAGGCAGCAGGGAGAGGGCCAGACTGAAACATGCATAATTGACAGTCCTATTTCAGGAATTAGCCACCCACCAAACTCTAAACTACCTCTTTCATCTTGCCGGGAATAATTTGGCATCTTCTGAAGGTCCATTTCAGCTGGCTAGGATTAACCAGTGGTCCACTGATTGATTTAATGAGTAAAATTTCTGTTCTCCACATTGATTTGTATGTCTCTTCAAAGGTGGTTTGTGTGTAAACCCTGTCAACTGATCACGATTTGTGAGGATTACCGGGCTTGTGTCTCTTTGTTAGCACACAGAGAAAGTGTTAGAAGTCAGATCAGTAGGAAGGATGTTCTGGTGATGAGTGATTTCTCTCCCCCATTATGCCTTCTGTAACCACACAGATGAGTTAATTAAGCTGTGCCAGAGGCTACGCACTAGCATTCCAGGTAGATGGGCCACAGCGATATTCAGAGACATTGCATATAAAAAAAAAAGAACCTGTAATATTTACTTTGAAGTCTTTATGCATATAAGGCTGCCCTAATGCTAATTTGGCTGGCAAATTCTCAAAAAATACCCGCTTAGCACCTGCAGAACCTCAAAAGTCCACTGATTATTCCCTTGGAGGTTACAAAAACTGTTCTAACTGTGTGTGAACAGAAGATCCTCCAGTGCGTTTTCCCCCCAGAATCACCTCCATTAAAAGTGAGCTCCACGAAAGACAATTTGCATTTTTCTGACCCTAATAGCCCACCCTTTTGCAACTGGGTCTCTTTTTAGGCCGATCAGATTCCAACACAAGAGGATGATGACGACGTCATTTACCTGCTCCACTGGGCTGGGAGATAAGCTCATGCCCCTGCTGCTCCCTGGAATGTTCTGGCTGCTGTTTGTAGAGAGAGAGCTGTGTCTTACAGATGATGACAAATGGCATAAAAGCACCACAAGGAGCAATCCTATTACCTGTACAGTCAGCAGTAGGAAGAGAGGTGTGTGTGTTGGCCTTTTGGAGAAGAGATGGACCATCCCTGATTTCTCAGAAACCCATTGTGAAGCTGTTAACTTATGCTTTACTCAGCTGGAACCTGTTTTAAATCAAAGTTAATATTTCTAAATCTGTATGAGATATTTTTAACGGCATTTTCCTTTGCTAACGGACAACACGGGAAGCCTGTGGATGACTGGACTGATGGACTTCACCCATGTTTATCCACTTGTACTTTGTTTATGTGTGCCTAAAACATTTTTAGAAACCTCACAGAGCCTGAGAATGGTAACCAAGCCTCTCTGGCTAAGTGTTGCTCTCTGTCCTTCTGGCTCACTCTCCGTTTATTTAACCAGCCTTTTCACTCCTGTTTCCTTTTCGCATTCTTTCTTCTCTAACTGGCTGCCACCATATATTCTCTCAGTTGCCAACCACTTCCTATTCTGCAACCACTGACCTTAACACTGACCTTGCCTTGTCTGTGCCACTGAGATGAGAGAGAGAGATACCATATCCTTTGCTTCCCCCTCACTATGCTGCGAGGTTGAATTTTGCCTGTCTCATCAGTCTTCCGGCTGCTGGAGTACGCCTTGTTATTTCTTCCAGATTCCTACACATTTCGCTTTTCAGCTGATCAGACTGGAAAACATTGCTCTTGGCTCAAAGACATGCTGGGCCTTGGCATACACAGTAGACCCAAGCCGTCAATACAGATTAGCTTTATCAGATAAACTTTATCTGCTGCGTTTGAGCGTCCTTTGGTTGGGTACCAGCCTAATTCTGGGCTACGATTGATACCGCGACTCTAAGGAGATCAAAATTGGCAGCCATTGTTTTTGCCATAAGCAGCCTGCTGCTGGCTTTTCAAGGTGGATGATTCTGTGCATCACTGGTAACAAGCCTGTTTTTCTCTTTGTATTATTTGGTGATTAAACATGGCATTCTGGGTGGAACTTAGAGGTTAAAAGAGAACACTCCAAACAGTCTCCATTTCTGACCGATTCAAAAACTTGCTTGCACATAAAGCTCCCAGTTAAGCTCCAAATTCTGTCATGGTAGTATATCTATCTATCTATCTATCTATCTATCTATCTATCTATCTATCTATCTATCTATCTATCTATCTATCTATCTATCTATCTGTGTGTGTGTGTGTGTGTGTGTGTGTGTGTGTGTGTGTGTGTGTGTGTGTGTATTCTTTCTTTCTAAAGGTCCCTGAGAGCAGTCTTTGCCACTTGCAGGCCAGTGAAGGACACAATCTAAGAATAGTCTCTAACTACGTTTTGGCATAAACATTCATATACGTCGCTTCACCACAAGAGGGCGCTAAGAGCACATGACAATAAGAGCTCATGTCACTTTGACCTGATGCATAATGATAGTTCTGTTGATTGCAAGTTTCCTATTTTATGTGCGTGTGTGCTTGTGTGTGTGTGTGTGTTTCTTTTCTATAAGCAGTGTGTCTAAAAATCAAATAAACAGCAAGAAATCACCACCACCTACTCCGTGCCTGTGTGACCTCACTTACTTAAAGCACAGACTGTATTCATTTTTCAGTCTGGACTGGGAACAGCTAAAAGGCCCAGCTGCTTTCTCTGAGATTTTTTCTCCTTGAATCTCAGAAAAAGGTGGTTCAGTAACAAGCTAAATAAAAGAAACTCTTAGCTATGTTGGCTTTGTAACTTTCTATAACACAAGAAAATAGAGTTTTCCAGCAACAAAGACAAATGAAGTCAAAACTGTTTTTGTGCACTCACAGTGACTGCTTGCTATGTGATGTATTTCTAAAGCCTTTCTGTGAGGCCCTGTCTGAACCCATTCATATACATATAAAGCTGATATAAACTAATTGTATGGGAACACAAGAGGGCAGTACAATAAAGCACGCTGTGGAGTGAAGTCTCTGAGTGTGGCTGAAAGAAAGAAGCGAGCTCACTCAAAACAAGCCTGGGTGGTGAGATGAAGAGGGGAGGCAGGGCAGCAGTAAATGATGCTAGCCTTCTACACCTTGTCAGTTATTAGGAGAAGGCAGAGGAGAAATCTGACATTACTTTGTGAAGTCTACAGAGAAAATAATTGGCTAGAGCAGGCCAGCACACTGGCAGCTAAAGTACCTGGAAGGGATGTTTTAAAGTCCCACAGCTAAAGGGAGCCAGAAAGATAAAAAAAAAAAAAAAGAAGAAGAAGAAAAAAAGAAGACATATAAACTCAAAATCAAAAATTCAGCTCACACTACATCCACACTATGGATTTTTGTGTTCCAGCTTTATAAAGCAGGGCTGCAGTGTAACATGAGTTAATATTTCACACGGGCACAAGTGAAAATAAACTGAAGACAAGAATGGAAAAGAGAACTCTTTCTGAACCTCGAATCATGCTCTCTGATAATCAGCCCACAAACCACCAGCTTCCTTCTATATTTGGTTTTAAGCGGTAAATGCAATCATTTGTTTCTGAGCTCTTATGTATATATATATAAGTCTTATATATATATAAGGCTGGGGTCATCAATTGAAATGTGTGAAGCCTCCAAAAATAGGTTTATGTAACAATCAATACATGTATGCATAAAATGTATCTTTTTTTTTTTTTTTTTTTCTTTTTTTTTACAAAAAAGCATTTTTTTATTCCCCGATTGCTTATGCCACAAAAACCTTTGGGGACCAGGACGATGACATTTGTAAATGTTATTACTGGTCACAAACTCTTACTTTGAAACTAACAATATAACATTTTTAATCTTTGTGGCATAAGACTTAACAAACAGTAACATAAACTGCATTACATAGTGTTATATAGGCTAGTTTTGGCTGAGCCACATCAAATATCTCTTCTTAGTATTTTATGTGGATTTTTCTGTGACATTAAAAAAGGATTCACACAAGAGAATACAGACTATTTGCCTTTACTTCACCTTGTTTTTAGAAGGTAAGCTGTTCAGGTTCTTGGCCTCTCATTGCATCAGGTGTTTATCATTGACTGTGCTGGTGGAAACACAACACCATATTGTCACCTGTTCACGAGGCTCGCGCCTTCGTTTGCCACTCACCGCCAGAGAGGAGCTCTTCTTTGTCTGACCCAGATGTTCCCATATGTGAGATTGTCCTCACTTGTCTTGCACCCATTGATAAAGGTCATACGAATCACCTGAACCTCTGGGATAGTGTCTGTTCTACGATATATTTTCTTTTTCAGTTTACCCCCTTTTTTCCAAGTAAAGGAAGAAAAGCGATTGGACAGTACCCAGCAGAAAACACTCTGTGTGTGTTCTGATTCGTGATTAACTGTGAGACAAGGCAAGTACACTTAAAAACAAGAGAATAAAATCCAGCCACTGGAGATGCAGCGTGGCCGCTCACTTCCTTCATTTGCCTATTATAGAGCAAGTGTGTAGAAACAAGCCAAGATTAAGCTCAGCATTAATTTGCCGTTTGTTTGGCCTCTCCCCCTAACACTTAATCACTGAACACTTTAAATTAGAACAACTGTCTTCCAGGGTAGGATAAAGCAAAGAAAAGAAGAGGAGGTGGTGAGTGGTGAAATGAAAACAATTATCAGAAGGTGTAAATAGCCAACATTTTATTTAACATTACAGAAAACACTTTGAAGCAGCACCCAGCAATAAACTAATTCCTGACATTAGTTCTTCTCCAGTTTATCAAAAGCAGATTTCTGTGGTGCTTTTCTCCCTCTGTTGGCAGCTTTAAGGTCTAGATGCAAAAGCGTTACTAAAATTGTAAAAGAAAAAACCCAAAAAAACCTGCAGGCTGCTACATCATTGGCGTTTAATGCAGTCGAGATTTGAATATCACGAAAGTGTCTGCGCTTTAATGCTCTGCGGCAAGACACAAGTAAGTTAGCATTCCTGCGACGTTCAGTCAGCATGCAGATAATTTTCACGAGCGTCACTGAATCATGAAGGACACTTAAGTCTGAGATGTGATCAAAATGCAGAAGCAGCGCCAAGCATTTGGACTTTGTTAAACTGTAGTGACGCAACAATGTCCATTTGTCTGCCCTCTGCTCCAAAGAGTCTCTGTTCTCTCCTGTTATGTGCGTGTCCCCGAAATTTCGATCACACATCCTGACCCCTGTATGAAACGAGCAGGCCAGACATCAAGGACAGCTACAGTGAGAGCGGAAACAGTTAACAGGATGAAATGTTGCACAAAGTCAAAGCAAAAATACACATCTAGAGTGAAACTGGGGAAACAAATAGGGAAACAATAAAAAAATGTTAAAAAAATAAAACATTTAAAACTCTAAATTGGGGACATTAGTGTGTACTGAAGTGCACCTTGGACAGCCTGGAAATAGACTGTTGCTGCCCATGAAGCACCAGGCACTCAGTTACATAACAGACTGGTACCTGGATGTATAGTGCCATCATGTGCTCTGCTAGATTCATTACAATCTTAAAAAGACATTCAAAGCAGGGCTTGTAAAAATGTTAGAAAAGTTGTTTGTTTTTGCACATGTAATTCTAAAAGTGTCAGTACACCCAGCTCAAGCCTGTCATTGAAATTAAAGCTGTAAAGCTGGTAATATATATATGCAAGGTTTGCAGCGCAGCAGCAGTATTCAGTTTTGTGTCTGTTCTACTTGTTTGTGCTATAAACTGGTGTTGGGCCTTTTCATTCGTCTTTCAATGGACTTGAATCAGAATGAGAGACAGGAGCGCTGAGCTATGAAGGAATAAATCCCAGGAACAGGAAACAAGAGCAGGGCTACTGTTAGGGATACCACCTGGAAAGGATGGATTCTGCCTCCTCACACTTCTGGTGCGAAGTGTGGTTGTCTTCTTTGTTTGGATGAACAGACTATCTGTGGTAAAAAATTGATCTGTGGCAGATGTCGTGTTATCTTCATCGGTCATTTCTGTAAGGAGACTTGTGTCTGTGGTTGAGGTTTGCTTTGTTGCAGAGACATGAAGAGAATCAGAGCTAACACTTGCAGACATGTGATCAATAGTTAGGTGTGTGCCTGTGGTTTTGTACTTCAGGGTGGCCATGCTGATGCTGGGTGTGGCTGTGAAAGTGTGGTGTTTTGTGTCCCATGTCTCTCTTGGGGCAACAGGAGTGTTCAGCGAGGTAGAAACAGACAGATACCACCAGCCGGTGACACTAGCTTTGGGGGTCATAGAGGTCAGATCCTTGGCGCTGGCAGCCAATGGGGGTAAGTTGTAGGAGGCATAATGCCACCCTCCCGTCCTGCCAGGGCGCACCCCTCCACAGACGGGCTGAGTGTGGCATGGGCAGCCCAGGACACGTGCGGGGGTACGCTGAGTCCAGGAGAGCAAGTAACTGATGTCGGCGTAAAGGTGGCAAGCCCAAGGATTGTTTCCCAAAGCAATGACTTTGAGCGATGTCATTTTGTCCAAGACTCCAAGAGGCATTGCAGAGAAGCGGTTAGCATGCAGGTAGAAGTAAGTTAGTCTGGGGAGCCGATCTAAAGATCCGGGAAGTACTTTTACTAGCCAGTTGTGGGACAGGTCAAGAATCTCCAGGCGTACGGGTAGGTTGGTGGGCAAAGTCCAGAAGTGATTGTGGCTGAGGTTGAGCGTGCACAAACTGCTCAGCGTGTTGTTGATAAAGGTGGCTCTCTCCATTTTGTTGTCGGAGAGGTCAAGCAGCTGCAGGTTCCACTGGTAAACCGTGTCATTCTTGTCCAACAACTGAATGCGGTTGGAGGAGGCATAAATCCGCCAGAGGGAACGAGGTAGGTTTGCGGGCAGTCGGCTCAGCCGATTGTGAGACAAATCTAGAACGCGGAGATGGGTGTAAGCGGTAAGTTGGTCATCCAGGCTGTGGAATCGATTGTGGGACAGGTTAAGGGAGCGCAGGTTGTACTGTAAGTTGTTGGGCAGACTTCTTAGACCCCTCGAGGAGCAGTCTACCTCCCTGTGGCTGCGACTGCAGGAGCACACGGAGGGACACACAGCCAGAATTCGCAACCCAAGCCATAACACGAGCACGAGCTCCAGAAGAGAAAGCTTCCACCTACAAGAAAGACAGCAAACCAGTGTTATTTGTACACAGCATCATTTTCAGAAGGCACACTGAAAGCGAGGCCTGCAGGGTGTGAAAATAGTGAACAAAGGATACAAACATTTGCTGCCTGCAGGAGAAGCATTTCAAACTATACAGGCTGGTTCTTTCTCACTTTCTCTCCACAAACATACACACATCTCTCACACATGTGCACAGACAGGTAGCTTAATGTTTCCTGTGCATCACTACATTGTTTGCAGGTACACACATTAACGTCACATACCAAACTGACTCCCCCAATTATGCAGCCATGTCTTTAGAGATTCTGTAGCAGTATCCTTTATATGCAACATTAGGAAAGTGCTTAATTGTGTCCTTTTGTAGAACTGATAAGCGCTTGATCTGAACTCAAGGAGGATATTTCTAATCTATTGAAGAAAATCATCCATCACAAAAGGATGAGAAATCCCTGCTGTCATTTTCCCTGGCATCAGTTTGCGTGTTCAGTCATCAGCGCTTGTCAGTAAAGTCACTCCCATGCTCTCAGAGGAGGAGAACTAGCTCAGTAGATGGGTTTTTATTAATGACTCCACAGAGAGCTCATGCATCAGCCGGTCCGAAGGCAGGCGAAGACACAGTCGCGAGCTGCTTGCTGTTGAAACTGCAGTATCTTTGAGCCGAGGGTGTGGCAGAATGTGTGAGTAAAAAGAGTGATTAAATTTGTTCAGAACTCACCTTCTCATTTTATCATTCCACTCACTTTTCTCTGCTCCTTCTCGCTGTCCAGCCCCCTCTTTCCCCTGTCCTTTTCTGCTTTTGATCCCAGGACCAGCTGGTGTTCTGCTGAAGGTGTTTTTTTTCACCCTTTTCCGCTCATAGAATTGACCTCTGCCTACTCGACCATTTTTTTTTGTATCTTTTTTTCTCAGGCTGCCTTCACTTCTTTGCAGTTTGGTCCTTGGCTGCTCCTTGAAAAGCTGAGAGTTTACTACCGGCTCTTATGGATCTTTTGGGGTTGGCGTGATCACACACTGCAAGCTCTGGATTTACTCTGTGCAGTGGAAGTAAAAGGGGAGGGCTGGGGTGCTTGTGAGTGGGTAAGGTGGGGGTTGAGGGGGTGCATTAGGATGGAGGTAAGGAGAAATAATGAAGGGATCTCTGCATAAAAAGGACTACAAAGGAAACCACTTGGTCCCTTCCAAACCTGGCAGCTCTCAAGATTTCCCTCTGCATTTTAAAACAACAGCTGCTGCTGTGCTCGGATTTCAGCCCTGTTTGTATTTAAATAGGATCGACTGTTATCAGTTATCTCACATAATCTACACCCCCTCTTAAAGCCTCCTTTTGCAAATGTAATGATGTGCTTCAATTGGGTCTTATTTTCCTCGTAAATGTTGGAGGCTGCCACAAAAGAGCACCATGATTTATTGCAGAGCACTCTCCCTCTGCTGCAGCTTCCTACCTGTCATCAGCAATACAGGCAACTCTCCGTTCTGCACTGCATTGCTGTATTGCTACCACAAAATTAGACTTGGTCCAAAGAGACAGTTAATCAGTGTTTCAACTTTTCAAGTGCGACAAATTTGACAAAAATTATTTTTGCACAAAGACAGCTCACATTTCTGACTGCAGAACCCTGGCAGCAGTTAATTGAAATCTTCTTTTTTAAAACTATTGTCTCAGCTCAGTGGTCACCTTAACCAAAAACACATTTCAGCAAAGTGCTTGTTACTTCCTCCCCACCTTTTCTTTTCTGTACTTTCTTTTCTGGGTTTAGCAGCTTGCTGAGATGAGGTTAAGTTACATGTATCCTGTAACTGGCCCTTACAAGAAGCTTCACGATCACTCCACATCTGTCTACCACCACCCTTAGCGTGCTATAAAACTGCTTTCAGCTCGTGCAGTGTTGCCAAATACTGCAGCAGTAGCAGGAAAGAAAAAAAAAAGAACACCCAATAACCCAAATTTGACTTTGTATACCTGCTGCACCATACAGGCAGTAAAGAGTTGCTGAAATTATTTACTCATTATTTCATTAATGTACATGCATCACCTAGAGCCATGCTTTTATTTCTCTCTTTTACTTTTTATCTCTTCTACTTTTGCATTCAGTGCCAGTGGTATAAATGCACTACCCAGCTCAGCAGAGAACAAACTATTCAGAACTGCTAAAGAAAGGTGCACATTCATCATGACGTCACCTGCAAGTGGATAAACAAAGTTCTGCACATGACAGCGGAAACAACCCCGTATTGGTTTTTTGGAAAAGTTTTCTGCGTGTGTGTGTGTGTGTGTGTGTGTCTGTGCTTCTATGTATGTCTTTTGTCAGCTCTGGCTGAGGTGAAAGAGAGCATTCTTTTAGAGTTGAGTGGCACTGCCTGGAGGACGCACATTCTCTGCTTGCTAATCAAGCAGACCGCTTACACACACACACACACGAATGCCAGCTCGTTACACAGCTGAAGGGCCAGTGATGACTCTGAATGATGGATCTCTGTTGTGCTGGTTGCGTGATTGTCAAATTAGAGTAAGAGAGGAAAAACACAAACACACAAGGTGAGCTGGGGGGAAAGAAACAAAAAGCTTATTCTAATGTTAAAATATTTTAATTTTCACACACAAGAATTGGAAGCAACATCACTCTATTGTTTTCCCAGTAATAAAATGGTTGACAAGCTTAGAATACACACAGCTGGTTGATTATCAAATTGAAATCTGTCTGGAGAAAAAAATTACAGTTAAAGGATTTAAAGCCAAAGTGAAATAAGGGCAGCTATACACAAAACTCCACATCACATCCTTTGGCAAAGAAAACAAAATGTTCATATATTAAGCTTCTTATATAAGAAGAGTGATGTAGGCTGTATAAGAACACAAATAGGGGGAATTATTTCATGAGCTACTCATAGTACGAAACACACAGTGTAAGATCCATAAAACCCGAGTATTTAGAAGTGGTGGGAATCTTAGGAATGAGATAGGAATCTTCTATTTCTTTTCTGCATCACCTTCCTCTTTGCCCTCAGAGGAGGCTGCTTCCACAGCTTGGCTGAGCTGGGCTTCGGTGGCCGCCTGTGGGTTGGGGGAGGGTGAATCTTCAGCTGCAGTTACAGGTGTAGCTGAAGCCTCCTCGCTGTTGGCTGCATCTCCCACCGCCTTCTCCTCTGGTGTTTTCTCATCCTCCTTTACCTTCTCACTGTCTTCCTTGATGGTGCCGTTATTTGTCTCCCCTTGTGCTGGAGTTACCTCAGCCATTAACATGGTGGTCTCTTTGGCTGCTCTCTCAGAGTCAGGCTTGCTTTTGGCCTTATTCTCAGTCCCCATCCAGTACTCGTTGTTGCTGACAGGTTCGCCATCGGTTCTCAGACGTCTCTTCAACTTGCACACCTTGCACAGCAGTATCAGTGTCAATATCATAAAAAGAACGCAGTTTAATAACAGTACGCCAGACAGTATGTACAGATCACGGCATTCAGCTTTGAATTTTTGAAAAACACTATGGGTGGTTGTTGGTGTCTTCACAGTGGTGGTGGTGGTGGTGGTGGTGGTGGTGGTGATGCTGGTAGTGGAGGCAGAGCTGATGGCAGGCTGAGATACACTTTCAGCCTTGCTTCTGGAACCAGGGGAGGTTGCTGTTGATAAACGATACGTGGATTGATTGCCATTAGATCCAAGGGTGGGTTGAGTCATTCTGTTAGCATCACTTTGCCCTGGGATAAACAGCAATACACCCAGGATGAGCAGGCCGTTCATGTTTGTATCTGTGAAGACATGGCAAAGCAACATGGTTTAAAATCCATCTATTGCAGTAATGTCAGAACAGGAACAGGAAAGAGACTAGTACAATTACAAGGGACATGTGCTGTCCTTTGCATTTTCTAATATTCTATACATAGACTCCAGAACATTTTAGATGTAATTATTACAGTTTTTATTCCTCTAATACATCCTAGTGTATATGACAGCTCCTGTTTTAAAAACTAATCACAGAGCATTGTTGTTTCTCAAGCTGTTCAGGACCATATAGAATAATTTGTCCCATCTTCATCAGCTTTATTGGCTTTATGGCTCTTTATGTAAATGTTGATGCTAACTATTTCAGAGTACTTCTCCTTTAGCTGTCAGCTGCGGTATCATAGTTTCTGTAATTTCTCAGTGTGTTTGATTTCCAAAAATACCCCCCCCCCCCCCCCCCCAAAAAAAAACCCCCCAAACAAACAAAAAACAAAAAAATAAATTAAAGGTACAAAAGCACACTAATAATAACGATTATTACTAATAATTACCTCTTGTTTTTTTTGCATTTAATAGAAGTTAGTGACAGTGTCATTGTGAGTCTACTGGAGATTTCTTTTTAAATTCCAAAGTGTGGGTCCCAATCAGTTGCATAGAGTATTAGTGAGCTGTATTAAAATGGAAGGGATCGTTGTCGTATACTTTTGTCAGGCGCCCTGACCATCCCAGCCTTACCCCAACACCTATAATGAGTTCTGTAGTGATCTATGTAAATACAGTTTTCATAAATCAACTACAAATTCATAGTTTTGAACTTCATTAAACTCAAACTTCATCACTTCATCCTTACATCTGTGGAGTTGGACAATTTTTTTAAAAAGTGTGCATAATCCTGTTTAATATACACAATCGTATTTATACTGGTGGTACGCACCATTAACACTGGCTAACACTTCAAGATGAAAACTAACACTTTAGATTTGATTTAATCAAATACGACATCCCATTCTGTTTTGTTATAAAAACTAAAGCTGAAAAAATCACTTTTTTGAAAACTGTTCATTAGGTAATGAGTACATTTTTTAACTATAGGGTTGGATACTCTTAGGTACTCAAAAAGAGTATGTGAATTTGTGAATCTTTGGAAAATTATTAATTACATGTTTACATATTTTAAAAAAAAATTTTTTAAACATGTATTTTTTTCTGTATTTCAGTGTCAATTTATATTTGCGAAAACACAATTTTCCTTTTATGCTCCCAACATTAAACGGCTATCAAACCCTCAAACAGTCCATATATGTGTCCAAGGTCCACGTAGGTGGGAAGCTTGCTGCCATGCAACCTACCAAGAGCTTCTTCTAACTGAGATCTGCACTCGATTTATAATCAAGCTGCGCATTTAAAGATAAAGTTTGCGACTTACATTGATGATGATCTTGATATAGTTCCAAGAAGACTACAGCTCTGTGTGAATACTATAATCACGTATTCAGTATGCTGCAGGTGAAGAGATGTGAATGATGTGGAAAGCTGCTGGGAGATTTGACAGTAATCTAAATCAACGGCACACTCGTCTTTCTGACTCATTCTTACTTCTCCATTTAGGCTATATTAAGAAAAGGAAGTGGTTTTGGTGCTCTGTTCTGTGTTGCTGTTGATCACGCAGACATCTGTTGGGTGGCATACTATAAAAAGAGGGAGGCGTAAATAATCAGTAAAACCCATTGTTGTCCTACCTAGGACTGCATAATCATCAATACAATTTGCAAAGCAGCGACACCAGTCGAGCTGCAAACTGTGCTATTTTTTTACACAATTATTTTGAGCAATTCTATTGTTCTTAAAGGCCTTTCACAGAAACTGACGTGCCAGAGATTCATTTTTTTTTTAAACCTAAAGCAATAATAATCATGCCTATATCTGTCGTCTTCAATTTCACCTACATATTTTTGTCTGAGCTCTCTCCGACCGCTCACAGAGCACTTTTAATTATAGGCATTGGTAAATGTCATACAACAAACAGCATACAACCTTTCTGACACTTGGTTACCACACACCACATGCAGCGGAAAAGGACAACAGAACAAGCACTTATAGATGACATAAAACATTTATGAAAAACATTATTCCGCATCAGTTCACCAACAGCAAAAAAGAAAAAAAGAAAAAAAAAGAAATTTGCATTAAAAATCGAGTTATTTTATCAACTTCCCCTTTTATTTTCCTCTCTTACTGTATGCTGAGTTTCCCATGTGATTTCTGGCTATTTAGGCAGTCTGCACCTGCACTCATAACTTTCAGCTTTAGAGGGGAATGTTTAATTTGGTAAGATGTTGCAGATAAACTGGATGTTTTCTGCAGGCGGTGAAGTAGACACAGAAAAGTTTGGACCCCCTGCTGCTTAACCTGCTGTGCTGCAGACAATTTAATTATCACGAGCATGAAAACAACACCAGACAGTAAAAACTGGTAATTAAAAAAATGACAAAAGCAAAATTAAAGGTATTAAAGGCAACATCACAACCTGTCATGCTGCTATAATCTACCATCTATAGTCCTTTATTTGCTTGGTCCTCAGACTGGCGGTGGCCAAATATTCTGACAAAGAGTATTAATTCTCTTTGAGCCCTAAAAGCTGACTTAATCTAATAAACATGAGAAGGATGATAAGGCTAAATATGTATGAGGGGAACTGAGAACAAAAGGAAAGAGGATGACTTCATCTCAAAACCCCCTCACCTTTCACTGAATGACGGAAAGTCCCCATTTGTTAGTAAGATCATGGTGTGTTTGTTGTAGATGTTTTGCGTGCGTCCAGCTGCCACACTTTCTTTCCCCTTTTTTTTCCTCTTTCAGTACCTTCACTTCTATAAATAACCAGCTTGCTGGCTGTGTTGGTGGACAGCTTCATTAAGGAGAGTCCCAAGGTCATCAATTGATGGTTGACAGTTGTAGTGGTGCACTCAGCAAATGTTAGAATGACCACGAGAAAGCTCTCTCACTATCTCTGTTGTGTTCTCACCTTACCCTCTGTTTCAAAACCAAATTGTGGCTATGTGTGTGTGAAGGCTTTTTGTGTGATTTCTGGGTTTGATTTGAACATGCCTGGCATAACACATACCACTGGTTGCACATGTAATGCTGGTACATTTTCAGCTTGCTAATTTGGTAACAAAATCAAACAAATGACTAATTGTCATTCTGTAGCTGACCTTGCAGTAATGGAAACAGTTTTCCCTCACTAAACGCTGGTCATGTGACCCAGTACCAGTTGGAGTCAAAGAGCTTTTTAGCTGCAGTAGAATATACAAGGTCCTCTCTTTGCCATTGATGCCAGTATACAGAAATCAATTCACCATTCTTCTTTTTTCTTCAGATAAAACATTTCAAAGACCAAACGCAAGCACAAGTGCTCATTATCAAGGCACCTTCCGAGGCTTCGTAAACTTGACTGAAGGTCACAGAAAAGCTTCCTAACCAAAATAGGGAAACTGGAATTGCTTCCTTTTATTTATATACCTCCAGCTACAACCATTCAAGCTCTTGTGTTTACCGACTCATAGTGAGCCTTTCGATTATTGTCACTGTTTCAGAGTGAGACCAAATGCAAAACCTGGCCACCCTCTCTCATCTGCTACCAAGGTATGAAATTGAAAACTAATAAATGAGTGTTTGCAGAATATTATGATCACACAGTGAAGTTAACCTTTGAGCTTATGTGCTCATTAATGTCACTGCCCCACATTTTTTAAACCTATTAGACATTTGTATGAAATGAATTCTCAACTCGTAGCCAAAAATTTGTCTTTTTGAGGTTAAAAGTAGCACCATCTTTGGTAAATTCTAAGCAGTTTATTCTTGACATGTCAAATTTGTACAAACTGAGGAAGTTAGCTTAAAATTTAAGACACACTGTTTACATGTTTCCCATCAAGTTACTACATATTTGAAAAAAGTTAATGTAAAATGTGCAAAACCATTAAAAAAGAAGCAGTGCCTCATCATGTCTTTACCATAAAAGGAAAGATGGCAAACACTTTCTTTTGGGTCGTTATGCCACCTAGAGGAAAAATGGGATTGTGCTCAGCCTGCTCTTGGCTTGCATCTATAATGTTCACCTATAATAACTATGGAAGTTTATTTTTGATTAGATAATATCTATAATTTATTATAGGTTTGGATTTGTTTTCTCTGTTTTGGACATTAATTTTATGACTGCCACTCGACGCTCTCCTAGCTAACTCAGAGAAATTAAAACACAAAAAAGAAAACTGGAACAGTAATGTTGTCTCAAACAAAGAATGGAAAAAATATTTCAATATTTCTTTAAAAAATAAACTGGTCCAGTCAGGAAAACGGGGACAGAGAGAGGGGAAGACATGCAGCAACAAAGAGTCGTGGGTAGCACTCGAACTCAAGCCTACTGCTCTCCGGCCACCAGGCATATGTTTGCCTGCTCACTCACTGAGCTAAACCAGCTTCCCAAAGTGTTTATGGAGTGTTGTAATAAAGGAGAGATGTTCAAAAGTATACACATAAAATATGCATAAAAGTCCAAGTATGCATACATTTTTAAACTACAGCAGTTCAAAGTTATCAGCATTTTATTAGTTTGTATTTGTACTATATCCAAATTATTTTTATTTGCATTTTTATACTGAAACCCAAATAATTTAGATACTAAGACTGTACTTTATAATGCTTGCAGCTTGTGTTAAAAGATTTCAAACATTGACATAAACAAATCACATTTAAAATTGAAACTTGCTTTGATTTAGCATATTCATGTAATTTAAACTGAATGTGCTGAAGCAAGAAGCAGAAGAAGCAGAAGAAGCAGAAGAAGAAGAAGCAGAAGAAGCAGAAGAAGAAGAAGAAGCAGAAGAAGAAGAAGAAGCAGAAGAAGAAGAAGAAGAAGAAGAAGCAGAAGAAGCAGAAGAAGAAGAAGAAGAAGAAGAAGAAGCAGAAGAAGAAGAAGAAGAAGAAGAAGAACTCTAGATCATATGTTTTATCTTTCTACAGTTTTCTATCTCTTTCACATTTCTACTGAAAGTAGCATGTTTGTTGGTGCCAGATGGGCTGATCTGAGTATTTCAGAACCTGCTGATCTACTGGGAATTTCCCCACACAACAGTCTCCAGGGTTTACAGAGAATGGGCCAATGAAGAGAAAACATCCAGCAAGCTGCAGTTCTCTGGCCAAAAATGTGCAGTGGTGTTTCTACAGTCTGTTGGGGCCAAAGATAAAAATTCAGTGGTGGTCCTTCCAACCAGCACTGATCACCACGTTACAAAAAAAAATCTGACATCACAAAAACAAATGAACAAACAGAAACATGGCGACTTAATGCACAGCTAGCCAAGTTAATGCCAAATGTCAAACAAAAGAATGAATTTAATGGTAGCAGAAGTTACGTTATTCAGGCTTCTTTCTCGCACAGTTAAGGTTAAACTAGCAGTGTTTAGTAATTTAATATTATATTTAATCCACTCACCCCGGTCTTGCTTTCCCCCCTCCTTATTGTCGTTGCTGCGATTCCAAATCTGCCAGCCCTCTGGGACCAAGCAATTGGCTGCCTTCTGAATATGTGATTAACAACATGAAAGCATCCATCTCACCTTGTATCAACTGTTCATGATGCTGGTGATGGTGTAACGATGTGGAGAATGTTTTCCTGGCACTCTCTGGTTTCCATGTGAGCATGATTTAAACACCACAGCCTTCCTGAGTATTGTTCCTGAGCATGTCCACCCCTTAATGAGCACCATGTCACAAAGCTTAAATCATTTCAAACTAGTTTCTTAAACAAAGTGATTTCATTTTGACCAGATGGCCTCCACATTCATCAGACGTCAGTGCAACAGCGCACCTTTGGGATGTGGTCAGTTGATGCCATCGTGTTGATATGATGCATAGTGTCCAGTTATTTTGAATACCTGTGCTGGAAAACACATTTTACCAACTTACCATCAGCTGCAAAATAACCGTATCAGCTGTATTTACATGACAAGCCTCACTTTATTGTTTTCCATGGATGAAAACACAAACTGCGTGTACAGAATGGTAATCACATGCAATACAAAAATATGAATTTTTACAACAACATAAAAAAAAAGAAAACAAAAACACGGATTGGCCAATACTTAAAAAACAAAACAAAACATTGTACAGCTTTTGTACAGCATTCTGTACATGAAAAAAATATAAATATATATACACATCTGTAATAGCCAGAGCAGTACCAGTTCAAAAATGTTGTCATGTGTTTTACATATAAAATGTTTGTAGAAATATTAGAAGAATTGTCTTAATTTGCTGTACATTAAATAATGTATATACAGTACATTACATACCATTGGATTTGCAACACAACATTTACTGTAGTCTTTCACAAATACCACCCCCCCCCAAAAAAAAAAAAAAAAAAAAAAAAAAAATCAAACAGAACAAAAACAACCCTACATGTTCCAACACAGTACACTCACTCAGTCAACACACAACCACAAGCACACCAGCTGAAGCCAGCAATCACAAACAGTATACACAAGCACGCACAAGAGGTACTGTTTAAGGAAGGTATAGGACACTTTTTGCACCAGATTCCTGATTTCTCCTTCCCTCTTTTCTTTCTTTCTTTTTTTTGTTGCACAGAAAATGCGATCACTCAGCTCTTCGAAGCAACTTCCTTTTAAGGTGCACTTCACACTTCAGCAGATGAGCATTGCTAAGAAAAAGTCTGCAGAAAGAAATAGACTGTAGTTTTCTATTTTCGTGTAGATAGTCTTTGTTTTCTGTTTGCATTTTTTGTCTTCCACTTCAGCTCGTTTAGCATACGCAAGTCTTTATCAGTGCCCCCTTTTGGAACGCATCAAATAAACAGTGAATTCACCAGACCAAAAATGACAAATAAGCTAACACAAGGGAAAAATAAACACTGCAAAAGAAACCATACGCAAAACAAAAGAAGCAAAAAAAGAAGAGTCTATGATTTTTTTTTTTCCATTTTGACAAAGTGCATATTGGATTTATACTTCTCAGGACATGCCATCCTACAATCCTTAAAAAAATAAAAATAATAATAATTAAAAAAAAAACTGAGAAGGAGGAGGCAGGTGGTTTAAGATCATCACTCAAGCAGCATGTCAAAGTTGTGTCAAACACCCTCCACCACCACCACCCAGGGAGTGAAGAGATAAATGAAGCAGGGTGTTTGGTATTAAGGTCCATTTTTTGTCCAGCAGTGTGTATTTGCGTGCGTGCGTGTTTGTGTTTTAGATAGAAAGAGAGCCATGTGGTCAGTACCACCCCAGGCAAGAACAACCACATCACAGCAGCACAGAGAAGTTGAGCAGGGCCGAGGATAGGGCAACCATCAGCAGGCACAGACCACAGCACACCAGTCAGTCTCAGCACAGACACCACAAGCCAGTTAGTCAGAAGCCTCAGAGTCTCGACTGACATTACAGGAGAAGACCAGAAGGAAGTCAAAGAGCTAATTTTTTTTGTTTGTTTTGTTTTTAGAGGAATGAAGGGATTTAGGGTGATGGGCGACAACGGTTGTCCGTCACACCTCAGTCCAACGATCCTCTCTTCCGAACAAGGAAATAACATGGAAGATCGGACTGTGGATTAGTGGAAGTGGCGCCTGTTTCAGACAGAGGCAATGCTTTGATCAATCCTGTAAGAGTTAAGGATTCAGGAGCATGCAAGGCAGACCCAGGCTTTGTTTTGCATTGCTTTTGTTTCAGAGTGACGGCTACAACCTAGATTAGACAAGAGAAAAAGAAAAAGACAAAAAAGCAAAAGAAAACAGACATTAGACGGTTAGTGAAAAGTTAACAGGCTTACATTGGAGAATGCAAGATATCGCACGCACTGATTAGTTAGAGGACATCCATGAGATTTAAAAGGTTTAAAGCATGTTTAATGTGATTTAGAAGTCATTTGAAAGTCAGCTGTGCAAAGCTACCATTTAAGAAACAAGAGTGAAGCCCAGTGACTGCTGGCAGCAGTCTTGAAGCAAATGTAAGAAAAGTGTGTGAAAAAGCAAACCATACAGTATTGTGCAAAAGTCTTCACCCACATATAAGCAAAATGTGGGTGTTTTCATTCATTCATTCATTTATATATATATATATTAGGGGTGCACCGAAAGCACTGTATCGATATTGAACCGTTCGATACAGTGCTTTCGGTTCGGTACGCATATGTATCGAACAATACAATTTTTTTCAATTTTTTTTTTTTTTTGTGTCCCGTTTGGATCTTTAGCCATCAGAATTGGCATCTTTCTTGGCCTCAAGACAACAAGAGGATTTATTTTAAGTGGATCATCATATTGGTCCATTTGATTGACCTTTATTATAATTATGAATTTATTTTATTTTCAGTTGCAAACGGGACAGACATGACTGTGGGATAGGACAGGGGGAAAGAATGAAAGAAAGAGGGGGAGAGAAAGAAAGAAAACCAAAGGGGAGAAAAAAAAAAGAACAATACAAAATTTGTAATTTATTTTATCAACTTTCCTTCTGACGATGCTGTCTGTGTTGAGCGCTCAGTGAATCTGCATTTGACTACTCCGCCTAGGCTCGAGAGTGCAGCCTCCCCACCCTCATTCAGATCTGGCGTTTGGAATTATTTTGGTTTTCATGTGACGTATGACCCTGAAGGTAAGCGAGTCATGGACTAAAGTAAAACAGTATGTTGGATGTGCCATGCAATGCTCAATTACATGGGTGGGAGCTAGTGTGTTAGCGCAGTTAGCTCGTTAACGTGTTGGCCGTCTAGCCCCTCTGTATAGGGTAGCTCGTTAACGGAGATTTGCCGTGTTGTGGCGTTAAGGTTATTTCAACGAGATTAACCTGACAGCACTAGTGGGAACACAACGAATATGACTGCACATTTACACCGACATCATCCTAGTGCAAAGACAAAAACAACAAGCATGCATGCTACAAACTTTAGCAGAGTCATTTAGACAGCTGTTAGCACAGGATTCTCCTTATGGAGACCTGATATGTTTAATATGCTGCTGAGAATATAGCCCAGAAGAAGCGGATAGTATAGCTTTTATTTTGGAAAGAGACATTTCTCTGTAATAAACTCTCTTTTCCAAAGATGAGTGATTCCTCAATCAGATACAGGGCTCGCAATATCGCTAGCCCGACGTCCCGGGGCTATCTCTGCCCTGCCTGTCGGGCTATTGTAGGAAGGAAAAATATATGTCAATGCTTTTGCATTCTTTCAGAAATGTAGCTGGGTAATTATGTCATTGGGTGAGCCACTGTCAATATGTGACATATTGAAATCGTGTTTGAATTTGCGCTTGTTTTTTTGCTTTCACTTTGCAATCGCGCGAACTGTGTATAGAGAGCGACAGCACTGATCTGTGAGTGATGATAATTTGCGCACCAATTCCTCTGACATCGTCTTATTAATTGTTAGCTTACTATGCAAACATGACAAGTGAAATCTCCCGCAGCTTAAACATGTGAGAGGTTGATCGCGCAGAGAATCGCTGAGCTTATGTGAGTGCGGCAGGATATATATTTCACTACGATGACCTGGATGACTGAGAACCTTCACAGACAGATATATATTTTAGTTCTGCTGAGCCAAATAAGACAGGTCAGGGTGAAGAAGTGAGAGCCAAAGAAAAGCTTACCACAAAACGGAGAAGTTATGACAAATCAGACTATAAGGCAAAAAGAAAGTGCAGCTTTATGGTTTCATGGACAAAAGAATTTCTGTGGCTGCAATATGACGAGCTAAAAAACAACACGCACAAGGGTTAGGGTTAAATTTAAAAACTGTACTTTTGTGTTAAAATATATATTTATAATTTTAATAAATGACAAATTAAAAAGGCATGAACATTTTTTTTTGTATCGAAAAAATATCGAACCGTGACACCAAAGTATCGAACCGAACCGTGAATTTTGTGTATCGTTGCACCCCTAATATATATATATATACACACACACACACACACACACACACACACACACACACACACATATACATACATACATACATACATACACACATATATATATATATATATATATATATATATACACACACACACACACACACACACACACACACACACGGATATTGAACCGTTTGATACGGTGCTTTCGGTTCGGTACGCATATGTATCGAACAATACAAAATTTTTACATTTATTTTATCAACTTTCCTTCTGACGATGCTGTCTGTGTTGAGCGCTCAGTGGATCTGTGCTCGACAGTGCAGCCTAGGCGGAGTAGTCGAACGCAGATTCAGAGAAATGGCTCTTTCCAAAATAAAAGCTATACTATACGCTTCTTCTGGAGTATACTCTCAGCAGCATATTAAACATATCAGGTCCCCATAAGGAGAATCATGTGCTAACGGCTGTCTAAATGACTCGGGTAAAGTTTGTAGCATGCGTGCTGTTGTTTTTGTCTGCTTCCACTTTGCACTAGGATGATGTCGGAGTAAATGTGCTGTCATTCGTTGTGTTCCCACTAGTGCTGTCAGCGTTAATCTCGTTGAAATGACGTTAACGCCACAACACGGCAAATCTCCGTTAACGAGCTACTGCGGATCGCCCCGTGCATGTGGCTGGACGGCGTCAACACGTTAACAAGCTAACTGCGCTAACGCACTAGTTCCCTCTAATGTAATTGAGCATTGCGTGGCACATCCGACATAGTGTTTTACTTTTGTCCATGACGCGCTTACCTTCAGGGTTATACTTCACATGAAGACCAAAATAGTTCCAAACGCCAGATCTGAATTAGGGTGGGGGAGGTTCAATTTGCCATGTTGCAACTAGCTTTGCTTCTGTCTCGCTAGCTTGCCCTGCGATCAGTGGATCTGCGCTTGACAGTGCAGCCTAGGCAGAGTAGTCGAACGCAGAACCACTGAGCGCTCAACACAGACAGCATTGTCAGAAGAAAAGTTGATAAAATAAATTAAAAATTTTGTATTGTTCGATACATATGCATACCGAACCGAAAGCACTGTATTGAATGGTTCAATATCGATACGAGTATCGTTGCACCCCTAATATATATATGAAAACAGGGCATTGTTGGAATGCTACTACGCAAGTAACCCTGGCGGAAGGGGTTACATGAATAGGATGAGGGACCTATGGATTCTTCGATACCCAACATCCACAATGACGGTGAAACAACTAGTAGCTCAGTGTTCCAACATTCGAAAGAAGGGACTGCTCTCACAGCTAGAGATTGACGAGGTACAACATAAATGCTACGGCAAGGGGGAGCCAGGACGCCAGGTCAGGGGGGAGATATCATCACCCCCACCCGAGATTGGGTACCAAGCCCCAAGTGCGATAGGAGAAGGATCGTTGAGTGCAAGAGGAACTGACCTTAAAGATAGGATCATGGCCAAGCTTGAAACCTGGACCTCCCGTAGCCGGTTACCAAGATTACGTGAAGTACCCTCAGAAGGTCTCCTAGATGATGTTAATGCAGCACTACGGATGATACCTACAGCCACGATTACCGACACTAACAAGCTGATCTACAATACAGCAGCAGTGATCAGTGAGATGCTTGGCTACAAGTTGAACAGCCACAAGGGGCAGTACCCTCCATGGAGAAGAAGGCTAGAGGCTAAGATCAAGGCAGCACGGAGGGAGGTTAGCCAACTATCGGAGTTGCAGAAAGGCGCGATGAGGAAGGTGCCTAAGAAGTACAGGAAGCTGTCCATACCTGAGGCCTTGGAAACTGCCAAGCAACGGCTCACAGCCTTGGCCAGCCGCTTGAGGAGGTACACCAGAGAGATAGAAGGCACGAGAATAAACCAGCTGTTCTCCACGGAACCAGCCAAGGTGTACTCTCAGTGGCAGGGGAACAATATGAGAACAGGCTGGAGGCAGAACAATACTGGAAGAGCATATGGGAGAAGGACGCAACCTATAACGGCAATGCTCAGTGGCTAGTGGATCTGAGGGCAGACCACAGCGACCTCCCCAAACAGGGTCCATTAACCATCACAGTGGCAGATATCCAAGAAACGGTCTCCAGTATGAAGAGTTGGACAGCACCAGGCCCTGACATGGTTCACTCCTACTGGCTGAAGAAGCTGACTGCACTCCACGAGAGCCTGGGAGCACAAATGAACCAGCTGCTAGTTCACGAGAGACACCTGGAATGGCTAAGCGAAGGCCGGACAGTCCTGATCCTAAAGGACCCCCAGAAGGGACCGGTCCCCACCAACTACCGACCAATAACCTGCCTCAGCACCACGTGGAAGCTCCTGTCAGGCATCATAGCGGCTAAGATGAACAGGCACATGGGTCAACACATGAGCGGGGCACAGAAAGGGATGGGCAAGAATACCAGAGGCGCAAAACACCAGCTACTGGCAGACCAAGCAGTCAGCCAAGACTGCAGGACCAGACTGACCAACCTGTGCGCTGCCTGGATTGATTACAAGAAGGCCTATGACTCAATGCCCCACAACTGGATCCTGGAATGCCTAGAACTATATAAGATCAACAGGACCCTGGGAGCATTCATCAGGGGATGTCGCGGACAACACTGGAGGCCAACCTCAAGCCTATAGCACAAGTCACCATCAAGTGCGGGATCTACCAAGGAGATGCTCTGTCCCCACTGCTGTTCTGCATAGGCCTGAACCCCTTGCAGAGGGTCAGGCAAGTCCTGAGGAGTCAGCTGAACGGTAAGAACAAGATCCGGGCTATCAACACCTATGCCCTGCCCGTAATCAGGTACCCTGCTGGGGTAATAGGCTGGCCAAATGAGGAGATAGAAGCCACTGACATCAAGACAAGAAAGCTCCTTACCATGCATGGAGGGTTTCACCCCAAGTCCAGCACCCTGAGTCTGTACGCTAAGCGGAAGGAAGGGGGCCGGGGACTGGCGAGTGTCAGCACCACAATCCAGGATGAGACAAGGAACATCCACGAATACATCACGAAGATGGCCCCAACTGACAGTGTGCTCAGTGAATACCTCAGGCAGCAGAAACCCAAGAAAGTGGAGAAAGGCGAGGAACCATCATGGAAGGACAGGCCCCTGCACGGTATGTACCACCGGCAGATAGAGAAGGTGGCCGATATCCAGAAATCCTACCAGTGGCTGGACAAAGCTGGACTGAAAGACAGCACGGAAGCACTAATCATGGCAGCACAGGAACAAGCACTAAGCACAAGATCCATTGAGGCTGGAGTCTATCACACCAGGCAAGACCCCAGGTGCAGGCTGTGTAAAGATGCTCCAGAGACAATCCAGCACATAACAACAGGGTGCAAGATGCTAGCAGGCAAGGCATACATGGAACACCATAACCAAGTGGCCGGCATAGTGTACAGAAACATCTGTGCCGAGTATAACCTGGAAGTCCCGAGGTCAAAATGGCAGATGCCCCCAAGGGTAATGGAGAATGACCAAGCTAAGAGCCTGTGGGACTTCCAGATACAGACGGACAAAATGGTGGTGGCTAACCAACCGGACATAGTGGTGGTAGACAAACATGAGAAGACGGCCGTAGTGATCGATGTAGCGGTTCCGAATGACAGCAACATCAGGAAGAAGGAACACGGGCTCAGAGAAGAGCTCGAGAAGATGTGGAGGGTGAAGGTGACGGTGGTCCCAGTGGTAATCGGAGCACTAGGTGCAGTGACTCCCAAGCTAGGCGAGTGGCTCTGGAATATTTGGTATAACTATTCCTGAAGTAGTCTTCAGGCTTCATGAAGGACATTTGGAGCACTTCTTTGGATGCTGGCTGCTTTTTGTTCTGTATTCTATCAAGGTGATCACACACTGCTTCAATAATGACTTAATATTATTATAATGACCACTTATTCTTTTGTCCTCTACTTGCCTAGTTACTCAAAATTTTTAATGGACACACTGCACACCATGCTGAGATATGTAAAGTTTTTAGTGACGGTCTTTGGGAATCACCTTGTTGGTGCAAAAATACAATTTTATGTCTGTCAAACTCATAAACTCTCATCTGTATTTTTTTGCTTTCTTTCAATCTTCAACTAAAGAAATGGTAAGAGATTTTAGATTTTTGCAACAGGCTGCTAAGCAAAGTGCCTAAAGCCACATTTTAAAATTGGTTCCTTACTTTCTTCTGAAAATGATCAGTTTCATACACGGGACTAATGAGTGAAAATTAAAGGAAAACTCTGAAAGACCTTCAAAAAGCCAGGAAAACTATTATGACTCCTTGAAAGCAAAATATAAAGAAGTGAGGAGTGGCTGAACACTTCTGGACAATACTGCATAAAATATAGGAAACAGTGGAGACGTGAGGCTATAACAAAGTTAATGCTAGTGCCAGGAAAAGAGGCATATGTGGTTGCATGAAGTAGTTAAGGTGGTCTATGTAAGAATGAAAAGACTAAAGCAAAGAGTCGATTAGATGTTTTACGTCCAAATATCTACATGCATTCAGCTGAGTTTTAATTTGATATCTATGCATTACCCAGTTACACTCTAGCTATAGTCTGTTGGTCACAAATGTAACAAAGTTCTGTATGACAGACTTATTTTTGCCAAAAATGTCTCATTTCAATAAACAGTGCTGTGCAAGGAATTCAAGTTCAGAAGTCATGTTTCCAGCTATAAATTACAAATTTCACATTTCATCTGAGCCCAGTACTAAGGCTGAACCCAGCTCTGATCTGATATTCTACTCTCAATAAACAAATAAGAAAAAGGAAAGAAAGGTTTTTGTGTTCACAGGTCCAGTGTCTTCACACCATCCTTCATTTCTGGGATACCTACTCTGCAGACTTCCAGAAATGTCCAGGGTGGGACAGTCTGCGGTTGAGTTTGGGTAGCTTCTCCAGCATGTCAGCCAGCTGCGTAAAGGTCGGCCTTTCTCTCAAGTCGTACGCCCAGCAGGCAGAAAGGATTTCCTGAAACAAGAAACCACTTCGTTTCAATGTGACTGGCAAACCATTGACCCGCACTCACCGCACTGTGAACTACAATCGATTGACCTAAAAACTACTGCAACATCTTGATATCGTTGCATCAGCATGGGTATTTTCCACTCTTACACAAGCAGAACAAACATCTACATTTCTGAATGACTGACACACTCATGGTCCAACTCACAGTGACCTCCTTTCCCAGGCTGATTTCTGCCAAAATCTTCTTTATGCCCTCTCCGCTCCCCACCTGCCAGATGGTAGCTTCCACAGGCTGGTTAGTGATTGGCCAGTCCCTAGCTTGAAGCTCATACCAAATTGTGCTTGAAGTGGGGAAAAGGAAGAGCATTTTGTTTGAAATTCAAATGGTGGACTTCCTTTTTAGTCAGTGAAAGTTATGACAGAACTCAACCAGATGTGCATGAAGAACTTACCCAAAGGCGTACACATCTGCTGCGGTGGAAAAAGGAAGGCGGTCCTCATTGTTACCTGGGCTCATTCTGCGCACAATCTCTGGTGCGAGATAACAAATCCAGCCATGTGGAAGTTTGAGTTTATTTTCACGCCTGGAAAAACAAAAACAAAAATGCAGTTTTCAGTAACACTTTAAATGGAGGGGAAAAGATGTATTAAGAGGACAAAATGCATTCACTAAATAAAGTCCCTTACTCCTGTTAGCTACTAATGAACCATACACAAAAGGAGGCAAAAAATTAGTAAGATGTGCGCTCAAAATGTGCTTCAGAAATCAAGAGTGTCCAGATAATGATTGCAATTTTACAATCAGGAGAGTTCCCTCTTTTTACTGGCTGACAAGGGAGATGCCTACAGAAGTAGCACTGCAGACCTCAGCTTATCACAGATCAGTGGGCGTCCCCGGGTAATAGAGTGGTTTTAGCACTGCTTTAGTTAAGGTCATAGTTTTAAGGTCTCTTTGGGGTGTGGAGCGGTGGACATGTTTCTTACCTTCCCTCCTGAACAACTCCAGAGATCCCAAACAGGCCAAAGTCTGCGATCACAACCTTATTGGTGTCATGAAAAACGTTCTTTGACTTCAAGTCTTTGTGAACAATGCCTTTGGCATGCAGATAGCCCATTCCCTGTCCAGGCCAACGGTGTTCAGACAAAGGAAAACACAGTAATAGAAAATTATATCTTTGACTACACAGTTCTGCTATGTTTAGTACGTAACATGATTTTTCCCCCCTAAGATGTCACGTTTCTCACAAATTAACACACAAAAAAGAAACAAATACCTTTACAATCTCCTGAGCAATTTGTCTTGTCTTGTTAATATCCAGAGTGTTTTTAGTGTCTCGAACTACTGAGTAGAGTGTCCTCCCTTTACAAAAACTGCAGGAGTTAGAGGAAAATCATTCTATTAAAGCAAACACATGCATCCGGTTTAGAATCGTTTTTGAGGTAACCTGTGATATTTTTGTTCTCACCTGGTGATAATGGCCAGGTGGGGTGGAGCCATGCAGGCTCCCATAAAGAGGACCACATTCTCATGCCTGGTCTGTCTGTAGTTCATCACCTCCTTTTTAAAGAGCTTCAGGTGGTCCTGATTGTTCCCATCGATCTCAAGAAGCCGGATGGCCACCTCGCCGTGCCACCGGCCCTTGTGCACTTTTCCCCAGCGGCCCTGGATAAACAAAACACAAACTGTCTGATTTTTTATTTTTTTCGAGTATGCAACACACTAGGAATTCGTTGGGTAGATTCCTCACCTTTCCTATGAGCTCCCCAAGGTCCAGCTGCTCAAAGGGGATGTCCCACTCTTGCAGGTAAACGCTGGTCTGACTGGCCTTGCGGGAGATGGGGCCCTTCCACTGGTTTCCCCGAGAGTTGGGCAGATCATCCAGCTCGTCGCACTCGCCGTCGGAGCCCATGTGCATCCTGATCTCCCCTCTGTCGTCCTCATCTTCTCCTCCATCCACATTGTCCTCATCATCCTCCTCATCGTCGTCCTCCTCCCCTTCGTGATCTTCATCTTCGACCTCCTCATCCCCTTCCTGCAATAGTGTGGCGATGGTTTTTGTAAAAGTTGATTTAAAAAAAAAAATCTACCAAATATAAATTTAAAACTGCCGATGAACATTTTGTGAGCCAGTGTTGCCACCTGAGCAGGTTCTAATCAACAGATGTCACAGGGACTTTTAGTCACATTTGGATGTTTTAATTAAATCTCAATCTTCAGTCACCTGAGCTAATTTCATACCCCAGTTGACAATTGTCCAACCTTTTAGGAAATCAAAGTATGAGTGTCTAAAAACTGAAAACAAAATTAAACAAAACCAATTTCTGAAGGTGTGACACTGAACAGCTTCACTGTACAGACTAATAAGCAAAGAGCCAGGAAACAGTACAACAAAAGAATATTTGTAGACTGCATCTCCAGCATTACCTCTTCATCGTCATCTTCTACCAGCTCATCATGTACGTCGTCTGATGATTGCTCTATCTCACTGCTGTGACACAGAACACTGATATCAGAGGGGTTCAAAGCAAGACAAAAAAAATAAATAAAAGGCTGTTTCCGAAAGAGTGACACTGCACAAAATGCAAGTTATGCCAGAGTACAATGATCTGCAGATCGTTTAAGCTCTATATTTCATTTTAAATAGTACAAAGACATCATGACAAATGGTGAAGGTGAGATTCCGATAAAAGCACCAAATGTTTTCCGTGGATGACAGATCTATACTGCAGGCAGGCCAGTTTTAATGATTTCTTTGAACTGTTCTGTTTCCAGAGTGGAATGATTGTACAGCATACTTCTTTAAAGCCTTTAAAAAAAAACAAGAATTGGGTGCATAAGTTTGAATTTACTTTGGATCATCTTTAATTGAAGTGTCACTGACAAACTTTGAAGTTTCAAAGCAAAATAAAGTTTCTCACGTTCAACATTTTACATTTATTTAAAGGTTTTGCTGTGTTATTCAATTAAACATGTGGTTTACATAATTTGCAGATCATCACATTCTGCTGTTATTTACATTTTAGAGCATTCTGCCATTTTTAAGAAACAGGGTTGTAAATAACCAAAACCACTGTGTAGTCACTAAAACTTGGATTAAAGCTTGAGACAAAAAAGTCTTACACTCTGTCCTGAAGAACATCTGAGTGGAAATTTGCAGGACTGGAAACATCTGCAAGGAAAATGACACCAGTTAGGGATGACCAATGGGAGCAAAAGTTACAGAGCCAGCACCACACATGAACATGACTGCTCATGCAATTTCCTACTACTTCCAGCAGATGGCATCAGAATGCTGCCACACAGTCAAACACAGCTAATCTAACTACTATAACCCTTAAAAGCAAACATGCAGGAGACAGAAAACTGTAAAGAAGCCATGGTGTGGAGGGAGAGGGGGATGAAGGGATCTTAACAATGTAGTATTACACTTTTGGACCATCAACTCACCTGGGAAGATAAATTGCTGTCTATGCTGAAAGTAACAGGCAGCTTTTTCAAAGAAAAAGAGAATTGGAAGAGTGATAAGCAAGGCAAGGGACACAAGGGTTTTTGGTTAGAGAAGCTTTGAATTAAGAGATCTTCTTAAAAACTCCTTTTAGTGTTAATATTGTGTATTTGGGGAAAAAGGATAAGTAGTTGTGGGAGCGCCACACTCCTGAACCGGAAAAGATTCATCGTCAAATGCATTGAGGAAAAATCAGAACAATGTCAGCATGCATGTTTCAGTATATACTCTACATGTGTATCTGTGCATCTGTGTTTGTGATTCTGTACCCAAGCTTACCCGGGAAATTAAATCGGCTGTCTCGATGACCTTTAGGTGAAGGGTTGGGCGGTGGTGTGGCACTGGGGGGGTTGCTCTGCTGGAAGGGTGCTGGGGAGGAAGGTGTGGATGAAGTGGTGGAGGATGGGTTGCTGCTGGAGTCCAGCTGGTTCAGTACTGGTGGATGATCCTGCTGGGACCGGGATGGAAGGTTACAACACTAAGCATGATTGCTATTTATTAGCCATGTTGCATTGCCTTCAAGATTCCTTCAACAAGCTCTATGCTTTATTTTCCTGTCAGTGCACACTTTAATAGTCAGGTGTGATTTCAGATACATTATCTTTACAATGGTTAGCATGGACAGATGATGGAGATAATGGAGGTATATGTATTGGCATAATAGTTCAAGGTAATTAAAAAGGGACTACACACACGGCAGTTCTCTGAAAGTTCTTTTAATTTACCTTTTTCGTAATAGCCTTTGGTAGTGTGCCAAACTGCGGTGCTTCCTGCGGCCGGTCCACTGGGTTGTTTATATCAGAGGGAACTGACTCGGTCCTCCGAATTTTGGCAACTGTGGGAGAAAACCAATCATGTCACAAACAGGCATGAATGCCAAATAGATTTAGCCCATCAGCTGCACAGCGTGGGATGAAAGAAAACTTACTTGGTAGAAAGGAGATTCTGCAGGATGGAGCTTCCTTTGTACATTTGTTGTGGCACTTTAATCTGCATTAGCAAAAAAAAAAAAAAAAAAACATAGGCAGCATATGAGAGGCTTAGCGGTAATTCGTAATTAGCACCAACATGCCTTACACCCAGATCAAGATTTAGCCAAGACATCAGATTCCCACCTTCCTAAAACACATGTGCCTTCTAACGGACCTTTTTTTTTCACCACTTTTTTGGGTTGTGTTTGTGACAGTAATTAACTCACCGACAGTGTTTGCACTTAACTCCAAACATCATGTTTTTCTGGCACACTTGACATGTCTGGGACAACCAGGATTTGGTGGAAAACCTAAAAAACAAAACATAAAAGCTTCTTACGGACCCGCTCTGTATTAGATCGCTGTAAAGTTTAATTTATAAATGGTCTGGACTTGTATAGCGCTTTACTAGTCCCAAAGGACCCCAAAGCGCTTTACACATCCAGTCACCCACCCATTCACACACTGGTGATGGCAAGCTACATTGTAGCCACAGCCACCCTGGGGCACACTGACAGAGGCGAGGCTGCCAGACACTGGCGCCACCAGTAGGCAACAGGTGAAGTGTCTTGCCCAAGGACACAACGAACGAGACTGTCCAAGCCGAGGCTCGAACCGGCAACCTTCCGATTACAGGACGAACTCCCAACTCTTGAGCCATTATTGCATTAACAGCAAATCTATCTTTTCTAGGCATTGAAAGGTCTACCTGTGCGTGACTGCAAGCCCTATATCCCTCCTTATTGCTTGTGGGGAGCTGCGATGCACTGCTACATTATCTAGAAAGAGACAGAAAGAATGCAAATGATGAGTAATGATTACAAGGATGGCTGACTGAGGTGATGTTAAGTTAAAGCCTTTATTTACATTCAAGCACAAAAACACACACAAGATCATTATAGCAATGTTGCAGAACCAAAGACTTTTACATCGTGTCAGTAAAGTGGACCTATAATGTCTTTACTCCTGTTTTTCTGTGGATTCCAATTTTAATATTGCCAAAATTTCAAATAGTGATGTCAGTGCATCTGTAGTAGCAGTTCCTATGAGCCAAAAGCTCAGATTTCAGACTGCATTTTTTACTGTTATATCTCATTTAGTGGTTGTGTTCTTAATGTGGTCATTTACAACACAGTCTTAAGCTTTGAGTACACCTGTTCTTTAGATCTGTTCAGACAAACAAAGTAAAGCTGTCTTTAAGAGAATGAACTGACAAGTTGCACCAAGGCCCCGTATACAAGAACTATTTTGATCTACGAAGCTGGAAATTAGCACAATAAGTCCACTTTAAGCAGGTATATTCAGCAAAATTAAAAGTGCATGCATGCAGCTGACTCACTCTTAATTGTGCTGTGCTCCTCCAGCAGTGTGGGAGTTCCAGGAAGGGTGTAAGGTGCTGTGTTGGCAGCTGGGGTGGCACCGGGTGTCCTTGCAGACACGGCGGAGTAGCGAGAAGGCGAATCCTCACATCCGTTACCGTTGACTTGCATGTTCAGGAACAACTTGTTCTTTTTAACACACCTGGAAACGCACAGAAAGAAGAGTGAATCAGCAGGTGCTGTATACTGAACTGCTTGCTTACTATACTGCACAGGACAGATTATGTAAGGGCCTGGGAGAGGCACGTTGGAGAACCTTAATTGCATTGGCACACGAAGGGCAGGGTGACATCCTTAACACCCAGAGTGAACTCACAAGGAGTGAAGGGCTAAGCGGTGCCAGGTCTGTGGTTTATACGCACATGCACACAAACACGTGAGTAGCCACAAAAATTTGCAAAAAGACTATCAGTCTAGTACTGCGACTTGCGACCTCCTTACATAAAGTAACACTTTTGTAATATACTGCACAACATATGCAGAGTGAGAATAAACCTCCAAAAGCATATAGTGTCCTATGTTAGCCATTTTTTCCATTTTTTTTTTAAAATAAAGTTTTCCACAAACCGATATTATGGATAAACATGTGATTGCATTGTGCTTGGGCAGCCAGTCCTAGTACAGAGGTTAAAAAAACATTAGATATTAAGAGAGAGAGGGATAGAGAGAAACTGTGTGTTTCTTGCCACCTCTGAGCATTAGAACTAGGAAATACTTCCTGTTTTGACATGACTCATAATCTCTGGGAATCTGCGTGGGGATTAGCTCCACTCATACAGCGAGAGCAAAGGAGCAACAGGCAGTATGTGAACGGATGTGAAAGAGGAAGGGGAAGAGGGAGAGAGAGCGAATGAGGACATATCTAAGGAAAACTGCTTCTGTCCCGACAGAGCGCAAGGCGAAATTAAGAGTGAGACATCGGGCAGGACCGGGGCATTTTATCAAGTCCTTTATAAAATGTCAAACAACAAGTGCTCTTTCAGTTGATAGTAATAACAAACTGGAAAAAAAAACAAACATCCCTTGTGAGACGGCTTGTCAGCTGGCCAACGCCGTTTGCTGGCCAGCACAAATCAGAATTTTGTCCTTTTCCTTTCTGTGAAGCAGCAGAAACTAAACACTTCCTGCAAAAACAAGCTGAGATTCAAATTTCAGTGAAATAAAAGATACCCCCCCCCCCCAAAAAAGCAAACAGAAAACCCCCAAAACACATACACACTCCCCACAACAGAAGCAATCTGTCACAATTACAGTGCCATCTGAGGATTCCCCACTTAGTTCCAGTCTGACCTACTTATAAAAAGCTGCAAATGAGGTGAATTCTTGAGCAGTTTCTTCAAACCACCCATTAACAGCTTAGCACCTACTTGTTGGTGGGAGGGTCCTCGATGCGGTTGCCCAGCTGAGACTCGTGGCTTTTGCTGCGCGTCAGTGTGATGTTGGGAAGCAGGTGCAGTACCTTGCGGGATGGCGGGGGAGGGGTGCAGGGAGGCTTCAACCGGTGACGCCTCTTTGAAGGAGGCGTTATAGGTGGGGTGGAAATGTGCCCATGGAGGCGGGCTGCGCGGGCGAAGGACATAGGGAATGGATCTGTGAGAGGGCTGTCGCTATGTGCGTCTGGCGTGGGCGCCGCTGACACAGAGCCTGAGCGAGGGTGGGGGAAGGTTGCGCAGGGAGTGGATGGGGTGGACTGGATGGTGGATGGGCGGGCTAGAGGCGAGGGGCTGTGTGTGCGGAGTGGGGTCCCCAGGTTGGTTAGCTGGTCCGCTGTCAGCAGAGAGCCGCTGTCCCTCCTGGTGGGCTCAGACAGCCAGAGACTGCTATCATCTCTTAGTTCGCCTCCTGGAAGAGACATGAAACAGACCAAAAATAAATAAATAAAAAGACTAATAGAAAATCCGTGGGAAATATACTCTAGGAACATCAAAGTGTAAACCCATACCTGATTCAGTAGCACTCTTTAGACAAGAGAGGGCAGCACCGAGTCTGCCACATTCTTCTGAGCTGGACCCAAGTCTTCGCATCGTGTCTCTCACCTGAGCTCCTGTCATCTGCAGTAAGGTATCCAGCGACAGCTTTGCCTCCACAGCCTTCAGAGGAGCAAAACAAAAGCCCATGACAGGAGCTCTAATCTATTACAACGTGAAGCAGTATGTTAGTGACAAGCTTTGTACAACAAAAGAGAGCAAAATAGCCCAAAAGAACTATGCTTATATGGCATTCATAAAAAATATTTTTTGTTCCGAGTGTACCCTCAATCAGCCACAACAACACTGTTTGTAGTGAGACTGAAACTGAGCGTTAAAAAGGGCAAAATGTTGCAGTGCTCAGCAGGTTATTCAACATCTGACTCGGGACAGTTCCTGGAAATCACTGTTAATCCTGTTTGTTTGGGGTATTCCAAACACTACTTTGTCTGCTTATCTGATTTTTCATTAGCTGCGTAGAGCAGAAGCTGAACACCAAGATCAAACCTGAGCTGGGGTTTGACAAAAAACATGGCTTAATATTTTCTGTCTATGTGAAACCTCTTATACAAGTGTAATGACTGTACAATGGTGAAGGTAACTTTGACAACAGTAAAACAGGAAGTAAACAGTGATGCAGTAAGATGCAGAGTTAATACACACACCACACTGAGAACTGGGAAACACTAGTGGGCCGCAAAGTAAGAAAACAGAAGCACATGCTTTATAATCTTTTTCCCCAATGGCTGAACGGATAAAGACACAAATCCATATAGGCTTGGATACTCTATGTGGACACAATTGTGAATTGTAAATAATATGAAGTATTGGGTGTCATAAATAAAGAAAAAAAAATCCAAATGGAGGATTAGCAGTGTGTTAAAGTTAACAGTGCTCACATTAGTTTTGATTGACATTAGCTGACCAGTATTTAATTAAGCATTAAGTCTGTATCTTTATTAATACTGAAAAGTTATCAGTTTTGAAATTAAAACAAAGAACGCTTAATCATGACTGCTTTACAAATTGAAATTAAACCCTAAATGTAATCCACTCAGCAGCTGCGATATTTCTAGCATTTGTTTCAGAGTGGAAATTATTGTAGCACTTTATAATAGGCAAATTGTAAATAGTTTGCGATACTTTTTTGACTGACTATTATATTGTATTACGCGTTATATCACAGCTGATACCAGACAATATCAGCATTGTCAACATTTACATTCTCATGACACTGGGGCATATAAAAATTTATGTAAATGATGAAGGCCTAGTCACTGGTCAATGTTCAGAGCAGCAAATACTGCGGTTTATACAGAGCCATGGGCCTCTCAGAGACGCACAACATGTCCTTTAGTGTTAGTCCACTGATGCACGTGTCACAGCCACAGTGACAACTCTTTAAAACAAGTATTATAAACATTTAGCTTTATAGATAAACCATGCAAATAGCTTTTTTAAATGCACTACGCTGTATCATTTACAAAGCTCTGGAGGCATCACGCTGAACTTTACAAAAAGCCACAAAGCATTTGTTAAACAAATAGTTGTTGTGTTATTTTAAATTCAAAAAAATACAAAAAAATAAAGTTGATAAAATTTCAAAATAAAGTCACATTGCACACGTTTAGCTTCACTTTTAGGTTAATGGTAACAAACCATTAAACACGGATTTATTAATTATGAAATTAATTTTGTTATACATCTACTCTGCTTTGCTTTCCCAATTCTACACATCTAAACCAGCGCCACATGTTTAACCCTTTCATGCATGAATTATGACAACCTCAATCATGATTTTTTTCTTAAGTATTTTTATTCGTCTTTACGCATGAAAAGATGAATAAAAATCCTTAAGAAAAAAATCCTGACAGAGGTTGTCATAATTCATGCATGAAAGGGTTAAATAACAATGATTACAATGAAACACGTCATACATCTATAGTAATTAAACGACCAGTGGGTGGCCGGTTATGGAGTGACACAGCAGTGTCCAATGTAGTGGTTTATGTGCTATTAAACCATCAACACTGACACAAATACAAGGAAACAGCCTCTGAATAGCTGTCCACTGCAGTGACCACTATGTATGAAAGGGTTAAGACTCGTCTCTGTGTGGCTTTCCTTTTTAGCCCGCTGTCTAGTTCCTCTCTAATGTTTTGGGTCATCTTGCTAACCACCCAGGCTGTCTTCCTTTTTTACTTCCCATTTTTGAAAATTTATTATTTCAGCAGACAGTAAAACTCAACAATAAGGCATCACAGGGTGTCGTAAACCAGACTGTTCCACTTTGGTTGATACTCAAACCCCATTTGGATGATTATTCCATTTCTTGACTATTGAAACTTTTTTTAATGCATTTATTTTATCTGAACTTGTAGCATTACAGTGAATCACCGAGGCTGCTCGCTCAAGTCAATCTCCTCAAATTTCAATAAAAACTGAAAAAAGTGGAGGCGTTCTTTATGACCTCCAGTGTACTACCAACTCCCACTTATTTAAGCATTTAGCACTGCAGTTTTCCTTTCATATTCCTCTGTTTCCAGCCTTTTATGTGCTTTAAAAAAAATGTAGTCTGCAAGATTGGAGATGTACAAACCTGGAAGGGCGGGGCTTTCTTTTTACAGCCGAGTTACTGAAGCGGCGAAATAAAACAACAGTGCAATCAACAACTGATGGATGACAGAAGGAAATAGGGCCAAATCCAGTGAGTTTAGGATGTTTCTTTTGACTGGGGAAGTACGCAATCACTTATCAGTCAGGTTAAACCCTTGCTCTCAGGGGCAAACACTGATCACAAAACTAGGGCAACCTCCCACACTAGTGTGTACACTAGAACCAAAACATAGCACACGCACACACTAAACCACACACATGTAAGGGGTGAGTGATGTGATATTTAAAGTTGCTGTCGGCCCTCTACTCTCATTCTATTTCCTCACTCAGAACATAGTTACAGCAAAGCCTGCATACGTGACCGTTTCACTGGGGCCTCCTATACATGCAGTATTATGTCGGCTCTGTTTTAATTAATATGGGCCCTTCACAGGTTAGAATCCCCAGTAGGAATTCTCTGTATTAAGTCATCTACATAATTCAGCTACAAATAAAACTGGACTGTCCATCACATAATCTAGCCATCATAGTATAAAGTGAGGAGATGCGCTGTAGACTTCTCAGTCTAATAATATTTGGTCTAAATAGGTCATCAAAATGCCGCTACAGTCCTTCGTCCTTTGGGATGTCCCCGCCGGTCTACAAGACATACAAATGAGCACTTTCTATTTCATCAGAAAACCTCATCGTGTCTCGTGCAAAGCTAAATTCTTTTGAAAGGAAGTGAGGTTTAAGAGTGAATGGACTAAACAGTAAACAGAGCACAAATAATCAGATACGGAACAAGGCCGCAACACAAAGCACATACAAGGCCGGCACATATTAAAGAATAACGAGTGCAGAAGAGTTTTAAAAATAAAGCAGGTTACCGTCAGGTCACAAAACAAAGACAAATGGACTGGAACGACAAAAACACATAAGAGCTGACATGGATTAAAACAGTTTACAGCAGGACACGACAGGACAGGACAGGACAGGGGGAGAGAAAGGAGAGACAATTTTGACAACCCAATAAGAAAAATGATAAATCCAGGCGTTAAAACAAACAAACAAACAGCTGACAGCCACTAAACAATAGCGGAGCTTAAAAACAACACTGAAACAAAAATGATAAGTTAACCAGCTGGTAGCTTCTGCAATGGAAGACTGCACACGGCAATGCTCTAAAGTTTCATCATGATCAGAAGTGACAGCAAATAGCGAGTTCTGAAATTGCATTAATAAGGGAGGCTTTCTGCAGGAAATCTCTCTGCTCAAGACTCCCCACTGCTACACGAGGAGGTCAGAGGTCAGTGTCAGCCGCAGATTAGCAGGCTGGAGTCACAGTTCAGGAGCGGGACACTTGAGCGGTGCTGAACAACACATATTAAACATTTTACTGCACTAGATGGTTCTCACACCCAAGGTCAGTTCTTTATTTTCTGGGTCATTGTCTTTTTGGGAGACCGACAGAAAGTGAAACAGACCTTACCCTGGTTCCACCACAGCCCAAGTGATCCAGCACCTAAATAAATGCTAATTGTGTATGTTTAGGCAAGGAACAGGTCATTATCTTATTTTAAAAGAATCTACTGAAAAACAAGACTTTAATATACCTGGGTTTTTTTTTAATGTACATGTAACCATCAACAATGCTAGAGCAATGAAAAAGAAAAGGCACAGAGTGGATCAGTTAAAGAACTATAATAAAGATAAGTACACTTTGTACACTTGTATAAAAAGGGCCTTCTCTTCCCTCTTACAAACATGGCATGGAGCTATAAATAGCAGCAGAAGGCTGAGAATGAGATTTTTGAAGCATTCAAGACTTTCTCCGAGCACAGACCAGCATGTCTCTTCCAGTTTCGCTTTTTTTGCTTTGCTAGTTTTGTGAGCCTTGTTTCAGTAACAAAAAATAAAATTTGACAGTAGAAACAGTTATCTGAAATGAATCAGCTCAAGTTTAGATTTTGGCGCTGCCGTTCTCAGGACGTCAAAAATGAAGCAGCTTCTCTTTTTGAAAGGCACTTTGACGGCCGCTGGTTAATTCCTCATGCACATGTGAATGTTGACTGAGTGCACATCACAGACTGCATATAAAAGACTTTTATACGCAGTCTTTGATGTGCTTATAGAACAGCTGTAAACGGGAGACAAACGCCAGTCACTCCGGCCAGAGTACTGGCGCCCAGACGATGACCTACCTCAATGAGCTCTGGTCGCAGGTTGATGGTGCGTAACCAGTCTCGCAAGTGTGGATAGCTGTCTAGGGCCTCGGGCCTCTCTGTCTCTGGCACTTTCTGCTTGCACTGGAGCTGTTTACAGATGTATTTCATCAGCTTCACCTGCAGGGAGCAATAGAGAACATAGCAGAGAAGGGAGGGGCAGGTTAGCGGGGGAGACTGGGAGTCTGCTACGAGCTACATGAGAAAGAGCAGGCATTCACTGTGAAGGGTATCTGTCACACCTGTGTTGGCAGGGTTTTATTGTTGCAGAGGTACCACCTTTAAAGCAGAAACAGACCGAAAACTGCTGTTTTCACACGAGTGACATGACACTGACCTGACACCAGATGAGCCTCTGTTACGATAAAGTCAGACACGTGAATATCTCCACACCCTCGCTTACTGTTTATTCCCCCTCTACTGAGCTCAGTGTACCTGCAGTGACAGCTCCAATGTTTCCCTGTGCCCTCAAAGAGACAAGCTAATTAGATATAAACTGCTATTATTATCCAGAGGAACAATGACCTGGTCATCTAATGAGAGCATCAGCAGTGCTGCCAAAGCAAATGTGTCTGTTTGCAGCTGAGAAGCATCAAAGTTCAGAGTGATGGAAAGAAAGTGCCCATGTGACTAGTTTCGTCCCACGGGCATTTTCCTTCAAACTTTCTTATTTTCTCTGAGTTTCTACAAATCTTTTACCCTCCACTTCATGACAGAGCCAAGGAGCCATCATTTTCTTTCCAGGTTTAACACATTGTGCACAATGTGTCCACGATGTGATGCCTCTATGAGGCCAATTCTTCTCTCCTTTACATGTCATTTTTCTAATTTTTTTCAAAGTTAATTTTTTTCTTTATTTTTAATAGAGCTAGGGGCTTTCATCATAGCATTTCTAAACATACTACATTTCTTTAGAAACCATGAATTATTTCTATTTGCACTACAGAATTATTACAGAGAAAGCGAAAATGACCATGATATTATTAGCCCTCTGAAAAACGGACCTTTTAACTGAGCCATAGCACAAAGCACTGCTGTGCAACGGTGTGCTTTAACTTTGTAATGCCCAGAGTTTGTAAAATCAATTCCCAAGTTAAAAACTGAGACACTAATCAGTTTAGATTTGAGAAAAAAGGTAGATGGACAAACAAAGTTACCACAGAGCAATACCATCAAGATATTCAAACACAGTACAGGACAAGTCTGACAGAGAAAGAAAACTAATGAGAGATGTGTTTAAAGACACCAGAACACCTGCTAAGACACTAGTGAATGACTTAGCCAAGTACGGAATTGCAATCTCAAAGAAGACAATCACTGGAACCCTGCACAGAAATGTACTGTGAGGTGACAAACCAAGAGACACCTTCAAGCCAGACTGAAATATGCAAAGGACAACCTGGAGAAAGATTATATGTACTGGAAATGTGTCCTTTTGTCAGATGAGACAAAACTAGAGCTCTTGGGCTGCAGAAATGCTGCTTATGTTTGGAGAAAGAAATAAGAGGTGTATAACCCAAAGAACACCACTGTAAGCTGTACACCTTTATGTGTACAATATAAAACTATTGTCCAGTATATTGAGATGAGCTGTAACTCTGTCAGGTTCTAAATAAAGTATTCCTTTCAACAAGATGCACAGACACCTACTTCTCCTCAGTTTTTTTTAATTAGCAGGCTGGGTGCAACCTTTGTTGTAGTGTCTCATGACATCAGACCCAACATCAGTTAACATCCCATCAGTTAATATTGCTTTACCTTGTTTTTGTAGAGGAATAAATGATCGGCCTATCAATGCAAATGATTCCACTGGAGTCTGCACAAATAAAATGTAAAGCTGTAACAATTTAATCTGATGCCTTCCAAAAAACCCACGTTGAGCGCAGTGGTCCTGTGAGTAAGTATAACAATGCTCGCCGTGGTATTGGTTTGCAACGGCCTGCATTGTGCAGCTCAGCGTGACTGTATAGAGTGTCCTTATCTCACCGTCTATCTGTAAGAATCCATTACAGCAGGCAGCACCTTGAGATGAGCTGAACGGCACCAGCTACCTTTCGACCCACCGCGCACCTCTCGAGTGCCTGGGCAACAGCGACGAGCGTGTGTCTTTCTCTGCTCATTGAGCTTCCTCTACTCACCGACCAGACAGAAACTCGTACAGCATACCGCGCTTCTCTCGGAAAGTGTGGCCTTGGGATGTAAAAAGGCTTCTTCACAGCAGCCAACAAAAGCCTCTCCACTGGAGGCCAGAGAGATGAAAGATGATAGAAAGAAGTTAAATTCTCAACGTGTTGACCCTGACTGAAGCTTTTTAGCTCTGCGAGCAGTCGTCAATCATCAGCTGCAGTGAGAGCATTATAAAATAATAAAACTGAATGTAATCCAATGAAAAAGAAATATTACCAGCACACAAGAAAGCACCTTGTCATAAAAGCTTCTTTGGCTAAATCGAATGTGCCTAAATACAAACGTTTAGGTCTTACATGCCAAAGAGTGCAAGCAAGCTTTACTAAAAAAGGACAAAAACAGAGCAGCATTTCTGACTTGAACATGCATTCAGCTGCCAGAGGTTGGCCTTAGAGGCCAGTAAGTAAGACCAGCTCCCTCTCTGGGAGGAGTGAAAAGACAGGAACATATTTTGCTGGAAACCTTTTTACATATGGACATGTATGCAAATGTACTGGCGTGCACACACACACACACACACACACACACACACACACACACACACACACACACACACACACACACACACACACACACACAGACCCATGTATACGGAGTAGATGGGAGATAGAAGCAGGACTGCACAAAGTGAACCTGTGATAAATGTGACATCCAATCCATTATAAACTCAGAATAACAGAGCCTGTAGTCCTTTTGGTTTTTTAGATCAGGCCTAGCATGGCATTTGCTCAGTGTGGCTAATGAGCTAGCCTCCTGCTTTACCTCCCTATACACCAGTGCAGCCCTGTGACGTCAGGTTACCTAGCAACCCCTCTTCTGAGTCGTCAGCAACATTTCAGTGGGATTTTCCCAAACATGTGAAACACAGAGCTCAGGCAACATACATATCACCATATAAACATCCCAATGTGTAGGAGCAAAAACACGACCAACATTTCTTTTATATTGTTCCTCCCACAGAGAGCAGTCTCTTTACCCATTATCATCTAAATGGGTAAGGTAGACAGGAGGACACAAGCACGAAACCCCCTCACCGATATCAGTACTGTGCATAAGAAGAGCACAGGCACGCACACGTCAACAAAATAATGGCAGGCTGGCCTGGTGGATATTATTTTTGGTGCAAAGGGGAGAAAGCAGTGTTTGACGTGTGGCCCGGAGGGGGAAGGAGGAGGAGGGGGGGAAATGGCGTCAGAGCCCACCTGTCAGCAGAGCTAAACAACACCATGGCAACAGCCTAATGCTGCGAGGGGATGAGTGACAGCCGGTTTGTTGGGCACCGAGGAAAGGAGAAGGGAGTCCGAGCACAGGCCAGCCTGACACAGCAGACTCGGGGAGCACATCCCACCGCTTCAGTTGTTTTGTTTTCTCAAGGCTCCTGCTGACACAGCCACTTCGGTGCACCTGCCAAGGCTATAAGCGTGGCCCTATCACAGAACTGAGCAACAATGCTCTATCCCCGGAAATGTTATTCGCAGATGAAGGTCAGCTCTCCCGCCCAGAAATCTGCACTCACGTCTTGTCGTCAGAACAGGCTCGCTGAATAAGAACACGCCTTATGTCATATATCATTAGCCATGTGGCCCCTCTGGACTAGGTAAGAAAAACCCAAAGAGGAGATACCGATATAAGTTTTGGTGGAGATTGAACAGAAAGTAGAGAGCACTTAAAGTCAAAGCACCTCTTAAAACTGTGTCCCAGAGATTTGCTTCATCATATCTGTATGCTACATTGTCACCATTGGCCAAAACAGGAAAAAAAAAAATCTAATCTTGACATATTTATGCAGGGGCCAGGTCACAGAGGGGAGGTGGGGGTGTGTCTGTCGGGTATAAACAGTTGACAGTCCAAGACAATGGCCTATAAATTGCCCCTCCTCCATCATTGTTAGCACCCATGCAAGTCGATGCTGGGTGGGAGTGGTAGGTCCAGGGGTACGTGTCTGTCTGAGCCTCAGACAGACCAAACAAGGCACGTCTAAGAGGAGAACATGTGGCAAGTTTAGCCAGTTAAAATGTAAGGTTTACAAGCTGCTGTGAGGCATTGCACTTTTAAACATTTTAAAAGGTCTATTTTTAGACAATTACAACCAGGTATGATTTACAGCTAGACAAAGCAAATCCCTTCTTCCCAGAAAAGAAAAAAGTACAGCAGGCCTCAAAATTACAGGATGCAATCCTCAACTCACCCCCAGTCGGTTTAAGAATAGATCAACATCTGCCTACACTGTTCAACAGTATGTACTTCTATCTTATTGGTTACAACAAAAACAACAACAACAAACAGAGAAAGGGTCAGGGCTGATATAGTCACTACAGTTGTGTTTCCTCCTTTATACCCCCCCAACAGCAAACACACACACAGCAGTTGTCATGTCATGAGAAGCAGCACAGCGGATTGGCTTTGATTCTCCCCTCCCCTTTCCTCCCTGCTCTCCCTTCTCGAACGGGCTCTTTGCGCGTCATTTGATTTTCTTATTTAACAACCAACCCTGAAAATGCGTAGGAAGAAAGATGTCTAAATATAGACACAGCCACAACAGCTCGCACCACGAGCGCGCAGCAAACTCTCTCCAACACTGTGAGGAGACAAAACAGAGTGACGCTTTGCTGTTTGCATTACATAGAGAGGTGATGAAAAAGAAAGGTAAGGGCACAGGCTGCTTTTATGGAAAGACTTACAGCATCAATGTATATATCTATATCTCTCTCATATATATATATATATACATACATACACACACACATATACACACATACATACACCTCAGAACACACCATTTAAGGCCAGCGTGCACGAGCAAAGCACTTGATATTAGGGTGCATTTGTTTTCCAAGTTGAGATTCTGTTGGGATTACGGCTCAGGAGCAAACAAGGTGCTAAAAGGCAGAGCAAGTGGATGCGTGGATGCAATAAAGCAAGAGTCAAGCATACATGAAGAGCTACAGTAAATGTAACAGAAGCACCACGAGAGGCAGACAGAGCCTAAGCCTGAGTGGGATTAACGTGTGAAAAGTGAAGTACCAGTTAGCACTCCATTTGAGAGGCCAGTATCATTATCCTCTCACTGGCAAGGCAGAACCCCCCCCCCCACAAACACACACACACAGTTCAAGTGGAATAATAAAGCTCTCTCAATGAGAGAATAAAGTGAGTTCAAGCTGCTCTTGATTGCACTCCAGTGCAATATGGGAAAGATAACCCTTTCGCACCACAAGCGTGACAACTACTCTGACCTCACACAGACTGCTCAAATTCAACACACAAATTAAAAGTACTCGCAGCTCCAGCAGGAACGATATCCATGCCTCGCTGCAGAACAGACCTCCTCTGATATGACGGTTGCATGGTGGAGTGCTTGCTGGAACTTTAGAACCATGGCATGCCGCTGCAACCACTGCACGCCCCACCTCATCAGACACATCTCGCGCACGCCTGGAAAAGCAACACCTCTCACACAATACTTCTTAAGAGTCATTTGAAATCTACGACCAATGCACTAATCCACTTACTTCTAAGAGACGGGGAACGTAGTAAGAAGAATCTAACAGAGGGCCCAAGTGAGAAGTGAAACTACACAATGAAGGCAAGAGGTGGTTTCAAAAGAGCGTGCCAGTAAAGCTGTGGGAAGTAAGACCGCTGATCGGCAGAGGATCCCTAATGCCCTCCTCAGCCTGAAAGACATCTAACCCTAGCGGCGTTTCTGGCACGATACATTATCATGATTGAAACATTATCATGCCCGTCTGATAACCCTACTAAACCAATCCTTCATGTTACAAATGGATGCTTTCTGAAGAACACACCCAGAGAACAGCAAATAGGACTTCCAAATGTCTTCTTCAGTTTGTCTTGAGTTTTTCGGAGACAGAAAACTATCTATATCAGCAGACCGCAACTGTATTCTCCCCTCCTGCCAAAGATCTCTGCTTATCTTTAAGATTTCATCACATCAGTCTTTTTTTTCCCCAATTCTTGTTACTACCCCATTTGTTTTACTGTGTAGGAAGCATCCAGTTTAAGAAAAGCATGACAAAATCACTCCAAAGTCTGCTAACTCTCTAAAAACGGTCTACAAAATTAGAAAATAAGGACAAATAAAGCAACTGCAACATTTGAACAGCCTTAAAATCTTGTGCTAAAGGATCCATTTAGGCTGGCTTGGCATAGCAAACACAAACACAGTCATTGCATGGCAAAGAATTATACAAAGGAACCCAAGAGGTGACTGCACGTTTCCACTAGAGCTGTGATCTAAGATATTACGAGTCACGTGTTCTCAGACAAGTCGATTGTTGTCAGATTTTTTTATCTTTATGCTGCCACTTGCAGTAACAACGCAGCGTGTATGAACAGCTGCACCGTGAGCTCACTGCCAACTAGTCGCTGAAGCAGTTTAAACAATCAAAAGTACAGCTATAATCAGTGGAAATAAGAAAAAATACAATGACACACACACACACACGTACAGCTGAGGCATAAAATCAGATAATGAAACGCAGACTGATGCACTTTTTATCTCCCCTTCAGGACTCGTTTGATTTCTGATTCTGATCCTACAGCAGGAAAGGATCCTGAAAGCTTGCGAGGTCTATAAAGCAGCAAACTTTGACTTGAAGTAACCACATCCACTGCTTCCACTTCTGACTTTCAGAGACAGCCCCTAATAACGGTCTCATAGGCACAGGAAAGAGACCCAGGAGCCTTCAAGAAACATGTGAGAGCGGCACGGCCTGTCCATTGTCATATAGAACAATGCTGGTGCAAAATGTGTCCACATGACAGCATTTCTCAGGAAGTACTCTGCCAGATCACATCCTGTTCCAGAGACAAGGTATGCATGACCACAGATGAAGAGGGGGTGAAAATGTGGAGCAGGATTCGCTTTGTACTCTTTGTTTTGAACCCGTTTATCTAGCTCAGCTCAGGCCCATATTTGATCATATACACACACACACACACACACACACACACATATATACACACACACACACACACACACACACACACATATATATGGTTTTGGGTTTCGGCTGGGACCGAACAGAAAGGCTACAAATATCCAAACTGATTTGCTTTGTTTGCTTTGGTTTCATTCAGTTGAAGAATTTGAATGTTCTTTTAAGACCAGGCTTCTTTACTCGAGCCTGTAAAAATTTGTTCCTGCACAGAATAGCTGCCAACTCGCACCTGATGCCTGTCAGCCAGCGAGGGAGCAACCAAATTATTTTATAGAGATTCATACAGTATTCTCAAACTGGATAAAAAGCTGCAGCTGAGTCCATAAAACAGCTCAGTCATTTCTCCTTTGCCTTTGGGTAAATTATTACCCCCCCCCAGGCCTTGCTGGTGATATTTGTATTTGTGATTCTAAGAGGTTACGGACACAGTGTAACCTGTCGTTTAAGGGGCTTCTTCCTTCATTAGCAGCAATTCTGGACCGCGCTAAGTATTTCTAAAAAGTAGCTCATTATATCACTGTGAGGCTGAATAGAAAGCAATACTTTTTTTTTAATGTAGGGCAACAGCCCAGTTGTTCACGGGGTGTTTGGTTATAAAGAGATAAAAGAGACATGGATAATTGATAGCCTCTAGCCAATCAGGAGTGAGTATTCCTTTTAGCTAAGGTACAAGGCTTTAAATAAACCATGAACCAGAAAACCCCCATCATCTATTATGTCTCCAGGATGTCACTGTGACATTTGAAGGCTTTGAACTTGTAATATTCAACTGTTTTCCACATCTTCAAGCCTCATCAAAATATACTGTCTGTATCAGCCATTTATATGCCACAGCACCCCCCCCCCCCCCCCCCCCCCTCCTCTTCCCATCACCCTCCTCAGCAACATCCAGGCCTGAGATTTTTAAAAAAAAAAAACAACTGGCCCTTTTGTTGAAACGACTGCAGAAGAGAGCTATATGTATAACCCTGTTTCGCATGTATCAGTTATCATTATGTGGTAAACCGAAAAAACGCACTCCCCCGTCCCTCATTTGAATTTTCCTGAAACATGCGAAGTGAGAGCAATATAGCGTGCGTCCTGTGCTGACGCCTGCACGCCACCAGGCATGACTTCTCCACCGTGCCGCCTGCTATAGTAGGGTATGTTGCTCCAAAAGAGCAACGCGCAAAGCAATGTCAAGTCATCCCCGCACGACGTAGGTGAATCGGCATCCAGATGCAGGAGAGCAGCAGCAGCAGCACACCAGCCTTTGCCTGCTGGATGAGGTTGGGGAGGGGGGGTAACCACATGGATCGCGTCGTACATTTGTATTTGTCTCACAGGCCCCACTGTATGGAGGCAAAACCAAGTGCAGAGCGCCATACACGAACATATACATATATCTATATAAATAAAAGCCGTGAGTGTCTATTGAATGTGTGCCATGAGGCCAGGCTCAATACAGCTGCACGGCACGGTGCTGGGAACTATCCAAGGAGCTCCGGGCAAATAAAGAATATTCTAGAGGGATAGTAAAACCCAACGGGACAAAGCAAAACTTCATTATGAGCTCCTTTTATTGTTTTTTTTTTATGTTTATTTTTGAGTCACCTCTACACAGCGAGCCAGCAGTAGCCCGTAAAGCGACAAAATGTGCTCGGCTCACTGACACTGATAGGGCGCCTCAGCCAATATTCAGCCTGGGAGGCGGACATAGCGCTGGGGCTTCATGACTCCGCAATTTGGCTATACTGCTTTCTATCTCCGGACGGGGCTTATGCACGGAGCCCGTGCTCGGGAGGAGGAGGAGAGGGGGAAGCTCATTACCTCTAAAGTTCGTATTTCCTGCTGTGTGAGGTCGTTGGTGGCGGCGCATTTGGTGCGTAGCCCCTGTAAGCTGGAGATGGAGATATCAATCATATTCTGGATCAGTTCGCACTGATGTAGCGCGGCCATCGCTGCGCCACCGCCGCTATCCCTCTCCGGCTGCTCATCACTCTCGACCATCTTTCCGCCTTTAGCAGACACACTATCCATTCCTCGGCATTGGGCACGGCTGGAAGGGTTGGAGTCAAAGTGTTAAGCTAAAAAAATGTAAAATAAAAATAAATCAAACATATGCAGCAGTCCGGCGACGCAGCGACCTATTGTGGAAGTTAGCTGACAGCAATTGTCCCCAGCTCCGAATCTGGAAAAAAAAAAAAAAGAAAAGAAAAGAAATGGAAGCCCTGTGTGCAAACAAAAATGTTGACAGAGATGAAAATAAGGTGCTCGACGGTGACCCGGGTCCAAAGTCCAGTGAGGCTCGACTGAGAGGATACTCAAAGCTTCCACCGACACAGCTCTGACAGAGGCTTCCACCGTCTGTCAGCTGTTGGGAACATCATGGAGCGCGGTGCAATCTGGGAAATGAAGTCATATGGGTTACACCAACGTGCACTCCTCTGTCGTTCGTTAGTTGCTCACGCAAGAAAGCGAATGAAGAAAATGAAGGTTTTGAGAAGTATTAAAGTAACTTGTCTTCATCCGGGTGTCCTCCTATTTATTTTAATTTATTTTTTGTTGTATAGCAAGCTAGGAAAAGCGTATTAATAATACAATTAACGACGGCTTAATTGCATTAAACAGTTTTGATATACTGCAGGCTGATCCACTGTCACGTGCTTACTGGCACTTATCAGGGTTTTTGTTGTTTTAAATGTCCGTGCTTCTCCTATTGTGACCATTTTTCAGCTGGGAGAAGATTAGTATGCAGGGTCACAGGTAGAGAAGCCTAAATCCAGGGGCGATTCTAGGATGAAACATTTAGGGGGGGCTCAGCCTCCAATCATAATGTAATGCATACAGTACACGTGTCTGTGTAAAGGCCGTTAGGCTCAACAATGTTCTCCAGAATTTTTCAAAGTAAGTTAAAGAACTATTTGTAGAAAAGTGAGTGAGAGGAGAAATGTGCTGTTTCAGTCTCTTAACCACATAAAGACAGTCCATCTTACTTACGCAACTACTTATCTCTTACTTCTACTTAAAAACCTCAGTGTGACTGCACTGTAACATCACCACATCAACAACTGTGGACATTTAAATCTGTGTTAACTGTAACCTGTACCCACTCCAACAGATATCCATTGGTATCCATTCAGTAATACCAAAAAATATTACTTTACTGAATGAATATTACTTTACTACTGTGATTTTTTTAGTGCAATTTAGGGATGCTAAGTACCCCCCCCCCCCCCCCCCCCCCCCAAATAGGCCTAAAATCACCAATATACCTAGATAAATAAAGATTATGTAAATGACTTTGTATAGGTCCTACCTTGTAACAGGAATGATCTTTGTGTTTCAAAATGACTTGACACCATTCATGATAGATATGTTTGACAGATTATAGGCCAGCAGGTCATTTTTAGCAAATAGTGGAAATCGCTTTTTGGCAGCAAAGTAGATAATAAAGCAACTGCAAAATAATGCAAAATATACTGCTGTGGTGCTACGAGGACGTCCAGGCCTCAGCATACTCCCACTTTTTCTATTCTGATTGCAGATCTGTACAGAGAGGCAGGGCAATTCTAGAGTAGCTTTGGACACCAAGAATAATCACCACCTTTCACCTCACTTGCAGCTCCATACACTGTCATTATACTGTGCGGAGCAAAGCTGATGCACCAGAAGAACTATTTGGATAGGAAATTTAGCAATATGATTACAAGAGTGCCGACTAGTATATCCCCACATTCTTTGTATTTACATTTATTTAAAGACTGTGAATCAGTGCTGAATCCTCAGCTCATCAGATCAAGCTCACAGACTGTAGGCGACATCATAACTGCATAGTGAAATATACAAGGTGTACTTTGAGTAAAAGTGAGCTTTACACCCAGAGAATAAAGGATATGTGCATATTTAGTACACTTTTATATGCATATTTGGCACAAAAGAGACTAAAAAGTGATTTTATTGTCATCCTCACAGAGCATCGAAAGCCATAGGATGCATGGAGGCAGAAATGAAGGAATAACAATTTGTTACTGCAAAGTCGAAGCCGAGGTAGGTCGTCTGTCCTCATATCAGGACAGTGCATATTATATCTGTGGGGGTGGGATGAATTTGCAGGTTTCCACAACCGTTAAGTAGCAGTACACATGGCTTATTGCTGCAATGAGGGTGTGATGTTCCTTCCTTTAATATACCCTGATTATACAATGGAACGTGAGTCACTTCTCATGTAGCCCTGTGTTCCTTCTCCTCCATCTGTCTGTCTCTTCTCCTCTTCTGATTTGCAGGGAAAATGTAACTGTGTCTTACACTGGCCAAAAAAAAAAAAAAAAAAAAAAATTTACACCAGTCCAAATATCAGCCGCACATGGTAGCACATAGAAATCAGACAGTGCAGAAGTGAAAAACCAAGTAGAGGGATTAGAAACCTCACTCTAGCTGTTTTGGTACACCACTGAGTCAGCCTCAAATCACTAGAAGCTATTAAAGTCAAAATGAACAACTTTAGTTCGGCTTAAAATAATCTGTAACCCGGCTGTATTAAAATGTTATGTTTATTAATGCACATACAGTATAAGCAAGTTCTTTAAATTTAGAATCATGGGTTGAGAAAGGTGACGCTGATAAGTAGTCTCTTTATGTTTGAAGTTTAATCAATATTTACTCACAAACAACACGTCAAGTTGGACAGACCTAAATCTCGACTGAAACACAAAAGAGACTTACTAGGAAATCCGACAAGCTTAGATTGCTATATGAAATATTAAAATGTAAGTCGATTAAACTAAGCAGCTTGTTGAATTGCTTTATCTTTTCAAGGCGACACTGTAACTTTCTCACAAATATATTAGAAGTACATGTAGGAGCCTTGCTGTAATGGAATGAAACAGACACAAAGTCTCACTCTCGAGTTATTGTTGTTGTTGGTCCACCACTTTGTGAATTCAGCCTTGCTGTATTAACAGCACAGATTTGATGATGAAATGCCAGCAGGACACCACGCCAATTTCAGCTCCTCTCTGCCTTCAAAATCAAGTTACAAAGCGGTAACAGAGGGATCATTGTAATAAGGGCTTTACATAGAAAACAATACTAGTATGCTAAAAGTTTCTCTACTCGAGGACATGCTCTAGTAATCAAACACACCGAGCAAAATGGAAAAGATGGTTATTCTGTGTTTCGAAATATAACGACAGCTATTTTTGGATCCTGTGTCTTTGTAGGGGACATAACTATTAAACTCACATATGACAAAAAGGTGAATTTTGAGCAGTTTTTATTTTTTTACCTCATGTGCGCTCTTTCTCGTGAAACATGTACCGTATTGATAAGGACAACAAAAAAAGAAAAAATCAGTCTCACCATTTGTTCTTCCTCCCCATTTTCTGTTTTTGCTGCAGTTTTTTCCCCCAAGATTTTGTTTCCATTTTAAATGATACTTGAAAATAACTGGCCATTGACCTCAGAAATATGATTGTACATCATGTAAGAAATCCCACAAGTATCTGAGTGGAGCATAAGCACAACGGTCAGCTCGCTTGACACAACTCAGAGAGCTGAGGACGACATGATCCTTTCCCAGCCTCATGGTCTCTTAAGCCCTTTAAACTGTTGTACTATTGGACAGCCAAGGCACAACACGCGGCACGGAGCTCCCGGCTTTAGATTAAATTAGACCGTAGACAATCTAATTCCATCTGCTTTGCTAGCCAGGATTCCCAGCAGGCATCCCTTCAGGTCTTCAGAGGGTGAGCCCCAAAAACAGCATTTAAGACCCGCGACCTCTGACCTGGAAAGCCTGCCCACGAGGCCTGCAGCATAGCTAACAAGACACTTGTCTCATTGCACTGTTTGGATACTTATCCCAGGTGCACATAGCTTTGTAAACCCTTAAGTATTTTCTATAATTCTGCACAATCGCGATTTTTACATCAGTGAGACAAAACATCACAAGTCAGGCTATTTATTTAGCCCAGTAGTAATTATCCAATCATAAATGTTTTCATTAGATAACAGTTTCTGGATTACAGGCAGGAGAGTTCACCTGAACTCCTTCACCATGAGGTCTTTTTGTTGTTGTGTCCCGCAGAGTGTGGTGTGTATTGTCTTGTTGAAATAAGTAAGTTCTTCCCTGAATGGCAGCATATGTGGCTCCCAAACCTGTATATATTGTTCACAGGATTAATGGGACCTTCACAGATTTACAAATTACTCATACCATGTGCGCAGATACCATCACAGATGCTGGCTATTGAGCCAGATGGTCTCTCTCTTTATCCATGAATGCAACTTCTGTGATTTAAAAAAAAAGATTTCAGTTTTAGTGTAACTTGAAGGATCAATTCAGTATGAGTTTTTCTTCTTTAATGACACTTCTGTAGATGATAAAATCATTAAGCGTCCATAGAATTTTAAATTGTTGGCCTATGTGCCCACAAAGCCTTCACAACTTGATGACCCACTCCACAGCTTTACTTTAGAAAAGCTCTGGGAGTTCCTCTGTTATTTCGCCCAGTCCTGTTAATATTTAGCATAATTAGTTGTGAGATGTTCCACTGGTGGGAAACTCATTCTTAAGAATTTTGTAACTTTGCAGTCTTTTGTTAGTTACAGCAAGCAGGTTTTAAATAATTTGATCATCACTGATTGCTGTTTTTACTGGTATTTTTTACACAACTTCCCAGTGGAAACCTTTTAGTTTTTAGCTCTTATTTATCCAGAAATACAGTCTTCTGTGTGCTTCCTACTTTCACTACTTTAGTTATAAATACTGCATTCGAAATTTTGGGTCAGTTAAAAAAAAGGTGACAGTCATAAATCTGCTTTGGTGCTCTGAAAAATGCTTTGCTTTTGCTTTTGCTGATTTTTTTTTTAAACTAACTATACATACCAACATTTTACATTAGCTAAGAGGTGAATTTCAGTTGCTCCATTTTATTTTGAAAGAATCAGTGAGGATTATTCCAATTCAGGACCATTTTTAAGAACTAATTTTACAGTTCTTAAATATGTCCATCAACAGCATTTCGATTAATTGTGAGTCATAGAAAAGCATGTTTTACAGTGCCAGAAAAACACACTCAAATGGTATGATGCACTTAGGTAACTAACTAAAATAACAAAGAACAAATGTATAGGAAATGCCTTCACTTTTAGTCCCTTATAAATGAAATTTAAACTAATACTGAAAATAATAAAAGTAAACTGAACACTTAAAAAAAATGGAAACTAAAATAAGAAAACTCACCCTGCGAACTAATTAAAACAAAACTAAATGTAAGAAAAATGTGCAAAATAAAATAAAGCAAAACAAAAATCAGCTACTATCACTCTGGCTGTCAGTTTGGTAAATAAATGTAATTTTAAAACAATACTTTCAAATACAGACCTATGTACACACTGTTTGATGTGACTGCATGAATCACAACGTGAATAAAGAAGTAAGACAGCAGTGAACTGCAGCTGATTTCTCCACTCCACACAGTGGCCAACACCACCATCTGCTGGACATCTGTTAAAAAGAGTGTTAAAGAACTTCCATTGGATAAAGTCAAGGAAATTAGATCTCATGAAAGGATATGCATACTCATAAGCAGTCATTATCAATAACATTAAAAGTCTGTGTTTCACACACACTAGCTGTGGACATTAAACACTTGAACAGAGCATGTGTTGGGCTAATGGCTTTCATGGTTGATTAGCAGCACCTGCTCCAACCAGCCTCTCGGTTTGTTTCCTGCTTGGTAATCATGCTGGTGGAACAGTTTACCCAATTCAGTCATTTCAGATAGCAATGCAAAGAATACATTATCTAAGAATGAAACATGATTTTGTGTGTGTGTGTGTGTGTGTGTTTGTGCGTCCAACATGTGAAGGCCAGTCTGTTTCAGAAAGAGCTGTTCTAACAGTCAAAACCGTTCTTACAGCACATCAAAGTGAGAACACATAATAAGTTACCAACAGTAAGCATAAGTACAGTACCACAGCTGGTCTGGTTTGAATTTTGTTGGCTGTGACACAGTTGAGTTATTATCCAGTCTGACCTTGTATGGAGTCATCCTTCAACTTTTTTTTTCTTTTTAGATAAACTATTATTTTAAAAATATTCAAAATTGTATTTCACTTAAAGTATATAGAGTTCCAGTGGCTTGCAAATGTTAATATATGTTACACAAAAGGTTTATACAAATCTACATTCTTGCTGAATTCAGAAACCTTTCTTATTTTGTGAAACATTAGATTTAAACTCTTTCAAACATGTATTTGAATGCAACTGTGAGAAACATTTAGAACGGATAAACAACTTTGTCATTGTGTTCACAGCTACTGTGTGTATGCTAATCAAATCTAGGGAAACTAGCTGAGGTTATAAAGCTCAGGCCCACATTTTCTTATATGCTGCTAGGAAAATGGGGAATAGGTTTACTAAAACATGAGCAAATATATGTGGAAAACAGAGTTTGTACAATCTCAAGCTCGAATGTCTATATTTAATACAGCTCTTCTGTTGTAATGGCCTACCTCTGCCCCATTTCCCTTCTTTAAATGCTGATGAAGCGCTAATGAGTGAATGAGCCACTCTTCCACTGAAGCCATTTCTGATGAGGCTTCAGTGAACAGTAGATGGATCAACTTAAGGGACAGATGAATCCTTAATCTCTATTTTTCCTATTTCTTAACAATGGGACCTTCAGGTACTGTTCATCTGCAGTTTTTAAATGATTTTATTTATTAAGGGAAAAAACTACCCAAACCTACCTGGCACTAGATAACAAAGTAACTGTCCCCTAAACCGAAAGTTGTTGTGCCACCTTTGGCAGCAAAAACTGCAATTAGATGTTTGTCATGGAGGAATTCTGCCCCCCTCTTATTTGCTGAGTTCTTTTAATTCAGAGACCGTGCGTTTGTTGGTATGATGTTCTTTTAATTTTTAATTAAATGCTGTGTTAGTTTGACCCCACGTGTAACGGGAGGCAATCCAAAAAGTTACATTTTTGTCTAGTTGCCTCAGAATATTTTCTCAACAGACTCTGACCATCAAGATGTTCTGACCTTAACTGAGACAAGTGAGGCCTGCAGTTCAGACGCTGCTCTGGGTTCTTTTCTGATTTCCTGGATGAGTCTGCGATGTGCTCTTGGGAGTAATTTTGGTAGGCTGCCGACTACTGGGAACGTTCACCACTGTTCCAGGGACAATGAATCTCCCCAAAGGTTTGTCCCAAAGGTTTAGGAACGAGTTTGTGGCCTTTTCCAGGCTAATACATGTCAATGTTTTTGTTTCTGTTTTAGTTCATGGCATGTTCTGTTTTTTTGTTGTCGTTTTTGTTAGATTCTTTCACCTAATGTTCTTTGTCCAACGGGTTTCTATTTAAGTGATTTCTTGATTCAACAGGTCTAGCAATAATTAGTCCTGGGTTTGGCGAGTGAAAAGGAAAGGATAATCAGCAGCACGGAGGGTTATAAGTTTCATTAAGATCCTGATATGTTTGTAGTTACAGTGCTGTCTTAACTTTGAACTATACTTAATACATAAACACATTTGATAGTTTTCTTTTATTTAGACAACCCAAATAAAAGGCACATAACATTGCGCATGTTTATGTAATAATCTGACAAACGTACATTTAAAAAAAAAATGTAGGAATGTTTGACCTTTCTGCTAGTCAGAAAGCCTAGTGTCTCATATATACAAAATTATCAATGTTAATGTTCTAATACAAAAAATTTATAAAAAAGGTTATCTTTCACATCTATTGTAACTACCTTATCCTTGGAACTAAAATAGTTTTGTACAAAGATATACATTCAACTGCTTTCACAAGTGTCCTGGAATTTCCAATTAACCATTTTCCTTAAAAATAAAGAGATGTTCAATTCCACCAGAAATATTCAGTTTATCACATCATTATTGTTTCAAATTTGGCAAACAGGCTATTATAGTGTATCTACGTAAATATAACAAAAATAAAAAAAACAAAAACGCTAGACTAATATTTTGTTTAAAACAAAACTTGGGGAAAAAAAAAAAGAAAAGAAAAAAAAAAGACAAACATGCATATTGCATTTTTCAGTATAAACTCTGTCAACTCAGATGAGCTGAAACACTGCTGAAATACCATGGCATTCACTAAAAACAAACAAACAAACAAAAAAACAAAAAACAAAAAAAAGAAGGTCAACAGCTACAGTGTTCGGGGTCATGCATTGTCAGTCTCGCCTGTTGTTTCAGTGGACACAAACTTGCATTTGATTAAACAGTTCCCAGCCACATACTGTACCTATGCAGACTGAGACTTTAAAGGAAATTTAAAAAAAGGTAAACAGCATGTATTCCATTGTACAGTCATTTATCATTTTAAATGGACGGCTATTAAAAACAAAACAAAAAGTCTTGGACAACTTCTTCCTCACTGAAGTCAAACCCCACGATGCCAAATCTTTTAGGGAATCCAAAAAGTTACATGGAGAGGAATCATGACACGTGGTAGATATCAGTATAAAAAGAACCGCGTTCATGAGTAATGGGGCTTTTCTATACGTTTCCTGAGCGAAGCATCCTTAGCATATGGTTGGGGATGAAACAGAAAAAAAAAGAAAGAAAGAAAAAAGTAAAAGTGTGCAGAAGAGTCAGCCAAAAGTATGCTGCTTTAAAAATAAAAATAAGGTGACACTTAAAATCAGACCTTGATTAATGAAACATTCAGTTTGAAAATCATTACTGACATCCATTGTGTAATCAAAATCACCAACACTTTGAGGGTTGGATTCGAAATTTTAGAAGTTAAAAATTGTTCAAGTGTTCCCTCGGTTTTTTGTTTTTATTTGTTTTTTGAGCAGTACGTTTAGTCACCACCATGGTGACGGGTAACAGCCTGAAAAAGCTTCACTGCAAGGCTTTCCACAATCAGCCACTAGATGGTGCTCAAGTGCTTGCGGTTGCTGCAAAAAACACTGAGACGCCACTTTGATCTTCAATAATACTGCTGTTCACCTGTATGCAGGATATTCTTTCAGTGCAAGATTCGTTCCATTCTGAATTCATGAAGAAAACCAAAAAAAAATTAACACTACAAATAGGAAAATAAAAACAGAACTTTGTGTGTCCATACATACAAAAACAAATAGAAATATTTCATAGTCAAGAGGACAGTGTCTTGATATCCACTTGCTAAAAGCAAAAATTAAAATGCTGACGTGGAAAATACATTACTATGTCAACTGTACAAGTTAGTCAGTGTACCTCAAGAGCATACCTATTATCTGAGAATACAAAAGAAATGCTATAGCAATGTGAAAAAATATTCTTCCATGCAAGTGGAAGCTGCTGTCCCTTTTACTAGACTCATTTCCTATAACATTAAATAGTGATTAGCAGGCTATAGTTAAAAAACAAAAAAAACAAAAACCAATATACAAAGTAACACCCAGAGACTTTGGGAGAGAACTTGTAAAACATCAAATACAGCAATTTATAGTTATTGCTTCAGTTCATTTCCCATCTCCCTTTTACAAAAAGCACTGATGTGTTTTCCTAAGGAGTCCTCGAGGATGAGGAATCCTCTCATTTGTCATAATACAAATCACAGTTTCATCGTTCTAACTGACTACACTAAGTCTTACGGCTGTCCTGATTTCAAGATAAATCCTACTCAAATTCTACTCTTATTCTGCGTCCCATGCCAGTCACTTAACCTCGGTTGGGACACAGCTGGGACTTGGTGAGCTCCTACTGGCCGCACAGCTCGTGTAAATATTCACTTCAGAGCTCGGAGAAGTGAGCGCTGTTCTAGGTGAGAAAGAGCCGAGCCCGAGGTTCAGCTGTGAGGACAGGAGTCTCTTGTTTCACTTCATTTTCCCTTTCTTCTTGGCCAGTTCACCTTGCTCCCTCCTTTTTATCTTTTATTTTAATTTTTTTTTTTTTACATTTTTTACCAAGGTGGGGATGAAGGCAAGACTTGGGAGAGAAAAGGCATGCTATCCACTGGCCTCATGGCGATGTTGAGCGGCCCGGCTATATTCATAGGCATCGGGGTTGTGATCGCGACAGGGTGGGCGATATTCATAGGCGCGGTTGCCGGGATGTTCACGGAGGCGATGTTGACGGGCCCAGTGATGGTGACAGGGTGCTGGAGGCTGACTGGAGATGTGATGTTGACCGTGTTGGTGCTAATGTTCATTTGTGCGGCGATGGTGACGGGGTTGTTGTTGTTCGCATTGCCCCGATTCATCGCTGAAGTGATGGGGGCAGAGATGGTCACAGGCGTGGCTGAAGCAGAATTGCAGACTTCGTTACCGTCTGGAGAAACCCAAGAACAAGCATTTTACTTAGCTTTGCAGCATTTAGCAAAAACAAAAACAAAATAAACACCATTATCTTGTACTTTGCACAAATATTACAGCAATAGCGAGGATCAGCACAGGTCAGTGGTGCTCAACATGTACAGGTTGACAGCTTTTATGACAACTGCAGCGGTATGGTGACCAACAAAATGAGTCTTGCTAATACATAAAGAGACTGGCATTTAATACTTTTTTTTTTTAAAGTCCGCACTCTTGAAAAAAAAAAGAGAAGAGCATGAAACTTTAGGACAACACCTTAGATGGTTTGAGCTAGTTTCAAAAACCACATTTTTCTAAAAATGCTCTCCACTCGAAGCTCTGGCAAACTCACAGCCTGTACGATATTACTGCCTTTATCCCTTATTGCTTACAGTAATGCGAAGGCAATATGCAGGGATTGGTTTCCATCGTTTTTAAATGCACGGCCCTATGGTGCTGCTGTACTTGCTCCCAGTGTGTGACGAACCTTTGTTACAGGAGTTAAAGTTGGTCTGCCCGTGAGTCTTCAGATGACTGGTGATGTAGGCTGCGCTGAGCATCTTTCCGCAGATACTACAGGTGACTTTGCCTTCATGTCTAATCATGTGGGAACGGAGTCTGTCTTTGGTGGCGAAAGCAGAGGTACAGGCCTGGTGTCGCACAGCAGATGGGGTAAAAGGTCAGTGCAGTGAAATCACGATATTAAAAATGATTTAAAAAAACAAAACAAGCTGCAAAGTAGCCATTTTTCTCACCGTTACTTGACATTTAAACGGTCTTTCTGAGGAATGCACATGCTTCACATGGCAGCTCAAGTGGTCTGGCCTAGATAAAAATGACAACAAAAACATGGTTAAAATTTAAAGACGATACATTTGAGTTCCATTAGATATAGATGAGACAATTTGTACTTCATTGTGTGGAGATTTATTTATAATATGGTTTCTGTAACCCAACAAAAAGCTACCAGTTGTAGGGCTGGTATAACGTCTGCTAACACTTTTAAAAGACTTCACCAAATTCATTTGACATTTATTTTGCTTGCGATTTAACCAAACCTATATGTTGTTACAATACATACAACAAGTGTTAATAATTTACTAAAGGCGCATCATGGACGTGCACAAGCATAAAGTGAAAAGCCTAACATGCATTACAAGTGCAGAAGTGTACGGATGTGCTCTGTTTACTTAGATAATGAGGGGATGGGCACAAAAAAATCCCGAAAAATTCAGTCAATGGTAGTTAATTCTCCATGATCAATCGTGCGTAAATGTGTTTGACCTACTTTTGAACACACACACACAATGAAAAGAAAGGACATTTTTGACATGATATTTGAATAAACTGACAGTTTGATTATTATTGCTGTGCTTAGTTCCTAACATCCTTGTTATTACACATATATGAAAATGAAATGAATATGAAGTTCCAGGAATTTTCTTGATACTTCTTAACACAAGTCCTAATCTGAATTTGCATCTCTCTCTGAGGATTAGAAGAAGACCACGTATGGCACAACTGTTGTTCAACAAACAACAATAATCCATGGCTGTGCTGACTTGTGTTTCTGATAAGAACATGTACCTGTGCCAAAATATGATGTGTATATTTATAGGTATTAAAAACTGCCTTTAAGGGAAAACTATTATAACTGAGCATATAGAGAAGATCTATATTGCTCCTTTTGTTATAGAACTTTAAGCGGGGATTTGAGAACACTTAATATCTACTTACACCATGACTGTACTGATATACCTTGTCTATTACACAATAAAAAAAACAAACAAAAAAACCCACTGAAAACTGATTAAGAAATTGCTGAAACTTGCCTTCTGTATTCCAAGTGTTCAAGCTTAAACTAAAGCTTCATAATGTGTTTTTATGTCAAACTAGCTATAAAAACAAACAAACATACATATAATTTGCAAAGTTCACAGGAAAACTGCTTGAGATTTACAGCGAAAGGCCAACATTCACAAACGTCTTCGTGACACTGATCCTCCTCTGTCAGCATGTCAGTTCTAGTGAAGCTGTGAGCTGAATCATGTTAGAAGTGCCATAATGGAGTGAGCAAGGGCTACTGCTTTGGCAGCTGCTTCCAAACCGGAAAGTTTCATGCTGCTGGAGTCCCTTCTTTTTTTCTTCTTTTTTTAAAAATAAAATCAGAGGAGTCAAGTAGGATCTTCTCATGGGTGCCATGAACCGGAATAAAGATTTTTTTCTTTTCCCCTTGCCCCACTGATGAGGAGAGCAGACTCCAGACAGTGCCTGTCTACAGATCCGGCTGAGTGGCAGTGACTCAGTGCCCTGTTACTCAGTCCTCATTCTCACTTTCCAGTATGCTGATGAATCGCTGCTCGACGTCACCAAGTTGGAGGCATGCCTGAGATTGCCCTACACAGCACAGTGCTAATGTTACCGCTTGGCCAGGGTACACTGCTGATGTTTTTGTTGAAGCTGTGTATTGCGGCACACAGCTTGCTGTTTTTTTGTTTTTAATGTTATCACGACTCTCTGCTAAGTCAATACTGATTTATGTACACATCAGATTTAACAAACACTTGGCTTTTAACAAAATTTTAAATGTATGTCACTATTAAACCTTCTTAAAGTCATTACTTCATGTTAAAAGTGTTGACCTAAACATTACCGCATGGTTCAGTGAATTCCCAGGGGAAAGAGTCTGTGACATGCTGGCGGGAACTGCAAAGTGACAAGTGACGCCTCCCCCTCCTTTGGTACTTCACTGGTGCTCTTCCATGTGCGACTTTTTAAACATGTGGTTGAAATGGTGTGGGGGGTCATTACAAGTACAAGTTTAAACTGCTAACCCCAGCAATAAACATAAAAAAAAAAAAAAAAAAGGCCACGTTGGAGCAACACGGACACTAGATTGACATAATTATTTGCTCTATATCAAATCACAGTGCGGCTGACTATTCCAAACACCATGACGTGAATAATTCACTTACAAATGTACAAGCTGTTGGGTAACAGTTCAGTGTACCTTGGGTAAAGCATGAAATATGTAGAATCTAGCATTTGCATTCAAAACTAACTGCATGCATGAAAGATGGTAAAATTTAATACTTCAATCTATTAAGCATGATTTTTTTTTCCTTTGCAGCAGCCATTTGTGGACTGCCAAGGACACACTCATAAAAGACTGGTTGTTAGAATGTATTTATCATTATTTATTTATTGAAATTCTGCATAGACAAGTCAGGACTTTTCCCTATGACCCCCGAATGCAATCACCAGAGGGTGAAATTACTTTTTGTCTCCCCTCCCATAAGAATAAATTAGCTCTCAGATGCACATTTCCTGTTTATAGTAGCCTTGTTAGTTGTTGATTAAAAGCACAGGAATAGAACAGAAGGGTTGTAAAAACAGCGCCATTTTTTCATCAGTTTACTATTTTCTTGTGCCACTCTGTATTATCAGTGTGGCTGACATTCTCACTGCCTACCAAACCCCTTGAAGGACTGATCACATGTACACACGAGGAGTGCTACTAGCTTCTTAGTGCACTCAGTTTCACAATTCCACAGACAACCTAAGTAAACTCATCCCAAACAAACTAGTGGCTAGTGCAACAACAAGGAGGGATTCCCAGTTACCCTGGAGAACACTTTGTCAGGTTTGTGGACAGGCCGATTAGCTTAGCTGGAGAACTCCAGTAAATAAAACCTAAAGCACTTCATTTCTTGCTCCATATTTGAGGGCTGTTCTTCGTCTAAAGTTGTCAATAAACTGACAGCTCCTGCTTTAGGAGACCAGCTGTAGTAAACAAAACAATCAAACAAAAAACCCCAAGCAGCAAACTACTAAGTTGGCATTCTTCACATCTTCATATGGACATTTTCCATATGAAAGGCATGACTTCACTTTGGTTTTGAACCAACAAACACTTCTTGTTGTTATCTCACACACTTTCATCACAACAGAAATGCTCTTGCAGCTGCCAGTAGTTGATTATTGTAAGCTAATGGGTCCAAGCTACTGTGGTTTTATCTGCAAGTAAGCTTGAAGCCTGACAAAATGGATGCTTGTGGGAAACCAGCTGCCACAACAAGGTAAGGTTGTTTCAAACACCTTCGAGACCTCGGTGGCCATAACATGTTTTTAGGACTTCTTGTTCTTCTTATCAGTGCAAATTATTTTTTGTTTGGGGTTTTTATCTCAAAATGACATTTAGACCATCTATTATCTGCATGGTGGTACTGTATAATAAAGAATGTTATGCCATTATCTAACAGAGACTAAAACTTCATCCAGCACCTCATGAACTAAATGATTGTAATTTAAAACAGTAATCTTATCTCCCTATGGAATTCCTGTGTCAGTCTGAATCCCTATGACAGACCTGTTTGGCAGGATATTGGAAAAACAAATTCACATTGGAGATGCTCAATGTGGAAAATTCATTTTTAACTAGAGACATACTGAACAATTTAGGTGTAGAATTAACAAATACAGACAGGTGAGTAACTGAAGGGAAAAACTGACAGCAGCATTATCAGTCAATCTAGTGGAGTTGAACTATTGATGACTGTTGTACTAGTTTCCTTACAGATCAAAGGACAAAAACCTGATCCTTACCTGGAAAAGCCTTTTCCACACACAGAACATACGTAGGGCTTGTGGACACCCCCATCGTGAGAGCGAACATGGTAGGTCATGCGGTCCTTCCTTTTAAAGCGTTGCTGGCAGATGGGACACTCAAAAGGCTTCTCATCTGAATGGGACAGCTTGTGACGATTCAGGTGGTATACGTCGCGAAAGGCTTTGCCGCACATCTCACATCCATGGTTCTTCTTGACAGGTTTGGCAGGTTTCTTCGGGACATTTTGCTGCGGCACATTGCCCATTGCAGGTGATGTCATGATACTTGTGCCTGAGGAAACAGAGGTTGTTGCTGTGGAGAGGATGCCAGCTACTGTGGAGATGTAGGAAGAGTTGCCGTTGTTTTCTCGTGGCATGGTGCCGATCATGGGGACCATGGTGGGGGCTGTTTGGGCTGTCTTCTTTGGACGTGAAACCATCTTGATACCGGTGTGGCTGGACTCATGACGTCGCAGGTGGTAACTGTCGCGAAAGGCCTTGTTACAGTAGCCGCAGACAAAAGGGGTTTTGCCTTTGTGTTCTTTCTTTATCACAGGCACTGGAAGCCGCTGACCACCTCCGCTGGCGACATTGTCTTTGAGAAGCTCAGCAGCATTGGCAGGTGGCTTCTGGTCTATTTGGATAGGCAGGATAGGCTTCTGGTCAACTTGCTCAGCTCCTGCATTGAGAAGTGGTAGCAGGCTGTTCTGGGCCACCTGGTGCTGGTGGTGGAGGGCTTCATTGGCCTGCTGATGAATCAAACACAGAGGGTTTTTGGTTAAATGAAGACGAATACTATACTTCTACTTATAAAACAAAAGTAACAAGGTACTAAAGATAATACTAAAGATTTAATAATAATAATAATAATAATAATAATAATAATGATAACAACTGCGAGAGAAAAATAAAGTCGCCATAATCTAAAGAAAAACAAAAAACAAACTTAATGACCAAGAAACAAAAAGCGTTGAAGCCAGGTGTTCCCTCACTGGAAACTGACAACTCAATAAACACAATATGTGTTAGTAATCTGTTACAGAATACAAAGCTGTGCTGGATGAAAAAGGATACCATCGTGACGGTGCTCACATTCATCATGTGACTGCAAAACAGGCATACCAAATAAGAGCCGTAGCAGAGCGCAGTTTAACTACCAAGAAGGCTCCTAAAGAGCAGGCCATCATCTCAGGTACCCAGCTGATTTGGGATAACCATACTTCTGCTCTATTGTGTAAGTAAAGGAGTTAAACGACAGGAAAATAAAGGGCAACAGAATAAAAATAAAACTTTACATCGGGAATAACTGCTTTGAGATTTTTTTGCACCCCCCCTGGGGATCTGCAAGTACAAACCAATGCCAGCTACTGCCGCAGCACAAATGGGATGAAATGGCTGGTTGTAATTACCAATAGCAACAAGATGCTAAGCTGGGGTTTCACTCATTAAGTAATCAAATTTCCTGACTAAATGGATCAGACACAATTTGAGTTTTGTACCATTGCTGTGACCAGCTAAAATCATCCATGACTGTTTGGGCGTACTTGGGGCAGAATGGAGATAGTGGAAGCTGTATGAAATCCGGCTGCCTTATTTTCTTTAAAAAATAAATAAACAAACAAAAAAAATGACATCACAATAAATATCAATGGAGTTTAATTCAATTAGTTCAGTTAAAAAAAAAAAAAAATCTATCACACTTCTCATAACAATTCATTCTTTTTCATATATCCAAATATGAAAAAAAAAGAAAAGAAACACAGTTAACACCGTTTTTTCAGCGACTGGACACACTCAGGACTACTCTGTCGATGTTGTCAACCACCAGCGAGAAAAGCAAGCTGAAATACTTGACCTTTCTCTTTGAGGTTCAATCATCCATCGAAGAAGGCTAGCCAAGAAAAAAGTTGCAAAAGAGAAGACGGGACAGAAAAGAAAAATGAACCTCACAATGTCCTCCTTATGTCATCTAGCCTATTGTGAAAGACACAAATCTGAGCAGTGATGCACTCGGGCCTCAGCAGGGGATCTTTGTATGCTCATCTTCATTGATTTGGCTCATCTATTCATGGGACGGGGACATTGTTTATCCACACACTACTCAGCGAAACTAGCCGTCATTCCTACATATGCAATGGGACCTGGGAACTCGAGGAGAATGCCACCCATCCATTTGTCTGAGCACCTGCTTACACTTGCCACCTTCCAGGATTAGTCATCATCATGCCAATGCTAACCCGTCCGTTGGCACAACAGGGGTGGGGAGAGCTTTATGTTTGGGTTGGAGGGGGGAGGTGGGGTACTAGCAGTGAACCCCCCTTTGTGAAGCTTGTGAACAGCAGACGTAGCCAGTGTAGACAGCCTGGCCCTCTATGCAGAGGTGCAGGGCCTGTAAGCTGCTGTGCCTTCATGCAGCTCTGACCATTTTGACACAAATGCGCTCTGACAAGTGGGGCTGCTCCCTCATAAATAACATCAAAATGGAGGGAGTGTCCTGATGGCTCCATGGGCCACTGTAGGCTTGAATTGCGCTCACGGTCTGAGTTAGATTATGCGCTGTCTTTCTTTAGTCTTTTGTGCCACACTCTACAGCTGCTTGCCGAAATCTCAATTTTTCCATCACAGGCAAAAACTGATGACAGGGATGAAAAGAGGGGCAGAGAAAGAAACAAAACTTCTAATTACATAATTTGTTTTTCGAGTACATCTAATTTTTGAGGAGTTTTTTTCTAGGTCCTTCTTTCAAGTTCTGAATTTTTTTGGCTGCCGTCTAGTTTGCTTAGTGGGCAAACTTCTGAAATGTTGTCAATCCCCTAATTTTTTTTTTAATGATCCCAAAAAGTTGTACTTCAGGGATTCATTTGGTTAAGGCGCATTTTTTCGTACAGATATTTGAGTTCTACTAAGAGTGAACAAACCTTTAAGGACATTCAACAGAGGCTAGTCTTCTAAACATCCAGAATGGGTGGCATTTAACACCCCTATAGCTAATAGGTGTGCTGTATTACAATGAGCAATCGCTGTGACATTGAGACAAATCACATGTCAAAATAAATAGATACATTTAAAAAAAACACCATAAAAATGTACCCAAAAAACTATGAAACGCTTAAACATCTACAAAAATAGCCAAGCAGATATACCCTGCATTTCTGATGTAACCCATTTTATAGACCTGTGCTTTTCATTTCAGTCAAAATGACCAGAATTATATTGTACCGTAAAAACATGAACCTTCCATATGAGCAGAAAAACACATGGAACTGATTCTCGACGGCACCAACAAGCCTCAATATTTTCCTTTCTTTTTTTAAACAAAGGTAATAATAAGTAATATATGTAACATATTTACCTTTGTTAAAAAGAAAAAGAAAAAAAGAAGTAATATACGTAACATAATAACAAAGGGGGGGGGGGGGGGGCAGCGACAAGCAAAATACTGTGCACGTTGGAGGAGAGAGAAAAAAATAAAAAAATAGAATACATAATAGTTACTACTGCTAGAGTCTAAAGCTCTAGCAAGAGCATCCAAAACATGTTTTATATAAACAGTGATTGTGCAATTTCAAAAGGGGTTGTTTGTTATGAAGGTCCAGTTTTAAGCAGAACAAAGACTTGGAGTTAGTGATACTTGATAACATCCCTCACTAACACCATGCTTATGCACACTCTTTCAGTGTCATGTAAGTTGGGTATTATTTCAAGTCAATGTGAGTACTGAAAAATTTAATATTTTCAGTACAGTCTATTCATCTGATGAGCTTCATTTAGTTACTGAGATTTGCCATCTGAATGTTTTGGTAAAATAGGGCAAAACAGAAACAAAGAATCTTTTACACAATTTCCACTTACCATAAAGCATTCGTTTTCACTGTGGGTTTCTGAGTGGCTATTGCAGTTTCTGGAGAAAGCCAAAACTGATTTTCGTGCACACATGGATTGCGTTATAACTTTTCTCACTTACCTAAAAGGGTTATTAGTGTAACACTTCACACATCCATGTTCAGAGTGCTGAAAACAACATGATTCACCAATTTTCCTGAATGTAGCCTCACAAACACTGCCCCCCCCCCCCCCCTCCCCTCTTTTGAACATGTTTTCCCCACATTGTGCATTTACCTGACAGGAGGATATGCAGCAGGTAATATTTAAGCTGGTTTACGCAACAACACTGGTCATTTAAAACACCTGACAAAGCTTTTCAGAAAATATCACCAATTTTCATGTAAACTTCTTGTTTACAAAAAACAAACTATAATGTGTTGAAAAACAATGAAGTTAAAAAAAAAATGCTTCAAAGTGTTCCAGGAGCCTGAATTTAAAGGCACACTGATTTACATGAAACTGACACAGTAACAGTGTGAGGTACATAATACACGCAGGGCCTCTGGCTAGACGCCAGATACTGCATGACAAATGACATTGTCTGTCTGCCTTTTCAATTATGAAGAAATAGTACACAAAGATGTGAATGAACGACCACTCCGACAGCAGAGCAAATTATCAGAAACTCAGGAAAAAAACAAAGTGTCCAAAAAGCAGTGAAATGAACACAACTTAAGATGGATTTCTTTAAACTATTTGCCAAAGTGAGCTATTCAGATTCTTTGCAGCCATTGATGTCCTTACACCAAGCAGTGAAAGCTTAATCAGAGCATTAATGATCAGTTTTTTTCCCACACTTTAGAAGACTTTTAAAAAGAGAAGTGGCTCTTTAGCATGAAAACTATAAATTGTGCACTTCTATTCACATATCCTGTTTTTTCCCCCGTTGTCATTGACATATTTATTTATTACACAAAATATATTACTATTAGACAAAGGGTGCAGCACCAACTACTGCAGCAGGTTAAACTCTAGACCTTCATCTGATCATTAAAGCCTGGAATAAAATAAAGTTGTGAACATTACATATGCAGATTTGAAGGGTTTACTGAAAAGTAATTTTTGGGAATGATCCTGAAGTTACTGGGAAGTTCCTCCCACGAGGAGAACTTTGCAACACCCACTAAAGTGTTGAGTCAAAGGTAAAAATTAATTTTAAGCACTGGAAATACACAAGAGACCGCAGAATAGTGGTAAACCTGGAAAAATGGTGCGTATTGGGAATGGAAACTAAAAATATATATATTTATATTGCATTGGGGTTACACAAAAACGGACTCAACTGTAAAACATGAAATCTTTATCCTTACAAAACTCATTTGCTCCATGTTCCGAGCTCATTTCTTGTAGCCTAGGTAAGGCCATGCGATTGAGAAGCTCACAAATACGAGTGAACAATAGCCTTCATTCTTAGCACATATTGAAATTCACTAAACCGTGACAGATATCACTCTAAACCGCAGCACTCGCTTTCCTTCCCAGCACGCATTTATTCATTTCGTAACGCCGTTGCTAATTTCAAATGCGCCTCTTCGCTGCTAGTGTTAGCTGATGTTGTGTGCATAGTTTGAATTCCTTTCCACCACGGTCACCAGAATAAATAGCTTAGTTAATAAGCAGAGAATCTGCACAGCGCTGGTCGTCAAGTCTTGTAACGTTAGTTTTGCAAGCTCATTATGGCAGCCTCGCCCACATTAAGCTAAATTAGCAAGCGAGTGTAATTAAGGTAGCCCGAACATCGTTAGCTACTTGGCTAGTTAGTGTCGAACCGGCTGGAGCAGGCGGAAAGTTCACCGCGGACTTGAGAACCGCCGTTAGTAAATCTCAGCAGCTAAAAACCTCTGTGTACACTTAACCAGAGATTTGCCAAATCTACAATGCGTGTTCTGTTATCCACGCTACACTGAAACATGTCGCAGCGTTACATCTCATTATCCCACGGCGCCTGATCAAAGCCTTCAGTCAAAGGGGGGAAAAAACAGGTCTGTCTCGATTGTAACGGTGCAGTGGCGTCTCCTGCTTCACTCCAAGTGATCCCGCATGTTTGGCTCCGGCTAGGCAAACAAACTTAAAAAAACAAGGAATCACAAACGCTGTCGAAGTATTAAACGCAAATACCCAAATATCGTCGGGGTAAGAAAACATGCCGCTTTTCAAACAATGCTTGGAGAGATTAGATTTTTTGTTCTAGCGTCATTCCCAAGCCTCACAGCTGGAAGCCTGGATTCATATACCATTGTTTTGCTTGGTTACTTGTTCTTGACATTAATCGTTTAAAAACTGGATTTACCACTAAGATATGAAGCCGTTTGCAATTCTACGGTTGTTTTACCGACTATTCCGGTTTCCCTCCAAAAGAGACAACTTACTTGAAAAAGAAACGTACTCCAGCTCGGCTCCATTTCCACACTTACTAATTCTGTAGGAAACCTAGTAGAAGCCTACAACAAAGCAACCAAACATGGCAGCTAAACAACTTCCGGTGACCTCAAGGGCTGAACCACTTTGCGCAGGATTTGGCGGGGTTCATTAAATTTCGTATTTTGAAATGAATTCGTACGCATAACTCGTGAAATATGAATTAATCACTAACAAGAATAGCAACTTACGATGTATGTTGAATTCAAATTCACAAGAGATTGTATGAATTGTTCCCGTGTTATTACGATAGTAATCTGGTGGCGTTGGATTTTTAAAACACCCCCCTGGATGGTTTTTGCTGATGCTGTGAGGGGAATTTGTTATATTAGATTGTCGCATGTGGCTGGGAAATGATTGCGTTTCAGTAACGTTTCGTCCTTTTTAAAAGGGAAAAAAAAGATGCTAGCGTGTTGTTCTGCATTACAAATAGTTGGGCGGTCGTCTTTCCCACTGTGCCAAGTGGTTCATTTTAGAGAAGTAATTTGAGTGCGAGTTTATTTTCATTCATGTAATAGGGATGAATGAAAAGGCAGAGCCATAATATCCTAAATTTACTTTTTACGTCATGTACACTTGGGTTAAAAGTGATTCTAGTTCCATCTTTCATCATTACCTGCAGAATTTGGCTATTAGTATTTACCACAACCTCGAGGTAATGATGCAAGCCTCAGATATGCTTCTGAATAGATAAAGTCCTGTAGATGCTGGTTTGTTTGTTTTTTTTGCGTGAGATAACTTGTACATTAAACAAAAACAACATTTTTATATAAGCTCTTGGAAAATGAAAATTGTCACTTTCTAAAAAAAGGGCTTTCAGCCTTTATTTACAATTCACACACACACATACACACGCACGCGCACAATGCAGTGCAATCCTTAACTGTCATCCAAATGTCAATTGTCATTCACCATCCAACTGTATAAGGAATGGTAATATGTTAGGGACTCAGTGGTAACTGACAGGGAATGAGTCATAGTTTCCTTGTATTATCCTGGTGGTGTGAGTCAGATAGGTTTCATTCCTTAATCTTAGTCAGGTGATAAGAAAAAGTTGATATGACATTTTTCTTTGGAAATGAATAATTCATTAACATTCTCCACTGAAGCTGACCAAGATAGATAGATAGAGACAGACAGTATAGGTGAAAAATATATCGTAAACCATACATTACTAAAAAAAAGGTACAGAGACTCTGCAAGACCAGTAGGTGATGCTACAAAACCTTAATAAGCAACAGGAGGTCTTACTACTTCAACAATTCCATGTTCCCTGTTAGATTTATAATTTCATTGTTAATACAAGTTAAATAATATTCAGACTGACTGGTAATGTTCAAAAGTTCAAAAAGTATTGTAGTTCATTCTTAAAACCTTTCTAATGAACATTGGGAAAATAATAACTGGACACTGTGGGGATTTTTCACTTTTCATTTTGAGATTTTGGAAGAAATGTATTACAAAAAATTGGCAACGTGTTCAGGGTGTGCCCTGTCTCTCACCCTATGATCACAGGGACAGACTCTAAAACCCTCGTGATGCTGAATTGGGCAGTGGAAGGTGGATGGATGGATGGATGGAAGAGCAAAGTAATAATGTCTTCCAGAGAATGGCTTGTTCTTAAGGTTAACGTGGATACAGATCTGTGCATGAATCAGTATTGTACACACTCCTTCTAGTGCATTCTTTAAACTCTGCTTATCACTGAATGACTGTTCAATGAAGGAGCCCCATTGTAATCTATTCTCAGTTTTTTCCAACTGTATATTGAAAGTTTTGAATCTCATACAGTCCAATCAATGTTTTAGTTGGAGGTATTCATATCTCCCTAATCCAGCTCCAATGAAGAAAAAGTGTCCAACAATGAACTTCAGCTGAAAACAAAACTTTATGTTGACTGTCAGTCCAAGCTGCTTCAGTGTAAATTTATATCTCGACATCAACTCGCAGTAGAGGTACGTGCCCCAGGCCAGGAGCACTACTATCAGAAGCCAAGTACTGGGCATCTCATTTGAGACACGGGGGCACTCCATGGATAAATTCAGACAAACCAGAATTTGCCAAAATGTAAATGCATATTTTCATCAAAATAGTAAGAGTAATAAAAAAAATGGAAAGGAAATCAAGTTTGGCATGTTGTAAATGTCTAAAATGATTTTTTCTAAAATGAATGGATCAGTGTGAGTAAACTATTAAGGTAATACATTTTAGATTGTGGTTCTCTCCTCAGAATTGCAGCTTCCTATGTGTAATGAGCTTTAACAAGCAAAACATATGGGATTATCTGGAGTTCATTATGTATGTGTATATTGAAACTGCTGGGAGAAGGAAGAAATGATGCAAATGAGGTGAAACATTTTATGCAATTGATCTTGCAAATTGAGTTCTAACATATGCTGTAATCAACTCATCATTGTTGTAGGAGGAATTATCCTAAAGAATTCCATATAAATAGGTAAATAATGTTTAAAATAACCATTCACCACAACTCAGATTCTGTTTGGGTTTAAAGTCTGTATGTCAGTGACTGTAACTCCAATGTCACTGGACTGTAACTCATTAGCTGCAAAACACTTTATGTGTTATCCAATGTGAAATCAACATGTTAACAATATAAGTTTTTCTCTACGAAAAACTGGGCAGCTTGGAACTAAATATCTGTGCTTACATCCTTTGTATGGTTAAAATAAAGACCAGGAGGGGTCACTGCTGTCCAGTGTAGTCTTCCGGAGCTTTCATGTGCTGTTGGATTTATTAAAATTTAGAGCGTTAGCTTACATTTTGGACATCTAAATCGTCCTACTATCATTGAGGACTAATCCCCCCCATGTTTCCAATTTAGACCATTAAGAGAGAGGTTGTTTTTCAGCTTTCCCTCTTTATAATATATATTTTAAAGTGTAATGAGGAGACTACTTAAGTTTATTAAAACTATTGAGCTGTTTGGGGGAAAATGAATTAATCATCTGATGTACGACACCATTTTCCAAGTTTTTTGTGTTTATTTCTTTACGAGGATAGCTGCTTCCCCGCAGGTCGCTTATGTCAAAGTAATCAGAAGTCGGAGCTTACTGCAAGCATTTGAAAGCATCACAAAAGCATTTGTCGCACCTGCTGACAATTCATTGGAAAATGCCGAAAACCTGTAGTAAGACTACAACGCTGTCATGTTTAGGCAATTACAGGTAGGAATTGTCATATGTTACAGTGTTACTTAATTTGTATCGTTTATCGTGAGTGACATTAGTACACTCTTTATCACTGCTAAAGAATGAGGGCAAAGCAGCTTAAAGGGAGAGCATTATGGCCAAGCTCAGGACTAGCCGTGTCGACAACCTATGCGTAGTGTTTAAAGTTCAAGAAAACGAAAAACTAATAACAACAGACCAAACTGCGCTTTCCAGTAATAAAATACGACGAAAATGCATACCTAAATGTTAACTGTAAGATAAACTGAGTTGCTTTCGGACATTTCATAGCTTTCTTCTAAGAGCATGTGATTTAGCTTGGATTAGGTTTGAATTTACAGTTTACTGTTCAGCATGGCTTCTCGTTATACATATGGAGCTTAGTGGAGGCTCCCATGCACATAGCTTCAGTTTTCAATCATTTAGTGATGATGCTGAGTATCTGAGAGCAGGAAAGCTACGCTCTTTAAAACACTGTATGTTATTATGTAGGATAGATTGAGGTGTGTCAAAGATAAGTTTTAGATAAGATCACATTCCTTATCTAGGGTGCATGTTTCGTTTGTTGATACTACAGCGGGGGATACCAGTTCCTATACACACCCAAATATATACAGGCTACTTTTCTATTGAACTGAATTAGATAATAGATTGATACTGAAATAAAAATAGTGATACTGCTCTGCAGTTTGATAACGTTTTTTTAAATGATTTTAACCCCAAGGTGTAGAAAGGACTTCAAATCCAAGTTTTAAATGTGGATTATGTTTTTCTCAAGAAGGTCAGAGGTCATGTGAAATGTAAATAAAAACAGAATGACATGATTTGCAAACCATGTGAACTTTGTAACTCTGTAACTGAAAATGGTACAAAGATAATACATGAGTTGTTAAAATTGAGATGTTTTATTTTCATATTTTTTATTTTTTTTAATTTTATTAAATCTAGTGGTCTTTAAGTTGATGCCAGCAACATAATTCAACAAGTCAGGTCAGGACCACAGCAGTTCCTATTTATCTGTGGTTTCTGCAATGGTTTAGGAACTGAGAAGGTCAGACCAGCTTTAATATCTTTTTTGATATGACTTCAGCTGTACAACAGTATAAATCTTCCTTTTCATTGTATAATGTGTTAAATATTTTCAGTGGTGTTGTTTTTGGATAGGTGTGGAGTGCAGCCAGTCCAGTTTAGCAGCTAAACTCTTACCACAGAGGTATGCTGTTGTAATGTCTGCAGAATTGGGCTTGTCATTGTCTTGTTGAAATAAAGAAAGACTTCCCTGACACTTACAGCTGTACGTACATCCATCCATTGAGTCGTCCACTGTGGGGTTGTTAATGTATTGCAGAACTAATACAGAGCCAGACAGCCATTCACAGACACACCTACAGCTAAAACTCTACAGAGAAAGTGTGGATTTGAACCCAGGAACTTCTTGCTCTTAGGCATAAACCACAAACCACAGCACCACCAGACTTTCAGCCTTTCTGTATATGCCTTTCTACCATTCAGCATTATCTGTGCTTTCACAGATGTGCTAGTCATGTGTATGTCATAGTACTTATGATTAATTACTGACTGAATCTTTTTGCCAATTACTTAGTTAAACTCTGACAAACACAAGGTTCTTGCACTCTGTTATGCTTTCATCAAAGCTAGTCTGTGTTCACCTCTTGTTTCTTTTTTCTACAGATATCACTAAGAGAGATCCAAACCCAGAGTTGATGTTTTCAGCTGCTGTCAACAGCCTCTTTTCTAATAATTTAAGGTTCTCATGATAAATTAATCAGTTGCTCAATAACTACAGAATAGTTTAATCATGTTTCACTTAATGAAAAAAGACAAGGACAAGGAAAAGGATTTGAGCAAGAAGGAAAGGGATTTGAGCAAGAAGGAAAAGAAAGACAAAAGAGAAAAGAAAGAACGTATGTCTCAGTCTGAGTTAAAGAGTCTAGAAGAGATGAGCATACGTAGAGGCTTATTCCCACTTACTCGAGGAAACTCCAAGAAGGAATCTAGGAGCAAGTTGGAGATTTCTAGCCCTATCCCAATTAAGGTGGCCAGTAACACGGAACTCTACCTGACAGACGTTGATGCTGAGCATCATCACAACACTGTGGGGCAAATAAGTGCAAGCACCTCTGAAGATGTAAAGGGAATTGAGCTGTTAAGTAATCGCAGCTCTGTGAAGGAGAGGGCAGCTAAATTTGGGGAACTGGCCAATGTGAATACAGTGGTGGGCCAGAGGAAAGTAGCTACCTTAACTCAGGTGACCCCAAAGGACAATGCTTTGGATGCTTCAGAGCTTTCTGGCCATAACTGGACTACACCATCTACAAAGTTACACCCGAGGTCAAAGGGCACCATCACAGTTCAGATTCCTGATATTGTGGAGAAGACCTTTCCTGGTGCAGACCTACAGTTGCCTGCACTTGTCTCTCCACCAGTACCAGATCCAAGAGAACTTGAGGTACAGCGACGCAGCACTGGGGACTTTGGCTTTTCTTTGCGAAGAACCACCATGGTAGACAGGCAGTCTGATGGTGGGGTGTGCCGGCGTGTTGTACACTTTGCCGAACCAGGGGTTGGGACTAAGGATCGGGCTCTGGGCCTGGTGCCAGGAGACAAGCTTGTAGAAATCAATGGGATTAATGTGGAGAACAAAAACAGAGACGAGATTGTGGAGATGATTCGTCAGTCTGGAGATTCAGTACGACTAAAAGTGCAGCCAATTCTCGAGCTGAGTGAGCTGAACCGCAGTTGGTTGAGGACCACTGAAGACCTAAGCAAAGATGTAAGTAGTACTCTTGACTTGGTCTGTTGTGTGAATATTATTTTGCTTTTTAAAAAACTCTACCCTTGATGCTAATCTATTTCTGTGTCATCACATTATTCTTAATACCAGAACCTGTTTTTGTGGCTTGTTTGCTTTTAATGTTGGATTATCTGAGATTTTTACATTTTTGAAATCATTGTGTTTACTTGAATTCCACTGAGAAACACAGTGGATCTGTTCTGTAAATACACATGTACTTGGGGTGAATCTTTTTAAAATTACTACAAAAGACCCTTTTTCTGTTATTTTGTATTAAGTATGTACTTTTGCACTGACCTTTAATAGACTAAAAACGGATGCATTATGGGTGGAGTTGTAATGACATTGGTAATGTGATTTTGTACTCGCATGTATGGGGGAGTGTCTCAGTGTGTGTTTTGAAAGAGAGAATATGTTCTGGTGTACATATAATCCCCCTCCCACCCCCCCAGTCCTTTTGACACCAAACAATGGGACGCTGAAGGAAACAACGGCCCGAATGCCGCCACAACACATGGCCATATGGTCTTGTAAGACTTGGCTGCCTGCCTATTCAGTTCTTTTCATCCAGATAATCGTGTGCAACAAGTGAAGGAGCATAGAGTTAAACTCTTTATTAGCTGGTGCAACAAACACCTGAATACAAGCATTTTGTTGTTGTTGTTGTTTTTCATAATACAGTTTATACAGTTGGTAAGATAAACTTTGGTTGGGGATGGCAGTATGTGCTGCTTATGAAGGCACATTAGTGATGTTTGGAGCTGTAATGGAAATACTGGAATATGTTTAAATTAAAAGGTCAAAGCATACCCTTTTCACTTTTGGATGTAGTTTTCTTTAAATACAACTTTCATTTTTTTAAATTTAATTGTAATTTTGCTCATTTCTAACTAATGATGTTTTTGAAAAAAAAAAAGTAATATTCAAAAGGAGTTGGTGTTGGTGATAATGATGATGATAAAATAACAGTAGTAGGACATGTAGTATTAATTTAAAGACCATAGATTTCCCAAGACAGCTTCATTAGATGGTACACCTGGTCAGAAGTTTGTTAATAAAGTATGAACAAATTCGGGTACAAAAATATTGATAAATTCCTGATTTGTGCATGAAACTCATACATACAGTTTACACACAGTGCATATACTTATGCACTGTGTGTCTCTTAGTGAATAAGACCCAGTTTCTCCATTCTGTTAGAATACATCAGCTAGAACTATTTAAATGAATGTGTACACAGCCCAGTTGCTTCCCTGAAATAAGTGACTGTCTACTTTGTCCTACATTCAAGCAATCTTGATGATCAAAAAGACAGGCCTTTTGAAAAAGCACAAAATGTGCATGTGAGGCTGACCTAGAACCAGCAGCACTATTTTTAGGTGGTTATAATAAGCTCTGGATTCTCGATCTAGAGCTCTGCAATACAGTACGAGACCATATGATGCACCGACATACAGTAATTTTGTTTATTGGCTTAATTTTTTTTAATATATTTTTAAAATATACTTATTCACTGTCTTTTCATTAGTCTATTAAAAGTTTACTACTACTGGAGATGGTTTGTTTTGTTTAGCTTAGCATAAAACATGGAATGGGGAAGCAGCTCCCCCAGGGTTTTTTTTTTTCTTTTTCTTTTGTTTAAAGAGAGAGGTAAAAATATCAGTCATCACCACTAAATCTCTCAAATGAAGACATTATATCTATGCCTTTATGTAATGATGCTTTAGAAAGGATAAGTTGTGTTTTTAAAGAGCGTTATTTCTTGGCAAGGAGCATTGACTTTGTCAAATCTTGTCATCATTGTCAAGTTGCCAAGCAACCACTGACAATCTTTGTGACTGCTGTGAGAATACAAGAATAATAAGCCTGTTACTGAACAAAAACTGGCTAGGATTGGTATCGACTAAACACCTGCTCTCTCACAGTTTGCTGCCTGTTGTTTTTTTTTCTTTGTCATTATTGTGTCGTGTCTAAATACTGTATTGTCAGAGGGTTTGCTCGAAGGCTACGTATGTCCTTCACCTTTTACAAACAGTTCTATGCAGCTGTCATTAAAACAAATATAATCTACAGCAATTCAAATGAACTTGGATTAAATGAATACCATGTCAAAGTGTTTCATATTTGGTATTCAAATATCAACAAACAGCACTAACCCCTGCACCAAACTTAAATTGCCTTCATCTATGCACCACTGAGCATGTTAACCCTTTAAGCATTGGGTAAAAGCCAAAAAAACACGACCCTTTTTCCCCCCCTCACAGTAATTTCTTCGTTATAGACACTGAGTTTCTGTGTGCTTGAATAATATGACTGACCTGACTCATAGTCCTCTTCCTGCTGTATATGAGTGCGTGCCTCTGAGTGATATAATGATACTTGCAAGAAATTTTAAAAGGAATTAGCCACCAGATTTCTCAGATTTCTTAAGTGAAATATGTCAAGATTTATGCAACTCCTTTAAAATAATTTAAACCTGAATTATGCACTGAGTTTTTGCTTCTCCTACATTTTTACATAGTCTGCTTTAAAAATTATGTCCAGCCCTGTTTACTTAACCGACTTAAAATCTGGGTCATCTCTTCTAATTTTGACAGTAAAGAATGATGTCCCATAATTTATTTCTACTTTAAGCTTGCAAAGACACAGATACTGATGAAAAATCTCAAGCAATTACTGAATTTCTTTTTCAGGATAAACAATGTGGAGAATTGAATTTATAAACATCAACCCTCTCAATGAATATGAAACACAATATAACAATTCTTGCTATGTTATATGTCTGTCATAGTTAAAATAATCTGTATAGTTCTAAAAATGTGGTAGTCTGATTCATGCTACAGCTTAATAATATGATTCAAACAGCTTTGATAGTGTGGAGGCATAACTGGGTCAGAATCAGTAGTGTCTATGACGTATATAGAGTCCTTAATCTTTAGTCTGCAGCAACTGTGTGTAGACAAACAGTCGACACTTTGCTGTGTCCCAGTAACAGACTCTGGGGATTAGCAGTCTGCTCTAGATAGATGAGCCAGGCTGTGTGTTTTACTGGATCTTGCTAAGTGCTAATGCAAACTTCTGAGCTCACCATGAGATAAAGTGCTATGTAACTATTTATAGCGTTTTGGACATTAAACATAATTTAATTAATTACTTCTAAAGGCAAAAAAAAAAAGATTTTAGTTTTAATGATTGTGAATGAACTAAATGAAAAGCCAGATGATAGCTGGTTATTGGAAGGTATGTGCCATAATTGGCCTACCTTACCAAACCAGTTTCTACATTTACATATTTTCCATTTAACAATACTTCCGGATTGTAGTGAGATGCCTTACCTTTCAGCTTTGAGTTATCTGACTGGCTTTACCTGTAGTCATACAAAAACAAACAAGAGTGTTTGTTGGTTATGTCCTTAAGCATTTGAACATATTGGACATAGTCCTGTATTTTCAGAGGCTAGAAACTCATTTAACAAACAATTTTAAGTACAACTTGTTTTTAAACCTTGGATGGAAGTCCTTTGCAGTCAATGAAATTATGCTTTTTCCTGCCTTGAGGTGCTTGACTAAGCTCTGACTTCAGCAACCTCAAGTTTCTGTTTGAGTCTTTGTGCCGTAAAGTTTGTCTTCAGTAACCGAAAATGATTCTCTGCTGGACTGGATTGTGATCATGTGACTGACTTGGGCAGACTGGCTTGAACCTTTTTTTTTCATTTTAGTTTTTCATCTTGAGAAACCCTTGGGTTTCTTTTGCAGTAAACATAGCATAACCCTCTATCACCATCTTTTTCAAAACTGTGCAGACTCTTTAAGTTTTTTTCTTCTTTTTTTAGAAGTTTAATCTGGTCTTCCTATTTTTTTTTGTGTAACCGGTCGCTTGCACCTTGCTATAAATGTCATTACATTTATCTCTTGAGTTATTATAGAGTTGAAAATAGTGCATCTCTAAAAGAACACTCCTTGAGAATGTTCCTGACTTGGGTAGTTGATGTGAAGTTCTTTTTCTTAATCAAGAAAATAAGTGTGTCTTGAATTTTCAGCCTTTTGATGGCCTTCCTCACTTGCATCGATTTGCATAGACTGAAAGTTCCGGTGAACAGGAACCAAATGCAAGCTGAACACTTTGAAACTCTTATGTGCTTGATTTAATAATGAAAAAACAGGCTTCACGTTTCCATGAAACTTTAAGTTAATTGTCCAACTACTTTTATACTGTAAAAAATGAAAGACTGTTTATAAAACTCTGTAACTGTTACCTCAGTATTTATTTATTTTTGTTAAACTCTGAATTAAAGTTGAAAGTCTTCTTTCACACCTGTCTTGCTTGGTCTACAGTCTACTGTGTAAAGACTCAAAATAGCAAAAAATTGTTTGGTTGTCTTGTGACTTATGGACGTAACTGTATTGATCAGTCGCAACATTGAAATCACCTCTTTGGGAGCATGGTCTTTTGAGGGTGTCCTGTGAGTTCTGGCAGCATAACCTTGGGATCCTGTGTGTTGTGGGCATATTCTGATGCATGCAGCAGTCATTTGGTAAGAATGCCTTGTGCTCTGCCATGTTCCTGAGCAGTTTTTATGGTGTGTATTATCTGCTTTAGAAGGCAGCTGCCACTGGGGAGTGCTGTTGCCATAGGAGAAGAAATGAGTACAGGTTAGGTGGTGGGGCTGAAGATGAGTTCAGGGTGATTTGGATGAAGGATAGAAGTAGAAGGCAAGGTCTACAAGATGGTGGTGACAATTGCTGTGACAGTGACACTAACAAAAAGACTAGAAGCAAAGCCGAAAATGCTAAGATTTCTGTTGGGAGTGACCAGGATGACTCAAGTTGAATGGTTTGGAGACAAAGTTAGAGGGGCAATGTTGAGATGGTTTGGACATTCACAGAAGTTTAGTGGATATATTCAATGAACTGACGCTGAATATGAGCTGCCAGGCAGCAGGGAAACCACAGAGGAGATTCAGAGAGTGTAGTGAGGAAGGACAAGCAGAGGGTTGGTGTGACTGAAGAGGATGCTAGGGATGGGGTAAGATGAAGGCAGATGATCTTCTATGACAGCCTAAAGAAGATGATTCATTCAATTTAGTTCCACTTGACATTTTCCTCTGTGCTCTTGCTTTCAGTGTCTTTGTGCAGCTTCTTGTCATCACTGAAACAGAATGACAGCTTTAATGACAACTCTACATTGTTGATGTATATGGTCCCATCTGTCTTACGTTGTGTGAAACTAACATTCAAATACTAATGTGTCCTTGGGTATGATGCAAACAAACTATAAACACACTATAAAACAATACTGGTCAGTGTATGTCTCTCATATTAAAACCCTTAAAACTTTGATATACTCTTTGCTTTAGGTCAACATGTCTGCAATCACTGGATAGTGTTATACCTTAGCGTTTACATTGAACAGTACAACATATTGAAACTCGGTTAGTGTATGTAAGAGATTAGTTTATTGTTTTAAAGCTCCCTCTTGTGGTGGAAAATGTGAAGAACACTTTTTTGTAGCAAATGTGAAATACATTTTGGGGTCACTAGATAAAATGTTCCACAAAAGTGTACTTTTATATTATTTATTTCATATTTGTCATTTATGTATTCCTTCTGGAGGTTTGTACAGAATTAGCTGTATATAGATTTAGATGTAGGTAGTAGGCATTTGTTGGATTGCTTAATCTATGTGTTTGTGCTATCTCTTATAGTTTTGGATTTCCTTAAAATAAGTGGGTTATGTGTGTGTATGTGAGGGGGGTTATAAAAGATAACAGTTGGTAAAGCGCCTGAAGAGGGATACTGTTTTTCTGACTCCCAGCAGGACAAGAGGCTGACAGGGAGAAGTGGCAGTGGCAATTGATGTGATGAACACATTCTATTTATAACCACTGTTCAGCAGCTGCCACTCTCTTCGGTCTCCTCTTACATTACCCCCTCCACTCCTCAGGCCACAGCTTAACTGTGCTGTGCTCACTGTGACCCCGCCCTCGAGGTTGCCCACCCTCTTTCTCAGGGCTAGTGAGTGTGCTCTTACAAGACCCAGGTTTTACTCTGCCTTGGCCCTGGCTGCACTGCTTCAGTGACAGAGTGAAGATTGGAAGGTTAACCAGACCCAGAGAAAAGGTAATGGGCTCATGTCTCTGGCGGACTGTGTGTGTGGCAAGTAGTGTGATCAGCTCAGAGTGTACATGCTCTGCTTAGCAGTTCTATTAGGGGTCTGATGGCATCTCAGAATGGCCTCCTTTGCTGTTGAAACTATTTATAGGAGTGGACTGATGAAATCAGGGACAGAGATAGTGAAACATGTTGCTGTGGAACTCATTTTGGTATGTCACCTTTTAATGAGTTAAATAAATTATAGTTTAGTTAAGAAAAAGTTGACTTGCTTTCTTTCTAGTTTCTATTTCTAGTATGGCCATTTCTGCAAAAGAAGCAGATTCCCAATATTTTTATAATTTTTGTGTGGTGATTGAGGGAATGGTTAGTTGTTGTTTTTTGTGTGTGTCATTGCTATTATAACAGAATGTGAATGAGTCCCACATATGACGCAGCTCCAGATGAATAAGTTTGTTTTGTGTGCCTTGTGTACTTGGTCAGATTCTTGTTCATGTGTTTTGCAGTTGGAAGAAAGCTAACCTTTCATTCATTATGAATGTTCATGTGCTCTATCTTCAGTGCTGCATAGTCTGTCTACCCTGTTGCTGAATGACCTGTTGTGTGCAGTTCAGTGTCCCACTGCTCATCTTCAGGTTCCCATTCTCGGCCGTCTTGAGCTGTCTCCACTGCACCCCCCCCACACACACACACACACACACACACACACACACACATCACCACCATTCCATCCATTTATTCTTCACCTCATCCAGTTAAATCCATGACTTCTGACCTATCACCATGGCGTATAAATCACGCTTCTCTTTCTGGGAGCAAAAGGAAAGTCCCTTTTTGCTTTTTCTTTTTATCTTATTATTCAGTGATTTTGTGGAATATTTATGTTAAGAGAGTAACCATGATCTGAATGTGTGGTTTGATTTGTTTTCTTCCTTCCTCTTGTGTAGGTTAAGGTTGAGAACAAGCCAGATGTAAGTGTTTTTCAGCTGCATGTGTTTGAGTGATGGTGATACAAACCATTTTTGTGTAGTAAAAGAAGAGTGGCTACTATTGTCCTGTAAGAGATACAGTTCTTAGTAAAATAATCAGGCATAGTGGATGGGCACCTACTCTATCATAATTGAACCATGGGCAGCAGCTCTTTATTTAACCAATATCCAGTGCAATAGCATTAGTAAAGTATTAATTGAATATGATTTCTGAAAGGTAAAAAATAATCAGCTTCATTTGGTTCCATATTTTTGGGCCCATCCAAGTTCTTCTTTTCAGTGACTTGGTGCACCCTCAGGTGTTACCGGCCCCACAGAACCACTGCGGATGAATCCACTTTGATTATATACAGTCCCACCTGTCTTATATTGTGTAAAACTAACATTAGAATACTAATTTGTAACCTTGCCCATGAGTCTCTGGACACGTTTCTTTTCCCTTTATCCAGCTGTAGACTCAATTCAAGAAAAAATAAAAAAATAAAAACCTGGCTTGCCCATACACTGTAATTATGAGATTTAATGAAAATGAGTAATTGAGTTGGCTTGATTGATTCTAACCTTAGTGAGCAGTTTAAATAATCCTTTTCAAAATAATTCTCTGTGAAATTTTAAATCCAGTCTGATGTAGATAAGGGTCAACCTCAGGGAATTCCTGAAATTGGTCTGGACACAGGAAGTGGTCCACAGTCAAGCGCATCACCAGCTGAAGAAGCCAATAACAACACTGGTATGGGAGGTCCAGACACACCTGGGGAGGAGAAGAGTTCTAGTGGTAAAAAGGTGGTGAAAGTTGTCAGAAGAGTTGTCAGACGAGTGGTTCCTGCTGGAACAGAAGAGCGCAACCAGCACGCAGTTTCTGCATCTGCTACAGACGCTGCGATCAGGAAAACAGGAGCTGCTGGGGTGGAAAAGGATGATATATCAGTGGGCCTAACAAGCCTGATGGGAAGAGGCAGAACCAAGGAACATCGGCCTCGCACCCGCACCCAGGACCGCAAGGAAGACACTGTGACGCAGGAAGAGGAGAACGAAAAGGTGGAGGAGGTTGAAGAAAAGACTGCTATGACAAAAACAGAGGAAGTTTCATCTGTGCCTACTACTGCAGCCCTTAACACTCCACCAATAAAGTCTAATCCCCTCACCCCTCCACTTGGGTTCATCCCTCCACCCAAACCTGATCCTTTGGCCCCACCTCCTGGTTTCATCCCAGTCCCTAAGCAGAACGTGTTGACTCCACCACCAGGTTTCATCCCCACCAGAAAATCAAGCCCACTGCCCACAAAACAGAATCCCCTTATAAGACCTCCTGGTTTCATTCCTGTCCCCAAGGCAGATCCCTTGGCCCCTCCTGGTGGTTTCATCCCAAAACCTCGTCCACTTGCTGTAACGAAACCAGAGGTACTGAGTGAAAAGTGCATGTTTGCTACTTAGCCACTAGGTGGAGCACAACTTAAGTCGTCACTGCTAATTCATCCAATTTTCTCATAAATGAGCTCAATGAACATCTTATAGATTGTTTTTTGGTTATGCATTCATCAAACTTGAGCTAATCTTTGTTATAAACAAAATTAGTTAAAGTATAATACATTCCCACAAATAACTTTATATAATTGTTGCCTTGAATAAGTGGAGGGAAGTGGTGCACATATGGAAACTAATCATCAGATTTATCAGTGGGTATAAGGGTGTGCTCATGACCTGCACTGTAGTTGTCTGATGAGTTGGAGCACTGAGCTAAATCTCATTACTGTGACTTTCAGCAGACGGAGTTGAAACTGTGCTCTCTCTGCTGTGCACCACTGTGAGAGAGGATGTTTAGTAATGTTTTTAAAGATGGGAACAAGAATAAAGATTAAAAAAAAAATGTTGTTCAGGTTAGCATTAATTGTCTTGTAACAGTCTGTCAGAGAAGAGTGTCTTTGTTTCTACAGAACAAATAATTGGTTATGTAAACATTTAAATCTGCTAAAAAGAAAAGAAAATTGCTTTAAGGATGTACCTTTTTGTATCCCAAGTTCCATTTTATACTTCAGACAAAGTTTTGTTTTTGTCCTGTTATTTAGTCTCTGGCATTCTGTCTGTCAGCCTACCATCTGAAAATTTCATCAGCAGATGTCTGTGAAATCTGGTGAACAGTTGGGTATTTGGCCATAGAGTGAGGGATTGGATTTCAGAGAGATGCACCTGGTGTTTTTGTTGAGGGATATAGTGTTTTTAACTGCTCTAGGGAGAGACTCGGCTTTTAATGTCAGGAACAAGATGTTAGCTGATCTTAGAAATTTATGTGTGACAAACCATTAGTGTAGGTTTGTTTTGTCTAGTGATTTTTATATTTCTGCTCTCACTAGAGCTATGACTGTACAACAGAAAGGTGTTTTTATGTTGCTGACAATGGCAGACCTCAGCCATTAGCAACAACTAAATTATACCTGGGGTTTGACAACTTTAGTAATTTGTTTAATTCCAGTTTTTAGCAGCTTCCTGTAGAGGGGAAATTGAAACCAGACTGTCAAAGCCTTACTTTGACTTTCTCCTGTGTATATATTAGAAAAAAAGAACAAGCAATATTTGATTGGAATTTAAAATAATTTTTGATTCACAACTTCAAGTATAGCAGCAGCTATGGAACAGAAGTAGAGAAACTGAGCTTTTTGCAGTTACAGAACAATGGCATAGAACTTTTGATGGGTTAATTTCAGATGCAACTTTGAGATTTTTGGGGAGTGGCGCCTGAAAATTAGGTTGGGATTTTGATTATTTCATTACTTTGAAGAAATTTGCATTCGATCGTTGCTGAAACCACCATCGACAATTCAATGCCTAAAACCATTAATCTTTACCACAGTGTTTAATGATCCAATTTTCTTGAACAGCTTTTTTGCCCTTACCCATTTCCTCACTTAATTAGTTGGAAAATTGTAATTAGTTTGAACAAGCGTCTCTTGAAGTTGGCTCTAGTTTTCTAATTAAAATCTAGTTTAAAGTTAAAAGGAAATACCTCGAGCTTTAACTTAATTGTCATCATCATCATGTTATCATGTTAATTCCATCTGTGTGTGTGCATGTTTGTCTGTGTGTTTGTGGTTATTTACATATGTTGTGCAAAGGTGCAGGAAACATCTTTCCCCCCTGTGGTCTCCAATGGTAAACCTCCCCCTGTTGTCCTACCCCAGTCTGCAAAAAATGAACAGGTGTGTGCTAAGTTTGCTCCTAAGGTTGACATAAAACTATGGTTTTCCTACATTCAGGAGCATAATACTTTTTTTTTGTTGGTTTTTTTTTTTTTTTTTGCATGCAGTGGTTCTGCAGTGGAATAACTCTTTTTTTGCCCTAAGCTTAACCCAAGGCCTGACAAACGGCCTTCCCGAAATGATTTCCCTAAAATTCCAGAGGCCATCATTGGGCTGTCCCAAGCAGCTGTACTCTTCTACACCTCTGATATTGCTCAGCTTAAGCTCGGTGTTTCTGGCTCTTTGCCAGCTCATTTGTATTAATTCTGTAGCAT